>NC_138308.1:11011500-11614500 GCF_965601325.2 Salmo salar | reverse complement strand
TGGCCCATGCTGCAGGGTTAAAATGCCATGTTATCCTCTTCACAGAACTGTCACCGACTAAAAATCAAATGGTTGAAATGTAAAATAAATTTTAAAAAAACATGCATTTTTCCATATATAGACCCACCTTATGTTTGAATAGAAGAAACTATATCTAAGCTACTGAGCTTGTCTGATGCTTTGAGCACTGCGACAAAAAATTAAGACATAAATTACTAAAAAAGGAGCCAGAGATCAAAATAGCCTAACCAGCAGAAAAAGAAACTGTTCCCGACCCTCCTGCTGCAGCTGGTCTTGGCAGATTCTGCCTTTACGCTCCTAAAGTTGCTGGTAATAGGCTACACCAGCGGTCGGCAACCTTTTCCATTTGAAGTGCCAAGTTATCCTACCATTTCTACTGATCTGCATGCCGGTTATGGTTTTCATGTGCACATTTTTGTGGAACAGCTAAATATCTCAAAATCGATGTAATGTGGTTAATCAAAATTATATCTAAATGAAAATGATACAAATCTAAAAATTAACTTCTAATGTCAATATGTAAAAATTGACTACATAAACCAACAAATAAAAACATTGCAGCCTACAGGAAGAATATATCCTGATAAAAAAGATCCTATATCACATTGGCTACGCATGGCCTATCTGCAAGGAACTTGAAACATTGTATCAACTATTAACTTGGTCCAGCCCAAACGTGTTAGCAAACTTGCAACATTGCATGAAATATTCTGGGCCCTAACAATTTCCTGTGTCTGTGAGCTCCTGACAAACAGACACAGCTGTAGACTATTTGAGCAAAGGATAAGAAGTAATCAGGTAGGCCCATTTCATGACATTCTTTTCCCATTTCATGCTGAGTGGTTATTGAAAGGGAGAGAGATGGATTTTTTTTCTCAAATAGGCTACGTTGAGGAACTATTGTCATTCTCAATGGATGTAAAAACAGACGTTTCCAGCGCTGCAGGAGCTGTGTTTGCTTTGTTCCGGAACAATGTGGACCACGGTGACTTTCAATGTAGCAACTGCTTGCTTGCAGAGGACTACAGGGGCGAAGTGGATACTCTTAGCAAGCAGGTAGCAAACTTACACAAGATACTGGGGAATCTACACCCAGCTACTTTTTATTTTTCTTCCACCCCAGTAGCCGGATGCCACTCTGGTGGAAGTGTCGCCGTCGTGTCGGCTCTCCACAACGTCACTCGCCGTGGAAGTCTAAGAAAGTGTCCTCTGGCAACGGGGGTCTCCTTGAAGATGTTAAGCCCAGACCTGACACAGACCAGAAATGGCTTTGCCGGCCTGGATCCAGAGGTTCCAGCGCCTTCTTCATTAGGGGCTTCCCATTCGAGATCGGATCCGGAGGTACCTGCATCTTCGTCCTCTGTTCTGTCTCCCTCTCCGGTGGCTTCTACCTCAGGTTCAGATTCTCAGAGCTCCCACCCTCATCAGACTGAAACTGCCTGAGAGACCGGCCCATTCAACATCACCAGCTGTCATCATCGGCAGCTCTATGGTGAGAAACAACATGTTCCCAATGCAAAAACCCTGTGCTATCCAGGATCACGAGTGCAGGACATCACAAGGCTGCTTCCAACCATTCTACAACAGATGCTGGGAGCTGACTCTGTCGTAGTCCATGTGGGGTCAAACGCCATCAGGAGGGCTAGCTCGGAACATCTGAAAATAACTGATTTTAGCATTAAAAAAGACTACAAAAAACAGCCAATAATTTCACGTCCAGTACCATCGTTGGGCCGGGGGTGTGAAAGATTCAGCAGGGTACTGCATTACACATCTGGCTAAAAGATTACTGTAGCTCTGCTGGAATCACTTTTATAGATAACTTTGACACCTTCTGGAAACAGAAGATACTCTACAGGAATGACGGAGTCCATCCAAATCATCTTGGCTCCTGGACTATGTCCACGCATTTCAAGGCTGCATTGAAACAATGACACGAAACAAGACCATCTCAGTTAATACCTACCATTGTGACAATGAGTCTTTATAATGCTGCATTGAATGTACATTATCCTAGGGGCGTTGGCAGACAATGTAAGTAATTTAGCTTATGTCCCCCTAATTGCCTTGAATACCTCTGTGATCCAAAAGTTATTGTATGCAGTAATCATGAGCCTATGAACCAGAGTTACACTGTTAGCAATGAGGCGTCGTGCCCTAATAGGAAGTCCACTGTGTGCAGCTCACCCTGCACTATCAGCTCCAATATAAATAACATAAGCAAGTCTACTTATGATAAGCTTCCCAGTAAAGCATTAAAAACAATCAAGCAAACCAGAAAAATGCTACAAAACAGCCCATATTAACATATGCAGCCTGAGAAACAAGGTCTATGAAGTCAATAACTTGCTTGAAACAGATGACATTCATATTCTGACTATCTCTGAAATGCACTTAGATAATACAGTGGTAGCAATACATGGTTATAACATCTACCGAAAAGATAGAAATGCCAATGGGGGCGGTGTTGCGGTCTATATTCAAAACCACATTTAAGTAAAGCTTAGAGACGATCTCATGTTAAATACTGTTGAAGTAATATGGCTACAGGTTCATCTGCCTCACCTTAAGCCACCATTCTGGTGGGAAGCTGCTATAGACTACCAAGTGCTAACAGTCAGTATCTGGATAACATGTGTGAAATGCTTGATAATGTATGTGATATCAACAGAGAAGTATATTTCCTGGGTGATTTAAATATTGACTGACTTTCATCAAGCTGCCCACTTAAAGAAAAAGCTTCAAACTGTAACTAGTGCCTGCAACCTGCTTCAGGTCATCAGTCAAACTACCAGGGTATTTACAAACAGCACAGGAATTATATTGATCGCATCTTTACTAATGCTGAAGAAATTTGCTTTAAAGAAGTATCCAAGTCCATAGGATGTAGTGATCACAATATAGTAGCCATATGTAGGAAAACCAAAGTTGCAACGGCTGGGCCTAATATAGGGTATAAGAGGTCATACAACACGTTTTGTAGTGATTCATATGTTGATGATATAAATAATATTTCTGGTCTGTGGTGTGTAATGAGGAGCAACCAGATGCTGCACTTGACACATTTATGAAATTGCTTATTCTAGTTGTGTTTTGTAAATAAGATTTTATTCTTAACTGACTTGCCTAGTTAAATAAAGGTTGCACACATTTACTAATAAGCACTCACCCATTAATAAAATTACTGTAAAAACTGTTACATCCCCTTGGATTGATGAGGAATTGAAAAATTGTATGGTTGAGAGGGATGAGGCAAAAGGTATGGCAAATAAGTCTGGCAGCCCAACTGATGGGCAAGCGTACTTCATCTGAAGAAATCATGTGACTAAACTAAAAAGAAACTACACTATGAAACAAAAATTAATGATATAAAGAATGATAGTAAAAAGCTTTGGAGCACCTGAAATTACATTTTGGGAAAAAAGCCAAACTCGGCTCCATCATTCATTGAATCAGATGGCTCATTCATCACTAAACCCACTGATATTGCCAAATACTTGAATTACTTTTTCATTGTCAAGATAAGCAAACTAAGGTATGACATGCCAGTGACAAATGCTGACACTACACATCCAAGTATATCTGACCAAATTATGAAAGACAAGAATTGTACTTTGAATTCAGTAAAGTCAAGTGTGGAAGAGGTGAAAAAAATTGTTGTCTATCAACAATGACAAGCCACCGGGGTCTGACAATCTGGATGAAAAATGACTGAGGATAATAGCGGACGATATTGCCACTCCTATTTGCAACATCTTCAATTTAAGCCTACTAGAAAGGGTGTGCCCTCAGGCCTGGAAGGAAGCTAAAGTCATTCTGCTACCCAAGAATAGTAAAACCCCCTTTACTGGCTCATTTAGCTGGCCAATCAGCCTGTTACCAACCCTTAGTAAACTTCTGGGGAAAAAATGGTGTTTGACCAGATACAATGCTATTTCACAGTAAACAAATCGACAACAGACTTTCAGCACGCTTATAGAGTAGGACACTCAAAAAGCACAGCACTTACAGATGACTGATGATTGGCTGAGAGAAATTTATGATAAAATGATTGTGGGGGCTGTCTTGTTATACTTCATTGCAGCTTTTGACATTATCGATCATAGTCTGCTGCTGGAAAAACGTATGCGTTATGGCTTTACACCCCCTGCTATAATGTGAATTAAGAGTTACTTGTCTAACAGAACACAGAGGGTGTTCTTTAATGGAAACATCTCCAACATAATCCAGGTAGAATCAGGAATTCCCCAGGGTAGCTGTTTAGGCTTTGAGTAAAGCCAGTGTGTCTATGTATGCGGATGACTCCACACTATAAACGTTAGCTACTACAGCAACTGAAATGATTGCAACACTTAAAGAGCTGCAGTTAGTTTCAGAATGGGTAGCAAGGAGTAAGTTGGTCAGAAATATTTCCAAAACTAAAAGCATTGAAATTTGGGACAAATCATTCACTAAACCCTAAACCTCAACTACATCTCGTAATGAATAATGTGGAAATTGAGCAAGTTGAGGTGACTGTCATGGTCAAAACATATTGATACAACAGTAGCTAAGATGGGGAGAAGTCTTTCCATAAATAAGCGCTGCTCTGCCTTCTTAACAACACTATCAACAAGGCAGGTCCTACAGGCCCTAGTTTTGTCGCACCTAGACTACTGTTCGGTAGTGTGGTCAGGTGCTACTAAGAGGGACTTTGCAGTTGGCTCAGAACAGGGTAGCAAGGCAAGCCCTTAAAAGTACACAGAGAAATAACATTAATGACATCCATGTCAATCTCTCATGGCTCAAAGTGGAAGAGAAATTGACTTCATCACTACTTGTTTTTGTAAGAGGTGTTGACAAGCTGAATGTACCAAGCTGTCTGTTTAAAATACTTGCACACAGTTCAGACACCCATGCATACCCAACAAGACATGCCAGAGGTTTCGTCACAGTTCCCAAGTCCAGAAGAGACTATGGGAGGCGCACAGTCCTACATAGAGCCATGACTCCATGGAACTCTATTCCACATCAGGTAACTGATGCAAGCAGTAGAATCAGATAAAAATGAAAATACATATTTTTTAACCTGTTTAGGATAGGGGGCAGTATTTTCACGGCCGGATGAAAAAACATACCCGATTTAAACTGGTTACTACTCTTGCCCAGAAACGAGAATATGCATATTATTAGTATATTTGGATAGAAAACACTCTGAAATTTCTAAAACTGTTTGAATGGTGTCTGTGAGTATAACAGAACTCACATGGCAGGCAAAAACCTGAGAAAATTCCAAGCAGGAAGTGGAAAGTCTGATAATTGTAGTTCTTCTTTTGATTCTCTATCAAAACTACAGTATCTGTGGGGTTACGTTGCACTTTCTAATGCTTCCATTCGCTGTCTAAAGCCTTCAGAAAGTGGATTGAGCCTTCTCCTGCCTCTGGGCAGAGTAGAGGAGCTCAGTTTTGAGTGGTTTGCCTGAGGACAAAGGGATTGGATATGCGCATGCTGTTTTTTTCTTTTTCTCCTTGAATGAATACACTATTGTCCGGTTGGAATATTATCACAATTTTACGATAAAAATACCATAAAAATTGATTTTAAACAGTGTTTGACATGCTTCTAAGTACGGTAATGGAACATTTTGACTTTTTGTGTCTCGAAAAGCGCTCGCACGTTACCCTTTGGATAGTGACCTGAACGCACGAACAAAACGGAGGTATTTGGACATAACTATGGATTATTTGGAACAAAAACAACATTTCTTGTGGAAGTAGCAGTCCTGGGAGTGCATTCTGACGAAGATCAGCAAAGGTAATACAATATTTCTAATACTAATTCTGAGTTTATTGCCCCGAACTTGGCGGGTGTCTAAATAGCTCGCCGTGATGGCGAGCCATGTACTCAGAATATTGAAAAATGTGCTTTTGCCGAAAAGCTATTTTAAAATCTGACACAGCGATTGCATAAAGGAGTTCTGTATCTATAATTCTTAAAATAATTGTTATGTATTTTGTCAACGTTTATGATGAGTATTTTTGTAAATTCACCGGAAGTTTTTGGTGGGAATACATTTTCTGAACATCACGCACCAATGTAAAAAGCTGTTTTTGGATATAAATATGAACTTGATTGAGCAAAACATACATGTATTGTATAACATAATGTCCTAGGAGTGTCATCTGATGAAGATCAAAGGTTAGTGCTTCATTTAGCTGTGTTTTGGGTTTTATTGACATATATGCTTGCTTGTAAAATGGCTATGTGGTTATTTTGGTCTATGTACTCTCCTAACATAATCTAATGTTTTGCTTTCGCTGTAAAGCCTTTTTGAAATCGGACAATGTGGTTAGATTAACGAGAGTCTTATCTTTAAAATGGTGTAAAATAGTTGATTGTTTGAGAAAATTTAATTGTGGTATTTTAGTTGTTTTTGTATTTCGCGCCATGCGATTCCATTGGCTGTTGGCTAGGGGGTTCCGCTGGCGGAACAGGTTTTAAGGTAAAAATACCTTATGAAACAGCGGGGACTGAAGAGAGAGACACAAATGTACAGACACATGCATAAGCATACATTGTGATATTGTTGTATGGTGGTATTAAACATTTTGTATTGTAGATATGTAGTGGTGTAATAATGTTATATGATGTACCGTTTTATCTTTTGTTTTATATGTAATGTAAGTGCTTTAATATGTAATGTAATTAGCTGATGTGCTTTAATTAGCTGCTGCCTTGGCAGCAGCTAATGCGGATCCCTAATTAGCACAAAAATACAAACCAAACAATCGACCAGTCAACTACATGGGGTCAGTCCTACAGAGCACAAAGGAAAACACTTGAGATCTATTTAGAGACCACAGGGAGAGAGAGAGGGATGGAGGGGAGGAAATGGAATAGAGGAACAAGACGGGGGTGAAATAGGTATAGTATATTCATAGAGTATGTGTAGCAGCCTTCAGTCTTCAGATTGGAGAAGGTTTCAGGGGGCTAAGGGTTGGATGTGAGGAGAGGGCATTACACCATAGTTGCATTTTGTTACTCTTTCCGAAGTGAAAAGTAGGCAGAGGGATGAATAATGCATCTTTACACAAGCTGTCCACACACACACGCACAAACAAAAACAATTATGGAGTAAATTAAAAGCATGGTGCAAAGAAATGGGAAGAATGAAAACCCCCAAAATTATACTACTTTCTGGCATGTTTGGATTCCTAACGAGAAGTGATGGCAGCTTCAAACTTCAGATGTGGAGGTTCAGAGAGGAAATGGAGGTTGGCCTAGTTCTCTGTCCAGTTCTTGGTTGGGGCTGCGGCACGACACGTTGAGTTCTGGCCCAGATACACCTAACTTCTGAGCCTTACTAGATATCTAGGACACAGTGCTCCATCCACTATACTGTTCATGTATTCACACAACGACACACACAAACATATAACGCACATACATGCATACTGATGCCAAACACACACGCTGCAGCTACTGTCTATTATCTATCCTATTGCCACTTTACCCCTACCTATATGTACATACTGTAGCTACCTCAATTACCTCTTACCCCTGCACATCAACGCGGTACTGGTACTCCCTGTATATAGCCCATGTAATTTTAACTCATTATTCAGTGTATTTATTCCTTGTGTCACTATTTTTATTTTATATTTTTATCTTTAACTGTTGGATTAATTTTCCATTGTTGGAAAATGACCCGTAAGTAAGCATTTCACTGTTAGCCTAAACCTGTAGTTTATGAACCATGTGACAACAAAACATTTATTTGAAATGCATGCATGCAGACACACATTTATCATTTTGTTCTCTAAAAACGCTGAAATAAACACACTGTTCACAGTAAATTGGGAATTATGTGCATCTGCCATCCACACAAACAGTCATAGTGGAATTGCCATGATATCTGTGTATTCTTCTTCAAAAGCTGCCATTCAGTTGGGAATGACAGATCCCTTGTGGCACCTGCATGAAGCCCTGTGTTTTGAAGCACCAGCGTGGGAGTTCTTTGCAGGTAGGTTTGCATATACGCTCTCTGAGGGACCAATGGGCAGCTGAGTGGGAGGGGCCTCTGTCAGCGTTGATGGCGTCACATTTCAGGGCCGATTCATGGGTTCAGTGAGCAGTATTTCATCAATGAACCAAGCGTGCTGCCACTGTGAGAGTGACACCACTCCCTCTGGCATCACGAGTGAGGCCCACAGCTCTACAGAGGCGTGGTGTGTTGAAGGGAGCTCATATCAAGGGAAATGTCCTAAGCCCAACAGGGTGCATGTCTGCTAACTCTAACACATTGGTTGGTTGTATTCATATTATCACATCTCAAAAAGGCTGGAACCATATTAAAGGGATCTTGCGAGATTTTGCCAATTCAACTCTTTTTCTACTTACCCAGAGTCAGATGAACTCATGGATACCAGCATGCTAGCTGTTCCGGTAGACTTCCAATCATTGTGCTAACGCTAGTTACCAATGGCTCTTCAACTTCCTTCAAACTGCACACAGAGACATAGAAATGGTATCCATTAGTTCATCTGATCCTGGGTGAGTAGAAAAGGGCTTAATTGACAAAACCTTGCCCTATCCCTTTAACGATATGCCAATCAAAATGACATTAATCCAATAGAGCAATCAATATGCACAGTGAGGTAGACAGGCAACTAGCCTGAGAATAAAGCACTACAGTAACCTCCCCTGGCCTCATTCTCTTACTGTTATGGTTGTGTTGCTGGACACAAAATACAATCTCTGCCTGTCCCTGACCTCCAAAGAGTCACATGAATAAATTAACACTCTAAACCTCCCCAAGGCATCTCTTATTCCTGTTATATAACAGTAGTCAAGTCCAGTCACATGGTGTAGAACTTCCCTAGCACAATCTGAGGCTTGTTTAAGATGATCTGTAAGTGGAGCCTAATTGGTTTCAAGGGGCATCTCTGTGGAATGTCTAAAGCAGAGTGCCCCTCCCCCCAAGAAAAGCAGGAATCTGGGCTGCTTTCAGTGCACTCCCCAAGGGATTGAGAAGAAGCTCCAGTACTCTGGAGCAACTCACTCACCACACACTTAATGAAAACAGCTGGTCTGAAAAACAGAGCCTGGATTTACACATACTGTAAATTAAGCAAAATTACATATGATTTTGTCAAACATCTTCGTTGATTTTGTGGTTAAAAATCTACATCTTCATCCTTTCTCTTCTATTTAAATACTGTATCTTTCTCATGGACAGTGAATATGCACTTTGAATTTCAAACAGGCTACTAGGCTTGGGCGGTATACCAGGGTATTTTGAAATACCCACGGTAACATTTTCAATACTGTCATTTGAATATTTGTTATATACCTGCAGTCAACTCGTGCACTTGGTTAATAGATAAATTCTTCATTTCACCTTTTGCATATTTTTTTCATTATGGAGCTATTCCCCAAAGCAGCTGATTGTAAACAAACATACCATGTGACTGGCTCAAAGAGCATATGTCGGAAACGGAAGCTTCGCGAAGTGACCATCCACTGTTGTGCAGCACAAGCGAGATGATGAAATTCACTACTAATGTTTGTCAGCTTAATATCATAACTAGATGTTTAAGTACCTAAAATGTGCCAAATAAATGTTCTCCAGCTCAGGGCTCCAGCTATGCATTTGGTTTGCTAACTTGCTAGCTAAGTAGCTATCTTGCAAGCTTCTCAGTTACAACAGAGAGAAATCAAATCCCGTCCTGGATTAAGAGCCATGCTGTATAATAATTTGTTTTGCGCGTGCAGCAAACTGAGTGGCTTTTTTACACATTTGTGTCACTTTATGAGATGGGTTGTCTGTCCTTGCAATTAGTTTATGTTCGCTTGCGCTTCGCTTGTATCTAACTCATAAGCAATTGATTTCCCAATTTTTGGGAGCATAGGATATAGCTCTGCTCTTTATCAAGTTTATCAATAATTTCTGACCCTACTGTATATTGTAGACTGTAAACTAAGGGGGGTATAAGCTATGTTAAATAATATGTTTTGGCGGTACGTCCAACTGGCCTCACAACCACAGACCACGTGCAACCATGCCAACCCAGGACCTCCTCATCCGGCTTCTTCACCTGCGGGATTGTCTGAGACCAGCCACCCGGACAGATAATGAAACTGAAGAGTATTTCTGTCTGTAATAAAGCCGTTTTGTGGGGAAAAACGAATTCTGATTGTCTGGGCTTTACTCACCAGTGGGTGGGCCTGGCTCTCAAGGGGTGGGCCTATGCCCTCCCATGGCTCCGCCCCAGCCCAATCATTTGAAATCCATAGATTAGGGCCCAATGAATTTATTTAAATTGACTGATTTTCTTATATGAACTGTAACTCAGTAAAATGTTGAAATTGTTGCATTTATATATTTTTGTTCAGTATATATATATATATATATATATATATATATATATATATATATATATATATATATATATATATATATATATATATATATATATATATATATATATATATATATATATATATTACACACAAAACATTTAATATAATTGTCTTTGTATCTCAATCTAAATGGAAATTATTCAAATCTAAAAGATAAAATTCAACCAGAGAGCTCCCTTAGATCATGGGAAAATGCCAAACTTCAAATCATTCCCACAGTGAATAGCTAGGCCTGCTACGCTATGAAACCACACACTATTGCAAAGACTTTGATATTACCGGCAGCAATTGATATGGTGAAAACAATGTGTGGGGAGGCAGAGGCACATAAACTCACATCAATACCTTTGTCATATAACACTGTTAAAACACCATAAATGCTATTGTTAGCAATCAAGAGGAAACTGACTGAACGACTCAAAAACTCTCCAGCTTATGCTCTCCAAATGGACGTTAGCTGCATGGGCCGAGATGCCCATGCATTGAATTGTTCTCTATACATGTCGGGGGGTATTTACGAAGACATTGTTCTGTCTCACGATTTCCGAGCATGAAACGGCACAGGGATGTTCAGTGTGCTGCTATATTGGCGAAAAACAGATTCCATGGGATCGAATGGTGGGCTTTTGCACAGATGGGGCTCCATCTATGGTGGGACGGCGGGCAGACCTCTGCATTTTAGTTATGAATGTGTATCCCTCTGCAATATGGACCCATTGAATGATACACCGAGAGCAACAGGTGGCAAAAGAGCTGAGCACTTTGGAATAGTGGCATATATTCATGGGTGCCAAGGGAAGCCAGGCTTCCTCATAAAATGAAAAAATAAATTAAAAAAAACTAATTATTTAGCCAATCAGTGAGTGAGCTCAGCTGTGAATGGTCCTGCCACACCCAAAAAAAACATTTTCAAGGGAAGCCAGTTTGGATTTAGCTTCAGACCATTCACATCAGATGCCAAACGTCTTTGAAGGAAAAATACTTAAATTGTTGCATCTCATTTTGTTGTTGTCCTTTAGGAGAAATTGGAATGCTGACTGCGAGCCAGGCCTAATCTCCCACCATCAGTGCCCGGCCTCACTAATACCTGTGGCTAAATGGAAGCAAGTCCCAGCAGCAATATTCCAACATCTAGTGGAAAGCCTTCCCAGAAAAGTGCAGGCTGTCATAGCAGCAAAAGGGGACCAACTCCATATTAATGCCCATGATTTTGGAATGAGATGTTCGATGAGCAGGTGTCCACATACACTACATGACCAAAAGTATCTAACCAAGTGGTTAGCTTCTTCAAAAATCAAGCATTTTCTTGGTAACAGCAGAGAATCCCCTCCTGAATCAATAGCCTTGCTGGTTAATATTAGATTTGTGAGTGCATCAAACTGTGAGTAGCATTTTTTATTTACTTGTATAGTTTAGGTCAGAAACTGTACGAACCGCCCTTGCTGTCTCTGCCAGGTCGGTTCCCCTCTCTCCACTGGGATTCTCTGCCTCTAACCCTATTACAGGGGCTGAGTCACTGGCTTACTGGTGTTCTTCCATGCAGTCCCTAGGAGGGGTGCGTCACATGAGTGTGTTGAGTCACTGACGTGGTCTTCCTGTTTGGGTTGCCCCCCCCCCCCCCCCTTGGGTTGTGCCGTGGCGGAGATTTTTGTGGGCTATACTAGGCCTTGTCTCAGGATGGTAAGTTGGTGGTTGAAGATTTCCCTCTAGTGGTGTGGGGGCTGTGCTTTGGCAAAGTGGGTGGGGTTATATCCTGCCTGTTTGGCCCTGTCCGGGGGTATCATCGGATGGGGCCACAGTGTCTCCTGACCCCTCCTGTCTCAGCCTCCAGTATTTATGCTGCAGTAGTTTATCTGTCGGGGGGCTAGGGTCAGTCTGTTATATCTGGAGTATTTCTTCTGTCTTATCCGGTGTCCTGTGTGAATTTAAGTATGCTCTCTCTAATTCTTTCTTTCTTTCTTTCTTTCTTTCTTTCTCTCTCTCGGAGGACCTGAGCCCTAGCACCATGCCTCAGGACTACCTGACATGATGACGCCTTGCTGTCCCCAGTCCACCTGGCCGTGCTGCTGCTCCAGTTAACTGTTCTGCCTGCGGCTATGGAACCCTGACCTGTTCACCGGACGTGCTACCTGTCCCAGACCTGCTGTTTTAAACTCTCTAGAGACAGCAGGAGCGGTAGAGATACTCTCAATGATCGGCTATGAAAAGCCAACTGACATTTACTCTTGAGGTGCTGACTTGTTGCACCCTCGACAACTACTGTGATTATTATTATTTGACCATGCTGGTCATTTATGAATATTTGAACATCTTGGCCATGTTCTGTTATAATCTCCACCCGGCCCAGCCAGAAGAGGACTGGCCACCCCTCATAGCCTGGTTCCTCTCTAGGTTTCTTCCTAGGTTTTGGCCTTTCTAGGGAGTTTTTCCTAGCCACCGTGCTTCTACACCTGCATTACTTGCTGTTTGGGGTTTTAGGCTGGGTTTCTGTACAGCACTTTGAGATATCAGCTGATGTAAGAAGGGCTATATAAATACATTTGATTTACTAAAATGTTCGCAATGCGCTCGTTAGCATTTAGCAATCTGGATACCGCCCAACCCGAACTTGTGGTTTTACTTAATTCTCCGTACTGGCCAATGATTATAACAGCGATTCTGATACAACCAATAATCATACGTTGTGCCCCTGGCCTGAAAGTATGGAAGTTCAACATGTAGCTAGATGTAGTAGGCTAATGTTAACTAGCTGGCCTGGCGCATCGTTGCCCATGAAAGGAAGTTAGGCTAGCAAGCAAGCAAGCATTTTAACAAGGTAGCCTAGGACAACAAAAACTAAAAGCAGGGACTGTATGACAGAGTCATAGACCCTTTAGCCAACATGAAAGAGGAGGATGGCATTGGCGTTTCTCTACAAGTAGGGGTGAGTTAACATGTTTTTTTTCTACTTGCACGCGCGCACTGGATTTTTAGCTTACGTTGATTGGGCTAAATAGTTTTTGGTATCTTTAAGTTGTCACTGTATTAGATTAACTTGTTATGGATAGGGGGCAGTATTTTCACGGCCGGATAAAAAACGTACCAGATTTAATCTGGTTATTACTCCTGCCCAGAAATTAGAATATGCATATAACTATTAGCTTTGGATAGAAAACACTCCAACGTTTCTAAAACGGTTTGAATGGTGTCTGTGAGTATAACAGAACTCAAATGGCAGGCCAAAACCTGAGAAGATTCTGTACAGGAAGTACACTGTCTGACCATTTCTTGGCCTTCTTTGTCATCTCTATCCAAAACAGGGGATCTCTGCTGTAACGTGTAATTTTCTAATGCTCCCATAGGCTCTCAAAAGGCGGCAGAACGTTGAATGATGACTCTGCTGTCTCTGGCTGAAAAACAGTAGCGCATTTGGTAAGTGGTCGATCTGAAAACAATGAGACGGGGCGCGCGTGCACGAGACGACTCCATGTTTACATTTTCAGTCTTTGAACGAAAACAACGACTCCCGGTCGGAATATTATCGCTTTTTTCCGAGAAAAATGGCATAAAAATTTATTTTAAACAGCGTTTGACATGCTTCGAAGTACGGTAATGGAATATTTTGAAATTTTTTGTCACGATACGCGCCGGGCGCGTCACCCTTCGGATAGTATCTTGAACGCACAACAAAACGCCGCTATTTGGATATAACTATGGATTATTTGGAACCAAAACAACATTGGGTGATGAAGTAGAAGTCCTGGGAGTGCATTCTGACGAAGAACAGCAAAGGTAATCCAATTTCTCTTATTGTAAATCTGAGTTTGGTGAGTACCAAACTTGGTGGGTGTCAAAATAGCTAGCCATGATGGCCGGGCTATCTACTCAGAATATTGCAAAATGTGCTTTCACCGAAAAGCTATTTTAAAATCGGACACCGCGATTGCATGAAGGAGTTCTGTATCTATAATTCTTAAAATAATTGTTATTTTTTTTTGTGAACGTTTATCGTGAGTAATTTAGTAAATTCACCGGAAGTATTCGGTGGGAATGCTAGTCACATGCTAGTCACATGCTAATGTAAAAAGCTGGTTTTTGATATAAATATGAACTTGATTTAACAAAACATGCATGTATTGTATAACATAATGTCCTAGGAGTGTCATCTGATGAAGATCAAAGGTTAGTGCTGCATTTAGCTGTGGTTTAGTTTTTTGTGACATTATATGCTAGCTTGAAAAATGGGTGTCTGATTATTTCTGGCTTGGTACTCTGCTGACATAATATAATGTTTTGCTTTCGCTGTAAAGCCTTTTTGAAATCGGACAGTGTGGTTAGATAAAGGAGAGTCTTGTCTTTAAAATGGTGTAAAATAGTCATATGTTTGAAAAATTGAAGTTTTTGGATTTTCGAGGAGTTTGTATTTCGCGCCACGCCCGTCATTGGATATTGGAGCAGGTGTTCCGCTAGCGGAACGTCTAGATGTAAGAGGTTTTTAAGCATAGGTAATTGGATGATGCTGAAATGTTGAAGTTAAAATGGCCCTGGAATAGTGGAGGCATTTCCATTGATGGCCAAAAAGCTCAATTTTAGTCTCATATGACCAGAGCACCTTCTTCAATATTTTTGGGGAGTCTCCCACATGCCTTTTAGCGAACACCAAATGTGTTTGCTTATTTCTTTCTTTAAGCAATGGCTTTTTTTCTCGCCACTCTTCCGTAAAGCCCAGCTCTGTGGAGTGTACGGCTTAAAGTGGTCCTATGGACAGATACTACAATCTCCGCTGTGGAGCTTTGCAGCTCCTTCAGGGTTATCCTTGGTCACTTTGTTGTCTTTCTGATTAATGCCCTCCTTGCCTGGTCCGTGAGTTTTGTGGACGGCCCTCTCTTGGCAGGTTTGTTGTGGTGCCATATTCTTTACATTTTCTAATAATGGATTGAATGGTGCTCTGTGTGATGTTCAAAGTTTCGTATATTTTTATAACCCAACCCTGATCTGTACTTCTCAACTTTCACCCCCACCTGTTTGGAGAGCTCCTTTGTCTTCATGGAGCCGCTTGCTTGGTGGTGCCGCTTGCTTAGTGGTGTTGCAGACTCTGGGGCCTTTCAGAACAGGTGTATATAAACACTGAGATCATGTGACACTTAAATAAAGTCCACCTGTGTGCAATCTAACTAATTATGTGACTTCTGAAGGTAATTGGTTACACCAGATCTTATTTAGGGGCTTCGCAGAAAAGGGGGTGCACCACTTTTCCGTTTTTTTGTTATAGAATTTTATGAAACAAGTTAATCTTTCCATTTCACTTCACCAAATGTTGACTATTTTGTGTATGTCCATTACACGAAATCCAAATGAAAATCAATTTAAATTACAGTTTGTAATGCAACAACATAAAAAAAACCAAGGGGAATTAATACTTTTGCAAGGCACTCTATATATCATAGTGTCAAGGCATTTTAACTAACAGGTTATAGAGAAAACAATGCAATTATCAGAACACATCCGTTGTAATATGGCTTACTTTTCTGTCTTGGCTTCCCCGGTCATTTTACCTAAGCATGGCTACTGATTTGTGACCCAATGCATTTGACTATGATCCTGGCTCAGTTGACATACGGGGTAAGTGAAATCGAACAGCTGATCGAGCTGTCATGTCATGTCACTACGGAGGAGTCTCGGTTCCTGACTCAAAGTGAATACCCTACAGTCTGCATTAAATCCAAATATCGATACAGGTTGGATGTGACAGCAGAGATGAGGTGCGTACTGTCGACCACTTCCCCTGACTTTGAGAAAATCCGACACGACATGCGTCAAGCACACTGATCTCATTAGTGCTGCTGAGATAAGAGACATTATGACAGACTAATTTGCAATTGACCGTCATAGCTCAACATGAAACGGATGTGATGGTGAGTTGAGAAGATAATCAGAAATACTGTCAGAATGTTTTTCAGTTGACTGCCATAGCTCCAAATAAAAAAAGTTAACATTGATTGTTAATTACACCCCCCCCCCCCCCATAAAATCACAGTTGGGGTTGTGAGAATTTTCAGATATCAAAAATGGGGTCATGGGCCAAAATAGCCTAATACGGGGGTTCCCAAACTACGTGAGAGGTTATAGACCTAAAGTCAGTGTCAAGATTTCAGTTAGGCTATTAGATTTAACGCACCTGAAAAGTTGCCTACAGTTCCTTGATGTGCCATTTTGAAGTCCCCGTCTTGTGACTGTTGAATTTGTATAGCGCCTCACAATCATCATACATAACATAGCCGGTGTTGCGCTGAAAATCTCCCCCCTGCCAGAATTCCCCCCCCCCCCCCCCCCCGCTTCGCGTGAACGCACACGCACTCAATTCTTCATTGGTGCGACTTGCTTGCAAGTTGATGTTTCTGATCACATTCGGCTGCGTTTCATTAAATGTTTTATGTGGGTTTCATCGCGGGGGAGTAATGTCTGCAGTTTTCGGTTTGGCTATTTGCTTCAAGTATATTAGTCCATAAATAAATCTCTATGCCAAAATTTGTCATCTCTCCCATGTCTTATTTGACTCGTAGTTGTTCTGAAATGTTTATTGCTTGCCTACATTTTACTCCCTCCTATGTTTAATATAGCACACATACATTAATTATTAATTTCAGTTGCCTATCCTGACATGACGTTTGTTCTATAGAAAGTATTTGACTCTGATGTGTGCCACAGAAAGTATTTGACTTTAGTCACAAAATTAAGGAAATTAGAAGGGGGGAGGATTTCGGCAAGGCCCTCAATCAAATCAAAAAATGTATTGGTCACATACACATGGTTAGCAGATGTTAATGCGAGTGTAGCGAAACGCTTGTGCTTCTAGTTCAGACCATGCAGTAATATCTAACAAGTAATCTAACAATTTCGCAACAACTACCTTACACACAAGTGTAAAGGAATGAATAAGAATATGTACATATAAATATATGGATGAGCGACGGCCGAACGGCATAGGCAAGATACAGTAGATGGTATAGAGTACAGTATATACATATGAGATGAGTAATGTAGGGTATGTAAACATTATATAAAGTGGCATTGTTTAAAGTGACACGTGATACATTTTTTACATCCAATTTTTAATTATTAAAGTGGCTAGAGATTTGAGTCAGTATGTTGGCAGCAGCCACTCAATGTTAGTGATGGCTGTTTAACAGTCTGGTGGCCTTGAGATTGAAAAACTGCTTCTGTCTCTCTATCCTAGCTTTGATGCACCTGTACTGACCTCGCCTTCTGGATGATAGCGGGGTGAACAGACAGTGGCTCGGGTGGTTGTTGTCCTTCATGATCTTTTTGGCCTTCCTGTGACATCGGGTGCTGTAGGTGTCCTGGAGGGCCCCGGTGATGCATTGTACAGACCTCACTACCCTCTAGAGAGCCTTGCGGTTGTGGGCGGAGCAGTTGCCGTACCAGGCGGTGATACAGCCCGACAGGATGCTCTTGATTGTGCATCTGTAAAAGTTTGAGAGTGTTTTTGGTGACAAGCCAAATTTCTTCAGCATCCTGCGGTTGAAGAGACGCTGTTGCGCCTTCGTCACCACACTGTCTGTGTGGGTGGACCATTTCAGTTTGTTCGTGATGTGTACGCCGAGGAACTTAACTCTCCACCCTCTCCACTACTGTCCCGTCAATGTAGATAGGGGGTGCCCCCTCTGCTGTTTCCTGAAATCCATGATCATCTCCTTTGTTTTGTTGACGTTGAGTGTGAGGTTATTTTCCTGACACCACACTCCAAGGGCCCTCACCCCCTCCCTGTAGGCCACCTTGTCATTGTTGGTAATCAAGCCTACCACTGTAGTGTCGTCGGCAAACTTGATGATTGAGTTGGAGGCGTGCATGGCCACGCAGTCATGGGTGAACAGGGAGTACAGGAGAGGGCTGAGAACGCACCCTTGTGGGGACCCAGTGTTGAGGACCAGCAGGGTGGAGATGTTGTTTCCTACCCTCACCACCTGGGGGGCCCATCAAAAAGTCCAGGACCCAGTTGCACAGGGCGGGGTCAAGACCCAGGGTCTCGAGCTTAATGACGAGTTTGGAGGGTACTATGGTGTTAAATGCTGAGCTATAATCGATGAACAGCATTCTTACATAGGTATTCCTCGTATCCAGATGGGTTAGGGCAGTGTGCAGTGTGATTGCGTCATCTGTGGACCTATTGGGGCGGTAAGCAAATTGGAGTGGGTCTAGGGTATCAGGTAGGGTGGAGGTGATATGATCCTTGACTAGTCTCTCAAAGCACTTCATGATGACGGAAGTGAGTGCTACGGGGCGATAGTCGTTTAGCTCAGTTACCTTAGCTTTCTTGGGAACTTGAACAATGGTGGCCCTCTTGAGGCATGTGGGAACAGCAGACAGGGATAGGGATTGATTGAATATGTCCGTAAACACACCAGCCAGCTGGCCTGCGCATGCTCTGAGGATGCGGCTAGGGATGCCATCTGGCTGGCAGCCCTGCGAGGGTTAACACGTTTAAATGTTTTACTCACATTGGCCGCAGGTTTTGGTAGCGGGCCGTGTCGGTGGCACTGTATTGTCCTCAAAGCGAGCAAAGAAGTTGTTTAGTTTGTCTGGGAGCAAGACATCGGGGTCCGCGACAGGGCTGGTTTTCTTTTTGTAGTCTGTGATTGACTGTAGACCCTGCCACATACCTCGTGTCTGAGCCGTTGAATTGCAACTCTACTTTGTCTCTATACTGACGCTTAGCTTGTTTGATTGCCTTGCGGAGGGAATAGCTACACTGTTTGTATTCGGTCATGTTTCTGGTCGCTTTGCCCTGATTAAAAGCAGTGGTTCGTGCTTTCAGTTTTGCACGTATGCTTCCATCAACCCACGGTTTCTTTTTGGGGAAGGTTTGAATTGTCGCCGTGGGTACAACATCACCGATGCACTTGCTAATAAACTCGCTCACCGAACCATCCCATCATGCTTTTCCTTCTTATGGCTTTTCCTACATCCATCTGGATGACAGCACATCATCCGCAAGACGGATGGGGGGGGACTGCAAGGCCTGGCACACTTCATAATCATTTGGGTAGCTCATGTTGACCAGTAGCGCGTGCCACAGAAAGTATTTGACTCTAGCCACAAAATTAAGAACATTAGAAGGGGGGGAAATTTCATCAGGCAAAAGAAAGACTTTCTGATCCCCGCCCCCTGCAAATGTCCTTAATTTTGTGGCTAGAGTCAAATACTTTCTGTGGCACACACTACTGGTCAACATGAGCTACCAACATTATTCATAAGTGTTCCAGGCATTCTATACTTCACATCAGGATAGGCAACCAAAATGAATAAATGCGTGTTATATTAAACAGAGGGGGAGTAAAATGTAGGCACGCAATAAACATTTCAGAACAACTACGAGTCAAATAAGACATGGGCGAGATGACGAATTTTGGCAAAGAGATTTATTTATGGACTAATACACTTGAAACAAATAGCCAAACCGGAAACTGCAGACATTAGTGCCTCCCCCACGATCAAACCGACATAAAAAATTAAATGAAACGCAGCCTAACGTGATCAGAAATATCAACTAGCAAGCAAGTCACAGCAATGAAGAATTGAGTGCGTGCGCGTTTACGCGAAGGGGGGGGGGGGGGATTCTGGCAGGGGGGAGCATTCGGCGCAACACCGGCACTGCTATCATCCTTCTTTTACAACTTCACCAAATCTTTCCCAAACATTAAACTACTGTTCTGGCCCCCCTATTTATTTTCAACTGTCCATTTCACAGCTTTTCATTTTAATTCAATAACTCCAACATTGTCCTTTTTGCCTCAGTGAATCAACGTTAACTTTTTCTGTTCCCAAAAGCATCTGGCAATTGGTGTGTATTTAGCGCGCTACTGTTATGCCCTAATATTTAGGTTTAGGCTACGCACTAATGCCATGCAAAAATTATTTAAAACCTTAAATGTAGCCTATAGATATGAATTGCACAATAATTATACATTTATGGAATGTTAATGCATTGTTTTCTCTTTATTCAACCCTTCCTCCTGCCACCCACCCACACAATATGTCATGACCCTAAAATCAGCACATCCCGCAGATATAACCACAGGGACTGCAGGTTATGAGTCAACCGTGCATCACTAACGCGCACCACAAACACACACACACACACACACCGAGCGACCTTTCTCTTTTCATCTCAGCACCCAGCTGAGCTGATCTCTTTGAAGACACTTTCAGTCTGAAACTATAGTTTTGTTATGAACACAGTCTCCTGTTTATCACCAGAAGCGAGTACAAGGTTAAGGAATTGTAAATATTGAATACCTTTAGAAAGTGGCATCTTCTGTAAGTACAGATATATACCATTTTAACAAGGCTATCTACAACCTAAAAGGATTCTTCAGCTGTCCTCATAGAAGAACCCTTTGAATAAACCCTTTTGGTTCCAGGTAACACCCTTTTGGTTCCAAGTAGACCCGTTTTGGGTTCCATGTAGAACCCTTTTTACACTCTTAGAAAAAAGGGTTCCAAAAGGGTTCTTCAGTTGTCCCCATAGAATAACTATTTTTTTTCGCCCAGGTAAAAACCCTTTTTGGCTCCAAGTATAACCGTTTTGGGTTCCGTGTAGAACCCTTTCCTGTAGAAAGGGTTCTACATGGAACCCAAAATGGGTCTACTTGGAACCAAAAGGGTTTTACCTGGAACCAAAAGGGTTTATTCAAAGGGTTCTTCTATGAGGACAGCTGAAGAATCCTTTTAGGTTGTAGATAGCATATTTTTTGTTAAGAGTGTAGCCCACTACTACACAAAAGGGGATAGTTCTAAGTAGTCTATCAGTCACCCACAGTCCAAGGGTTGTTTGTGATGTTATTGCTATCCTATTACAGAACAGTATGTCCAACTTGTGAAGTTGGTGAGGTATTCCTTTCCACCACAAATCAGATACTACAGAATGAACACCATATATCAGCCAGGGAAAATTAGTCAGTACTAGTAAGAGGCTAAAAGCTGCAGGCACAGGGCTACCGCTCTGTTTAATAGATGGAGAGAGAGAGCGAGAGAGAGAGAGAGAGAAATTGAGAGACTAATGCTGAAGATGATAGAAAACTGGGACTCCATATTCCATGCAATCTGTCATCTCTCCATCTTTCTCCATGTCTGCCCCGCTGTTTTGTTCTTCAAAGCCTCATGCTCATGGAACGCACATACATGAGTCACAAACTTGCACACACTACATTGAGCGCATTACGCACACGGTGCATTACTGCAGTGGTAAGGTGAGGTTTTGTCAAAGCAAAGTGCTTCTTTCTCTTGGGACTTACCTTTGCTCATGCTTCAACACTTTCATCCAGCTAGTGTTTGCATGACCTTTGTAAAGAAAGGCTTGAGTGTTGCAGTGGGATCCAGCCATATGACGGTCTGTTTATACGACACTAGTTTATACGACACTAGCTCTAAGTAGTTCTGAGAAATAATGCAATGCACAACAGCCATGCAAGGAGTGCCTCATTCAATCCTATAGGCTCTCCCTTATTTCCTCGCTATAAATCAAAAAATCTACTAAAATAGCCCTCTGGCCGCTTCTCTTGGACATCAATCTGAATACTCGATTATGGTCGAGACCTTTGTAGGCAAGGAACGCTCTAATATTACTGCCTGATGTAGGCCATATGCAGTTTTCCAATATGCCAAGAGATACTGTTCCTTAGAGACCCAGGCAGAAAGATACAAAACACTTAGTGGATGCTCCTGACATGAAACCAACTCAGCAACTTCCATACAATCGACTGAATGGCATGTCATCACTACCGTTTTAATGTGTAGAGATCAGATACGTCGATGGATAACGCATTAAAACTCCAACAGCCCCACCGTGATGCTGGCACGTTTTGGACTTCTAACCCCTTTTTAACATTGTGTGTTTGAGCTACAGACTGCTGGGTTGTTGCATTGGATTAGTCTATTTCTTCTGCACCATTAGTCTGTGTGATTGACGCGGGCAGAGCTAGAGCGACACAAGTGTCGTTAGAAGGTAAGAGATTCTTCTACATAGAAGATCAGCCTTCCCTGTAGCTCAGTTGGTAGAGCATGGTGTTTGCAACACCAGGGTTGTGGGTTCGATTCCCATGGGGGGCCAGCACAGAAAAAAAAATAATGTATGAAATGTATGCATTCACTACTGTAAGTCGCTCTGGATAAGAGCGTCTGCTAAATGACTAAAATGTAAATGTAAATGTAAATCCCAGGACATAGTGTCTATAATACTGTAATAAGCTCACAAAGTTGCTGTCACACAGTTGTCGCTGACTAGTTGGATATTCATGTCCCACTGAGCTAACAATTTCTGTACTTACAGCATTCTTATTATCAGGTTTTTGCTTGGCGGACATTTGTCAATAAAACTCATGAATGCAACTGTATACGTCAAATCATTTTGTGTTGTTCTTGTAACACTGGATGTCCTGAAAATAAAATGGAAAAACACTTCAAGGTGAGGCTAAACTGGGACTGACAAAGTCTCTCTCGCGCTCTCTGCAAACACAGTCTTGAATTAATGCCCTCAAATGTTCACGATGTGAAAGAAATTCTATCAACCGCCCCCTTGCACCACGGCATAACATTTACTTAATGTATGTGCATCTACGCATAATGATAATGGGGAAGGTGATGAACATACACAGCATGCTCGTTCTGGGTGAGGTGGAGTGGAGGCGGGGTTGTAACTGAAGTAATTAGGTATTCATGTAACTTGTGATTCAGAAGGAAAAAAAAATGTATGTTATAGAATGCGAAGCAATCACCCCGGCCCATAGAAATGATATAAGACTTTAAAATTGAGAATATATGTCGTCTCCTCCCCATTTCTTCCATGCCAGCCTTGAGCCTCAAGGCTCCTCCGGTAATCAAAAGTGAAGGGGGGACAAAAACAAACTTATAACTGCCTCCCTCTTTCCTCTGGAAACAGAACCTCCTCTATAACTTTGAATTTGACAAACTGTACACAGCTCCATATGAAAATGAACACTGACAAAAACAACAAAGATTGTAATGGGAAGCAGTGAACCTTGCACTTTCCATTACTTTTACATAATTTTCACTGATGTCTGTTGATGCATTAAAAAGTACCATTTTAACATTATGGACAAAATGTAGCTTCTAAATGGGTAACCCTTGTAGCCAAAGGGCATTTCCATGTAAAGGACCCATGAGCAGCAACGTGTTCATAGGCGCATGTCAAATTGGGTGTCAAATGAAAGCTAAGAGTCCATATTTTGGAGAAGAAAAGGCATAGATAAATGTTTTAATAATTTTCCATCTTACAAATTAGGCATAAGTAATGGCTTTGATTTCTGGTCAAACAGATGCAAATGGTCTTAGAAAACATCTAGCAGAAAAAGTCTTAAAAATGTATTAGAAATACTTCAAAAAACACAATAATGTTGAAGTAAAGACCCCTGCAAAATAATATCAACACATATATTCCATTTGAGAAATTACTTGAATTAAATTAAGTTTAAGAAATATTTCCTTGTGCCATATAATTCTGTTACCAAAAACCCATATATACCTCATGAGGGACGATAATAAAAGTTCACAGAAGTAAAAAGTAAAGGTAAACCTACCAATTAGTTATAATGTTTTTACTGATATACATTTTTGTTTATGACTTAAGTGATCAAACTCCTAAACAGAATTACCGAAAAATCTGTAATGGGATTACTGCAATTGAATTGGCTACAATGGGAAATCATAGTAGTCACAAACCACAGTTTGGTCACCTGCTGTCCTCCCTTCCACTGGCATACTGTTATGTTCAGCTCATAACTGTTTTCTTTCTGTCATCTGGTGGTCAAAATGAGTGTGAAAACAGTCTGGACAACCTCTCTCCAGTTAATGTTACCCCTCCTCTCTTTCCATTTACTGTAACAAGCATCCACACCCACTGAGCACCGACCTGCACCAAACGTCCATGGACATTGAAAAGCAGTTGAAATTTGGTCAGTCCACCATGTCCTTGATTTCAACATCCACAGACATTGTTTTTTGATTTCAACATCTATACACACGTCGAGTTTGGACAGCACAGTGAAGAAAAGTAGAGTTCAGTACTCTAGTTTGATGTGCTCTACACCTACCAGACACTCTTATCCAAAGCAACTTACAGGAGCAATTAGGGTTAAGTGCTTTGCTTTAAGGCACATCAACATATTTTTTTCACCTAGTCAGCTCTGGGATTCGAACCAGCGACCTTTCGGTTACTATCCCAACGCTCTTAACTGCTAGACTACCGGCTACCTGCCACCTCTACTGTGATGTCCAAACTTATGAAACATAGACATCTATGGTTGGTTCAGATTTGATCCGGTTTGTATATTGCATATTCAGGACACATCACCACGAAAAGAATGACATTTATATCCATAATTACGCATTTCTGTGGAGTACAGATCAGGGACCTATGATGTAATTATGTTACCGGGTGTAAATCCACTTCACTTACTGTAGTTCAATAACCAAAATAGATTTTTTCAAACTTAAGGTGTCATGTCAGAGCTGACACCCCAATCTTTCTGCAAACATCTTCATCTTTTTTTTTTTAAACGGAGGGAGATTTTACCGTAATTCTGTTACCAAACTTTGCATCCGCACAGATCATCCAGTAAATGTGTTTTTGTGAAATGTTCTGTGTAAATTGTTCAAAGTAGTCCTTGTTCATATGGTTTTATAGTTTGTTTAACTTTGAAATCAATGGTTTCTGTTTGGCATACATTTTAAAGTGAAAAATCTGAGTCTCAGCGTGATTCTGTTACCGTAGAATTTCTCCCCCACCCCTTATCGTATGACCTCAACTCTGTAGTGAACGGAACTCATTTAGTAGGCTCTGTCATTTTAGAAAACTCATTGGCAATATTAGTATTTTAGCTCATTAAGGGGTATTGATGATTCAAAGCAAGGTATATTTGGTTAAGCTCCAATAGGCTTACTCTCCTTTACACTAACAGCCATAAATTAGCCTTACTTTCATGCGTGCCACTCTTCTTGTCTTAATTCTTCAATTATTGTTATTATTCAGTCCTGTGTAGCTCAGTTGGTATAGCATGGCGTATGCAATGCCAGGGTTGTGGGTTCAATTCCCATGAGGGATCAGTATAAAAAAAGTATGAAAACTGCACTTACTGTAAGTCACTCTGGATAAGAGTGTCTGCTAAATGACAAAAAAATAACAACTTCACATGCTCATATTTCTTTGCATTCAGCCAACACTATCTTATTTTTTACAGAGAATGATAGGGAAAATGTTATTTCTGGAAAGGCTGAAGAATAACAAGAAAATAATTTAATAATGAGACTTCTGCATTGTATGTAATCCCCACAATGTAATGATAATGGCTTTACGACACTGTAACCACTTGATTGATCTAGAGAATAAATAGATTGCAACCAATATTTCAGCGTCATCTTTCTGGAACAGTTGTTTTCTTGTCATAAAGAACAACAACAACAAACATTACATTGGCATAGCTTGGAAAAAACAGGTGTGAAATACGGTGTTAGTTGCTAGACTATGTATGGCCTACATTTTACATTTTGTTTCACTGTCCAATCTAAAGTTGAACACCACCCCCCCCCCCCCCCCCCCACCCCTCTTCTTTCATATCTAGGCTGCAAGCAAGACCTTGCTTGAGGAGGCTATCATTTTAGAAATATTTCCTCCAAAATTCTAGAGGTGGAACGAGTTTAGCCTAGAATGCTCATCGTCACCTATTGTGCAAGCAGTAGGCAACATAGTGATGAAATTGCTTGATCCAATGAATGTAGCCTTCAGAGGCTACACTGTAACTTTGACTCACGTGCAATTTGAGTGGCGCTACAATGTTGCACTATAGTTCACCATGAACTCAAACGAATAGCAATAGTTCGTGTTTTCTTACCATCTTCCTTTTCATCGTAGACCGGTCTCTTAGAAGAACTATTGGCGCCCATCCTCTTCTTCCACTTGCCCCAGTGAAACATTGATGCGCGAGCTCAGATAGCATTCCTCGCCCGTAAAAAAAAAAAAACTACAGCTGTGTGTTGGACACGTTGAACAAATGCATCGCTCCCTCTGTTGTTTCTCAACAACAAAAAATTATCGCATTTACGCACTGCGACTTTGCCTCACTAAAACAATAAATACGAGAGATTAGATCGGATAGTGAGCCTCAATTCTGTTTTAAAAAGAAAAACAATCTGCTTTCCTATTTTTCTCTTCCGTCCTCAACTGACTTATGTTCGCGGAGCCGTGTGTGACAGTTCTCTAGTCGACGTTGAGTCTCACTGTCATGCATGTCAAGAACCCAGCCTCTCTGCAGCTCTCGTGCTAGCGGCTAGACCTTAAGAACATTTTCAATATTATAGGAAGTGCTGCTGTATATTCTCTAACTGGATACGGTCATTGCGAAAATGCGAATCTAATTAGGAAAAGGGTGGCGCCAGATCATTGAAAATGGGGTTAACACTTTACTTCCCTGACCTTAGAATAGGCTACATCATTAACAGATGTGAGATTACACTTCATGCTTCATCATGGCATACAGTGGGAATGGGATATGTCTAGATTTCTGTAGGAAACTGATGCTAGTTAGGCACGGAGTGGATGATACTTAATGTGACATTATAATAATACTATAAATAATTTGATTTTCGTTCCTTTCCTCATGTAAAAAAGGTGTTTTTTGTTTTTACTTTTGGTTTGTCTGTCAACCTAAAAGTCAACAAAAACGGTCCCTCTCTTGGCCAATGATGCTGAAGACTTGTTAATTGCGTCACATGCCAATTGTACGCACTGTTTGATTATTGATACGCCCTGTAGTTGATGTTGTCCTGCCACAACGGTTACCATGGTAATAGCTGATCACACGACTAGCTGGCTAACTACTAGCTAGCTAGGTAAATAAACTACCTAGCTAATGCCTCTACAAAAGTTGAATGTATTTACTTCAGCTTGTTGATAATCCTGTAATTCATACGTTCTTATACATTTTAGTGATTGCTTGGTTTAGGATGATGAATGACGCGTTGTACAATATATTCACCAAATGTGTTGGGTTTGCATATCTAACGCGTTAGCGAGCTAACAGTTATGGTAACGCTAAATGCATAAGCTAACTAACGTTAGCCTACGTTTAAAATGTTGCATGTCAGAAATATTCCATGTGGTCAAAGTAGCTAACATAGCTATAGCTAACAGTTGTTCACATTTCAGTATCATGAGTTCAATTTTAGTTGTATCCAACAATGAGGTGTCTATGCCGGTTAACGTTACATCAATATCTGGTCGAGAGTTTTTACACATTTAATGATCCATTTCTCCCAAAGGGCCAGGACATTAATTTGACTGTCACTGTATTTAACTGTAAGATGAGTTTCATGTCTGACATATTTTCTTGTTTCTCCCTCTAGCCATCATGGGCGTTGACAATCTGGTTTCAAGATGGCACTTTGATGACGGGCTGAAGGATACAACTGCTTATTAACCGACCAAATCTCACAGCACAGCAGCAATGTCTTCCTTAGGAAAGGAAATGACTGACCTTCATTTAAGCCTTGATTGTGGTGATAATGCTGTTAAAACACATACCCCACACATTCAACCAGAGTGTGTTGGACCTATACAGATAACTGAAGATGTCACATCTGACACGCTAAATTTCAGCAGAAGAAACTTAAAATATGTTGTGGATTGCATTTTGAAGGATACTACTTTAAAGGTAGGCCAAGCAGATTATTCTGATGCTATTATTTTCAAGAATATGCTTTGTTATTCAGAACTAACTGTATCCTCTCTAACTATCTTGCTGTTGTTTTAAGAATTTGTATCTTGAAGGTAATGAAATATCCAGGCTTCCGGATATGCTGTTCACCAGTTTGTCAAACTTGGTGTGGTTAGATCTCAGAAATAACCAAATCACGTCCCTTCCTGCGAAAATTGGTCTACACAGGTATTTTATGGGCTTTTCAACCAAAATATTTGTAGATGTGCTGTGGATTTTAATGGATTCATGTATTAATTGGTTGATGCAGATGTCTGAAAACGTTGCTGCTAGAAGGGAATCCTATCACAGAGCTTCCACTGGAACTGGGTGAGTTGAACTCTGTCACCTTGTTTCCGTTATCCTTTACACAAGAACATCATTGCATTTCATCAACAGTATTCAGTGACTTTGACAGTATTTTGGGATAGGCTGCATGTCCCTCTCAGGATGCTTGGACTTAATTTCCATTACTGGAGGAGTGGGTGGGACATGTTATTTTTTCCCCAGCTTATTCTTCAGTGACCCAACTCCAGCTGTGAACTGCATTACATTTTCTGACATATGTGTTTGTACTTCTCAGGTAACGTGATTACTCTCAAGGCCCTGAGTTTGAGGCATTGCCCCATCACGTTTCCACCTCAAGAGGTTGTGGGGCAGGGCCTCCAATGCATCCTACAGTACCTACGGAGTGCCATGGCCGAACGACCGGTTAGTGTGCGGAACTCTCTTCCAGGTGAATGATAACGATAACTGTAATGTCACCTGATGAAGTTGAACAATGTGACGGCAAGGTGTTTGTGTGGTGTCCGCCCTTCTGAACACGCCCACCGCCATCTGTTCGATTGTATAAGAAAGGCTGGCCACCAAAATAGCTCCTTGCCCTTGTTCCACTTCAGTGGTGTGACTTCTGTTCCCTTGGAGACGGTGCATGCAGCAGGCAGACTTTTTTGTGCAGCTCTACCCAGTAATATTTTTAGCCCGATTAAAATGATCGATAACCAGTGGGCTTCTAACAGAGGTGGTTTGTCATCAACCACTGTCTAGTAGTGCCTATGGGTAATCAGCATGACTAGCCAAGGCACCCCTCAGCAGAAAGCCTACACCTAGAACAAAGGTGCCCTGTTATATCTTTATATATTTATGTTATTAAAAAAGAGGATCAAGGCTCACTGTCTCTCTGGAAAGGTAATTTCATCTTGATTGATATTATGTTGTCACTGGCAGGGCAATATGCCGGCATTCAGATCATGTCACACCAGATTTCATCATGTTATTTAATGAATGAGGGGACATGCTTACTATGGGCTCATTACAGCTTCAACTTTACATCTAGTATTCACTAAAATGTTTTTTTTCAGCATAGATGCAAAAGATCCAAAAGAGGACAATTGTTTATATAGGAAGTGACAGAAATGTATTATTTTGCTACCATAATCATTTTCATGGAAAGTTCTTGTTGATGTTTTGGTTGCAGACATGCCCCCAGTGGAGAAGCTACAGTTGACAGAGCTTGTGAAGTCCAGTTTGGACCTTTGTGAAGAGGTGGTGGATGAAGATGAGCTGCAGAGGTTCAGAGAGCTGAGGCAGAAGATGAGCCAAATGGACAGAGCTGAGTTTGGCTATGCCCTCCCTATTTCACGCCTCCCTAGAGCAGCAGAGGGTGATAGAGGCCACAAGACATACCCTCTGCCCGTCATTAAAAGGTCAAGTCAAAAAGGTTCAACCTCTGGTAAAGTTTTGGGAGAATTGACAGGTGTCTGGTAACTGCAGATCAAGGGGAAACTCAGTAGTCTATGGTGTCCTCTCCTTATTTGAACTGCCAAACTCTTCAACCAGACATGCCACTATACTCAGGACAGTATGGTTTACGAGGCTAGCAATGATAGGTGAAAGCAATATGGTGGATTCTTTCTCTGAGGAATTAAATGCCGTGAAGGAAAGGTGAAAAGAGAGGGAGCCACTGTAGACGAATAGGCTATTGAGATGGAAAATAATGCATGGACAGTTTAAGAATATTTTCATGACAGCCTCTGAGGAGGAGGCCTAGTGATAAAATCTCCCAGGCTCTGTAGGGACACGGTCCTTCTGAGAGCAATAAAAAAAATAAAACATTTTATTTCGATTTCTTTCTCAGAAAGAAAGAGATTACCAGGGGAAATATATTTCCTGAGCTCCCTCCCTTTGACATGCAGTACTGGAAGAGGTCAGAGGAGAGAAGATTGGCTGCAATGAAAGAGCTTAAAGAAAAACAAGCAATTCTTGAACAAAGGAGGAAGTACGTAAGTTAATACTGTTGGATTTTTATAGAACCCAACAGAATTATCTCACATCAGTAAGCTATACCTCTGACTCCCTACTGCGTTTGTGGCCTTTTGAATCACATGAATTACATACCGTATTTAGTTGCCAACTATGTTATACCAGGGGTGAGAGAGAATTGTCTCTCTACTTGCAGTTTCAGAAAGCAGGGGTGTATTGTCTCAAATTGGCATTTGATGAAGTCCCAGAAAGGGAGGGATCAATATTATGTGTCTGCAAAAACCAATGCCAATAAGGGGTAGGTAAAGAAATCCAGCAAGGTCTAAGATGAGTTTATCCTACCCCAATCCTAACCTAAACAAAATAAAACCAAACTTAGATCAGTGTTTATAGGGTAATGAATTCCTCACAGTGCTTGATATGGCCCTGCCTTTCTTTTCCACTTAGAGACCAAGAGCTCCTCAAGGAATGGCGTACTCATGCTAGGGTCATGCAGGAGAGGAAAATCTTAGAGCACAAGCAGGAAAGGCGTGAGCGACATAGAAGAGAAGAGGTATGTCTGTTCTGTATGTCTGCTTTCACTCCCATTCTATTTTTGGAATACACTATTTTGTTCACTCACAGAACTGAAAGCATTTTTCTGATTCAAATTTTCTCCCTTTCCAATGACCAGAGGAGGGCAGCATAACACCAGCCTGAGGAAAGGCTTTCACAGTCATTGGAAAGGGAGAACATTTGAATTATAAAAATGCATTCAGTTCTGTTCTTGTCATAAGGAAACTGTCTGGGAGAAGTTAGAGTAGAAAGAGAAAGACTGACTGGAGTCCTTGTTTTCATTCTGGGTGAGCAGACGTTGAAAAAGATAGCGTCAGGCTGCGCAGACACTCAGCTGAGGCTGTCCAGGTCAGGGGCAGCGACAGGCCTAGCTAACGATGGATCACTGTGCCTCCAGTGTGCCGAGTCAGTCATCCTGCAGTCAGATGTCCCCAGTGAGGCTGCACCACAGCTGGTAAACATAACCCTTCCACAGAACGCTAGCGCACACACACACAGTCAGATACACAGCAGCAGACAAGACTGCGTGGCCGCACACAACTCCAACACCATCATTAAGTTTGCAGACGACACGACGGTGGTACGCCTGATCACCGACAACGATGAGACGACGTATAGGGAGGAGGTCAGAGACGGACAACAACCTCTCCCTCAACGTCAGTGAGACAAAGGAACTGATCATGGACTACAGGAAACAGAGAGCTGAGTACGCCCCCATCCGCATCGACGGGGCTGTAGTGGAGCGGGTCTAGAGCTTCAAGTTCCTTGGTGACCACATCACTAAGGAATTATCAGGCCATCATTGTAAAATAAGAATTTGTTCTTAACTGACTTGCCTAGTTAAATAAAGGTTAAATAAAAATAAAATAAAAAATCATGGTCCACACATACCAACATAGTCGTGAAGATGGCACGAGAACGCCTCTTCCACCTCATGAGGGTGAAAAGATTTGGCATGGACCCTCAGATCCTCAAAAGAAAAGAGCAACCCATAGCTGTATATCTAATATCTGACCGCTTCAGCAATGTGCCAGGATAGTAGTAGTCAATCTGTGTCACTGATAGGTCTATCATCCATCCTTAACTTTCTGTAAATTCACAGTTTTGGTTATATGAAGAAAAGACTAGCTTTCTATAGAAATGAATGTATTTTTTTGTTACAGGTACCGATAAACGCTCCATATGCCACAGAGTCTCTGTGTAGTGTTGTTGAAAGTGGTGAGGTCAAGACCCACAACCCCCCACCAAAGAGGCTCCAGAGACAGAGATCGTTCCAGTCCCAGAAGGAACACAAGGAAGCCAGGTATGATGTAGCTATGATGTGTCAATCAATGGATACACTGTTGCAGCTAATCTACTAACAGTAGCCACCAAAGGAAGCAATGGCAGATCAATCAAAAATGTTCAGAGACATTTAGTGGAAAGAGGGTTTTTTACAGACATCTCTTTTGTTCAAAGCATATATTTTGTCCCCTCTGTCAAATACTTTGGTTCAGCTGATTGTTTTAATTAATTACTTTTTTCTGTTGTCCAGTACTGTTACGGGACTAACCGGTGCCCCTGCACATTGACTCTACCGGTACCCCCTGTACATAGCCTCGCTATTGTTATTTTACAGTCCATCGAAATAAATCAATCAATCAATCAATCGCGTGAAATCGTGTGATAAATGTATATGTGGAGAGAGCATTGGTCAGTCACAGCCTGGTGAAAGCATCAGGAGTCTTGATTAGGGACAGGGTCAGACAGGTCCGGACTCCGAGCAACTGGTCTCTGTAGTCTGTTGCTAGCCAGCTACTCCTCCACCACAAACAACATGCAGCACCCACAGCGGTATGTAACTAAGAGAATCTTTAGTTTGTGGAATGGTGGTTCATTTTACCCTTGACCTGTGTGACCCCAGGGCAGCCCGCGACCGTGAGTTAGAGCAGCGGATCAGGAGCCATGTTCAGATGATCCAGGAGAGGCGCAGGAGGCCCAGTGGCACTGCCCAAGAGGAGACAGAAGCTGCAAGGCAGGACATGGAGGAAGTACGTTACTATTCCACTGTATATCAAGTAACCAGTCAAGTCATTTTCAGTGCTTAATGACAGCAGCCCCAGGAATTGAATGAATATCTGGGTGTTTCTTTCTTTGTGATTTTCTTCCATTTGCTTCTGTTTCAGGCCAAGAGATTGCAGTCGCAACTTGCTGAGAGGAAACATGAGAGCGACATTGAGTATCGATTCATCGCATTTACTGGGGAGAACTCGCCAAGATGCTATGACAAGTGAAAGTATTTTTGTGTGTGTAGACCTACTGCCATTTAGAATTGTTGCCGGATTAAATGAATTGACATTGTATGCAAAGAAGTAGTACAGGACAGGGTAGTATGGAATTATAGCACCCTACAAACAGTTTACTCAATCACAATGGCATCCGATACCCATTCATCAATAAACATTTCAGCCTGTTACACGCGCATCATTAGTTAAGTGTAAAGTGCTTGTGTTCCAAGATAAACCAACCCTCATCCATCAAGCCAATCAGTGCTAAATAGCAGCCTAATAGGTCACTGTATTTCAGGTCCTTACAACTGTACAGCAGCTATACAGGGATTGATCATGTATATTTATCTGACTGTATATGTGCCTATAGCCTAAATTCAGTGCTTGACTTTGACTTCAATAGGTTCCGGTACTCCTTTTGGGTGCTGGTACTGTTTATATTTTGTTGCAGAAGCTCCACAATACTTTTGAGCTAATATTCTATAAGAGGAACAGGAGCTCAAGCAGTAGAGTTCCTGTCCAAGTCAAGCAAGTTACTTATTGATACAGTTGGCTTGGATACAAACAGTAAAGATGGGTGTGATTCATGTTAGCCAGGGCAGTTTGAAGGTAGGAGTATATGTAATTTGGAATGGCACGATGAAAATGACCTGAAGATGATGCTAAAATGGAAGGGGGTTGTATCGGGGGCGGCTGGTAGCCTAGTGGTTAAAGCTTTGGGCCATTAGCCCACATGTTGCTAGATCGAATCCCTGAGCTGACAAGGTAAAAAGCTTTCGTTCTGCCCCTGAACAAGGCAGTTAACCCACTCTTCCTAGGATGTCAGTGTAAATCAAAATTTGTTCTTAACTGACTTGCCTAGTTAAATTAAATACATGTATTTTTTTTAGCTAGATAATAATGATGAAATAGCTATTGTTCTGAAATTGTGGCTTCATGAGCCAACAATAAACGGAAAGCCAAATGGTATAATTTCAAGCAAGACTGAGGGGCAACCTCAAAATATTTTTATCCTCTGTCTTTGTGTGATGTCACCAGTGGCAGAACTGTTGTAATTGACTTGTGGGGGGTGATGGCGTCATTTCGTGCCCTGGTGTACCCTCCCGTGCTCGAAAGTAGAAGGGAGAAGCATCTTTAGCAGAGGCGATCGTGGCTCCCGAGGCCGGGATCGAGTACCGCCAAGCCGGACACCTCACGCCGGAAAATATGGAGGCTGTGGCCGAGGAGCTGCGGGCCGGCTCTCGGATTCCTGTCACTGTTGATCAAATAGTTAACGATACACTAGTAGTGACGCTTACCTATCAAGAAAGGTGCTACATGGGGATATTACTCGATTGCAACAAAAAGTGAGTCTTATTTATTCGAATAATTGTATACTTGTATCACAAACTAATTAGCTAGTTAGCCTGCTAATGTTTGCTGGCTAATTTAGCATGCTAACTAGCTAGCTACATGGGCCATCATACAATAGACTCCAAGGGGTTGTAGCTAGCGTGCTAGTTAACGTTAGCCAGTTAGCTCTGATTTGCTGACATTTACAGCGAACATATTAATAACATATAAACACGTGTATCATTACTATGAAGTCTGGATAAAGCCAACCACCCTGTGAAAGTAACGTGATGGGCATTTCAACAAAAGTTATTCCTACGTGGGTAACGTTACCTCATTGTTAGCTTAACTATCAAGCTAGTTCAATGTTAGCTAGATTTAGACTGCCAACAATGTAGCCCAGCTATGGCTGGCCTTACTGAAACACCCTGTCTCATATTAGACTTTTGTACATACATTCTTATAACTACATATCTAGTAATGATTACATTAAGGTTACATGTTTTAATACTAGATATGCAAAGTGATGGGCATCACATCATTCTAATTTTGCCTACTCCTGTTCTTGTGTTTTCAGTAATGTAGGCCTATGTTAAACATTAGTCATCCAACGTTACCCACAGGTAATGATACAATCAGTGTAGGCCTATTTATAAATGATTGACCTGCAACTCTAAATAAGAGATTATACAGCTGTGTTTTGCTGTTTAAAGATGGCACTAATTGTCGAGTTTCCAAGGAAATTTGACACCAGGAAAAACTATGCTATAGGCCTACTTTGTACTTGACAAAGGGTGAACTACACAATGTTGGCAAGAAATCCCATTTATGCCTATGTATAGGGTGTTAACAATAGAGGTAAGGTATACAATGTTATTTGAATGATTGGTATTCATATGGGGCATGTTATCTGGCTCGCAGTGTGTGTCACATGTACTGGCCTTGTGTTGCACTAGTACATGCTAGTGCAGTGGGTGCACCTTTTTTAAATGCCACTGGGTTTATTTATTTATAGACTCAGAATCTCAGCATAAGAATCTTACCAGCTTTTCATATCGGTAGGCCTTCACTGAGACATGTAGAACTACACGTTCATGTGATAGATCACTCCAAATGCCTTGAGATTGACCTTCCCCAGTGGAAAAGATCTAAGCTTAAACGAAGAACAGCGGTTTGGCATACAGGCTTATTTTGCTTTGTGAATGTCAAAATGTGAGTTCTTCCTTTAGGTTTATAGAAATGCATTTCCCTTAATTGTGTGTCTCCAGTTTCCATGTCATGTATCCTTTGTGCAGGATCTCTTTATTTGGTTGTAGTGTATGTACAGCATTATATTTTAAATGGAAACAGTGGTTAACAGGCCATGACAAACCCTATGTCCAGCCTGTGTCAATCATTGTGATGGCTGAGATTTTGTTGCTCAAGAAGGGCCTTTAAAGGTCTCCTCTAAAGCACAGGAAACAGGCCTCGCCGGGCCTCTTTATTTAAATGTGACAATAGCCGCTCATGGGGAAACGCCTTTCGGGCTGCCTAAATGTGCTTTAATTAATAATCTCATAACACACAAGCACCCAGCAGACACTGATGCGAAAACAAGTGAATCTCCTGGCTCTCTCTGGGTCCCGAGTGATTCACAGGGTTGTTTTTGTTCAGTCAGATGGAGTGGAGGGGGCTCCTGGGTATCCTGTAGCCTCTTTGTCTGCTGTCTCTGACAGCAGAGTGGAGCACAGCCATGTTGCTGCTGCTGCCTTGGCTGCTCTCAACTCCCTTTTCAAATGGCTCCTTAGAGAAGCCCGGCTTGGACACGTCACGCCTGCAGTCCACTGGCATGAAAAGGAACATGTGAATTTACAGAGAAAACACACACTCCAGCATTTTCAGTTTGAAGCGCAAGGCTGTAGGCCTGGGCTATAGGCTAACTAGACAACGACCTGCTTGCTTGTTGTCTCCCAACCCCCACTCCAGTAGAAAACCCAACACAGGTGATAAATGTGCTGCCTTTTACACAAACTAAAGTGTTGCAATCATAAGAGGTTTGGTTGCAACAAGGTCAGACAGAGGAGTGCATTTGTTGTGCTTAGATTTAGTCGAGCTAATGTTCTTGACCTGAACAGGAACTTAAACTAAAGAGTTTAAATTCTTGCATTATCCACAATGATAAAGTTGAGTGCAAACAATTTGACTTCATCATGATTGGATCTTATAATCCAGAAGCTACAAAGCATACTAAAGTCATTTTCTTTCACACTTTTTCTTATAGGACTGGGCTTTTCTGCCTACCGGATATCACAACAAAGCCAGTGGAATGCCCTGCATTGAAACCTGGTTGTGAAATCCCTGAAGTCCTGAGAGAGGAGCCTGTTACTAAACCTCCCAGCCAGGCTTCACATCATAGACCAAAGGATGAAAACACGCTCCCTGAAAATGACCCACTAGGTGCCAGTCTCCCTGCCCCTCTGCCCACACCAGTACCTGCCGGGCAGGGTCCATACCCTCCATATTTTGAAGGAGCTCCCTTCCCTCAGCCCATTTGGGTGCGCCACAGCTATGGTCAATGGGTACCTCAGCCACCTCCACGAACCATTAAAAGGAAGAAGAGGCGGACCCGAGAGCCCGGGCAGATGACCATGAGCACCATCAGACTCCGCCCCCGGCAGGTGTTGTGCGAGAAGTGTAAGAACACACTGAATAGTGACGAGGACAGTAAGGACGGGATGCCCACAACCAAGGCTTCCAGGAAGGAGAACGCTCCACAGAGCGATGAAGACTCCAAAGACGGGTCTGTGAAGTTGGCCAGGAAAGAGGATGCAGATGCCACCAAGGATAACAGCAAGAGGCGGGAGAATGGCCCCACCGGCTATGACAGCAAGCGGCTCCGGAAGGACAAGAGGGATGAGGAACCAAAGTTCCCTGCAGTGGACATCATTCCCCACAGCCCGGTCATCAAGATCTCATACAGCACTCCGCAAGGCAAGGGCGAGGTCATGAAGATCCCAGCTCGGGTCCACGGCTCTGTCAAGCCCTTCTGCCCTAAGCAGCTGATGCAAAACAGCCTAAAAGGCCAACAGGGCAAGGTGCCCGAGCCCACCACCCTAACCCAGACCCAGGAACAGCGCCACATCCTGGACGCCACCAGGACGGGCCTGACCGTGTCCATTCCCAAACTCAAGCTCCCCAGGCCCCCAACGGCCGGCCTGGACTTCCCCTCCCCCAAGATCCGAGTGAGGACCCTGGGGGACGGAGAGGACAGCCTGACGGTCTACGATGCGGAGCTGGTAGAGAGGCAGAGCAGAAAGAGCCTCAGGGTCCCGGTCCCTCATCCCCTGCCCCACTCGGAGGACTCTGGGGAGAAGACCCCCATGGAGCTGTGGTCGGGGAGCTCTGGAGAGGAGGCAGACCGAGGCCAAAGTGACCTTGCGCTGCTCATCAACCTTCGCAAGAGGAAAGCGGACTCCTCCAGCCTGTCCGTGTGCAGCACAGACAGTCTAGACGAATCCAAATCCTTCAGCTCAGACGGCACGTCCCCAGAGCTGTGCGACCTAGCGCCCGGCGAGCACATTTCCTCCATGTCCTCCTCGATCTCACAAGAGGACAGCAAGACTGTGCCGCCACTCACCGTGCGCCTGCACACACGTAGCATGACCAAGTGCGTGACGGAGGAGGGCCACGCGGTGGCCGTGGGAGACGTGGTGTGGGGGAAGATCCATGGGTTCCCCTGGTGGCCGGCGAGGGTGCTCAGCATCAGCGGCAGCCGCAAAGAGGAGTCTATCTGCGAGGCCCAGTGGCCAGAGGCCAAGGTGGCCTGGTTCGGTTCGCCCACTACCTCCCAGCTGTCCGTTGCCAAACTCTCCCCCTTCCGGGAGTTCTTCAGGTCGCGATTCAACCGCAAGAAGAAAGGGATGTACCGGCGAGCCATCGTGGAAGCTGCCAAGGCCGTGGGCCACATGAGCCCCGAGATAACCTCTCTACTCACCTCTCACTGCGAAACGTAGGTGAGTCCACAACACTCAGACCATTTGTGAGTTTGTTCACTAAATACACTATTCCGGTACCTTGGATTAAGGATACATGTTGGGCAATGTTCAGGCAAAATACCCACCCTCTCTTTGAATGTCTAAACTACATTTTTGCTTACCTCATACATACAGGCATGGAAATGTTGTATAGTAAAATATTCTTAATTTGTTTTTTGGGGTTGTATTTGCTTAAAGAATGTTTGGCATTTTTACAACTAACTAAGCAGGGCCCGGTTTCCTGATAGGGATGGAACTGAAGCTTACAAGTGTTTTTAACGATGCGTCGTTCTTAAAACGGCCGACGATGTCACATGCATTTCCTGAAACGCCTCGTAGAGAGAACGCTCACCAAGTGCGTCCGTCGTCGGCGCATCTGTCAATACTGACAGGATCAAAAGAAAGGCAGCGCTGCTCTCGGATCATAAACATTAGAATTCTTCCACAATACTGACGACAGATCAACTCTAATAGCGATATTATCACCTGGCCTATATGGCTGCTAATATTGAGTCGGCTTATTCTAATGCTTAGACTACCCTATAATAATGCACTAATTCACAGATTTGGCACATCATTGCGCACATGTTGTTACACATCATAAAGTAGTATATTGAGGCAACAATTACAGACAATAGCTTAGCCTACAATTAGCAAAGAAATAACTCATTTATTGAACATGAAATTGGTTTCAATATGATTTAAATATACAACCCTATGTACCATATACTGTATTTATCTTTTAATGGATTCATCTGTTTTCATTTGAAGCATCTGTTTGTCCTTACCTTGTTTGTAACAATTGCGAAGACATTTGCAACTTTGGTAGTTGACTACAATGGTAGTCAACTTTGTTGTCATCTGCGGTCACAAAGAGACAGTGAAACATATTTCTGTTTGAACTTTTTTATACATTTGCGAAAATATCTAAACATGTTTTCACTTTGTCATTTATGGGTTATTGTGTGTAGATGGGTGGGGGAAAAAAATAGATTGAATCCATTTTTAATTCATCCTGTAACACAACAAAATGTGTAATAAGTCAAGGGTTAGGAATACTGTCTGAAGGCACTGTAGAATCACGAGAATCGCAATACATATCGTATCAACACTTAAGTATTGTGATAATATCGTATCGTGAGGTCCCTGGCAATTTCCAGCCCTATAAATAATGAGTGTTTTTCAAGTGCAACTTTAGTTTCAATGGTTTTGGGGAAACTGCTCAGAGATTTAATGATGCTCCTACGAAGGTTCTAACGAACTAAGCCTGTAAAAAAAAATGTACGCACGCATGATTGTAAGTCGTTTTGGGAAAAGCTTCTGCTAAATGGCATATATTATATTACTTTAAACAGCCACTACAAACTTAAGCAGATTTTAGCCATGGCTAGCTATAAATCAATGTGAGTTCAACCAAATCACCTTTTCAGTAACGTCCCACCAAGTCATTGAGTTGATTTGGTCATGAAATTTTAGAAAAGTGCACGTTTGCGCCCATCATTCTGGTAGATTTTTAGCTAGCGGTGGCTAAAGTTAGCTGAAGTGTAATGGCTGTGTAAAGAAATCTGAACCATACATTTGTTTATCCTGGCTCATAGAATGCTTTCAGGGTAGGGAACCATCGAACTTTAGTTAGTTGTAAAGTACAAGACCTGTTCATTTTTTAAGTTTCATGATTTTGGTTGACTGAACCCAGGGACTTATGATTTGGTCTCAGCCTGCCTATCCCGTAGTTGTCATAAAACATTGTTAGGCCTGATCAATCAAAAGCCCAAGCCCTTATTCCCCTGGTATCCGTTTGTTGATTGTGTGGAATCAGACCCCATGTAGCCAAGCACCAGGCCCTTCATACATCACACACACACACACACACACACACACACCTCTTGGTTAAATATTGTCTCAGGGTGATATGATGCAGCCAGACAGCTCCCAGGACCACTGTTTGCTCTGGCGACGCCTCAGTAGCTCTGTGAAGGTACCTGTACTGAGCTCTGTTCATAATGCTCACCAGAAGCTCTTGAGAATGCCACTCTTTCTATCACTCATGATGGAAATAGTTTTTGCCATGTCAGCTGTCCAGAGATTTTCCAAGCGTGACTTCTGAAAGTTAAGACGGTGTCTTGGATTCACGTCGAAATGTTCTATCTTGAATGGTGAAGTAAGAATCCATCTATTCTACATGCACGACTCTCCCAGTGCAAAGTCTAGGCCTGCAGTTAGAATGTCCCTCCATGGGAAACTTGTACTGCCATTATTTGCTCAATCTCATTACTCTGTTTGTTCTTTCTCCCTCTCTCTCTCTCTCTCTCTCTCTCTCTCTCTCTCTCTCTCTCTCTCTCTCTCTCTCTCTCTCTCTCTCTCTCTCTCTCTCTCTCTCTCTCTCTCTCTCTCTCTCTCTCTCTCTCTCTCTCTCTCTCTCTCTCTCTCTCTCTCTCTCTCTCTCGCTCTGTGTAGAGTCTGAAGACTGAAGAATGGTCTTCTGTCAGAGGTTGCGGAACTCTAAGGCTCTTGAGTCGTCTATCCCCAGGAGAGAGAGGGAGCGTGTGCAGTTTCCACGGTCACTATTTATACAGCATTCCCCCCCCCCCCCCCCCCTCCACATGGCTGGAGGAAAATGGCCGCTCAGGTGGAGTGTTGTTGACTGGATAAGGGAGCAAGAAAGGGCAATTTTGAGGCATCTCATGGACTACACGGAACAATTCCTCAATTTTGTATTTTATTTTTTAGATGTAACCATATTTCAATAGAACTGAATAGCAACACACTACAAATCAGAATGTATTTATTATCTGTAACCATTTATTATCCATAACGATTTAAGTTGACCGTTCTACAATCCCATAAGATCTCCATACTGCTGCTTTTGTGAACGGTCCTCTCGACCGATTGGTCGTGAAGCGGTTCATCGACAACCAGTCAGAGGACCTTGTCAGGTCCGTTCAGTCCCAGTGCCATCCTCATTGGAAGCCCAGCAACTCTTTTCGAATAGACCAGGAAGTATATCCGCAACATTGCTGGTGAAAAGTCTTACTCTAAGTTCTTTACTTTCCAAATGTGAAACTGTTCCATCCAGAGATAGTACTGTAGTTTATTCTATAATACAGTGTTTCATCCTTGTAGCCTTCTTCAGCATTGCTAGTTGGATATGTCGATGTAACGTTATTTATACGTTTATTTTTATTTTTTTTTCCAAACGTTTTTCTCTTCCATTTCATTTTGGTTTGAATACTTCAGAAGTGTGGTATCTATGGGTTATTTGTGAGAGATCCTAGAGTTAATTTCTACTCACTTAATTATTTCTGTCATGTAAAGAAAAGCACTTTATCTGTACCTTTTGTGGCCTGCTGTAAGCTCATTGTCCGAACACTAACTGGAGTTACAGCACTGACAGGCAGCGGGAGTTCAAATGTCCCACTTTGACTATCCATGGCCTTGGAGATTTACTTTTTTAAAGGTTTGGGATGCCAGAGATTGATCCTTTCAGGGGTGGTTGTGTACACTGTATTCTTGCATTTTTGTGTCCGGTGTGTCTTTGTACATTCTCTCAACCCACCCCAGTTTTATCCCCATCAAATGTTTCCACTGGAGAGAGTGGACAAAAGTGTCAAACACTATGCATCAATTAAAGCTTTATAGTCACTCAGAAATGCTGTAAGAATACTGTGAATTCAACTCTTTGAGTGTGAGTGTGAAGGTGTGGAGAGATCGGTGGCTGCTCACTACTGGCTACATGTCTGGAGATGGAGAGACTGCAGGATCGACCTTTATTGATCTTAGTTGAAAGCAGCACTTTTGGAAAGTAGGGGGAAGGAAGGGGAGTCAGGACATATACTACATGGCCAAAAGTATGGGGACATTCTTGGAATTAGTGTATTCGGCTATTTCAGCGACAGCCGTTACTGACAGGTGTATAAAATCGAGCACACCACCATGCAATCTCCATAGACAAACATTGACAGTAGAATGGCCTTACTGAAGAGCTCAGTGACTTTCAACGTGGCACCGTCATAGGATGCCACCTTTCCAACAAGTCAGTTTGTCAAATTTCTGCCCTGCTAGAGCTGCCCCGGTCAACTGTAAGCGGTGTTATTGTGAAGTAGAAACATCTAGAAGCAACAATGGGTTTCCATGGCCTAAGAGACACGCACCAGCCTAAGATCGCAATGCCAAGCGTTGGCTGGAGTGGTGTAAAGCTTGATGACATTGGACTCTGGAGCAGTGGAAACGCGTTCTCTGAAGTGACGAATCACGCCTCACCATCTGGCAGTCCGATGGACGAATCTGGGTTTGGCGGATGCCAGGAGAATGCTACCTGCCCCAATGCATAGTGCCAACAAGTTTGGTAGAGGAGGAATAAAGGTCTGGGGCTGTTTTTCATGGTTAGGCCCCTTAGTTCCAGTGAAGGGAAATCTTAACACTATAGCATTCTTGACGATTCTGTGCTTCCAATTTTGTACCAACAGTTTGGGGAAGGCCCTTTCCTGTTTCAGCAGGACAATGCCCCTGTGCAGAAAGCGAGGTAAATACACAAATGGTTTGTCAAGATCGGTGTGGAAGAACTTGTCTGGCCTACACGAAGCCCAGACCTCAACCCCATCGAACATCTTTGGGATGAATTGGAACGCCAACTGCGAGCCATGCCTAATCGCCCAACATCAGTGCCCGACCTCACTAAAGCTCTTGTGGCTGAATGGAAGCATGTTCCAATATCCAGTAGAAAGCCCAGAAGAGTGGAGGCTGTTATAGCAGCAAAGGGGGGACCAACTCTATATTAATGCCCATGTTTTTGGAATTAGATGTTCGACGAGCAGGTGTCCACATACTTCTGGCCAGTGTCGGTAGTTCAGTACGCCCCAAACGGAAGAAAAAAGCAAGGACTACCTGTACCTGTCCAATAAGAAATAGTTTGTTTTAGTTTTCTGTTGCAAAATGTTTTCCGTTGCAAGCCCCAATGAACACGACCAAGAGCTCCTGATGCGTTTTCTTTCCATTTTGAATCCCTTTGGTTTTTGTTAACTCTTTAGGAGTGGGGAAGGAGAGAGTGCCTAGCTCCATTCACCTGTTTTATGATTAAGATGGAAGCGGATGTCAGGAAATTCCGTGTTTGATGAGCAACATGGCTGTCTGCTGTTGCCCTCGTTGGTCAATGTTATTGGCCACTTTCAGTTTTTTTGTATATGTACTGTACGTAAAATAAAATATACAGGCAATACTTGGCATCTGCTGGTTTGTGTATTTCAACGTACTGCTATCAGTTATGACTACCTTTTTATGTAGTTTAATTCTCATGTGTCAGGAGCACTACTGTGCTATAAGTCCAGCCTAGCCAGGCTTAACTTTATGCAATCATTCACCACCTCTTTACTCACTTGAGGCAGTAGCCATGTCTGAAATCTCTTGCCTATTACTTACTAAACTACATACTGTGTACAAATTGTACTACATACTATTTAGAATGTACTGTTTAGTAAAACGAATGCGGTAAGCAACAAATATCAGCAAACTAGGCACAACCATCCTGAGAATGTGTCATCTGATGCCATTTGTTAATTTGGGTACAGCGTGTCCTCATCTCATTATCAGTGTCAAACAAGTCAGTCTAGAAAGACAATTCTCTTCCTCAAAAGTGTGCAGTGAATTGTACTAGATGAAATGACACTAACATCCTGGCATTTAAAGCATACAAATGTTTTATTTATTTGTATGTCACATACTATAAGACTTTTTTCTGATACCTGAAATGGATACTTCACTGAACAAAAATTTAAACGCAACATGCTACAATTTGTAAGATTTTCCTGAGTTACAGTTTATGTAAGGAAATCATTCAATAGAAATTAATTAGTTAGGCCCTAATCTATGGATTTCACATGACTGGGAATACAGATATGTGTCTGTTGGTCACAGATACCTTAAAAAAAAGGTAGGGGAGTGGATCAGAAAACCAGTCAGTGGGTGACCTGTCTGGTGAGTATGCAGGCCATGGAAGAACTGGGACATTTTCAGCTTCCAGGAATTGTATACAGGTCCTTGCGACATGGGGCCGTGCATTATCATGCTGAAACGAGGTGATGGCGGTGGATGAATGGCATGACGATGGGCCTCCCAGGATTTTGTCACGGAATCTCTGCATTCAAATTGCCATTGATAAAATGCAATTGTGTTCGTTGTCCGTAGCTTATGTCTGCCCATACCATAACCCATCGCCACCGTGGGGGCACTCTGTTCACACATTGACTCTGTTCACACATTGACGCCCATACAGCGCCAGACAGTCTGCCATCTGCCCGGTACAGTTGAAACTTGGATTCATCCATGAAGAGCACACTTCTCCAGCGTGCCAGTAGGAATCTAAGGTGAGCATTTGTCCACTGACGTCGGTTGCGACTCTAAACTGCAGTCAGGTGAAGACGACAAGCACGCAGATGAGCTTCCCTGAGACAGTTTCTGACAGTTTGTGCAGAAATTATTTTGTTTTGCAAACCCACAGTTTCATTAGCTGTACGGATGTGGATGTCCTGGGCTGACTTGTATCTCTGCCAACAGCTCTGGTGGACATTCTTGCAGTCAGTATGCCAATTGCATGCTCCCTCAACTTTAGACATCTGTGGTTTTGTGACAACTGAACATTTTTAGAGTGGCCTTTTATTGTCCCCAGCTCAAGTTGCACCTGTGTAATGATCATGCTGTTTAATCAGCTTGATATGCTACACCTGTCAGGTGGATTGATTCTCTTGGCGAAGGAGAAATGCTCACTGAACAGGGATGTAAACAAGTTTGTGCACAGAATTTGAGAGAAATAAGCTTTTTGTGCGCATGAAACATTTCTAAGATCTTTTATTTCAGCTCATGAAACATGGGACCAACGCTACATGTTTTGCGTTCATATTTTTGTTCAGTATATTTAGAACGCAAGTATGGCTATTCGCACAGGCACAGTATCTGGTACATAGTGTAAATCAACTACTCGTCCTCCACTCGCCCCATTGGTCATATGATAGTCATCCTCCCCTTATTATCACAGTGATTTAATACCAGCGTTGAACTATTTTCATGATTTTTAAGTAAAGAACGAACTGCTAATCGAATTGAAATCTAAACTCTCATCTACCCATCCTGTCGTCCATACCTCTCCGCCTCGTCGTCCCCAATTTAACCCTTGCTTGCGTTATACTGAGTTGATACTAACGGGCTGCTTTGTTGCTCTACTCTTTCCAGCATCCTGGATGCCTCTCATTCATTTGAAGTCATGTCAGTGTTGATTTATATGACCCCCTGACTGCTGTGTCAGATATAGGACTGTATCTATGTCATTATTGCATAACCAGGGGGACAGCAGCACGCCGGCCAATCCAGGATTAGGTGTTGTCCCCCCCCCCCCCCCCCCCCATCTCCCAGATAATTTTACCAGGAACCTCAGAAGCTCAGCCTTGTGCTCCCACCCCAGACTCCTCTCATACCACTGACCTGCTCTTCCCCCTGCTGCAAGTCGCTCTGGATAAGAGCGTCTGCTAAATGACTTAAATGTAAATGTAAATGCCAGAGATTTCATAGCTCTCATTCCAAGCTGTTTCCTTTGGCCCTAAACTTGTCCAAATATGATGAATAAAGACCGGATACTGCAGATAGCTCGAGGCGCGCCCCGTTAAAATGTCAGTCAGCTATGTTTTCTGTAACAGGCATACAGTAAATTGTGCTTTTGATAATTGCGTGTGATTTTTCCACCATGGTTATTGTAGTTGTTTTGTAGGTTTTTACGTGTTTTCATGGCTCGACAAGTACCGTCTTTGCCTGTGGGCATAGTGCTGACCATCATGCTCAGAGCTGCACTTTCAGTAATTGTTGCCAAGCATCCATTCCACCCCCAGAACCTCATTCTACGCCGGTGAAGTAAGGGGAAGGAATGCAGGCTTGCAGTGTTTTCGAAACCCTGTGGTGAATATGGTTGTGTTGGTTGGTTCCAAGAATTCCTATCTTTATTCTAGTTTGTGCTCAGAGGGGCACACAACACACATATACACACCTCCAACAAAGAGACTATTAGGAGACCTTCAGAATGATGGTAGTGACCAATGGGGAAAGGAGAAATATCTGTTATACAGATTGTGATATCCAGTGTAGCCTACATTAAGTGATACAAGCGCACTAGCAGCCTACATTCTAGCTTCAATTCACTGTAGTGCAGTGGTTATTTTGTAACGAGCACAGCATTCAGTTCAGAACCATTTCTGTTCCCATAACCATATTTCAGTAGAGAAGAATAGGGTACTGAATGCCTATCTCAGCCAGAGGGTCTCTCCTGCCCTCTGTCTCTCTGCAGGTGCCCTGCCTGGTGGGACACCGCAGTGGGCTGCATCTCTGCTGAGTGGGCCCCAGCCATCTGTCTGCTCGTGTAGAAAGGAGAGGGGAAACAGGCTAATTGCATCTGGGTCTTTAAATCTACAGCTCCTTTATGTCCTGCATGTCCCAACCAGTCCCCTGGAGCAGGGAAATGACCGACATCAAGGTTAACCGCTCCACTGTTTATATAAAAACACACATGCTCACACAACAAACACACTCTGCCTCTTTTTAATCCCCAAACTTCCTGACATTGAGCTAAGGGTCGTTCACAAATGCTCTCCACAACCACACGTGCATAGAGCCCACACTGATGCATGCTCACATCCCAAGTATCTCACGTGTACTACCACTGAATAGGAGCATGTACGAAGCAAGCACACACCAAATATACTGAACAAAAATATAAACGCAACATGCAACAATTTCAAAGATTTTACTGAGGTACAGTTCATATAAGGAAATCGGTCAGTTGAAATAAATTCATTACGGCCCAATCTGTGGATTTCACATGACTAGACAGGTGTGCAGCCATGGGTGGGCCCGGGAGGGCATAAACCCACCCACTGGGAAGCCAGGCACAGTCCATCCAATCGAAGGCACAGCCAGTCAGAATGAGTTTTTCCCCACTAAATGACTTTATTACAGACAGAAATTACATTACATTACATTACATTACATTTAAGTCATTTAGCAGACGCTCTTATCCAGAGCGACTTACAAAATGGTGCATTCACCTTATGATATCCAGTGGAACAACCACTTTACAATAGTGCATCTAAATCTTTTAAGGGGGGGGGGGGGGGTTAGAAGGATTACTTTATCCTATCCTAGGTATTCCTTAAAGAGGTGGGGTTTCAGGTGTCTCCGGAAGGTGGTGATTGACTCCGCTGTCCTGGCGTCGTGAGGGAGCTTGTTCCACCATTGGGGTGCCAGAGCAGCGAACAGTTTTGACTGGGCTGAGCGGGAACTGTGCTTCCTCAGAGGTAGGGGGGCCAGCAGGCCAGTGGTGGATGAACGCAGTGCCCTTGTTTGGGTGTAGGGCCTGATCAGAGCCTGAAGGTATGGAGGTGCCGTTCCCTTCACAGCTCCGTAGGCAATCACCATGGTCTTGTAGCGGATGCGAGCTTCAACTGGAAGCCAGTGGAGAGAGCGGAGGAGCGGGGTGACGTGAGAGAACTTGGGAAGGTTGAACACCAGACGGGCTGCGGCGTTCTGGATGAGTTGTAGGGGTTTAATGGCACAGGCAGGGAGCCCAGCCAACAGCGAGTTGCAGTAATCCAGACGGGAGATGACAAGTGCCTGGATTAGGACCTGCGCCGCTTCCTGTGTGAGGCAGGGTCGTACTCTGCGAATGTTGTAGAGCATGAACCTACAGGATCGGGTCACCGCCTTGATGTTAGTGGAGAACGACAGGGTGTTGTCCAGGATCACACCAAGGTTCTTAGCACTCTGGGAGGAGGACACAAGGGAGTTGTCAACCGTGATGGCGAGATCATGGAACGGGCAGTCCTTCCCCGGGAGGAAGAGCAGCTCCGTCTTGCCGAGGTTCAGCTTGAGCTGGTGATCCGTCATCCACACTGATATGTCTGACAGACATGCAGAGATGCGATTCGCCGCCTGGTTATCAGAAGGGGGAAAGGAGAAGATTAATTGTGTGTCGTCTGCATAGCAATGATAGGAGAGACCATGTGAGGATATGACAGAGCCAAGTGACTTGGTGTATAGCGAGAATAGGAGAGGGCCTAGAACAGAGCCCTGGGGGACACCAGTGGTGAGAGCGCATGGTGCGGAGACAGATTCTCGCCACGCCACCTGGTAGGAGCGACCTGTCAGGTAGGACGCAATCCAAGCGTGGGCCGCGCCGGAGATGCCCAACTCGGAGAGGGTGGAGAGGAGGATCTGATGGTTCACAGTATCAAAGGCAGCAGATAGGTCTAGAAGGATGAGAGCAGAGGAGAGAGAGTTAGCTTTAGCAGTGCGGAGAGCCTCCGTGACACAGAGAAGAGCAGTCTCAGTTGAATGCCCAGTCATGAAACCTGACTGATTAGGATCAAGAAGGTCATTCTGAGAGAGATAGCAGGAGAGCTGGCCAAGGACGGCACGTTCAAGAGTTTTGGAGAGAAAAGAAAGAAGGGATACTGGTCTGTAGTTGTTGACATCGGAGGGATCGAGTGTAGGTTTTTTCAGAAGGGGTGCAACTCTCGCTCTCTTGAAGACGGAAGGGACGTAGCCAGCGGTCAAGGATGAGTTGATGAGCGAGGTGAGGAAGGGGAGAAGGTCTCCGGAAATGGTCTGGAGAAGAGAGGAGGGGATAGGGTCAAGTGGGCAGGTTGTTGGGCGGCCGGCCGTCACAAGACGCGAGATTTCATCTGGAGAGAGAGGGGAGAAAGAGGTCAAAGCACAGGTTAGGGCAGTGTGAGCAGGACCAGCGGTGTCGTTTGACTTAGCAAACGAGGATCGGATATCGTCAACCTTCTTTTCAAAATGGTTGACGAAGTCATCCGCAGAGAGGGAGGAGGGGGGGGGGGGGGGGGGGGGAGGAGGATTCAGGAGGGAGGAGAAGGTAGCAAAGAGCTTCCTAGGGTTAGAGGCAGATGCTTGGAATTTAGAGTGGTAGAAAGTGGCTTTAGCAGCAGAGACAGAAGAGGAGAATGTAGAGAGGAGTGAGTGAAAGGATGCCAGGTTCCTCCATTTCCGCTCACTAACATGGATGTTAACAAATTTGTGCAAATTGTTTTTGAGAAAGAAGGTTTTTGTGCGTATGGAACATTTCTGGGATCTTTTATTTCAGCTCATGAAACATGGTGCCAGCACTTTATATGCTGCGTTTATATTTTTGTTCAGTGTATGTCTTCTATATATTTCACCAAAGTTACACCTCAAGCAGCATGTGTGGGGCAGTGGAGGCTCCTGAGAGGATGAAGGGGAGGACCATCCTACTCAGTGAATTTCAGAAATGTTTTAAATAATGAGATAAATCTATATTAAATATGTTCACGTCACCAAATACCTGATTTAAAACTAACTGTTTTGCAGTATAGTTTTACAATAGTCTCTAAGATAGCGCCATGATGTAGCCGGAGGACCGCTATTCCCCGTCCTCCTCTGGCTACATTGATTTCAATACAAAACCTAGGAGGCTCGTAGGCCTTACCCCCTTCCATAGACCTAGAAGGTAATTATGACCACTTCCGGAGGACGTCCTCCAACCAATCAAAGCTTTTGTATTATGAACTGACATGTTGTCCATCCAATCATAGGATTAGGATCAGAGAACAAACCTAGGGTGGTATGCTGTTGTTTTGCCGGTATTAATTTAGCAAAGGCGATAACACATCACTCTGGACAGACACAAGCAAAAACTCTTTAAATAAGTGTTGCTGTATAGGCACACCCAAACATTAGAGATCTGACATGCAGTATGGGATGAAAACAAGACGATTTTTCAGTCTGATCAACTGTAGGCTACTAATAATACCAACTGCGTACTGCCTATGCGCCCTGTCCATCTGGTCGGTGTAAACAAATTGTTAACGTTATGTATTTATAGTCCATTTGTTTGTCAGGAGAAAATGTGAATGTGATCAAATTTGGTTTGTATGCAAACGTGGGCTGGCTAGACCGCTTTTTAATCCCAAATGATTAACTGGAATGAATCAGTCAACATAATAGTGATGACACAGACTGTGAGTACATTTTTTATTAGGTCTACAGTTGCATAGGCCTAACATACATAAAGCAAGCTCAGCCCTGTGAGTTGTATTGTCTCTGTAATTGGGTAGAGGCAGGGGCGGAAATCCCGGGGGACACGGGGGGGGACACGGCCCCCCATCCTGGGAAAAATATGATTTGTCCCCCCCAATATATCACTGAAACATAACTATGTAATTTAAATAATATTAATAATACGCAATGAAAGCAATTGTGCTGATTATAGACACTTAATAGCGCGTTTTTATGTTTCAAAAGATTGCGACCCCCCCCCCGCCCTTTGCCTCACAATGGTTTGATCCAGTGCCAGTTCCTTAGTTTGCACGTAACTGCCGTGAGGTTCATCCAGTCAATCGCCCACACACACTAGCTGAATATGCAGAGCTAGTGCGCAAATATGAACTATTAAGCTAGCTAGTACCTATTCCATTTATGTGGCGTCGTCAAAGATGGAATCAGCATGCAGATGATGTAAGTTAGTGCTTCAAAGTCCCTGTGATAAGGTTAGCGATAAACTGAAGTCCAAACTGAACAGAACTACACTCTCTTCTACCATTGTCTTAAATATATTTAATGGTCTCGTTGCAAAAGCTAAATTGTCGCAAGGGAACTTTTATTTATTTATTTTATTTCACCTTTATTTAACCCGGGTAGCAAAGATTATAGCAAACACCACTGAAACGGAATTGGTGCTCGCTAGCTTTGCAAATTCAGCTATTGTTGGAAGCCAGCCAATATGAAACAAACTATTAAAATTACAAAAGGTTGCAGCATATGTTGTGTAAATGGTGAACTCATACAGCTGTCAACTCTTGTCATTTTAATCCGTTTTACATTTGCTAGCTACCTTTTAGATCGAAGCCCAAATAGAATGATTGAAGATGATAGAAGCCCAACTTCTACTATAAATAACCTACACACCGTGTGTGTGTGTAGCCAGCCAGCCAGCCAGCCAGGTAGAAAAATGGCAGAAAAATAAAAGACGGACATCAGAGTATTTTTCAATACACCAAAACGCATAGTAAGAACCCTAGTAGCCTAATATCTCAAAGACTAGTTGATAAAATGTTCATAAGAAAGAAATGAAATTCTAATGGAAATGTTTCACAATGATGTCATTAGGCAGAGCAGGCAACAGATGGCACACAGACAGCAGAGTTGGGGACAGATATGCAGGGACAGACTGGCAGAGACAGGGAGTCTCAGGTAAGTTTGTAGAGTCTTTGTTTGGCAACATTATGAAAGGTTCTCAATTTTTTTGACTTGTAAAATGGGAACATAATTGGAAAATGCCATGGATACCCCCACTCTCAACTTAAACTGGTGACTGAACTAAGATTTGTTAAAGGCAATGGTATTGCTGTTGTGATTAGTTGTGTAGTTTTGGGTACCGGTAGTTAGGAGTACGGCAAACACCTTATTTCTTTGGTTCCTCAATATACATTTACCATATTACAATGTAGGCTACGTGTTACAGCACTACTTTTGGTGTCCCCCTCAGGAATTGCTCTTGAGAAAATGTCATGTAATTGTCCCCTCCAAAGTGGATATCAGATTTTCGCCCCTGGGTAGAGGGACCCCTCCTGTTAGTCTAGTCCCCCCCCCATGGCCAGGAGCTGTTTCCAGGAGTTTTTTCAAAACCATTTGACCTGATTAGAAAAGCGGGTCCCATCATAGCCTGTATAAAACCTTTTTACAACTGATTAATCACTGTTATACCCTATAGGGTTCAGAGGTTTTCTGGTTAGGTTACCAGAAAAGGGAAACTCCAGGCCCCAGGGGGGGAAAAAATTGTCCCACCACTCTGGGACCTACAGTATGGTGCCACCAGTCTGGGACCTACAGTATGGTGCCACCAGTCTGGGACCTACAGTATGGTGCCACCAGTCTGGGACCTACAGTATGGTGCCACCACTCTGGGACCTACAGTATGGTGCCACCAGTCTGGGACCTACAGTATGGTGCCACCAGTCTGGGACCTACAGTATGGTGCCACCAGTCTGGGACCTACAGTATGGTGCCACCACTCTGGGACCTACAGTATGGTGCCACCAGTCTGGGACCTACAGTATGGTGCCACCAGTCTGGGACCTACAGTATGGTGCCACCAGTCTGGGACCTACAGTATGGTGCCACCAGTCTGGGACCTACAGTATGGTGCCACCAGTCTGGGACCTACAGTATGGTGCCACCAGTCTGGGACCTACAGTATGGTGCCACCAGTCTGGGACCTACAGTATGGTGCCACCAGTCTGGGACCTACAGTATGGTGCCACCACTCTGGGACCTACAGTATGGTGCCACCAGTCTGGACGCAGTTGTCAGTTATTGTCAGCTAGTATGTGGATGATCAGGGCTTTATCCAGGAACATTTCTTGGGCTATTTTTGATGTGTCAAGTGGGAGAGATGCACAGTCTGTGTTTGACTTTGTGAATTCTGAGATGTCTGAGTTTAACTTCATGGAGAAACTTATTGACCAAACCTATGGTGGTGCTGCTGTTATGGAAGTATGTGCTTTTTGTATGTTTCCTCTCCAAGCACTGTGAGTAGACCTGTCCATTTTTATACGTAGAGTCAATCACATACACAAAGACAATCACATTATTACACATCAATGATTTTACTCCTTGCATGGACTAACTTATTCTTAGCTCTTTTGTTTAGCTGTGTAGTGTGTTGTTATTGTTTTTTGTCTTCCCAGTCAAATCCTGTCCTGTCCTCAGTGGATGAGTTGAGCTCTTCTCCATCCCCATCCATCCATGATGAGCATATGAGCCTGTGCTGCACTGAAGCCTCTGAACACCTCAACCCCTGTCCTGCACTGAAGTCAAGCCTCTGAAAACCTCAACTCATGCCTGATACCCTCATTGAATCACTGCTGTGATCCCTTCCCAGCACTGTGTAAGTAGCCCTCTCATTCCCATTCCCCATACTATTGTACTATAAATGTCTCTATGAAATGATTTAGGTTAAAATAATTAGTCTGTCACAATGTTTTAAACACGCTTTGTCGTCTCCGTGCGGTCCTCGCCTATACCGTGGGTCTCCCATCCTCCTCAATTTTGCAAGTCACCAGCCTCCACTGGTGTGGGGTTAATACGATGCTTTCGTGGATCACTGATAGAGAAGTCTGTGGTGAAAAGGGAGGCACATGGCAGTAGAATGCTGTGTGCAATTACTGCTAATGATATGGCCCCATGCAAGCTGTGGCCAGAATTCATTCAGGATGAGGCATGGGATGGGTGAGCTCTATAAAAGAACAAAAAGCACCTAGGGCTGCACTTAGCCCAATGCTGGGAACCAAACATGCCATGAATACATTCAAATCTCATATTTGAAACTGATAGTAGTGATTACTGGCTTATTTGGGGTCCAATGTCAAATTCAGGAGGGGGCCTCGGTATGGAGCGTTCAGATAGAAAGGTAGGCTTTTGTGTAGAATAGTCATGATTCGCTTTCATGAAGAATAGGGTTACATGTCAGCGATATTCAGATTTCGAATAACTTCTAACCTTTCTTAATGTCACTATCATATTGCCCCATAGGCCTGTGTTCCCATAAGGACATTTTACTCCAGACCATACTGGGGTTATAGTACAAGATAATCAAGACACCTGTGAGAGTTAAAGGACTGGGTACCTTTTCTCTTTGGCAGCACCTGTAATAATAGGAATCTGATCCGGGTCTGGTGGCTGTACATTTGAAATATCCCACCTGCTCCTAGTATAGAGTTGCTAGGCAAATGGTCCTGATATACAAACCAGAGGAGGCTGGTGGGAGGAGCTATAGGAGGATGGGCTCATTGAAATGGCTGAAATGTAATTCATGGAACGGTATGAAACATATGGACACCACATGTTTGACTCCGTTCCATTAATTTAATACCAGCCATTACAATGAGCCCTTCCTCCTATAGCTCCTCCCACCAGCCTCCTCTGATACAACCAGAGATCCTGGCACATTTCCAGACCCTGATAGACAGAGTTCTGTCTTCTGTCCTTGATACCTTGGTTTAATTGTACTGTCCTCGTGTTTTTTATTGGTTGGTTAATCTTTTTATCAGATCGGTTTAATTAATTCAGGCTCAGTAATCATTTGGAGTTTTTTTGCAGAGAAAATTCCTCATGATGAAATTCTGTGAAACCCAGCTGATCAGTTCTGCTTCTACTGTAGCTAACTACCGCATTGACTACATTTTACTTGGCTCGTTAAGGCCAACTGATCAAGCTTCATTGGAGAATTGCTTAAAATTAGAAAGAAGTCATTACTAAGATTTGTTTTTAAACCAGCTGTCTATTTGCAAACTCACTAGGGCTTGCCGAACTTGCTGCATTCCCCAAATTGATTCATGTTACCACAGGAAGACAAACTGTGTCCTTTTGAGAGCTTTAGGCGTGGACCATCTCTTTGGCCCCAAATGCAAACATGTCCCTCAGGGTGCAGTGACCTCAGTCAACCTCAGTCAATATGCACGGTGGGTTTGAAGGCAGGAAGTCTGGGCCGGCTCTAGGCATAAGCGACATAAGCGGTCGCTTAAGCCCCTCGATCGTTAGGGTTAACTGAAGTGTCGAGGTCTCAATTTACTGTTAGAATAGTAGAATACACCAGGTGCAATTTCAAAATGTTGTTGTGCATCAGCAGTTTTCCTCTTCAGCAGTCACTCAATTGGCCCATGTCAGCTAACATGTTTTAGATTTGTGAATTAGTCAAGCCATTTATCTAAACTTAGGGAGCCCCCATTGATTTTGTTAGTCACTCTTACACAGATATCCTATAAACATGGCATAAATCATGGCAAAATGTGTACAATTTCAGGAAATTAGCTTTAAAAAGGCAAAACATTAGCTCCACCGCATGGCGAAATTAGTTATTAAATGACTAAAACAATTCTCAGCCACATGGCAAAATTTGTAGAATTGTAGGAAATTAACTTTAAAATGTAATTTTTTTGCTCTCCACCATCAAAGTGGGGGGCCCCCCAACCAAATCTTACTGAGGGACCCGAAAAGGCTAGGGCCAGCCCTGCAGGAACTGGCCTCAGAGAAAGCTTCTTCATGGACTTGTGACCCCAGCAGAGTGTTTATGCATCACACCTATGTCAGCTGCAAAGCCTTAGCTCCTCCCCACCACCCCTCCCCACCGTACCCACTCACACAACTGCTTAAACATTAACATAAGCAGACACATTGAGTAAGCATCCACCCTTCTCAGACAAGGCCATCTTTAATCCAGGCACGTTGGGTCACTCAAGTTCACTGTTTATGCAGGGGCGACTTCTTCCATGCAACGGTGTCCAGGATGTTGACACAGTTCCACTGCAGCCCACAGCCCATGGGCTCCTCTGTCTGTCTCAATGCATCATGGCACTGATCAGGGTTCCCTTGGCCTCTGTCATGGGTATTTTTCAGAAGGATCTCCTACATCATGTTCTACAACCAAATAAGACATAAAGGCCATGCAATATATATATATATATAGATAGTACCGGTCAAAAGATTGGACACACCTACTCATTCAAGGGTTTTTCTGTATTTTTACTATTTTCTACATTGTAGAGTAATAGTGACGACATCAAAACTATGAAATAACACATATGGAATCATGTAGTAACCAAAAAAATTGTTAAATACTACTCCCTTCACAGAACAGCGCAAACTGGCTCTAACCAGAATAGAAAGAGGAGTGGGAGGCCCCGGTGCACAACTGAGCAAGAGGACAAGTACATTAGAATGTCTAGTTTGAGAAACAGACGCCTCACAAGTCCTCAACTGTCAGCTTCATTAAATAGTACCCACAAAACACCAATGTATTAAAACCCTTGAATGAGTAGTTTGACTGGTAGTGTACTTTATCACAAAGTAGTTTGGTAGTAGTGAGCTACTTTTTCAATGTAACTTTAGTTAAGTAAATTGTTTTTCTTAAGGGTATCTTAACTTCTTCCATTGAAGTAATTAGTAGCTTGGTAAACTATATTTTCAAAGTATCTTCCCCAAAACTGTAAAAACACAAGTAATATTATTGTTGGAAAACACAAAACAGATTCTGGGAGTCAGTGACATAAATGGAGTTGCAAGACTATAACCAAAATGACTATCACAGATTATTCCCTAGCCTCTCAATCTCATCCAGAAAGAAGGTCATATCTTTGTAGGAGAGCTGCGGAGAGATGACTATCATGCGGAAGAAGTTGACTCGTCCACCCTGAGGCTGGTAGCCCACCATCATAGTACCCTGCTTAATCATACGCTCCTTTATCACCGGAGCCACCTGGTGATGAAGATACAAGATCACAGCATTATGTCAGCCAGACCGACAGAAACTAACTGGTTTAAATGTAGAATAAGTCATAGAAATTGAGTTGAAAAAATATATAACTGGCATCATAGTAAACAACTTGACACACACCTACCTTTGACAATCTGTCCTGGTAGTCTGGACTGTTCTCCTTTCCCCTCAGACTGGCTGGTATGAACCAGAAACACACGTTCACAAACTCAGGCTGTTTAACAGGACAAAACCAGAAGACAGGTGAGATGAAAATGGGAGAAGAAAATGTTAGTATACATTTGATAAAACAATGACTTACCTTCCCTATAAGTTGAAAGCCCTCTCTTTTCTTCATCTTCTCCACCAGATATCTACGTGTGGGACAGTCAACACACAGATCATTGTTCCATAACATTTGAAACGTCTTTAATTGACACAGGTTAGATTAACATCTTTAAATGAGAGCTCTGAGCTGTTTTAAGTGAGGAGCTTGACTAGTCAGAATTACAGCTGTAGGTTCTGTAAATATCCCAGCTAGCACATAATGTTCTGAGAACCATATGTTTCTTAGAGCTTGGTGAGTGTGGTTATCCTATGGCCCTCAAGCTCAACTTTGGACCTAGAATCCAGTTCCACTGCAGTTTCTCATTGTTCCCCTCTAATCAGGGACTGATTTATACCTGGGACACCAGGTTTTTGCATTTAGTGCAACAGAAACCCAGCAGGCTCCAGACCTTGTAAGGTAAGAGTTGAATAACCCTGTCCTATGATTATTTTGCATACAACCTTCCCATAATGTTCTGGGAATGGTGCAGGATAGTTTCTTGGCTTTAGAACATTCTCAGCACATTTAAGATACTTGACACAAAAATAAACTTAATTCCATGGCTAGAGAACAGAATATAAAATGTGTTTGCATGATTAATACCTAAGCCAATGAATTTCCATGTGTCCTAAATTCAACACAGTTAATCTAGGCTAGCTGTGTTAAGTCTTATTGAAACATTTTCTCAGAATGTTATTTAATTACTTTGAAATAATTTTAGTTAGAAGAACATTAATAAAACCTCCAAGGAAAACTTTCAGGGAACCATAGTAAAACATCCTCAGAACCTCCCTGTAACCAAAACATTTACATTTCCAGAACAGGCGGCATTTTCACTTCCTTTCTCAGAACATTTAAAAAAAGTTACATTTTACCAATCAGGAAACATATGGCTTTGTTCCCAGAACCAATGGGAAAGCAAATATATACATTCCCTCAACTTCCAAGGAACTAAATGTGCTAGCTGAGGTTTGAACCTTGTATGGGCGAAAGCCCTGTCCACACGCTCTTCCAAGCCTTGTGACCCCACAGCTTTCCACATCAACCACAGCTTCAGGCAGTCAACCTTACGGCCGCACTGTATCGACTTGTCCCCTGTGTCCAGACTCATGTCATAGAACTTGTCCTGCTGGAAGAGGTATGTTGCATCTGCACTGTGGCAACGTTTCAACAGGTCCTGTGGAAAAGGGGAAGAGATCAAGAATAGCTGAGAATTTGCTCAATAATAATGGTAAGAAGACAACAAAATGGATCTTTAAAATGTGTACAGTGCCTTCGGAAAGTATACAGACCCCTTGACTTTTTCCACATTTTGTTACGTTACAGCCTTATTCTAAATAAATGTATGTTTTTTTTTATTTTAATAAAATAAATTTCCACAAGATATAGTCCTGACTCAAATTAAGGGTTACTACACAAGCCGGCTGGTCGTCCGTTCTATCGGTTTGGTTGCCAGAGATGCGACCCAGTCGTTCAGTCTTTCGAGCCCTGAATGCTGATTGGCTGACAGTCGTGGTATATCAGACTGTATACCACAGGTATTTTTACTGCTCTAATTATGTTGGTAACCAGTTTATAATAGCAATATTATCACATCAGTCACCGGCTTCATTAATAAGTGCATCGACGACGTCGTCCCACAGTGACCGTATGAACATATCCCAACCAGTCAACATCCTCACAGAGCTAAAGGCTCCAGCTGCCGCTTTCAAGAAGCGGGACACTAATCCGGACTCTTATAAGAAATCCCTCTACAACCTCCGACTAGCCATCAAACAGGCAAAGCATCAATACAGGACTATGATCGAATCCTACCACACCGGCTTTGATGTTCGTTGGATGTGGCAAACTATCACGGATTACAAAGGGAAACCCAGCTGCAAGATGTACAGTGACGCGAGCCTACCAGACGAGGTACAGTGCATTCGGAAAGTATTCAGACCCCTTCCTCCACATTCTGTTACATTACGGCCTTCTTCTAAAATGTATTAAATCAAAGTTTTTCCTCATCAACCTACAAACAATACCATATAATGACAAAGCAAAAACAGGTTTTTAGAAATGTTTTCAAAACACAGAAATACCTTATTTAAATTAGTATTCAGACCCTTTGCTATGAGACTTGAAATTGAGCTCAGGTGCATCCTTTTTCCATTGATCATCCTTGATGTTTCTACAACTTGATTGGAATCCACCTGTGATAAATTCAATTGGAAAAACCAAGCCATGAGGTCGAGGGAATTGTCCGTAGAGCCAGGATTGTGTCACGGCACAGATCTGGGGAAGGGTACCAAAAAAAGTATGCCGTATTGAAGGGCCAAGAACACAGTGGCCTCCATGATTCTTAAATGAAAGAAGTTTGGAACCATCAAGACACTTCCTAGAGCTGGCCACTCAGCCAAACTTAGCAATCGGGGGAAAAGGGCCTTGGTCAGGGAGGGGACCAAGAACCCGATGGTCACTCTAACAGAGCTCTAGAGTTCCTCTGTGGAGATGGGAGAACCGTCCAGAAGGACAACCATCTCTGCAGAACTCCATCAATCAGGACTTTATGGTAGAGTGGCCAGACGGAAGCCACTCCTCAGTAAAAGGCAAGATTCTCTGGTCTGATGAAACAAAGATTGGCCTGAATGCCAAGTGTCACGTCTGGAGGAAACCTGGCACCATCCCTACGGTGAAGCAGCATGGTGGTGGTAGCATCGTGCTGTGGTTTGTTTTTCAGCGGCAGGGACTGAGAGACTAGTCGGGATTGAGGGGAAGATGAACGGAGCAAAGTACAGAGAGAGATCCTTGATGAAAACATGCTCCAGATTTCTCCGGACCTCAGACTGGGACTAAGGTTCACCTTCCAACAGGCCAACGACCCTAAGCACACACGCAAGACAACACAGGAGTGGCTTTGGGACAAGTCTCTGAATGTCCTTGAGTGGCCCAGCCATAGCCCGGACTTGAACCGGATCGAACATCTCTGGAGAGACTTGAAAATAGGTGTGCAGCGAAGCTCCCCATCCAACCTGACAGAGGATCTGCAGAGAAGAATGGGAGAAACTCCCCAAATACAGGTGTGCCAAGCTTGTAGTGTCATACCCAAGAAGACTCGAGGCTGTAATCACAGCCATAGGTGCTTCAACAAAGTACTGAGTACTGTTAACGCCTTCTATACTCGCATCGAGGCAATTAACACTGAACCATGCATGAGCACCAGCTGTTCCGGATGACTGTGTGATCATGCTCTCCGTAGCCGATGTGAGTAAGAACTTTAAATAGATTAAACGTTCACAGGGTCAGACGGATTACCAGGATGCGCACTCAGAGCATGCGCTGACCAGCTGGCAAGCGTCTTCTCTGACACTGACCCAAAAGTATTGGGACAAATTCACATGTGTATTAAAGTCGTCAAAAGTCTAGTATTTGGTCCCATATTCCTAGTACGCAATGATGACATCAAGCTTGTGAAAAACTTGTTGGATGCATTTGTTGTTTGTGTCATATCATTTTGTGCCCAATAGATATGAATGGTAAATAATGTATTGTGTCATTTGAGTCACTTTTACTGTAAATAAGAATAGAATATGTTTCTAAAAACTTCTACATTAATGTGAATGTTACCATGATAATGGATAGTCCTGAATGAATCTGGAATAAGGATGAGTGAGAAAGTTACATAAGCACAAATATATCATACCCCCCCAAGAATGCTAACCTTCCCTTTTATTGTAATGTTGAGAGGTTAGCATGTCTTGGGGGTATGATATTTGTATGTCTGTAACTTACAAACTAATGGAACATTCAACCTTAAAATGAATAACACCTCCATAGTCACATTAATGTTACTGTAACTATACAGTACATTCCTTTAATGTAATCATAAATCGTGCATGTTCAAGATAGCAGGTCGTCTCAGGTCTGTGGAGATTTTTGCAATTGCTCTAATGCAGAATCTCGAATGGCATTGATCACTTGCACCATGTACTGTACTTTTAAAGATGCGCTATGCAGAAAAATCGCTCCACCGTTTCCTGGTTGCTAAAACTAATAGTTTGCCTAATTTCAGTTTAAATGACAAAATAAGGTAGTATAGTGTAGAGAATCATTGTACCATCCAGACCACTGAAATGTTTTCCATAAGCAAAAATATTGTTGTTTCAGCTGTTTGAAGCTGGTGTACAACACCGAAAGTAAAATTTAATGGTAAGCATAGAAATTGCACACATGGAACAGATCTACCTCTTCTTATACTTGCTTTCAAGTAGAATGATAGATCTATAACTTGCATTTCTATGTGAATTTGGTTGGGTTGCCAAAAAGTTACATATTGCCACTTTAATGTAATCTCAACTGCAATCCAGGACATTTGGTTATTTTATTAGATGAAGCACATTGATAACACTAATCTGTTGTATAAATAAATTAATACATATCTGACATTGTATTCTCATTTGAACTTGCTTTGCTTTTAAATGGTTGAAAGTGCAGTGACAGACATTTGGGTGCCAACTAAACCAGAAATCAGACATTGTTTTTCCATTGTAATTTGGTTGGGCTTTAAGATGGTTGAAAGCATAGGGATAACACATTTGAAAGTCAACTAACTTTTGGCTGTCTTTTTGAGTGGGTGAATATAGGTTGTAATCTCATTGATCAACGTCTCAACCAAATATTACCCAATTATCCACGTTGAAATGATGTGCCCAGTGGGTACCTTCAACTTCCTTCAAACTGCACACAGACATAAAAATGGTATTGAGGAGATTCTAACTGAATAAGTAAAACAAATGGCTTAATTGCCAAAATGTCCAACTATCCCTTTAAATAATGCAGGAACATAAAGTGTTTGATTATAAAGGACTTGACAAATAGTTCAATAAAAACATGTATGAGGTGTAACTATTTGTAATTTTACAGTGTTTTTCATAATTGCGAAGGCAAGAGATGCAAATGCCACAGCAATTCAACAACAACTCTTTGGGTGAGGAATCTGATGAAGCAACCTGGACTCAGGGGTAGACGTAACATAATAAAGGTACATCTGGGACACTACAAATTGTATGATATGTTACGTTTCGTATGGTATGTATTAATTTGTGGATGTCCATCATCCATTTCGTATGATATGTTACGAATTACAATTTGTTAGAAATGTTAAATTGCAATTTGTACAATGTGTTTTGAATTCTAATATGTTCTGGCTAATGTTAGCTAGGTGGATAACGCTAATATTAGCTATGTGGCTAACGTTAGCTAGGCTAGGGGTTAAAGTTATGGTTAGGCATTAGCTAACCTTAACCCTTTAACCTAACATGTGAAGTAATTTAAAAAGTAGTAAGTAGTTGGAAAGTTGCTATTTAGCTAAAATGCTAAAGTTGTCAGTGATGATTCAAACATGCAACCTTTGGATTGCATATAGACCTACCCATCCACCCAAAATGTGTTTTTGCCTTAAGTAACCTTCTGTCTTATGTAACCATACCAAACATAACCTACTCATTTGAGTTTCTCAGATGTACATTACTATGCCGAGTCTATGAGACCAGGCTGGGTGAAGGGATGTTGTGTTGTCTTACCGTGGTGTCCTTGAGCAGAATGGCTGAACACTGCAAGCCAGTCAGCATCATCTTGTGTGGATTCCAAGTTACTGAATCGGCTCTGATCACAAACACATTCACATAATTACACTCAGGAGTCAAAGTCATATGTTGAGCCAATACGGAAGACTAGCCCAGTCATGCGAAACATCAAGACACCTAACCTATACTTTGGTACACTTTATCTCACACAGGCTGAATTACATTTAGTTTTTTGCAGCACATTTATATAGTGTAAAATTGCATTCCAGCAACTGTATTCCTGAGCATGCACCTGGCTCCCACCTCTCAACTCCTCTCATGAGATGTCGGTGTTCCTTTGAGAAGAGAACACTCCCTCCCCAGGCTGCCTGTGCCAAACCACAAGACAACACCAATCAGTATTCTTCAGCTCAAAATCACATGGGAAAGATGGTCACTGTTGCAAAGGATTTAATTAGACGGTGGCCATCTTGGACATTATTTTGGGTTATGAAGTTCGATCTACAAAACAGATGCTGTTGGGAATCATCTTGACAGAAGACTACTTTTGTGGTCTGAAAACATTGGACCAAGTTTGATTTTGAATGAAAGATCACTAACTTCTTTGGGATAGGGGGCGGTATTTTGACGTCCGGATGAAAAGCGTGCCCAAAGTAAACTGCCTGCTACTCAGGCCCAGAAGCTAGGATATGCATATAATTGGTAGATTTGGATAGAAAACTCTAAAGTTTCTAAAACTGTTAAAATAATGTGTGAGTATAACAGAACTGATATGGCAGGCGGAACCCCGAGGACAAACCATCCCACCAAAAAATAAATTCATCCTACCACTGATGTCAATGGCTGGCACTTTTATAATAGGGTGAAATCGTGCCAGATTACAGTTCCTAGGGCTTCCACTAGATGTCAACAGTCTTTAGAAAGAGTTTCAGGCTGCTTATGGAAAAATGAGCCAGAAATCGTAGTTTTTCTAGGTGGCTCCCATTTTGGCTGTAGTGTTTCCAAGCGCATGAATGAGAGCGCGTTCTTTGGTATTTTTCTCCGGTAAATACAATAACGATTCTCCGTCTTAAATTTGATTGTTTGCGTATTAGGGTACCTAAGGTTTGATTATAAACGTTGATTGACTTGTTTGGATAAGTTTATTGGTAACGTTTGGGATTCATTTTGTATGCATTTTGAAGGAGGGAAACCGAGTGGATTATTGACTGAAGCACGCCAGCTAAAGTGAGTTTTTATGGATATAAAGAAGGACTTTATCGAACAAAAGGACCATTTGTAATGTAACTGGGACCTTTTGGAGTGCCAACAGAAGAAGATCTTCAAAGGTAAAGCATATATTATATAGCTATTTCTGACTTTCGTGTCGCAACTCCCTGGTTGAAAATGATTTGTTATGCATTTGTGCGCTGGGCGCTGTCCTCAGATAATTGCATGGTTTGCTTTCACCGTAAAGCCTTTTTGAAATCTGACATGGTGGCTGGATTAACAACAAGTTAAGCTTTATTTTGATATATTGCACTTGTGATTTCATGAAAGTTTAATATTTATAGTAATTTAATTTGAATTTGGTGCTCTACAATTTCACCAGAAGTTGTCGAAATGGGACGCTAGCGTCGCACTGATCCGCAAGAAGTTTTAAGAAGGACTCACATCAACATGCATCCATAACCCCTGTCTGTCACAGATGTCAGCGATGGGCTCCAGGGGGTCAAAGGCACCTTGTACCGTCGTTCCTGACGTGGCGTGGACAAGGAATGGTACTGCCCCCTGGTAGGTGAGGAGGGGTAATGAATGGTATCCTTACTTCTCTACTTGGTGCTTTGCAGTGTGATATGTGCTTTGCCGATAGATTACTAGGAATTGCAGATAAACTACTTTGAATGCTGACGGAGTACTAGGAATTGACCAGATCCTTGTGTAAGATATCACCGATTGTCTATCAGCAATTCCCATTAGTCTAGTGGCAATTCCAACTGTTATCTGTATAATTACTGTCTCACCACAGATATAATAAAATTGACACAGTAAATTACAAGGTAACCACAGTAAACTTGCTTGAGATTTTGCCAGCTCAATTTTCTCACTAAGGTCATCTGTAATCATGCAACCCCTGTAGGATAACAGAGAGCATGAGTTAAAATCTGTAAATCATGTATGCCTAGGAATCATAGATGTTAATGAGATGACTTACAAGAGTCAAAGGAAGGTTCTTATCACTTTACCTATCATCCACTTTGACCTTAAACACGTTCTCTGTCCCAATACCCTGAAAGGCAGCTGCTTTCATCACAGAGTAATGGCTCTGGAGGAAAGTTAGTATAGAATGAATTAATATATGAATGAGAAGTTAAATAGTGTATTACTTCTACCATACTGTTTTCCCCACCTCTTGAGATGTAAAGACAGCCAGTCGAGGGAGGGCCCACTGTCCCTTAAGTTTAACTTCTGGGAAGGCCCGATAGCGTGCTAGGTTCATGGCATACATGTTAGACACAGTACCGCCTGGGCAGAAGATGCCATCTCCCTGTGCCCACCCAACTAGAGAACGTAGCTTGGAGAGTACCTCGTCTTCCATCAGGACGAACACTGGCGCTACTTCATAGGTATACCTGTAAAATAAATTATACAACTGTCCATCACAAGCCCCTTCATAACATACTTTATGGAATGTATATATGCATAGATATCAGTGGAGGCTGGTGGGAGGAGATATAGGATGATGGGCTCATTGTAATGGCTGGAATGGCACAATATCAAACACAAAGATATGGAAACCATATTTTGTACTCCGTTCCATTCCAGCCTTTACAATGAGCGCATCCACCTATAGCTCCTCCCTCCAGCCTCCACTGATATATATTGCTCCCTCCTACTGGCTAGTGTTAAGAGCCTCCGTAAGGAATCGTCCTGTCAAGGCATGGTAGTCCACCCCTGCAAAGAGCTGATTGAAGAACCGCGGATGATCTGGAAAGAGAGATGCTCTTTACTTTAGTGCATGCATTCACTGCAACCAGAACTACACTCATCTCATTCTAAGGTTTCCCTGTGGGGTCGGGGTAGCTCTGGTCTTAGTGAGGCCAGCAGCAAACCACCCAAAGACCCTGGACCAGAGCTAGGCCCGGGGTGGACTTACTGGTCTTGACGCTGTACTTGGCCACGTCCCGTACTCTCTGCAGCAGCTGGTGCTGTTGCTCCCCATTCTCTCTCAGCTCCAGATCTAGCAGAGTAGCCAACTCCTCTGGCTCGCGCCACTCACACACCTATGACCAGGGGTATAACAAGCACAGGAAACCCCTGAAAATACAGTACTGAGTGTGTACCTCTATGGTTAGATTGTGATGCACAGTCAGGTGTGAAGATGATATCAGTTAACATAATGGTACTAGCCCAGTGGTTCCTAAAAATGTTTGCTACATGACCCACCAGGACAGCTATCTGTCACTCAAGACTTACCAAAAGGCCTGTGCAGCACAACATCTAACAATATGACACAGTGCAGAGAACAGTCACGTTAGGCTAGAGACAGTCAACAGTTTGATTTAGGGATGTGAGACCTTCTCGTTGACGTCTATGCCCTTACATAGCACCTCCTCAAGGATGACTTTAAAAGCCTCGGTCAGGAAGCGCTGACCCGCTCTGTGGTCCAGAAGAGGTTCATTCAGGTGCTGCTGACCATAGGGTTGAGAAGGTGCTGTAGTTGTCACATAGTCTAATGATGTAAAAGCAGAGAGGTTTGAATAGAGTCGTGGTAATCTGATCCTAAAGTCAATAATTACAACCACCAACGAGTTCTTTGCATGGTTTAGATATTTTTACAATACCAATTCATGGCATTGTAGATATCTATTCACAGGTTGAGAGCCCTGGAAAGTACACGCTCCTCCCATCAGATAACACAAAAACATTTAAAATCACCTTGCTCTGAAACCTTCTGATTACTCCACCAGTCAATGAAGGAAGACCATCCCAGGTTCCAGAATCTAGGTAGTTGACTCATGACTTAAAACCACACTGCAAATAAGATCAAACATCCCTTAACAATTTCACATTTCTAAAGGGGTAATTTACACAACATATATTTACAAAAGAGTTTAATACCTGCGTGCACACATATTACTGTAGTGTACATTTTTCATATCTCGTATGTCACCTTCGTAGGTCGTGTGCGAGACTGCTCCTAGACTTGCCCCCATCCCAAGCAGTAGAGTTTATAGTTGTCTCAAGCCAAATGCTCGTACAATAAAAAATCTTAATAGCAGAGAAATCTTTTTAAAACAGCTGAAATGTATAGACATTTTCCATATATTTGAATCTTGTTTTATTGAGTTTACCTGAAATTACAGTAATAGCCTGTTTTAATGTTTTAATTGTCGCAGTAGCTTAAAAAAAATGTATATCAAGAGAATGGTCATTTCAAATGGAAAGGCAACATCAGCAAGCAGGTTCATCTCCCCAGTGAATGAAACAATTTCAGACCCAATTCACTTTCAGCTCATAAATGTAAATGTAAAAATAATGATTTACATGATGTTAATCAAATTAAGCCTGTTTTGTTCTAAGGTCACTTTTATATGCTAAAGTTGTAATGTATAAGCTGTTTAGCTATGGTTCAGCTGGTAGCTAACATTAGCATTCAGCTAATGATCTATGTTGATTAATTAAGTGGGTACTATGTGATACATATATAGCTCGCATGCGACCCGTTATGTCGCTGAGTCTACCTTTAACAAAGTCTATCAAATGTATATCTGACTCTATGAAGATATATCAATGTGCAAGAAAATATTGTTGAGTTACAGGAACAGACTATCAAGAAAGGTCTGAGAATTGCAGTCTGTTTAGCTATCATTTCATTTGATAGACAATTCTATCAAAGGCAAATATTTAAATACATTGTAAAATGTATAAATTCACATACAAGGCAATCTGTGCAAATCTCAGAAACTAAACTCACAATGAACACACAGTAACATAGCTAGCATCACTCTTACAATATGAAGTCCACAGTACCGTGGTGAAACTGTAAAAAAAAGCGAGCAAGAAATGACATCACCAAATCATGAACTAATCGCTCTCACCTGTGCCTGCTTGTGAACTGTGGCCAGAACCCTGGAGAAACTTTTATAAGTCAGAGCCGAGAGCACAAGCAGGTGATTGGGGGGGGGGGGGAGATGGTGCTTTGATGAGCATTGGGTAATGTTGCCCTTGCTTGTATCTTTATTGCACTCACTCAAATGGTGGGAGAGTGCCGTTTGCCGCTGTGTAGGGCCGCCACCAACGAAGACAGGGAGGGAATTGGGAACGAGATAAGATAAGGTTATTATAGTTGTGTTTTTCCATTCATCTTTATTACTATTAGTTTATTTTTATATTTTTTTACTTTAGTTTCAGTTAGTTTACAGACCTATTTGTTATTTTTTATTTAGTTAAGTGTTATTTCGAAAATATTTCGATTTTCTATTATTTAGTTATGTAGTTCTTGTGTTAGAGACAGAAAGTAGGAAAACATACAGATTGTAGCTTTAAAGGTAGCCTACAATCTAAATGTTTTATTAGGCTACCCATTGATTCTCGAAGAATAGGCTACCCATTTTATTAGGCTACCCATTGATTATTGATGAATAGCATCAAAACTTATAAATGCCTCATAAGCTTTAGCACAATTGTCTTTCTCGATCACAACCCCAAAAAATTTAAACCGAACATAATTTGTTGTTTTTTATTTTAGTTTGTTTTGCAGCGAAAGATAGTTTCAGTATTTCTACTTTCTCAAACAGATCTGTTAATGATTTTATTTCAGTTCACAAAATATTTTTTCATGGCTAGATTTTGTCTGCGTTTTAGTTTACTATAATAACCTTGGTTTCTAGGAGTGTTCACAATGGCAGTGACTCAAATCAAATTTTTTGGAATATCTGTCGTTTTCCTGAAGTCTAAACTGCCAAAAAGCACATGGAATCGGATACTTCAAGCCACATTTCAAACCACCTTCGTAGGTGGTTTGAAATCAGATAGAAATCAGATTTCTGGCAATGTGATTTGAGTCTGAATGGTCAAATCTGATTTATTTGCCATCAAGTGGTATTTAGACTTATTTGGCATATCTTGCTGCTTGCTAGCTATTCTGTTGACAGTTGACAAGAACATGTGGTGGTAACGTTAGCTCATTATCTTGTTAATTGTTTACAAACAAATTAGTCAATGTTCTACAAAGCTAAACAGCTAGCTAGCTTGTTGACAGCTGTGGCTAGCCAAAAACGACTCATTTTGAAAGTTGGATCATCTTATCCGTTGAAGCTTTAATAGTTCTGACACTATGATTTTGAACATTCAAAGCAACTGGGAAATGTCCATGGCAACTTGCAACATGACTTTTTAGTGATAGGAAGCACGAGCACCACCAATCAGTCTACACAACTGCGCGCACATCCGTCGTTACTATGACAACTGGCGTAGCCATGTCAGCAAATGACTGTGGTCTGAACACACACATCCGATTTGGTCACTTTTAACTTGCCATTTGGACCGTCAGTATTCCATTATGGATTTGAAAAACAAAACTGATTTGAGCATTAAGGCCTGCAGTGTGAATAAGGCTTAAGTGCACTGTAGGCGCTTGCTTACTATCAGCTTTGCCTCTGCTATGCAGTTGGTTTAGAAAGTTGCACACCCAATGGTGTGCGGCGTCAGTTCAACGTTTAGTTTTCATTTACATTTGTTTGAGTTGTTAACTACTGTGAATTCAACATGAAATTTAAAAAAAATGTCACCATTTCATTCGATTTAGGTTAAAAGTTAGGTCAAAAAATGAAATGACGTGGAAACAACATTGATTCAACCTGTTTTTGCCCAGTGTGCATGCTCAGACCCCCACTGGAGTGTCTCATTGGCTGGGCAAGTGTTTTTAAGTGCAACATTTAAACGTTTAGTGTAATGTCAATGTCTTATTGTTTTGGTCTAGTCTTGTTTAATGTGTCTAGCTGTTAGGTTTAGCTTTTTAAAATACAATGTGGGTCAAGAGGGGATGACAGTGCCTCTATGGCGGCCTCCTGTATTCAAGTGGGCTGGGTGGGTCTAAATAACAGTATCGTGTTTGATATTGGCTTATCTTTTGTCCCAATTTGGGCTAGGTAGACTGTTAAGATTTCCAGGTTTCTCCTTACATTTGTCAAATTGAGAATTAAAGTGGTATCGCCAATGTAGGTTGAAAATGTATATCCCATACATATCACATCAAACGAGAACTCTGCATGAGAGGACAACCATCCATCCAAAACACAGGGCTCTGTCTTGAGCTATATTTGCCCCACCTCTTAGGTGGTCTCAAGATTTAATGTAAGCACTAATGTAATTTTTTTTTAAAAGGGTTTCCATCATCCAGGGTGACACTAAGGACTTGGGGCAAACATGGAGGAGTAAACTATTGAAACTCCCAGCGGCCTCCCATTGGCCCCCTTGTCAGAGCAGGGCCACCGAGACCATGGCCAAATTAGTCTTTGGAGCCGGTAGCGATATGCAGTTTGAACAAATCGTTCTTTTTGAATGACTGTTTTTCAATTCAATTCAATTCATAGGGCTTTATTGGCATGGGAAACAGTTTTACATTGCCGAAGCACGTGGAATAGATAATAAACAAAAGTTAAATAAAAAATCAGAAATTAACAGTAAACATTAATCCAAAGTTTCAAAAGAATAGCAGACATTTCAAATGTTATATTATGGCTATGTACAGTGTTGTAACAATGTGCAAATGGTTGAGGTATGAAAGGAAAAATAAATAGATAAATAGTTTGTATTTACAATGGTGTTTGTGCTTTACTGGTTGCTCTTTTCTTGTGGCAACGGGTAACAAATATTACAGCTGTGATGGCACACTGGTATTTCACCTAATATACACAACAAAAATATAAACGCCACATGCAACAATTTCAAAGATTTTACTGAGTTTCACAGTTCATATCAGGAAATCAGTCCATTGAAATAAATAAATTAGGCCCTAATCTATGGATTTTATGTGACTGGGAATACAGATATGCATCTGTTAATCACAGATAAAAAATAAATAAAGTAGGGGCGTGGATCAGAAAACCAGTCAGTATCTGGTGTGACCACCATTTGCCTCATGCAGCAAGACATCTCCTTCGCATAGAGTTGATCAGGCTGTTGATTGTGGCCTATGGAATGCTGTCCCACTCCTCTTCAATGGCTGTGCGAAGTTGCTAGATATTGGCGAGAACTTGATGTCGTACACGTCGACCCAGAGCATCCCAAACTTTCTCAATGAGTGACATGTCTGGTGAGTATGCGGGCCATGGAAGAACTGGAACAATTTCAGCTTCCAGCAATTGTGTACAGATCCTTGAAACGTTGGGCTGTGCATTATCATGTTGAAACATGAGGTGATGGTGGCGGATGAATAGCACAACAACGGGCTTCAGGATGTAGTCACAGTGTCTCTGCACGCTCTCTCAAAACTTGAGACATCTGTGGCATTGTGTTGTGTGACAAAACTGCACATTTTAGAGTGGCCTTTTATTGTCCCCAACACAAGGTGCACCTGTGTAAACAGGCACCCAGGAAGACGTTTTGGAATTCCATGCTTATCTAAACTCTATGAATGAACACCTTCACTTCACCATTAACTATGACCTATCACAAATCAGTTTCTTGATGTGATGGTTATTAAGGACAAAACCTCCCTCTCTACAGATCTATATAGGTATCCTACAGACAGGAATCCTTAGAGGTGACAGCTTTCATCCACGTCCACTTATTAAAAGTCTCCCTATGAGTCAATTCAGACGTATCAGAAGAATATGCAGCTCTGATGCTTCTTATCTGAAACAGACAACGGACCTCAAACAAAGGTTTAAGGAAAGGGGGTACAAAAACAATTGGGTAAAACATGCCAATGATCGTTTTGAAGGACTAACACAGTTGGAAAGCCTTCAACCAAAAGTTTTTAAAAAGCAGAACATTTCCCATCATGCTTTACCCAATACTCACCATTGGGGAAGGCATTTAAGGACATTATCAGGAAGCACCGGTACATTATTGATACTGACCCACAATTGAAGCCCATTTTTAAATATCCCCCACATATAGTTTTTAAAACACCTCCAAATATTGTGGTTAAATCTGATTACCCACCAGAGAAAAGAGAAACTTTTTTGGACAAGGTTCCTGAGGGTAATTACAAATGTGGCCAATGTGCTCAATGCAGCTTAAAGTACAAATGTAAGTAATTTACCCACCCCGCACAGGACAAAGATTTAAGATCAAGGGCCTGATTACCTGCATGTCCCCCAATGTTATTTACATGTTGAAATGTCCTACATAGAGAAAACCCGTAGAAGCCTTAAGACACGGATCAGTGAGCACCGCAGCAATATACGGACTGGTGAGACAAAACATTTTGTACAAGCTGGACATCCTATTAGTTCTCTGAGATACATTGGAATAGAAATGGTCAAGATGTCACGCAGGGGAGGGGACATTGAGAGGAAACTTCTTCAAAGGCAATCTTTCTGGATCCACAGGCTGAACACACCGTCTCCTCTTGGCCTTAATGAGGAGTTTGACTTGAAACTGTTTTTTATAGTTTCAATGTCTAAATTGTATTTTTTTATCCTAATTGAATATTGTATCTGTATGTATTTTACTGTAAATATTGATCACATTCCCTGTGTATGATCATATATTTTGATACATTGAATGTTAATATTGTGAAACGACCTTTTTTTACCTCCTGTTTCAGGAAGTGATGTCACTGAGTACTGCACCTATATATAGGACCTTCCGCCCCCACCTGGGATATGGATGCCTGATGAAGACCTAAGGGTCGAACCGTTGTAAATAAATATCACCTGGGAGCATGGGCAGCAGTGTGCGGCGTTTTCCTTTCTGTTTTCCATGAGTTTGCCTACAACTCCAGCACCTGCGGAAAGTACTTGGATGTGCGTATGTTCTTCAGTTTTTGCACCTGTGTAATGATCACGCTGTTTAATCAGCTTCTTGATATGCCACACCTGTCAGGTGGATGGATAATCTTGGCAAGGGAGAAACACTCACTAACAGGGATGTAAACATATTTGTGCACACAATTTGAATGAAATAAGAATTTTGTGCGTATTGAACATTTCTGGGATTTATTTCAGCTCATGAAACATGGGACCAACACTTTACATGTTGAGTTTAGATTTGTTCAGTGCCTTCGGAAAGTATTCAGACCCCTTGACTTTGTCCACATTTTGTTACGTTACAGCCTTATTCTAAAATTGATTAAATAAAACAATTTCCTCATCAATCTACACACAATACCACATAATGACGAAGCGAGAACACATTTTTTGATATTTTTGCAAGTGTATTAAAAACATAAAACAGATACGTTATTTCCGTAAGTATACAGATTCTTTGCTATGAGACTCAAAATTGAGCTCAAGTGCATCCTGTTTCCATTGACGATCTTTGAGATGTTTCTACAACTTCATTGGAGTCCACCTGTGGTAAATTCAATTCATTGGACATGATTTGGAAAGGCACACAAATGTCTATATAAGTTCCCACAGTTGACAGTGCATGTCAGAGCAAAAACCAAGCCATGAGGTTGAAAGAAGAGCTCTGAGACAGGATTGTGTCGAGGCACAGATCTGGGGAACGTTCCAAAACATATCTGCAGCATTGAAGGTCCCCCAAGAACACAGTGGCATCCATCATTCTTAAATGGAAGAAGTTTAGAATCACCAAGACTCTTCCTAGCGCCTGAATGCCAAGCGTCACGTCTGGAGGAAACCTGGCACCATCCCTACGGTGAAGCATGGTGGTGGCAGCATCATGTGTGGAGATGTTTTCCAGCGGCAGGGACTGGGAGACTAGTCAGGATCGAGGCAAAGATGAACAGACCAAAGAGATCCTTGATGAAAACATGTTCCAGAGCGCTCAGGACCTCAGTCTGGGGTGACGGTTCACCTTCCAACAGGACAACAATCCTAAGCACACAGGCAAGACAATGTAGTTGTGGCTTCGGTACAAGTCTCTGAATGTCCTTGAGTGGCCCAGCCAGAGCCCGGACTTGAACTGGATCGAACATGTCTGGACAGACCTGAAAATAGCTATACAGCAACGCTCCTCATCCAACCTGACAGAGTTTGAGAGGATCTACAGAGAAGAATGGGAGAAACTCCCCAAATACAGGTGTGCCAAGACGCGGTGCTGTAATCGCTGCCAAGGGTGCTTCAACAAAGTACTGAGTAAAGTGTCTGAGTACTCATGTAAATGTAATATTTCAGTTTCTTATTTTTAATAGATTTCTAAACCAGTTTTGCTTTGTCATTATGGGGTATTGTGTGTAGATTGAGGGGGAAAACATAAAATGTAATCAATTTTAGAACAAGGCTGTAACGTAACAAAATGTGGAAAAAGTCAAGGGGTCTAAATACTTTCCGAAGGCACTGTAGATGTGGGAGTTTATCAAAATGAGATTGTTGTTGTTGTTGTTGTGTGTGTCTGTATAATCTGAGGGAAATATGTGTCTCTAATATGGTCATACATTTGGCAGGAGGTTAGAAAGCGCAGCTCAGTTTTCACATTTTCCAAGTCTTTGAGTGGATTTTAGTCATTTGTTTGGCACTGGATACATGCACCGACAACCAACTTTCTTTCATGTGTTTGTGCAGGAAAATGGATCATGCTGCAAGCATTATAGAAGAAAAATACATGTTTAGATTAGAACTGATAATTGATTGCATTGTGCAAGAATTAACGCAATTCATTGATTAGTGAATGTTAGATGGGTTTGTAGAACCAAAACATATCCTGCCTCTGCACAACAAACTAACTCAAGAACGAATCATTTGGGGTGCTGCTGCAGTTTGCAAACAATATTGTGCTAATCTTCCTCTCAGCAGACAGGTTAGCTTCCAATCTACAAATTAACATATTGACATGCCGTGGTTCATTATTGGCCGTTAAGGGAGTCCCGCATGATCTGGGCATGACCGACTCAAATGAACAAAACTATTTGAAATATTTGTTTTTTGACTGAACAAGTTAAACAGATTGGAGTCATTAAAGAGCTGAACTTTCCATCACTAGGAGACGGGTTGTGGAGGTGGAAGCACAACACCCAGCTAGCACAATGTTCTAAGAACATGTTCCTTAGAGCTTGGTGAGAGCATGGTGTCCTATGTTATTTTGCATGCAACTTTCTGGAAATGGTGCAGGATAGTTGCTTGGCTTTGAAACACTCTCAGCACATTTAAGGAATTTGACAAAACTTAATTTTATTGTATTTCATTACTTTAACAGAACTTTCCTAAAAGTTAAAACATTGCATTTTAATTTTGGTAATGAACTTGGAACATTTTCCAACTGGTGTGACATTGGGAATGTTCTCATAGTTCAGAGAATGACAAACTATTTTTCTTTGGGAATTTCAGTATTTCAAGCATAACATTTCCTACAGGTTTACTCGTGGTTGTTTGTTCTCAAATTATTCTGGGAACATTAAGAACTTAAACCACAACTTTAACGTTCTAAGAATAATTTAAAAACATTCTGTTCTCAGGACTTAACATTTTCATTAAAACCAAAACTTGAATGTTCTAAGAATGTTGTTTAAAAGCATATACAGTTGAAGTCGGAAGTTTACATATACTTAGGTTGGAGTCATTAAAACTCGTTTTTCAACCACTCCACAAATTTCTTGTTAACAAACTATAGTTTTGGCAAGTCGGTTAGGACATCTACTTTGTGCTTGACACAAGTAATTTTTCCAATTCCAGTGGGTCAGAAGTTTACATACACTAAGTTGAATGTGCCTTTAAACAGCTTGGAAAATTCCAGAAAACGATGTCATGGATTTAGAAGCTTCTGATAGGCTAATTGACATCATTTGAGTCAATTGGAGGTGTACCTGTGAATGTATTTCAAGGCCTACCTTAAATCTCAGTGCCTCTTTGCTTGACATCATGGGAAAATCAAAAGAAATCAGCCAAGACCACAGAAAAAAATTGTAGACCTAAACAAGTCTGGTTCATCCTTGAAAGCAATTTCCAAACGCCTGACGGTACCACGGTCATCTGTACAAACAATAGTACGCAAGTATATACACCATGGGACCACGCAGCCGTCATATCGCTCAGAAAGGAGATGCGTTCTATCTCCTAGAGATGAACGTACTTTGGTGCGAAAAGTGCAAATCAATCGCAGAACAACAGCAAAGGACCTTGTGAAGATGCTGGAGGAAACAGGTACAAAAGTTTCTATATCCACAGTAAAACAAGTCCTATATCGACATAACCTGAAAGGCCGCTCAGCCAGGAAGAAGCCACTGCTCCAAAACCGCCAATTAAAAGCCAGACTATGGTTTGCAGCTGTACATGGGGACAAAGATCGTTCCTTTTGGAGAAATGTCCACTGGTCTGATGAAACAAAAATAGAACTGTTTGGCCATAATGACTATCATTATGTTTGGAGAAAAAAGGGGGAGGCTTGCAAGCCGAGGAACACCATCCCAATCGTGAAACACGGGGGTGGCAGCATCATGTTGTGGGGGTGCTTTGCTGCAGGAGGGACTTGTGCACTTCACAAAATAAATGGCATCATGAGGAAAGAAAATTATGTGGATATATTGAAGCAACATCCCAAGACATCAGTCAGGAAGGTAAAGCTTGGTCAAAAATGGGTCTTCCAAATGGACAATGACCCCAAGCATACTTCCAAAGTTGGAGTGGCCATCACAAAGCCCTGACCTCAATCCTATAGAAAATATGTTGGCAGAACTGAAAAAGCGTGTGCGAGCAAGAAGGCCTACAAACCTGACTCAGTTACACCAGCTCTGTCAGGAGGAATGAGCCAACATTCACCTTATTGTGGGAAGCTTGTGGAAGGCTACCCAAAATGTATGACCCAAGTTAACAATTAAACGGAAATGCTACCAAATTCTAATTGAGTGTACGTACACTTCTGACCCACTGTGAATGTGTTGAAAGAAAGAAAAGCTGAAATAAATCATTCTTTCTACTATTATTCTGATATTTCACATTCTTAAAGTAAAGTGGTGATCCTAACTGACCTAAGACAGGGAATGTTTACTAGGATTAAATGTCAGGAATTGTGAAAAACTGAGTTTAAATGTATTTGGCTAAGGGTTATGTAAACTTCCGACTTCAACTGTATATACCATTCACAGCATCAACAAAACTCTATCTTGTTAAGTGTGTTCCGGTGTCGGCTGCGCCCACTAATTGGCCAGACACCTTAATGGGGTCTGTTTGAATAGACTAAAGTGAACAGCTTTGTATGCGTAAAAAATAACAGCATGCTAGCTCCATCCTGGTGGCGCATGGACATTAGATCATACATTTAAATCCTACTGATGCCGTATCACAATAAATGTGTTGCATGATTAAATGAAATTAATTTCCATGTGTTATCTGTAAGGTATGCGTAACTGGCTGCAGGGGAGTCAGGCGCAGGAGAGTAGAATTTGGGTAGCAAACGGAGCCCTTTATTACAGCGAACAAACACATGGCACTAAGAACACTAAACAAATACGGGTTGACATAACCCGGCGCAAACCAGTCTAACGTGCACATACACGTAACAACAAACAAATTCACACACAGACATGGGGGGGAACAGAGGGTTATATACACGTCAAATAATGAGGGAATGTAAACCAGGTGTGTGGGAAAACAAGACAAAACAAATGGAAAATGAAAGGTGGATCGGCGATGGCTAGAAGACCGGTGACGTCGACCGCCGAACATCGCCCGAACAAGGAGAGGAACCGACTTCGGCGGAAGTCGTGACATTATCTGTGCTTGGAGTTCAAAAAAGTTTAAAAGTCTTATTGAAACATTCAGTGAACGTTTTAATGAAGTTATTCAAAAACGTTGAAATTACCTATCATTTCTGTTTTCAGACTGTTAATAAAACCCCCCAGGAAAACGTTCAAGGAACCAGAGTAAAATGTTCTCAGAACCTTCCTGAAACATATAAAAACGTTCCCAGAACAGGCAAAATTATAATTTCTGTTCTCAGAATGTTCAACAAATTTTACATTTTACTAGTCAGGAAATGTATGGCTTCGTTTCCGCAAACAATGTGAAACCAAAAACATACGTTCCCACAACATCCAAGGAACCAAATGTGAGAGCTGGGAAGTCTTAGGCTTTTAGGTAAAGCAGTGGAAAATCCCCGGTGGAAAATTTCCAGGGGAAAATCTCCAGTACAAAGTCTATATTCTTATCATGCGATGACAATGCAGTGTTGTGTTGAGCTTGACCATTTCATTACTAGGCTTGTGGTTGAAGAGTGACAGTAGGTAAAATGACCCCCACTGGGCAAACCACATCATTTCAATGTGGACAATTGGGTAATATTTGGCTGAGATGTTGATCAATGAGATTACAACCTATTTTCACCCACTCAAAAAGATAGCCTGAGGTTTGTTGAATTCACATTGTGTTATCACTTTGATTTCAACTATCTAAAAGCATAACCAGATTTTTTTGGGACTGTTTAAAATCAGAACCAAGTTCAAATGAGAATACAATGTCAGATATTTTGTTTATTTATACAACAATTTAATAACTTAGATTTTTGGTTGAGATGGAGAAGTGAATCCAACATTAATTATTAACTTGTAGATTAAATTTAAATCAACCAAAGCTTGAAACTCTAGGCCTATATGTATGCACCCAATGACCCCAGGTTACATCATTGATGATGTGTCCAATGTCTCGTCATCATTACACACACCTTGCTCCAATCCCCACTATCAATGTGTATATATACAGGGGTGGCAGGTTGCCAAGTGGTTAGAGCGTTGGGCCAGTAACCGAAAGTTTGCTAGATTGAATCCCCGAGCTGACAAGGTAAAAATATGTCGTTCTGCCCCTGAACAAGGTAGTTAAACCACTGTTCCTAGGCCGTCATTGTAAATAAGAATTTGTTCTTAAATGACTTGCCTGTTTAAAAAAAATATACTCTGTCGGTCATTGTAAATGTTGCTTGTTCTCCTGATATAACGAGTGCGCCGAGATTCGGGAAGCAAGTTCAGGGAGTGAGTGTTTTAATAAATAAATGAAACACAAACAACGCACTGACATGAAAACAAAGTCATTAACACCTGAGGAAAGAACCAAGGGGAGTGACAGATATAGGGAAGATAATCAAGGAGGTGATGGAGTCCAGGTGAGTGTCATGAGGCGCAGGTGTGTGAGACGATGGTAACAGGTGTGCGGGATAATCAGACCCGGAGACGAAGTATACGTGACACCTGAGAAGAATCTCTCCTACTATTTCCTGAGTACTTTATTATTTTGCACTTTGGGTTTCGTCCCACTTTTCTATATGGTGCTTGAATAAATTCAGTAGTTCTAAACCTGCAACTGCCTCCTGCCTACTCCTCTCTACTCCTCTCTACACTTGTGTCTTCTTTTCCGGTCCAAGCCCTGGATACGTGGCCAGTGGGATCTGACACAGTTACGCACATCACAGCACCACTCACCCTCACCGTGGGACCCATGCACCAGGAAAGCCTTCTCTTCCTCATCACTGCACCTGTACACAAAGTAATCCTCAGCCTCCCGTGGCTCTTTAAACATTACTAATCTTTTCTATGGTTTTTATGGAACGTTTTCTTTATGTTCTGAGAACATGGCTTTAAATAGAACCACGAGGAAAGCTGCAGAAAACATTATGCTGATGTACTGAAATTCCCACAGAAGAATGTTGTTTCTTAATATTCTCTGAAAGTTGTAAGAACATGACAACCGACTACGAGCACAGCAAGTGTTTGTGGAAAGATCTGCAAGAACAGCCGAGGCCTAAAGGTTCATCAGTCCCAGATGAAATATTTGGAGGGAGAGGCGCAGGGACACAACACTCAGGTAGCGAACCTGGTGACACGCAGGATGAGCCAGGCCCAAGGAGGCCAGTGAGGAGCAAAGACCTCTGTTGGCAATGCTACAGAGCATCCTAAGAAAGAAGCTGTTGACTTCGTATGGCTGACTGGCAAAGGAGATGCCGGAAAGAAAGAACCAAGGACAGCCTTCATAGCCAACCCCTTCAGCTTCGCAAAACAGCTGCTGAGGCAGAAGAGCAGTGGGCACTTGGCGTGCTCCAAGAAGGAGATCAACCTGCCATCCAGAGCACATATAGCGACCCCGGCAGGGAGCAGGAGCTGGGTCAGTGAGTGCTTGATAGATCCACCAGCACCACTCACAGATTTCGACACGAGCACTGCCCTCTGTTACTCAAGTGGCTTCGGAAGATCCTAAAAGTCATCTGGAGGAGAGGATAGGTTGCTTAGCAACAGAGATTCGCCGAAGGAGTCTGGATCGCAAAGGAAGAACATTCCAAGAGAATCAACCAATTCAGGATCATCTCCTTACTGTCTCAACGGAAGATTTTATTCATCATTGTAGCTAGGCGGCTGGCAGAATTCCTCTCCAACAATAGCTACATCGACAATTCAGTGCAAAAAGGAGCATCCTAAAAGTACCTGGGTGTCTGGAGCAGAGCACACCGGAGTGTTGTCCCAGCTCATCAGTGAAGCACAAGAGAGACCTGGCATTGTTCTGGCTTGACCTGGATGACACCTACGGATTGATGGCCCACAAGCTGGTGCAGTCTACAATTACCAATACCATGTCGCAAGATTATTCAAAACTTTGAGAAACTCAATTTAAACTATAATACAAAATTCTTGCAACCAACAGAGTGTTATGTATATGGGGCATACAACCATCTCAGCTCTGCAGATTTTGCCGCGAAGAGACAGAATCATTACATCACTTATTGTGGTATTGCCCCTATGTAGCTTGTTTCTGGTCACCGGTTCAGGAATGGCTGAAGAATCACAACATTTACCTAAAAGTAACCCTACAAATAGCACTGTTGGAGATTTGGAAAGCCATAGTCAATCAACAATATAATAATACTTTTAGTAAAAACATTCATCTTTAACTTACAATCTGTATATACCATGCGATTAGAAAGGTTCAGAATTCATGTGAAACATCACAGCACAGTTGAAAAATATATGGCACATGGAAATCATAAGAGGGCGGTGGCATGGACTGAGAGTAGCTGGCGGGTGGGTTTAAAAGCTCATGTTTAAAAGCTCATGTTCTATAATAGTTATGACTAAAAACATGATCTATAATGTATACCGTATGTGTTTGGCTACTGTCTATCCAGCTGTGCTCTATATCAAGTAACCATATTATTGCTATGTAACTACCGTGAAGAAAATAAAGTGCCATGTACAGTGGGGGAAAAAAGTATTTGATCCCCTGCTTATTTTGTACGTTTGCCCACTTACAAAGAAATGATCAGTCTATAATTTTAATAGTAGGTTTATTTGAACAGTGAGAGACAGAATAACAACAAAAAAATCCAGAAAAACGCATGTCAAAAATTGTATTAAATGATTTGCATTTTAATGAGGGGAATAAGTATTTGACCCCTCTGCAAAACATGACTTAGTACTTGGTGGCAAAACCCTTGGCAATCACAGAGGTCAGATGTTTCTTGTAGTTGGCCACCAGGTTTGCACACATCTCAGGAGGGATTTTGTCCGACTCCTCTTTGCAGATCTTCTCCAAGTCATTAAGGTTTCGAGGCTGACGTTTGGCAACTCAAATCTTCAGCTCCCTCCACAGATTTTCTATGGGATTAAAGTCTGGAGACTGGCTAGGCCACTCCAGGACCTTAATGTGCTTCTTCTTGAGCCACTCCTTTGTTGCCTTGGCCGTGTGTTTTGGGTCATTGTCATGCTGGAATACCCATCCACGACCCATTTTCAATGCCCTGGCTGAGGGAAGGAGGTTCTCACCCAAGATTTGACGGTACATGGCCCCGTCCATCGTCCCTTTGATGCGGTGAAGTTGTCCTGTCCCCTTAGCAGAAAAACACCCCCAAAGCATAATGTTTCCACCTTCATGTTTGACGGTGGAGATGGTGTTCTTGGGGTCATAGGCAGCATTCCTCCTCCTCCAAACACGGCGAGTTGAGTTGATGTCAAAGAGCTCCATTTTGGTCTCATCTGACCACAACACTTTCACCAGTTGTCCTCTGAGTCATTCAGATGTTCATTGGCAAACTTCAGACGGCATGTATATGTATTCTTGAGCAGGGGGACCTTGCGGGCGCTGCAGGATTTCAGTCCTTCACGGCGTAGTGTGTAACCAATTGTTTTCTTGGTGACTATGGTCCCAGCTGCCTTGAGATCATTGACAAGATCCTCCCGTGTAGTTCTGGGCTGATTCCTCACCGTTCTCATGATCATTGCAACTCCACGAGGTGAGATCTTGCATGGAGCCCCAGGCCGAGGGATATTGACAGTTCTTTTGTGTTTCTTCAATTTGCGAATAATCACACCAAATGTTGTCACCTTCTCACCAAGCTGCTTGGCGATGGTCTTGTAGCCCATTCCAGCCTTGTGTAGGTCTACAATCTTGTCCCTGACATCCTTGGAGAGCTCTTTGGTCTTGGCCATGGTGGAGAGTTTGGAATCTGATTGATTGATTGCTTCTGTGGACAGGTGTCTTTTTTACAGGTAACAAGCTGCGGTTAGGAGCACTCCCTTTAAGAGTGTGCTCCTAATCTCAGCTTGTTACCTGTATAAAAGACACCTGGGAGCCAGAAATCTTTCTGATTGAGAGGGGGTCAAATACTTATTTCTCTCATTAAAATGCAAATCAATTTATAACATTTCTGACATGTGTTTTTCTGGATATTTTTGTTGTTATTCTTTCTCTCACTGTTCAAATAAACCTACCATTAAAATTATAGACTTATCCTTTCTTTGTCAGTGGGCAAACGTACAAAATCAGCAGGGGATCAAATACTTTTTTCCCCCACTGTATGTAAAATGTGTGTAGAATGTACATGTAACAACAACAACAAAAAAAGCTGTAAAGTCATATGTGCAAAACATATATAATAATAAAATAAAAACATAATGTCCCAGGCAAAGTCAAATCAAATTGTATTTTTATTTGTCACAACAGGTGTAGACCTTACAGCGCAATGGTTACTTACAGTGGCAGACCTCATTCTGGGCTACCACTAACAGTTCAGCATGAGAGTCTCATCATGGTCAGTAACAACAGAGTGACACAGACTTGAGGTGGGAATCATCACAGGCTGCACCATCTCCATGATGCTGTTTGAACATGATTGTGAAGTCTGCTGAAGCTGAGTGCCAGGGCCCCCAAACCAAATATGCGGTGCGACAACCACAAATCAGGTCCATCATGGACGACCTGACAGTCACCACAGAGTCCAGTGCTAGGAAGCAGGTGGATTCTCCATGGGCTGGAGAAGCTGATCGGATGGGCGAGAATGAGCTTAAAGCAAATAAAATCGAGGTTTCTGGTGTTGAAGAAACGCAAGGTTGTGGACAGATTCTGCTTCAACATTGCAGGAATACTGATCTAATTTCAGAAAAGCCAAGAGCCTTAGTAAGGTGTTGAACAGGCTGCGCGCGTTCGCCATCGTGCATACATTTATTTTGTCCCCCCACACCAAACGCGATCATGACACACAGGTTTAAATATCAAAACAAACTCTGAGCCAATTATATTCCTTTGGGGAGAGGTCGAAAAGCATTAAACATTTATGGCAATTTAGCTAGTTAGCTTGCACTTGCTAGCTAATTTTACCTGAAATGCACAAGGTCCTCTACTTCGCCAATTAATCCACACATAAAACGGTCAACTGAATCGTTTCTAGTCATCTCTCTTCCTTCCAGGCTTTTTTTCTTTTGACTTTCTATTGCGATTGGCAACTTTCATAGTATTAGCACGACGACCGGCAACAAAGTTCATCTTTCAATCACCCACATGGGTATAACCAATGAGGAGATGGCACATGGGTACCTGCTTCTATAAACCAATGAGGAGATGGGAGAGGCAGGACTTGCAACGCGATCTGCGTCAGAAATAGAACTGATTTCTATTTTAGCCCTTGGCAACGCAGATGCTCGTTGACGCGCAATAATCGAATAACATAGATTCCTAAATGTATTTTGCAACGCTCGTGCACGTGACGCTAGCGGTGTAGTCAGGGTATAAGACCAGGCAGACTATCTGGGGTGGGCTCTTTGTGATAGTGTTAATTTAATTAATTTATCACTTGAATTGTGTTGTTTTAGTGGTTTTTCGTTTGTTCATATAACCTACTGTTAGGGTACATACACTAATGAAAATGTTATTGTTTACTTTGAAATAGATTTTATTTCGGATTCTAATGTTACCTAAGACCTTCATAAACACAACCAAATGATTATTTTTGCGATAGCATATATGAAATGTATTTATAGACTGTTAGAATGTTGACATCCAAAAGACTCGTCATTGGCTCGAAGGGGGGTCCCTCGTGACCAGGCTTTTCTAGTGTTAAAACATACCGGCTTTTGACGATGACAGAGGAGCACCTCTCTCACCATGCTCTTCTTTTAATGGAAAGAGACATTGCTGAGAATATCGGTGTGTACAAAGTGATAGACAAATTTGCCCAAATAAATGAGAAAAAAAGTGGCATACTGATTTGCCCGTGTCGGGGGAGCTGTCCAAAAATGTTTCTTTATTTTTATCAATCCTGCTCATGAATTCTTGATGAATACTGTTCATTTCGTACGTTTTATAGCCTAATGTTACCGTTGAGCGGGAGCTTCATGAGTTTTTTGTTGTTAGAAGCAGGCCTATATGAGATTATCATTCAAAGTAACAGGCTATTTATTTTGTTAATCATTCACCTGGAATGCAGGCCTAAATCAATTCAGCTCTTTGCAATTGAGCTGTTTGGCATGCATAGACTATTTGCTGTGATAATTAATTGAATTACTAACCTAATATACCTTTTGCCAGTGCGTATTATTTACAACATGGATATACTATATTGCTATACACAATGTATTTAGCTATAGTTTAGGCCTTGCCTTGTAACTAGAGGGATACACATTTACAGTGCATTCGGAAAGTATTCAAACCCTTCACTTTCTCCACATTTTGTTATGATACAGTATATTGTCTTCCACATTTTGACGCTACAGTATATTGTCTTCCACACATACTGTAATGGAACTTGACATACATTATTATTATTATTATTATTATTATTTTTTTTTAATATCTACAGTTGAAGTTTACAATGGATTAATAAAAAAAAAATCCTCATCAATCTACACACAATACTCCATAATGACAAAGCGAAAACAGGTTTTTAGACATTTTTGCAAATTTATTACGAATAAAGAAACAGAAATACCTTATTTACATAGGTATTCAGACCCTTTGCTATGGGACTCAAATTTGAGCTCTGGTGCATCCTGTTTCCATTGATCATCCTTGAGATGTTTCTACAACTTGATTTGAGTCCACCTGTGGTAAATTCTATTGATTGGACATGATTTGGAAAGGCACATACCGGTCTGTATATGGTCCCACAGTTGACAGTGCATGTCAGAGCAAAAACCAAGCCCTGAGGTCAAAGGAATTGTACGTAGAGCTCCAAGAAAGGATTGTGTCGAGGCACAGATCTGGGGAAGGGTACCAAAACATTTCTGCAACATTGAAGATCCCCAAGAACACAGTGGCCTCTATCATTCTTAAATGGAAGAAGTTTGGAACCACCAACGCTCTTCCTAGAGCTGGCTGCCCAACCAAACTGAGCAATCGGGGGAGAACGGCCTTGGTCAGGGAGATGACCAAGGACCCGAGGGTCACTCTGACCGAGCTCTAGAGTTCTTCTGTAGAGATGGGAGAACCTTTCAGAAGGACAACCATCTCTGTACCACTCCACCAATCAGGCCTTAATGGCAGAGTGGCCAGAAGGAAGCCACTCCTCAGGAGAAGGCACACGACAGCCCGCTTGGAGTTTGCCAAAAGGCACCTTAAAGACTCTCAGACCATGAGAAACAATATTATCTAATGAAACCAAGATTGAATTCCAAGCTTCACGTCTGGAGGAAACCTGGCACCATCCCTACAGTGAAGCATGGTGGTGGCAGCATCATGCTGTGTGGATGTTTTTCAGCGGCAGGGACTGAGAGACTAGTCAGGGTTGAGAGAAAGATGAACGGAGCAAAGTACAGAGAGATCCTTGATGAAAACCTGCTCAGAGTGCTCAGGACTGGGTCAAAGGTTCACCTTCCAACAGGACAACGACCCTACGCACACAGCCAAGACAATGCAAGAGTGGCTTTGGTACAAGTCTCTGAATGTCCTTGACTGGCCCAGCCAGAGCATGGACTTGAACCCGATCAAACATCTCTGGAGAGACCTGAAAATAGCTGTGCAGCGACACTCCCCATCCAACCTGACAGAGCTTGAGAGGATCTGCAGAGAAGAATAGGAGAAACTCCCCAAATACAGGTGTGCCACGCTTGTAGTGTCATACCCAAGAAGACTCAAGGCTGTAATCGCTGCCAAAGATGCTTCAACAAAGTACTGAGTAAAGGGTCTGAATACTTATGTAATTGTGATATTTCAGATTTTTATTTGTAATACATTTGCAAACATTTGGGGTATTGTGTGTAGATTGATAAGGGGAAAAACAATTTAATAAATGTTAGAATAAAATGTGGAAAAAGTGAAGGTGTTCAGTCCAAGGTCCTTAGCTTAGTGATGAGCTTGGAGAGCACTATGGTGTTGAACGCTGATCTGAATTCAATGAACAGCATTCTCACGTAGGTGTTCCTTTTGTCCAGGTGGGAAAGGGCAGTGTGGAGTGCAATAGAGATTGCATCATCTGTGGCTCTGTTGGGGCAGTACGCGAATTGGAGTGGGTCCAGGGTTTCTGGGATGATGGTGTTGATGTGAGCCATGATCAGCTTTTCAAAGCATTTAATGGCTACAGATGTGAGTGCTACAGGTGATAGTCATTAAGACAGATTACCTTGGCATTCATTCTTTGGCACAGGGACTGTGGTGGTCTGCTTGAAACATGTAGGTATTAGCTGATCGTGGACTAGAGGAAAAGGTGGGTCAAACAGGCCCCCATTAACATCGACAGGGCTGTAGTGGAGGGGTCGAGAGTTTCAAGTTCCTCGGTGTCCACATCACCAACGAACTATCATGGTCCAAACACACCAAGACAGTCGTGAAGAGGGCACGACAAAACCTTTTCCCCCTCAGGAGAATGAAAACATTTGTCGTGGGTCCCCAGATCCTCAAAAGGCTATACAGCTGCACCATCGAGAGCATCACCGCCTGGTATGGCAACTGCTTGGCATCTGACCGTAAGGCGCTACAGAGGATAGTGCGAACGGCCCAGTACATCACTGGGGCCAAGCTTTCTGCCATCCAGGATCTATACAATAGGCGGTGTCAAAGGAAAGCCCATAAAATTGTCAGAGACACCAGTCACCCAAGTTATAGACTGTTTTCTCTGCTACCGCACGGCAAGCGGTACCGGAGCGCCAAGTCTAGGACCAAAAGGCTCCTCAACAGCTTCTACCCCCAAGCCATAAGACTGCTGAACAATTAATAAAATCGCCACTGGACAACTTACATTGACCCCCCCCCCCCCCTCCCTTTTGTACACTGCTGCTACTCGCTGTTTATTATCTATGCATAGTCATTTCACCCCCACCTACATGTACAAATTACCTCAACTAACCTTTCCCCCGCACAGTGACTCAGTACCGGTGCCCCCTGTATAAAGCCTTGTTATTCTTATTGTGTTACTTTTAATGATAACTTTTTATTTTAGCCTACTTGGTAAATATTTTCTTAACTCTTCTTGAACTGCACTGTTGGTTAAGGGCTTGTAAGTAAGCATTTCACAGTAAAGTCTACACTTGTTGTATTCGGCGCATGTGACAAATAAAGTTTGATTTGATTTGATAGATTGAAATGTCAGTGAGTACGCTTGCCAGCTGGTCAGCGCATGCTCTGAGTTCACGTCCTTGTAATTCATCTGGCTCCGCGGCCTTGTGAATGTTAACCTGCTTAAAGGTCTTACTCACATCGGCTACGGAGAGCGTGAGCACACAGTCATCTGGAACAACTGGAACTCTTGCGTATTGTTCAATGTTGCTTTCCTGGAAGCGATGACGTCGTCAATGCACTTATTCATGAAACCGGTAACTGATGTGGTAAACTCCTCAATGCCATCAGATGACTCCCAGAGCATATTCCAGTCTGTGCTAGCGAAGCAGTCCTGTAGCTTAGCATCCGCTTCATCGGGCCACTTCCATATTGAGGACGTCACTAATACTTCCTGTTTGAGTTTTTGCTTGTAAGCAGGAATCAGGATGAGCAGGAATCAGGATGGAGTTATGGTCAGAATTGCCAAATGGAGGGGGCAAGGGAGAGCTTTGTATGCGTCTCTGTGTGTAATAGGGCTTTGGGCCCAGAACAGCTTCAATGCGCCTTGACATAGATTCTACAAGTGTCTGGAACTCTATTGGAGGGATGCGACACTATTCTTCCATGAGAAATTCTATAATTTGATGTTTTGTTGATGGTGTTGGAAAACGCTGCCTCAGGCGTCACTCCAGAATCTCCCATAAGTGTTCAATTGGGTTGAGATCTGGTGACTGAGACACAGACACACACACACACACACACACACACACACACACACACACACACACACACACACACACACACACACACACACACACACACACACACACACACACACTTTAAACTCCCTGTTCTCCTTTTGAGACCCGTCTTTCAAAGTCACTGAGATCTATTCTTCTAGCCATGGTAGCCAAAATAATGGGCAACTGGGCATTTTTATACATGACCCTAAGCATGATGGGATGTTAATTACTTACTTAACTCAGGAACCACACCTGTGTGGAAGCACCTGCTTTTAATATACTTTGTATCCTTCATTTACTCAACCGTTTCCTTTATTTTGTCAGTTACCTGTAGTTTGATGGGTTGTGTTAGGTAAATACATATTACATTATATATATTAGAACAAATCCAATAACATAATGTTTGGCAAAACATCTTCTCCGTCGGTCAGATTCATGTTTTTGAGCATCAGTCTTTTGTATCAATCAGACTATTCCCAGTAACATAATAACTGGTTTACAACAGCTTCAGAAATCACATGACACATGGGCCAGACGTGTGTGAATATGGGGTGTGTAGGTACTGAGGGAAGGCTTTTGGATTGTTTTCACCCATGGGTGTGTTCATGTGTAACCTCTCAGACAATCTGTTCCTCTCCCTCTGCCTCTCTCCCTTTCTTTCTATCTTGTTCTCTGTCTCTGTATGTGCAATATCTGTGTGTGTGTCACAATGAATCAAATAGCCGTAGCCAGCAGTACTCCTGCTGCCAGCCAAAACTGATATCTGATATCTTCAGATTAACAATCGAGATTTTATGGACGCACACACACACACACACACACACACACACAAACACACACAATTGAGCAGCCAGCATGAAGACAAGTGGAGTGAATAACAATTTCGATGAGTTTAGTTGGTCCAGATGTGCACACATGCTGTTCTACGTTGGGCCAGTTGTTACGGAACTGTTGAATCTACCATGTTCCAATGTACAGTATGTGCCATGGGTGTATGTCTGTGTGAAGGGAAAGAGCGAGCGAGAAAGAGAGCTCCACTGCTCTCACACATGTGCATGTCCTTCCTCATATTTCACATTCCATGGCCTTTTATGGCAGATCTGCATCAGTTACAGTTACACAGGAGTATTACTGCTGCTCAATCCCCCAGGGCGGTCTTCCTCAACATTGATCACAACCACAGCGCAGAGAACCGTCTCCCAGTGTATAGTCTGAGATCATGCTCCTAGTCTCACTTACGTAAGAAATAGCTTAATACACACCATTTTCTCATTTTTAGTGACAGTCTGACAGACTCATTTCCACTCTGCAACAGGGTGCTTTGTGAGGTCTCTCTCTCTCTGTCTATGTCTCTGTCTCTGTCTCTGTCTCTGTCTCTGTCTCTCTGACTCTGACCCGTCTCTGACTCACAACGCAGGCCTTGATTGTGGGCTGTAAGCCCGGAACAGAAAGGAAATGACAATGTGAGCATACATGCCTGTAGCTGTACAGTCATGTCAAACATAGGCATTTGTGAGCACTGACTCATCAAGTGGTGTTGGAGGTTCATTCACAAATGTGCAACATCAAGATTTTGCCATTTTGTCTCTCTTAGCAAGGTAAGAAGTATGTGAAACATAAATACTCCATAACCGAGAATCAGTCATGTACACTCTAAATAGAAAAGCTTCCTGGAATATCCTTAGGGGTTCTTCAAATTGAAACTGTGGGGGAACCCCTATAAGTTCTTAGAAGAACCCTTTAAACGGGTTCTTTAAAGAACCCCTTTTAATTGATCCTCGATGAACCTTTTTTGGAACCTTTTGGGGTTAATTTTTTAACTAACCCTCCTCCCCTATTACTATCATTGATAATAATAATAATATGCATAACAATATCAACAATAACACATTATTTTAGTTATCAGTGTTTTATGGTTTTAGTGGCAAAGCAGAATAAAAAAATCAATAGAGGTAAACTCCAAGCAGAGCCCCAAGTCCAATGGGTAATGTGTTAAAGTTCTCCGTGTCCATAGCAGAATGATTTTTCAGTGCATGGTGATCTAATAGGTTTCCTGTTATAGTCAGTGGTGGAAAAAGTACTAAATTGTCATACTTGAGTAAAAGTAAAGACAGCTTAATAGAAAATGACTCAAGTAAAAGTGAAAGTCACCCAGTAAAATACTACTCAAGTGAAAGTCTAAAAGTATTTGGTTTTAAATATACTTAAGTATCAAAAGTAAATGGAATTGCTAAAATGTACTTAAATATCAAGGGTAAAAGTAAAATAATTTCAACTTCCTTATATTAAGCCAACCAGACGGTACAATTTTCGTATTTTTATTTAATTTGCGGATAGCAAGGGGCACACTCCAACAGTTTTGATAATGGTTTTCATACACACACCTTGTCCTTAATGTAGAGGCCTATGGGATATTCATTGAAGAGGTAAGGGAGGAAGATGGTAAATGTGATCTGCATAACATACCAATACCAATTGGCATACCTTTGTATGCCTCCTCATCTATATACATACAGACACAAAAGCGAGCAGATCAGTCATCTGCACCCAATACAGATAGCCTTCAACATATTCTTATTGCCTACATATTGTTACCGATTTGTTGATTGATTGCCATTGAATTGTGTCCATGTTCTGTCTTAGAAAGATATGAAAAGATAGATGGTATGATCAGAAAACAGTATCAATTTAGATCATACAAGGGACAAACCTTACCTTACATTGAGGAGATCTTTACATTTTTCAGTTAAGTGCCTGCACCTGCTCTCCTTTCAAATCCAAATGTTTCATTCGGGCAGTTAGGTTCCTTGCAAGAACCCCCATCAATGAAGGAGGTTCCATGATGAACCCTACCTCCTATGGGGTTCTTGGAAGAACCTTTTGGGGGCAAATTTCAGTGCCAAGAACCCAAAGGTTCTTCAAAGAACTTTGAGGATCTTAGAAGAACCCTTGTTGAACCCCTAATTTTTAGAGAGTACTAAATGGAACAACTTGCATGGTGGTTTTTCAGAGCCACACAGATGTAGAATCTTAATTTGAGCCAGGTTTGCTACAGCAGGAAAACAGTCCTGCAGCAACAGGAAATGTACTTTTTTATGTGGATTATAATTAATGGACATTTTTGTAGGGGTTGATACATTTTTTGTTAGGGCAAATCATGTCTGAAATTTCAAAGTGGAAATTACAGAACTTAGAAGTCTTTTTAAACCTCAAATACACCACACTTTTGTATTTCCTGCTGTGTATTTCTCAGCAACGAAATAGTGATCAAATTAAGATCCTACATCTGTACATTGTAAGCTGACATCTAACTGATTTTGTGGCGGTCCTTACAGGCTCCCGAGTGGCGCAGCAGTCAAAGGCGCAGCATCTCAGTGCAAGAGGTGTTACTACAGTCCCTGGTTCAAATCCAGGCTGTATCACATCCGAATGTGATTGGGAGTCCCATAGGGTGGCGGACAATTGGGGCCAGGGTAGGCCATCAATGTAAATAATATTTTTTTCAAAACTGACTTGCCTTGTTAAATCAAAAAAATTACATTTAAAAGCCATGAAATTCACAAAGACATACTCTAATTTTGGGTTCTCTGAGACCTTTAGCCAAATAATAAATCATATGATACCATATGATCTATAATGTGGGTCAACCACGTATTTTATCTGCCCATTGCAGTACAGTAACAATCAGGGTTGCTTTGAAAAGGATTTCACTGTAACTCTACCACAACGTCAGGGGGGCGTGAGATGAGAGAAATGCGTCTGAGGCCACACATTTCTCACACAGAATTCCCAGAGGCCCAGTGGTATCTCAGTGCTATCTCAGTGGTATGTCCCAGCGGCTCAGGCCTCTGACAGGTCTTCTGCTCATCACATCGACAGCTCAATGCTCACAGTCTCCCTCCACAGCAGTGGGAAGGAAATCAATGGCCGACACTGAGACAAAGAAAATTCACTCTCTTCACTCCCCCCGAATACATCTAATGGATCATTCTGATTCGGTACAGGGTGGTATTTGCTACCGACTAGATTTCCGATGGGAATGAAGATAGTATTTACTGTGATGTCTGTCCTGAAGTAATTATAGTGTATACAAACATGTGTAACGGATACACACACACACACACACACACACACACACACACACACACACACACACTCACACACACACACCCCTCCCTCCCTTGACATCAAGTTTTGAGGTGAAATGAAATACTTGAATGTATTGTCCCAATACCCAGACTGTTTGGTGTTAAGCCCCTCTCACATCTCCCACCGACATACCATAGAGGCCCACAAAGGGGGGCTGGCTGGGAGAGTTAAAGTGATTCACAGTGAGACTGTGGTATTATTTTCATATGCCTGTGTAACCTTTTGGATACTATCAGAGCCAGACCACCTTAATACCAGCCCAATGATTCATAGAGAATGGAACTGAATGGAAGAAATGTCTCAGGAAAGGACTCTCTGAACCCAATCACAGACATGTGTAACCTCCAACTGTTTAGTTGACATAACCTGTGTTACCCCTAGAAGGGAACAGGTTGATAAGCACCTTTATTTGCCTTTTTTCTGAATTCACAAGGTAATGTGAATTCACAGTTTGGGATCTATTAGGTATTTCTGGGCTTCCATTTCTCACTTGAATCTAGCTGCCTGGTGTTTAAATGATCCCCTGAAGACATGTGCAGTGGTCACTCTCTGTGACGTTTACCTAATCAAGTCATGTGTTCAGTTTATGTGCATTAGAGGGTGTGTGTGGGTGTGGGTGTGTGATTGGGTGTGTGTGGGTGTGTGTATATTTTTGAATAAGTGTGTGTGTGTTTTAAGTGCCCAAGGTGACAGTGCCAGGGCCAGTGTCGCAAACATGCCATGAATGAACCGGATGATGGGAAAAGAGGGAGGGAATGTGTCATTGCCAGTGGATTAACCTGCTTGCAGATCCTAGTGCTCATGTACTGAGTCACCAGCTGTTAGGCAGGACTATACGCTTCTGGGCTGTACACTTTAGTACATTGGGCACAGGAATACCCTCTGTCCTGAGTCAAGATGTCTCTGAACATTTACTGTTAACACAATGCAACGCTATGCTAACTATGTCCACAGGGGATTCATGATTCATCCACCCCACAATGTTTAAAAGCAAGTTGGCAAGAGGCACAGAAAATAAGTATGTGTATGTATGTGTACGTGCGTGTGTTCATGCATGCGTGCATGTGTGGGGCACGGTGTTGCACTGTGCATGATATGGAAATTTCCACTCCTTAAAGCTGCTGTAAATTCTTCCAAGTCATGATATTTTCTCGCGTTAACACTGTGTACAATATTGACATCTATGGGTCAATGAACAACACTGCATCACTCTCAGTCATTGAAAAGGTGGTAAGATACTGTACATAATTGCTATTATGGGTGCAGGCCAACCTACACACTCCATTTTATCTTGTTGTTTTTCATCGGACAATACAAAATGACAATCACAAACTTTCAAATTAACTTTATTTATATATATTTTTCTTACATCAGCTGATATATCAAAGTGCTGTATAGAAACCCAGCCTAAAACCCCGAACAGCAAGCAATGCAGGTGTAGAAGCACGGTGGCTAGGAAAAACTCCCTAGAAAGGCCAAAACCTAGGAAGAAACCTAGAGAGGAACCAGGCTATGAGGGGTGGCCAGTCCTCTTCTGGCTGTGCCGGGTGGAGATTATAACAGAACATGGCCAAGATGTTCAAATGTTCATAAATGACAGTGAACAGGTCAGGGTTCTATAGCCGCAGGCAGAACAGTTGAAACTGGAGCAGCAGCACGGCCAGGTGGACTGGGGACAACAAGGAGTCATCATGCCAGGTAGTCCTGAGGCATGGTCCTAGGGCTCAGGTCCTCTGAGAGAGAGAAAGAAAGAGAGAATTTGAGAGAGCATACTTAAATCCACACAGGACACCGGATAAGACAGGAGAAATACTCCAGATATAACAGACTGACCCTAGCCCCCGATACATAAACTACTGCAGCATAAATACTGGAGGCTGAGACAGGAGGGGTCAGGAGACACTGTGGCCCCATCCGATGATACCCTCGGACAGGGCCAAACAGGCAGGATATAACCCCACCCACTTTGCCAAAGCACAGCCCCCACACCACTAGAGGGATATCTTCAACCACCAACTTACCATCCTTAGACAAGGCCGAGTATAGCCCACAAAGATCTCTGCCACGGCACAACCCAAGGGGGGGCGCCTACCCAGACAGGAAGACCACGTCAGTGACTCAACCCACTCAAGTGATGCACCCCTCCTAGGGACGGCATGGAAGAGCACCAGTAAGCCAGTGACTCAGCCCTTGTAATAGGGTTAGAGGCAGAGAATCCCAGTGGAGAGAGGGGAACCGGCTAGGCAGAGACAGCAAGGGCGGTTCGTTGCTCCAGTGGCTTTCTGTCCACTTCACACTCCTGGACCAGACTACACTCAATCATAGGACCTACTGAAGAGATGAGTCTTCAATAAAGACTTAAAGGTTGAGACCGAGTCTGCGTCTCTCACATGGGTAGGCAGACCATTCCATAAAAATGGAGCTCTATAGGAGAAAGCCCTGCCTCCAGCTGTTTGCTTAGAAATTCTAGGGACAATTAGGAGGCCTGCGTCTTGTGACCGTAGCGTATGTGTAGGTATGTACGGCAGGACCAAATCGGAAAGATAGGTAGGAGCAAACCCATGTAATGCTTTGTAGGTTAGCAGTAAAACCTTGAAATCAGCCCTTGCCTTAACAGGAAGCCAGTGTAGGGAGGCTAGCACTGGAGTAATATGATCACATTTTTTGGTTCATGTCAGTATTCTAGCAGTCGTATTTAGCACTAACTGAAGTTTATTTAGTGCTTTATCCGAGTAGCCGGAAAGTAGAGCATTGCAGTAGTCTAACCTAGAATTAACAAAAGCGTGGATTCATTTTTCTGCATCAATTTTGTTCAGAAAATTTCTGATTTTTGCAATGTTACATAGATGGAAAAAAGCTGTCCTTGAAACAATCTTGATATGTTCGTCAAAAAGAGATCAGAGTCCAGAGTAACGCCGAGGTCCTTCACAGTTTTATTTGAGATGACTGTACAACCATCAAGATTAATTGTCAGATTCAATAGAAGACCTCTTTGTTTCTTGGGACTTAGAACAAGCATCTCTGTTTTGTCCGAGTTTAAAAGTAGAAAGTTTGCAGCCATCCACTTCCTTATGTCTGAAACACAGGCTTCTAGCGAGGGCAATTTTGGGGCTTCACCATGTTTCATTGAAATGTACAGCTGTGTGTCATCCGCATAGCAGTGAAAGTTAACATTATGTTTTCGAATGACATCCCCAAGAGGTAAAATATATAGTGAAAACAATAGTGGTCCTAAAACGGAACCTTGAGGAACACCGAAATTTACAGTTGATTTGTCAGAGGACAAACCATTCACAGAGACAAACTGATATCTTTCCGACAGATAAGATCTAAACCAGGCCAGAACTGTAGACCAATTTGGGTTTCCAATCTCTCCAAAAGAATGTGGTGATCGATGGTATCAAAAGCAGCGTCGGTCTGACGCCATTAAAAGGTCATTTACCACCTTCACAAGTGCAGTCTCAATGCTATTTATTTTATTTAACAAGGCAAGTCAGTTAAGAAGAAATTCTTATTTTCAATGACAGCCTAGTGGGTTAACTGCCTTGTTCATGGGAAGAACAATAGATTTGTACCTTGGGGATTTGAACTTGCAACCTTTCGGTTACTAGGCGAACACTCTAACCACTAGGCTACCCTGCCGCTCCTATGATCGTGTCTAAAACCAGACTGAAGGATTTCGTATACATTGTTTGTCTTCAGGAAGGAAGTGAGTTGCTGCGCAACAGCTACATTAACACATAGCATAGGACAAAGAGAAAGAAAATATGAGTACACCAAACTACACAGCCTAGGCATAGTGTTCATGCCCACATGTTGTATGTATGTTGAAATAGTACAGTGATTACTGTTTAAATATATAGTGTATATACAGTATCTTTATTCATTATTATTACAAAATAGATGTTTTCAAATACTAGTAAATTAAGTGAGGTAATCCAGTATTTGGACATTTTGTAAAGAGCTCTATGAACGCAATCCATTACGAATACATTCAATAACAGTTCTTTACAGATGCAGGTTCTGTGTATGTAATTGTACTGTCATTATGATTCACAGTAGCGGTCACCAAGAGAATCCCTCGACCCAGTCACCCGACAGTCAAACGTTAAAATGAGGTTCCTACTCTAATATGAGAACTGAACAGGATTGGCTGCCAATGGTAAGTGTTATGTATTGAGGATGGGAAAGGCTTGAATACGACCTTTCTTACAGCGAGCTAACGTGACTGCATCATTATTTGATTCATTAAGTTGGCAGGTGTGCATCATCTCATGGAGTTTCAGGTCAGGTGATCAGATGATCTAGTTGTTGGTCAGCATGCACACGCAGGAGGCACACACACACACGCACATGCACATGTGGCTGTGTGTGTCTCTGTATGTGTATGTGCCGCATCTTTGTCTGTGACTCACTAGTATGACATAGGTGATTCCAGGTGAAAGCTAGGATCCCTTACTGATGTCACCTGTTAAATCCACATCAATCAGTGTAGATGAAGGGGAGGAGACAGGTTCAAGAAGGATTTTTAAGACTTAAGACAATTGAGACATGGATTGTGTACGTGTCCCGTTCCGAGTGTGAATAGGCAAGACAAAAGATTTAAGTGCTAGGCGTACTGGTTGAATGTGTCAAGAACTACAACGCTTCCGGGTTTTTCACACAGTTTCCCATGTGTATCAAGAATGGTCCACCATAAATAAAGCTCGGGCAAATACAGTTGAGGCATGGGATGTATTATGCAAAAATGTATCAGATATCAACAACTCTTGACCAAGCAATGAACCTATGAGGTAGGGGAGTGGGGGGATGCCATTTTCTTTTCTGAGAATAATATAGAATATGTTTTATTGTAAACTCTGCTTAATTTCTGTAAATGTCATATTGTGCACTCAAATAATTGACTCCTGACAGTATGTAAATAGTTGTATTGTATGTTAATGTTGTCATGTCGGCTAGTACTTGTAAAGTGATCCGGCCTTGTGTGTTGTAGATTGTGAAATAAAAATTAAATGTTGATCACACAAAAAAAGAATGGTCCACCAAACAGAAAACATCCAGCCAACTTGACACAACTGTTGGAAGCATTGGGCCAGCATCCCTGTGGAACGCTTTCGGCACCTTGTAGAGTCCATGCCCCTGATGAATTGACGCTGTTCTGAGGGCAAAAGGGCGTGCAACTCAATATTAGAAAGGTGTTCCTAATATTTTGTTTACTCGGTGTAAGTGTACAGTTGGACACATTCTTAACTCACAATGGACCGGTACAGTACACAGCCTATGATTCTATGATAAATCCTGTGATTTTCAGTGCCTTTGGAAAGTATTCAGACCCCTTGACTTTTTCCACATTTAGTTAAATTACAGCCTTATTCTAAAATTGATTCAATAAATACAAATCCTCAGCAATCTATACACAATACTACATAATGACAAAGCGAAAACAGGTTTTGACACATTTTTTCAAATTTATGACAAATACAAAACAGAAATACCTTATTTACATAAGTATTCAGACCCTTTGATATCAGACTTGAAATTGAGCTCAGGTGCATCCTGTTTCCATTGATCATCCTTGAGATGTTTCTACAACTTGATTGGAGTCCACCTGTGGTAAATTCAATTGATTGGACATGATTTGGAAATGCACACGCCTGTCTATATAAGGTCCCACAGTTGACAGTGCATGTCAGAGTTAAAACCAAGCCATGAGGTCGAAGGAATTTTCCGTGGAGCTCTGAGACAGGATTGTGTCGAGGCACAGATCTGGGGAAGGGTACCAAAACATTTCTGCAACATTGAAGGTCCCCAAGAACACAGTGGTCTCCATCATTCTTGAATGGAAGAAGTTTGGAACCATCACAACTCTTCCTAGAGCTGTCTGCCTGGCCAAACTGAGCAATTGGGGGAGAAGGGCCTTGTTCAAGGAGGTGACCAAGAAACCGATGGTCACTCTGACCAAGCTCTAGAGTTCCTCTGTGGAGATGCGAGAACCTTCCAGAAGGACAAATATCTCTGCAGCACTCCACCAATTAGGCTTTTATGCTAGAGTGGCCAGACGGAAGCCACTCCTCAGTAAAATGCACATGACAGCCTGCTTGGAGTTTGCCAAAAGGCACCTAAAGACTCTCTGGGCTGATGAAACCAAGATTGAACTATTTGGCCTGAATGCGAAGTGTCACATTTGGAGGAAACCTGGCACCATCCCTACGGTGAAGTATGGTGGTGGCAGCATCATGCTGTGTGGATGTTTTTCAGCGGCAGGGACTAAGAGACTAGTCAGGATCGAGGCAAAGATGAAAGGAGCAAAGTACAGAGAGATCCTTGATGAAAACATGCTCCAGAGCGCTCAGGACCTCAGACTGGGGTGAAGGTTCACCTTCCAACAGGACAAAAACCCTGAGCACACAGCCAAGACAATGCAGGGGTGGCTTCAGGACAAGCCTCTGAACCCAATCGAACGTCTCTGGAGAGACCTGAAAATAGCTTTGTCATTATGGGGTATTGTGTGTAGATTTATGAGGGGGGCAAACAATGTATCAATTTCAGAATAAGGCTGTGATGTAAAAAAAAAAGTCAAGTGTCTGATGACTATCCTGAATGCAAGGTTTCCCCAAACTGTAGGTTTCCCCAGGTTCTTCCCTTCTCTTTGGGCGCAAGCTGGACCTCTGTGGCAACATACACAGCAACAGCCCAGTATAATATGTTCTATATTAACACATGTGGCCTCCAGAGTGGCGCAGTGGTCTAAGGCACTGCATCACAGTGCTAGCTGTGCAGCTAGAGATTCTGGGTTTGAGTCCAGGCTCTGTCGCAGCCGGCCGCGACCGGGAGACCAATGGGGCGGCGCACAATTGGCCCAGCGTCATCCGGGTTAGGATCGCGCACCAGTGACTTCTGTGGTGGGCTGGGCGCAGTGCACGCTGACACGGTCACCAGGTGTACGGTGTTTCCTCCAACCCATTGGTGCGGCTGGCTTCCGGGTTAAGTGGGCATTGTGTCAAGAAGCAGTGCGGCTTGGCTGGGTTGTGTTTCGGAGGACGCACGGCTCTTGGGCTTCGGGAGTTGCAGCGATGAGACAAGGCTGTAACTACCAATTGGATACCTTGAAATTGGGTAGAAAAATATATAAATAAAAGACAAAATAGAAAAAAGATATATATAATATTAACTCATGCATCATTCAAATCATTTTTTACAATTTTATTTAGGATTCCCATTAGCCAACGCAAATCGCGACAGCCAATCTTATTGGGGTCTGACACATAACGAAAAATACATTACAGACCAAAATACTTTACAATGAAAAATAATGTGTGGGTGTGTGCAGAGTGTGTCTTTTCATATTTTAGTAATTTAGCAGACACTCTTATCCAGAGTGACTTACAGTAGTGAGTGTTTACAGTACCAGTCAAAAGTTTGGACACACCTACTCATTTAAGGGTTCTTCTTTATTTGTACTACTTTCTACATTGTAGAATAATAGTGAAGACATTGAAACTTTGAAATAACACATATGGAATCATGTAGTAACTAAACAAGTATTAAACAAATCAAAATATATTTTAGATTTTAGATTCTTCAATGATGACCGCTTTGCACACTCTTGGCATTCTCTCAACCAGCTTCATGAAGAATGCTTTTCCAACCGTCTTGAGGGAGTTCCCAGAAAAAATCTCAAATCTGGACTCATCAGACCAAAGGACAGATTTCCACCGGTCTAATGTCCATTGCTCGTGTGGTCCAAGCAAGTCTCTTCTTATTATTGGTGTCCTTTAGTAGTGGTTTCTTTTCAGCAATTCAACCATGAAGGCCTGATTCACGCAGTCTCCTCTGAACAGTTGATGTTGAGATGTGTCTGTTACTTGAACTCTGTGAAGGATTTATTTGGGCTGTAATCTGAGGTGCAGTTAACTCTAATGAATTTATCCTCTGCAGCAGAGGTAATTCTGGGTCTTCCTTTCCTGTGGCGGTCCTCATGAGAGCCAGTTTCATCATAGCTCTTGATGGTTTTTGCAACTGCACTTGAAGAAACTTTCAAAGTTCTTGAAATGTTCCCCATTGACTGACCTTTATGTCTGAAAGTAATGATGGACTGTAGTTTCTCTTTGCTCATTTGAGCTGTTCTTGCCATAATATGGACTTGGTCTTTTACCAAATATAGGACCTATATGGATTGGTCTTTTACCTATCTTCTGTATACCACCCCTACCTTGTCACAACACAACTGATTGGCTCAAATGAAGGAAAGAAATTCCACACATGTACTTTTAACGAAGCACACCTGTTAATTTAGATGCATTCCAGGTGACTACCTCATGAAGCTGTTTGAGAAAATGCCACAAGTGTGCAAAGCTGTCATCAAGGATAAGGGTGGCTATTTTGAAGAATCTAAAAAGAGAAAATGTAACACTTTTTTGATTATTACATGATTCCATAGTTGGTGGCCAATTGTTAATTTGTAGTTGGTGGACAATAGTTGTAGTTGGTGGACAATCGTTGTAGTTGGTGGACAATGGTTGTAGTTGGTGGACAAAAGTTGTAGTTGGTGGACAATGCTGTGTTTTATGTGTTAATCGTTACTGCCATCTTCTGGAGCACCATGTTTATTACAATGATGACATTTTTCATTGGCTGTGTCTGAAAATGCTGTCAAATCTTTGCTTCCCCCATCCTGGTATCCTTAATTCCTCCCAAAGCTCATTGGAGGAGAGGATCTGACCTCCTCCTCCAAAAAGAGTTGAGAGGAATTGAGGAAACAAGGATGAAGGAAGCAAGGATTTAATTGTTTTCAACACAGTCATTGAGTGCATCAACTGGCGCAATTAACACACTAATGTAATGGACATCTTTAACACTTTTTTGGTTACTACATGATTCCATATGTGTTATTTATAGTTTGTCCATTATGTCTTCACCATTATTTTACAATGTAGAAAATAGTAAAATAAAGAAAGCCCCTTGAATGAGTAGGTGTGTCCAAACTTTTGACTGGTACTGTATATTTTTCATACTGGTCCCCTGTGGGAATCAACCCCACAACCCTGGTGTTGCAAGTTGCACACACACACACACACACACACACACACACACACACACACACACACACACACACACACACACACACACACACACACACACACACACACACACACACACACACACACACACACACGAGTAGTTGTTGGCCAATGTTATATTTGTAGTTGGTGGACAACAGTTGTAGTTGGTGGACAATAGTTGTAGTTGGCAGTGGTGTAAAGTAATTAAGTAAAAATACTTTAAAGTACTACTTAAGTAGTTTTTTTGGGTATCTGTACTTTACTTTACAATTTGCATTTTTGACAACTTTTACTTTTACTCCACTACATCCCTAAAGAAAATAATGTACTTTTTACTCCTTACATTTTCCCTGACCCAAAAGTACCCGTTACATTTTCAATGCTTAGCAGGACAGGAAAATTGTCTAATTCACACACTTATCAAGAGAATACCCCTGGTCATCCCTACTGCCTCTGATCTGGCAGACTCACTAAACACAAATACTTCGTTTGAAAATTTTGTCTGAGTGTTGAGCTGTGCCCCTGGCTATCCGTAAATTAAAAAACAAGAAAATCGTGTCGTCTGGTTTGCTTAATATAAGACATTTTAAATGATTTATACATTTACATTTGACACTTAAGTGCATTTAAAACCAAATACATTTAGACTTTTACTCAAGTAGTATTTTACTGGGTGACTTTTACTTTTACTTGACTCATTTTCTTTTAAGGTATCTTTACTTATGAAAAATGTATACTTTTTCCACCGCTGGTAGTTGGTGGATAATTGTTGTACTGTAGTTGGTGGACAATAGTCGTACTTGGTAGACAACACTGTTGTTTGTGTTCATCATTACTGCCATCTTCTGGAGCACCATGGTTATTACAATGATGCCATTTTTCATTGCCTGTGTCTGAAAATGTTACTAACTGTCAAATCTTTGCTTCCCCCATCCTGGTATCCTTAATTCCTCTCAAAGCTCATTGGAGGAGAGGATCTGACATCCTCCTCCAAAAAGCTTTGAGAGGAATTGAGGAAACAAGGATGAAGGAAGCAAGGATGTAATTGTTTTCAGACACAGCCATTGAGTGCATCAACTGACGCAATTAACACACGTATTTTACATGATTGGCCATGATTTGACATTCATGTCACACTGTCTTTTTCAACAAATTCAGCTTGTTTATCATAGTAGTTAAATGTATAACAATTCAACGAAATAGACAGTGTCCTGTGAAAGGATGTTTGTAACAGTAAAGACTCAAATCAAATGTTGTCCCTCTTATCGTTATCTAGTTTGGTATTGACTGTAGGCCTATAAGGAAATAATGCTTTATCTTCCAGAACTCATTTCTGCTACACATGCCAAAGGAATAAAGAACAGAAGTAGAGAGCACAGTCAAAGACTGAGATAAACAGGGTTGGTTCTATGATTGACTAAAACGAGCTGCAGCACAAACAGATGTCGATCACAAGGTGGAACAATCCCATCATTTTGAGTCTGGTCAAGGCCAAGAGTTGATGTCAATTAAGTCTAACTCTGTAGGGCATTTACGTAAGGGGCCAGAGTAGAGCACAGAGAGGGGTTTGTTTCGGGTTTGGCATTGCCGGTTACCTAGCTACACAGGCCAGTTTTCAACACCTTCAGGATCCCTTAGCTAGACCAGCAACAAAAAAGGCTAAATTCTGCAGAGTATTTTTAGAACAGACCTCATTACTTGGATTCTGGATTGTGGAGGAGAAGGGCGGAAGTTATGGTTTTGAATGAAGGGGAAAATAAATAAGAGCGTGTGAAGGGGGTGGTCTTGGTTTGAATGCTACCTGCTCTCTGTGCGTTAGTAGGGCGGCTGTTTCTAAAATGGTTGACATTTCTCTAGGGCGGGAATGACAGTGTGAGATTGACTGTATGCTAATGAAAGCATACGAAGTGTGAGGTTATTTGTACATTGTTTGGTGAAGCATCTCTTTGAACAATTCCCACCCCAAATAGTTGTTAGCACATTTCAAGTTATTTGTGCTCCCACTTATTACCTCTGTAGCACAAATGAGGGAGTATTTATAATTTACAAGTACAAGGAAAGGTTTGCAACTTCAGGTGCAGGATACAAACTCCTGATTTCAAGAGAGTTAAAACTTTCCACATTTTCCTGCATTGGTTTAAATAAGGGCCCCGTTCGAATTCTGAAAATGCAGCCTTTCTTTCTCTCTTCCTCGAAGAATTCACCTATTAGAAATAACTGGACAGATGAAAGCCAAGTGGTGGAGCCCTTGCTTTCATTTGTCAAATCATGTTTAATTAGTGAAAATATAAAAGATGAACAGTAACCACTTGAAAGAAGGAAGAACATCTCATCAGTCAGTCCTTCCAGAATTAACCAGATTTAGTCCACCAGCCTCTTTCGGGAAAATAACTGACATTTTGTCCCACAAGAGTACAGCGGTCCAAATTAATTGGTGAGAGAGGGTAAATTAGAAGAGGGGGTATTAGACCTTTCCTGGGGGAGCGTCAAAATAGGTCGGCCTCACGGTGGGATCCACCCAGGCCAAGAAAAGGAGTAGCAGAAATGTGTAATACATTTAAGGGTACAGTGATGGCAGAGAAGGTAGACTTTGTGAACTGCTCAAATTGAAATCATGGACGGGGTTAATTGCCGCCCCCGGCACTTTGTGGCCATGCTGTGTGTGGAGGGGGGTTGGGCCCCTTTCCAGGTTCCAGATCAGTACTGGGACCTCCCTAGTAGCTTAGAGGGCACGTGCTGACCTGTGTGCTTTGTGTATAGGAAAAAGACATGAATAGCTTTAGTGTAGCCTAAGTCATAGATCCACTTCAACAACTATGTGGGGAGTGAGAGACCGATTCTCCAAAAAACAACATGGGATGTGATTGACAAAAGGAGAGCACCCCGTCAGTCAAAGACGTACTCCAGATTCTAGACAAAGCATTACAGATGGACAAGAAGTAATGAAACAGCACATGTCAGGTCAACCACCTAATATCCTGGGAAGTGAACGTTAGCAATGATCACCACCCATTAAACATTGCATCACACAAAACACTACATTTCAACCAGAGAGCTATAACTGTTTATAACTGATTTACAGAAACTATAAACTGTAAATAAACAACTTACAAACGCATTGCATGCCGAAAAAGGTATACCCTAATGCAGCGTTTCCCAAACTCGGTCCTCGGGACGCCAAGGGTGCACGTTTTAGTTTTTGCCCAAGCACTACACAGCTGATTCAAATGATCAATGCTTGATGATTAGTCGATTATTTGAATTTGAATTATTTGAATTGAGTTTGGGAAACCCTGCCATAATGTAAATTGTAATGGGTGTTATGTAGAATTCTAAGTTGATAAATGAGCTACACCGTCTTAATTAGCCACAGAGAGTTTAAACAGTTTCTTATTGGACGACATTCCCATGCAATGGTAAAAGTTACGTCTTGGGAATAGGAAGTGAAACAGTGAACACCATAGGAAAATAAACATAAAGTTGAGACATTGTTGTCACAGTTTTAAAGGGGCTGAATCACAGCTCTTTAGAGCTTGACATTAAAAAAATGTATTTCCATGTTTTTCTATGTGAGTGAATTTGAGCAGTGGAGGGATAGGGGTCAAAGTGCACATATTTGCTCACGGACTGGAATTCCTACATCATTTGTTCCATTACCCCGAGTGGAGAGGGAGGGGCTTCAGCCAGTTGGACGTTGGAGTCCTTTATCAGCAAAATGAATAAAACACACAAAGACACACACAAACACACACACACACACACACACACACACACACACACACACACACACACACACACCACACACACACACACACACACATGCAAACAACAACCCTTGTGGGATATCCTGTCCAGTGCAAACAGTGTAGTATTTAGTGGGCCTCGTGAAACACATGACCTGAACTGTTATCATCATGTTCTATGCAAACCTCCTCACATATTTATACTGTACTTTTTAGAGACATTTGCACTTGCTTTCGCCATCTCTGTTTGAATAACACAGTACAAGGAAAGGGGAAAGGGCTATTGTAGTCTTGGCAAACACCCCAGCTAATGTAAATAGCAACACACCAACTTTATTTTCCTCTCCTCCTTCTCTCCTCCTCACTGCCTCCTTCTCTTTTATTCTCTCTCGCACTGTTAATGGTCTCTTTTCTACACAAGCCTGCTACCTCTTAATCACCCGACCGCAGCGGGATTGTAGCAAGTATGCTGAGTTACTGACAAAATGTTTCTAACTTAATGATAAACATCAGTCAGTCTGATCAAGAACATTATGCTAGAGTACCCCCAGTTTCAACAACTGGACGAGTACTTGGCTTCAAATGAATAAAGATATCAATATCATATCTGTGAGAACCATGAAAGAACATAGGCTACCTTGTCACGGTCTGTACTATTCCCACAAGCAAAAATAGGAACATCTAAAACAGTAATCACTTGGAACAAATAAAAACACAAATTAAATGAAGAATGATTTTACAAAATACTTGATAGGCTACATCACACCTACAACAACCAGCTCTGACTGAGAGCAGCAGGATAGTACTGGAGTGTTATTACCCTCCTCATGTCTGTGGTTGAGAGGCCAGCGGCCGGTCACACCTGGTGTGTCATGCCAGCACCAACACATGCAAAGCAGCCGGAGATCGTGTACACCAACCCGTCCGCAGCGGCTGGTCAACAACGGAAGGGCCTGGCACCCAATATCCCCTCCCTAAACGCACACAGCCACAGACACACAGACAAACAGACACACACACACACACATACTGCCAGACACAGCTGTGAGCAATTTGAATAACTTGTTATTGCGATAATCTCCTTGCTCTCTCCACAAAATCTTAATGAGCCATGTGTACTCCCCCACTACCTCCTAAGATGACAACACTCCAAAACATTTAGGGACTTCCACTGTGTCCCCGTATTTGCTCATCTTTTCTTTTTTGCCTCATGCCTCCACCATCTTGTCATCTTCTCACAAAATAAGACCCGCCTTGATTGGTTCTTGTATGTTCTGACTTCTTGCCCCCCGAGTACTAATTCAGTGGGTCCATTTTTTCCCCTCCAGACCATTAGGGGAGGATATGGCACAGAAGAGGAAACTCTTATTGGACTACAGGAAATGACTTGTATGTCCCGGGCCATTTCAGATGGTGAAGGTTGTAAGGCCTTTGCAAACTTGTTGTATTTGAGGTACATTTTCATTATTTTTGTAATTTAAAAAAAAATTTCAACCCCCAATTGGTTGTTACAGTCTTGCCCCATCGCTGCAACTCCCGTACGGACTCGGGAGAGACGAAGGTCGAGAGCCATGTGTCCTCCGAAATACGATCCTACCAAGCCGCACTGCTTCGTGACACACTGCTCGCTTAACCCGGAAGCCAGCCGCACCAATGTGTCGGAGGAATTACTGCACAACTGGCATCCGAAGTCAGCGTGTATGCGCCTGGCCCGCCATAAGGAATCGCTAGAGCGTGATGGGACAAGGACATCCCGGGCCGGCCCCCGGCCATCCCCTAACCCGGACGACGCTGGGCCAATTGTGTGCCGCCTCATGGGTCTCCCGGTTGCAGCCGGCTGCGACACAGCCTGGGATAGAACCCAGGTCTGTAGTGACGCCTCTAGCACTGCAATGCAGTGCCTTAGACCGCTAGGCCACTCGGGAGGCCCTTGAGGTACATTTTTAATGAGCATTGAGAACACATCTAAAAACTGAATGACGATAAAATATAAAAAGGCCTCTAACCACTCAGATGATAACTTTAGAAAAAGAAAACAAACTCATTTGTGGGCCCCACCAAATTCACACAAGCAAATGGCATGCGAGACGCTGTTCTCTTAAAGAGGTAAACATTTCAACTTCCCAGCTTGTAGAAATGTAGGTATAGGCTACTCAATGACAAACATGTAGGTCTAAATGGAAATGAGAAGACGAACAATTGATATATTATAAGTTTAACAATAACTAGTGGTTTAGAAAAGAAAAGTTAATAGTGTCATCTGCAATTATAAATAATGTAGGCCATTCTTATCTCCTGCACTGACACAAGCACACTGCAGCTGCAACACTGTTTGCTTGCAATTCCTCCTACAACCCAGTTTTTAGGTACACTATTGACTATAGCACTTTCACCATAGTACTTTCATCGTGCTAATTAGCTGACCAGCAAAGTTTTCTATCATGTATCATCTGTGTCACTACCAAAGGTCAGTAATAATATGTCTGTGTTTTATTTGTTATGACATTGTTATATGTCAGAAGCTGCATTCACAGTGAATGAAATTGTTTAGGCAGGACAGTTATATTCCCCAATTTAGCGTATTTTCTTTTCATTTTTAAGCAACAACAAGTCAAGTGGCCTAAGTAAGGGCTCTGGGGCAGTCTTGTGTGGCTTTTCTAGTAATGCGTTTCCCTTTTAAAACAGCTCCGTCTTTCCATTCGCTTGGTGACGTCAGGACAGTGAAAGACTCCAGCCTATCCTCTCTAAACAATCAAAGGCAATGGTCCTTACGGAGTCGCGGTTTACGAGGGAGACTTTTTCACTGCAAAAGACAGGGAATTAAACACTCACTGTTGGAATGAACCAGAGCCCAGTAGTCGCTATGGATTAAAACGGAAACATTTGCGATGGCTGTAAATGTGAAAAAGTAGCCAAAACATCTACAGAGCAGCAAGACCGTCAGCAAGCAACTAGATGCACGAGCCTTGCTCGTATGAGCGAGCCGAACGGTCACAAACCTGGCTGCAGTCACAATTCCTCAATATTTTAACTGAACCAGCCTCGTGAAACCTTTAACGACTTTTGTTACTTTCAATTCCGAACAGTCAAAGTCCGCTACATTTTTTGATTCTGAAAGAATTATGGCGGGGAAGCTGACAGCAGGCTCGGGAATACTGCTCGTGACAGCCAACGTTGGATCACTCTTTGAAGATGTAAGTTGCTTTGCCTGCGACAGTCTGTTACAATGTTTCTTCGGAACTAATGTGATTGTTTTCCTGTTGTTTTGGTTACAATGTATCCACCAATGCCGCTTTCAGTTGATTTCACTGCGCCCATGATATGGCAGTAGTCTTTATCTTAGCGTCGTAAGCACCTTACTTCACGTGTGAGCATAACCACAGCGTGGGCCTCTAGCCAGCAATGTTTATAACGCTTGTAGTCTCTATCATTGTAGAAACCGTGATTTGGGGAAACAACTATTAATTGGACCTCCTGGTTTGGACGTTGCGGATAGGTTACATGGATTATTCTCTGTCTTGCAGTTTGCTGTAGTAGTAAAACATTATTGTGACAGCTACCAAGTAGAGGAGGTGTAGATTTATTTCAGTAGCCTACTGTACCGTGCCTGTTTTGACGTTCACCTAGGCCTTTAGGTTCTCATAGAAGTCCACTCTTTTCAAACAAAATAATTATATAGAGATGAGGCCAATATCTAGGCCAATATTATTATTATTTTTTGATTAATGTTTGGCCATAGGCTAAACATTTTCCACATGCATTCAGATGAGCAACATGTATCTCCCTGCATGGGTCCAGTGTGAGAAGGATCATGTTTTGGTAGCATTTTCTTGACAGCCATATAGGCCAACCTTATGATGAGATGTGTACAGACTCCAGACATTGCATTTGGGCATGGACTCTCTCCGTTTGTTTTATAATTACACACATGAAACAAACGCATACTTTGTGTTGAGATAGCAAGTTTTGTTGTTTTGATGACATAGGCCGTGGTCTATTCAACAGAATCTAACATTAGATGTAATTATGTTTTCCCTTTCACTTGTTGTATGTGGAATGTAAGGCCAGATAGACTAGGGTGAGCTAGGAGTATGTGAGGAGGACTGATATACTTGATTGATCCAAAGCATGGAAATCAAATCAGCTGATTTAGGCATAAGGTCTTTTTCCTTTTACATTATGCTATGGTACCGTAGATGGGTTGTTCCACCAATTGGGTGCCCTTTGAGTAGTGTAACTTTGTAAAAAATGAATTGTTTCACCTAATTTTTACTTTCTGTCAAAAAGAGCAAGTGTCCAACTTAATAAAATAAAAAAGTTTCCTATCTCGAGGTAAAAAATAAAACAAGACTATATTAAGTGCCAAGTAAAGTAACAGGGTTGAATGTAACAGAGTTACCTTTTTTTCTCAGAATGAGAACGAGTTGCCAGTTCCTTATATAATTGTGTTTTATGCTTATTGCACATTTATTAAACACAGACCTTACAGCTAGTTTAACAGACAAATTGAGCATACATTTTTCCAGAATCAATGTTCATTGATACTCCCATTTTAGTAGTGTCTGCTAGAGGTCGACCGATTATGATTTTTCAACGCCGATACCGCTTTATTGGAGGACCAAAAAAAGCCGATACTGATTAATCTGCCGTTTTTAATTATTATTATTTTTTTTGTAATAATGACAATTACAACAATACTGAATGAACACTTATTTTAACTGAATATAATACATCAATAAAATCAATTTAGCCTCAAATAAATAATGAAACGTGTTCAATTTGGTTTAAATAATGCAAAAACAGTAAAAGTGCAATATGTGCCATGTAAGAAAGCTAACGTTTAAGTTCCTTGCTCTGAACATGAGAACATATGAAAGCTGGTGGTTCCTTTTAACATGAGTCTTCAATATTCCCAGGTAAGAAGTTTTAGGTTGTAGTTATTAGAGGAATTATAGGACTATTTCTCTATACGATTTGTATTTCATATACCTTTGACTATTGGATGTTCTTATAGGCACTTTAGTATTGCCAGTGTAACAGTATAGCTTCCGTCCCTCTCCTCACTCCTACCTGGGCTCGAACCAGGAACACATCGACAACAGCCACCCTCGAAGCAGCGTTACCCATGTAGAGCAAGGGGAACAACTAGTCCAAGTCTCAGAGCGAGTGACGTTTGAAACGCTATTAGCGCCCACCCCGCTAACTAGCTAGCCATTTCACATCGGTTACACCAGCCTAATCCTGGGAGTTGTTAGGCTTGAAGTCATAAACAGCGCAATGCTTGAAGCACAGCGAAGAGCTGCTGGCAAAACGCACGGAAGTGCTGTTTGAATGAATGCTTACGAGCCTGCTGCTGCCTACCACCGCTCAGTCAGACTGCTCTATCAAATCATAGACTTAATTATAACATAATAACACACAGAAATACGAGCCTTTGGTCATTAATATGGTCGAATCCGGAAACTATCATCTCGAAAACAAAACGTTTTTCCTTTCAGTGAAATACGGAACCGTTCCGTATTTTATCTAATGGGTGGCATCCCTAAGTCTAAATATTCCTGTTACATTGTACAACCTTCAATGTTATGTCATAATTACGTAAAATTCTGGCAAATTAGTTCGCAACGAGCCAGGTGGCCCAAACTGTTGCATATACCCAGACTCTGCGTGCAATGAACGCAAGAGAAATGACACAATTTCACCTGGTTAATATTGCCTGCTAACCTGGATTTCTTTTAGCTAAATATGCAGGTTTAAAAAACATATACTTCTGTGTATTGATTTTAAGAAAGGCATTGATGTTTATGGTTAGGTACAGTCGTGCAACGATTGTGCTTTTGTTAAATCATCCCCCGTTTGGCGAAGTCAGCTGTCTTTGTTAGGAAGAAATAGTCTTCAAGGTTCGCAACGAGCCAGGCGGCCCAAACTGCGGCATATACCCTGACTCTGTTGCAAGAGAAGTGTCACATTTTCCCTAGTTAAAAGAAATTCATGTTAGCAAGCAATATTAACTAAATATGCAGTTTTAAAAATATATACTTGTGTATTGATTTTAAGAAAGGCATTGATGTTTATGGTTGGAGCAACGTGTACCTAAGTGATTATATGCAACGCAGGACAGGCTAGATAACTACACATGGTTGATGATATTACTAGTTTAACTAGTGATTATGATTGATTGATTGTTTTTTATAAGATAAGTTTAATGCTAGCTAGCAACTTACCTTGGCTTCTTACTGCATTCGTGTAACAGGCAGGCTCCTCGTGGAGTGCAATGTAAAGCAGGTGGTTAGAGCGTTGGACTAGTTAACCGTAAGGTTGCAAGATTGAACAAGGTAAAAATCTGTCGTTCTGGTAAGGAACAAGGCAGTTAACCCACCGTTCCTAGGCCGTCATTGAAAATAAGAATGTGTTCTTAACTGACTTGCCTAGTTAAATAAAGGTAAAAAAAAAAGCCAAATCGGCGTCCAAAAATACAGATTTCCGATTGTTATGAAAACATGAAATCAGCCATTCCGATTAATCGGTCGACCTCTAGTGTCTGTTCTGCACGCAATTTGAGCAGTTGACACATAAAAATGAAAAATTGAATATTGTGCAAAAACATCAATTCAAATTAATAAAATGTATTTGATATCTCCCAGCCCTACTTGCTAAGCAAGCAGCGTGACATCCTTTACACAAGCACACTTGTAGTTGTTTTGTTTGGAACACAGCCCTGCATCCGGCACATTTTCTTCACAATATGACAAACAGGCCCATTCTTTTCAGGACAACCCAGGTAGCGCCCTGACGGTACCAACATCGCGATACTCGTTAGTATCGTGGCAAGTAAACAAAACACAAAGCGGATTTCACTTCTTTAGGGAAACAGCCCTAATGTTACAAACAAACATTGTTGTCATCCAGTCACATTTATTTATTTTCCAAGCTACAGCACACAATATTTTATATACAGGTTTTTAAAGGACCAAAGAGTGAGGTCTGCTTCGTGTTTTCATTTTTGCCATGGAAAAAATATATTGCGATACTGGTATTGTCCCGGCCCTAAACCCAGGATATAACGCCATGTCATCCATCAAACATAGTGATCATAAACATTGACACTGTATATAACAGTTTTATGATATGAAAATGTGAAGTGCACATTTGGACTCTCTGGTGTTTGGCTTGCTTGTATGACTTCAAATCGGTATTTATTATAATCCTCAATGTCTAATTTTTCAAAATACGTTGAGTCTTGGTAATTTACAGCATTTCCCTCACTCAGACAACAAAAAAATGGCAAAAAAAATTCTTCATTTTGGCACTTTAGCAAGTCTTTATAAAAATGTGATGTATTTCATTTTCCATGTGGTCTATGTTACAGGGCACTTCATTTAATGTAACAGGGCAGGCTTTTAAAATACAATATTTGTGCACAATTTATACTTAAAATATAAAAGGGATGCAAAAGGAACTCATTTTGTGGAACGACCCAGGTGCCTCTGTCTGTTGATGACTATTTTGCTTTTGCAGAGGCAGCATCTATTCTTCCTGGGGTCCCAAAAAATTGAAAATATGACCAGAAACAAAACTCTGATAGATAAGGACAGTCACACACTTTTTTTTATTAATCCAGCAATATACAAACAATATAACAAAAAAGATCTATACAAAAAAACAAAATAATTGTGTCTGTGTTTCTGTGTGTGCGTGCGTGTGTTTGTTTGTGTGTGTCCCCTCACAGTCCACGCTGTTCTGAGATGTTTCATCTTTTTTTTAAAAGGTCATTTTGCTGTTTTTGTGAGTAATTGGAGATGGAAGGGAGTTCCATGCGATCATAGATCTGTATAATACTGTACATTGTCGTGAATTTGTTTTTGACTTGGGGACTTTGAAGAGACCCCTGGTGGCATATCTTGTGGGTTATGTATGAGCGTCTGAGCTGAATTGAATATGTTTATGCAGACAATCTGGAATTTTCTCATAAAAACTCGAAGAAAAGTAGTTAATCTCTCGTCAACCCTCAACCAGGAAAGACTGGCATGCATGTTGTTGATGTTAGTTCTTTATTTGCAGTTAAGGGCAAGCCGTGTTGCTCTGTTTTGAGCCAACTGCAGCTTTGCTAGGTCTTGTTCCCAGGGGTTGAGGAGGGAGTCAACCATGTTAGATCTTGAGTTATTTAAGCTTGTAAGCTTTATCGAGCTACCACTAAGTGCTGATTTTCTCTGGCTCCTTATTATATTTCAGCTCGTCAGTTTGGGAATATTTTTTTCCCCCCCAACTGAAACCGGTTTCGATGTTAGTTAGTTGATAACAACATACAGATGGAAAATATCTTAGTGGGTCATGCTCATTGAACAGCATACTTCTCCTCCTTCCACTGCCAGCCCAGCAATCACTATCAGTAGATCCAGGTTCCCTGGAACCGACACACTCATTCACTCCATGTTGATGGTGTTGATGGAGCACGGTCCTAAGGTCTCAATAAAGAAAGGTGTGTGTGTGTGTGTGTGTGTGTGTGTGTGTGGGGATGTTCAAACAAGCATTCAGCTGCAGGTGAATCTGTCACCGTACTTTTTATGTTCGTCCAAGTTCTCTGGATGCGAACATCAAACATTCATAATCTGCAAGGGTCCAGAGGCAAAGTCAAACATTCATTGTGAGACAGCCCTTGTTAAAATGTCGAAAGGCAAACGTTTATTTCCTGGAGTGCTTCAAATGTAAAGGTTAAATGTTAATCATTATTTACGTTTGTGAATGTCTTGCACACCCACTTTGTTTTATTTATTCACAGTTGGCCTTGCTATTGTAGAGTACATTTGTGTCTGGTAAGTTAACCCCTCTCAAATCACATTTTATTGGTCACATACACATGCCGTTTCAGCCCGTGTGGGTGGTTTCTCTGTGATATCCTGACCTAAACATTTGTAATACCAAAGCAAGCTGAACCACTTGTAGGCTAACCCCATCCAGCCATCACCTGACAGGTTTTGCACCGGTGCAGTGATTTAAACAGGATCACATAATAGCTGTGAGGTGGGAGGGTCATCGGAGGAGATAACTGCCCCATAGCTATACTGTATACCACTCCCTCCCTGCTGAACTCTAGACAGAGGACATAAGGGCACCTTCCTCCACCTAGACACCCAGGTTGGCAACAAAACTCTGCTAGTGCTTACAGCGTCATATGAATACCATCTGGCCTGGATGTCATTTTCTTTACCCACTACCAATCCATGTCATATAGAAGGCTATGTTCTATACTTTGGATAGGTGCAGTGGGAAACAGCGGAATCGTGTTTTGTCATGGGGCTTGTCTCTTTTTGCCCCACTATGGTACAGTTCTCTGGATATGGGCTCTGCTGTTTGACCTCTCTGGCTGGGCACTGTACCTAGCTCTGACGTGCTGCTTCTGTCTTCAATCTCTTTCACTGTAGTCCCCTGACAGCTCATTAGCTCAGGCCATCGCAGTCTTGTCTCATTACAAGTGCACCCAGACCCCAGTTAGCTGGCATATTTACACTACTAAAGATAGAAAAAGGATGGAATGAAATGAGAAGAAAATCTGTGTCCTCGAGCTTGGCCCTGATCTAGGCTTAGCTGCTTTGCTGGCGGCTTGGAACCCTGAAGGACTATTAGGATTTTTAACGTTGCTACCGTAGGTGGGCCCACTGCTAACACTCCGTTAAGAATTAGAAAGCAGTGCCTCGGTAAAGCTGAGATAATTGTGCTTTTCTGGTAAACACGTAAGAATGTTATAGTGCATTTCAGATTGAACAGAAATAACCAGTGGAAAAAGCTGTTGGTTTATATTTAGGCCCAGATCACATGACTGATTCTAGGTAATGGGGAGGCTAAGTGAATCATATGATATAATAACCTGCAGTGTGTATTTATAGTGCCGGAGGGATATTAGACCACAATATGTGTTTTGTTAGTTTATGGTACTGAGTATTAGAGCTGGTGTGAGAACATGAGTTTTGCTTCGTCCACAGTTCAGCCAGATTGAAAAGAGTAGGCTTGCTAGATGTTTATAATAGCGTAATTGCAGAGAAGAGGTTAACAAAGGTTTTTGACGAAAGGGTAGCTAATAATTTACTGTAGTGGGTGCGGAGCTTCATGTGTCCAGACCAATTGACAGCTACTGACCTTAACTGCTCAACCACCGACTAATTCACGATATATATATTATACTATATATACAAAAGTATGTGGACACCCCAAATTAGTGGATTCGGCTATTTCATAAATTCGAGCACACCGCCATGCAATCTCCATAGACAAACATTGACCGTAGAATGAAGAGCTCAGTGACTTTCAACGTGGCACCATCATAGGATGCCACCTTTCCAATCAGTCAGTTCGTCAAATTTCTGCCGTGCGTTAACTAAGTGCTGTTATTGTGGATTGGGAACATCTAGGAACAACAGCGGCTCAGCCGCGAAGTGGTAGGCCACACAAGCTCACAGAACGGGACTGCCGAGTGCTGAAGCGTTGGTCCTTGGTTGCAAGTGCAACACTACCGAGTTACAAACTGCCTCTGGAAGCGTCAGCACAAGAACTGTTCATCTGGAGCTTCATGAAGTGGGTTTCCATGGCCGAGCAGCCGCATATATGCCTAAGATAACCATGCGCAATGCCAAGCATCGGCAGGACTGGTGTAAAGCTCGCCGCCATTGGACTCTGCAGCAGTGGAAACACGTTCTCTGGAGTGATGAATCACGCTTCACCAACTGGGTTTGGCGGATGCCAGGAGAACGCTACCTGCCTCAATGCATAGTGCCAACTGTAAAGTTTGGTGGAGGAGGAATAATGGTCTGGGGCTGTTTTTCATGGTTTTGGCTAGACCCCTTAGTTCCAGTGAAGGGAAATCTTAATCCTACAGCATACGATGACATTCTAGACGATTCTGTGCTTCCATCTTTGTGCCAACAGTTTGGGGAAGGCCCTTTCCTGTTTCAGCATGACATTGCCCTGTACACTGTGTGGATGACGGATCACCATCTCAAGCTGAACCTCGGCAAGACGGAGCTGCTCTTCCTCCCGGGGAAGGACTGCCCGTTCCATGATCTCGCCATCACGGTTGACAACTCCCTTGTGTCCTCCTCCCAGAGTGCTAAGAACCTTGGCGTGATCCTGGACAACACCCTGTCGTTCTCCACTAACATCAAGGCGGTGACCCGATCCTGTAGGTTCATGCTCTACAACATTCGCAGAGTACAACCCTGCCTCACACAGGAAGCGGCGCAGGTCCTAATCCAGGCACTTGTCATCTCCCGTCTGGATTACTGCAACTCGCTGTTGGCTGGGCTCCCTGCCTGTGCCATTAAACCCCTACAACTCATCCAGAACGCCGCAGCCCGTCTGGTGTTCAACCTTCCCAAGTTCTCTCATGTCACCCCGCTCCTCCGCTCTCTCCACTGGCTTCCAGTTGAAGCTCGCATCCGCTACAAGACCATGGTGATTGCCTACGGAGCTGTGAAGGGAACGGCACCTCCATACCTTCAGGCTCTGATCAGGCCCTACACCCAAACAAGGGCACTGCGTTCATCCACCTCTGGCCTGCTGGCCCCCCTACCTCTGAGGAAGCACAGTTCCCGCTCAGCCCAGTCAAAACTGTTCGCTGCTCTGACACCCCAATGGTGGAACAAGCTCCCTCACGACGCCAGGACAGCGGAGTCAATCACCACCTTCCGGAGACACCTGAAACCCCACCTCTTTAAGGAATACCTAGGATAGGATAAAGTAATCCTTCTAACCCCCCCCCCCCCCCCCCCTTAAAAGATTTAGATGCACTATTGTAAAGTGGTTGTTCCACTGGATATCATAAGGTGAATGCACCAATTTGTAAGTCGCTCTGGATAAGAGCGTCTGCTAAATGACGTAAATGTTAAATGTAAATGTACACAAAGCAAGGTCCATAAAGAAATGGTTCGTCGAGATCGGTGTGGAAGAACTTGACTGGCCTGCACAAAGCCCTGGCCTGCACAGAGCCTCAACCACATCGAACACCTTCGGGATGAATTGGAACGTCAACTGCGAGCCAGGCCTAATCGCCCAACATCAGTGCCCAACCTCACTAATGCTCTTGTGGCTGAATGGAAGCAAGTCCCTGAGGCAATGTTCTATCTAGTAGAAAGCCTTCCCAGAAGAGTGGAGGCTGTTATAGCAGCTAAGTGGGGACCAACTCCATATTAATGCCCATGATTTTGGAATGAGATGTTCAACGAGCAGTCACTTTCGGTCATGTAGTGTATCTCTTTATTTGTATTTTTTTCCCAAATAAGCTTTGTTGCGCAATTTAAAGATCAATACACTGCATGTAAAATTATATCTAGGCAAAATATAGGCCTTCCACAACCATAAGACCCACTAATATGGAACCCTGACCTGTTCACCAGACGTGCCACTTTGTCGTGCTGCTGCCCCAGTTTCAACTGTTCTGCCTGCAGCTTTGGAACCCTGACCTGTTCACCGGACGTGTTACCTTGTCCCGGACCTGCTGTTTTCGACCCTCTCCCTCCCTCTCTCTCTCTCTCCCCCCTTTTGTCCTCCCTCTCTTTTGCACCTGCTGTCTCGACCTCTGAATTCTCAGTTATGAAAAGCCAAATGACACTTACTCTTGAGGTGCTGACCTGTTGCACCCTCTACAACCATTGTGATTATTATTTGACCCTGCTGGTCATCTATGAACGTTTCAACATCTTGAAGAACTATCTGACCTTAATGGCCATGTACTCTTATAATTTCCACCCGGACTGGCCACCCCTCAGAGCCTGGTTCCTCTATAGGTTTCTTCCTGGGTTCCTGCATTTCTAGGGAGTTCTTCCTAGCCACCGTGCTTCTTCATCTGCTGTTTGGCGTTTTAGGATGGGTTTCTGTATAAGCACTTTGTGACATCTGCTGATGTAGAAAGGGCATTATAAGTAAATGTAATTGATAATGTTATTATTTTAGCAAAATAGTTTAACCAACTTTTTTTTCTGTAATAATAACTGATCTGGCTTTGAAGTTGGTCTATGAAAATAATGTTTTGGTTACAAATGTAATAACCACAACCATTCACAATGCACATCCAATAATAACGACCACTTTCTAGGAGCAGGCATTATAGAAAATGAACACAGGTCTCATTAACAATCTCTCAAGCACAAGCCCACGTGCTAGTGAGTAGCCAACTATTCTTTAAAAATTTAAAGTCTAGCCAACTTGGATCCATTTGCTTGCTAACAAGGTAGAAAGAACATTTGCACTGTTATGAATTGCCAATTACTTATCTAAATGCGTGTTTTTATGCTCATTGCTCGTTTATAAAACACAGACAAGACAGCTAGCACATAACAGTCTTTGGCTAAAATATTTTTTTCCAAAATCATGTTAATTGATCCTCCCGTTATAGTAGGGTCTGCTCTGTTCTACATTTTGGGAGTTGAGACACAAAAAGGGTATCGTTAGAAAATTCTCATCTATTACATTAAAATAATGTCTCAAGCGGTTCGGTGTCCATGTGACCGATTCTGTTGGACCAAGCCTCAAATGCAAATGGAGAGTTTAAACTGCTTTTTGTCAGAGAGGAAGAAATGATCTTCTGTCATTGTTGTTGTGAGTGGCAGGGGGAGGGGCTTGCTGTCTGTGTGAAAGTGGGAAGGTGCACAGTGCACACAGCAAAGAAGGAGCGAAGGAGACGAGACCAAAAAGACAGAACGCTCATAAAAATATATAAAACCTTGATTCTTGCGACACAGGCATTTGGAATATTGCGCTAAAAGATGAATTCTAATTAATAAGATATATGGCCCAGACCTAGATGACACCACCATCTCTCCTAGTTTCTTCAGCCTGAGAGGATTCCAGTATGTTTTAGATGTTGCCGCTGCTGGAATGGAAAGTTTCTGAAATAAAGATTAGATGGTGCTATTTTTTTGCGCTCCCCATCGCTGCGGGAGGTAAGGGTGCTGAGGGTGCCCCCTGATAAATCGAAATTAAAACAATTATGTATATATACAGTACCATTCAAAAGTTTGGACACCTACTCGTTCAAGGGTTTTTCATAATTTTTTACTATTTTCTACATAACACACATGGAATCATGTAGTAACCAAAAAAGTGTTAAACAAATCAAAATATATTTGATATTCTTCAAAGTAGCCACCGTTTGCCTTGATGACAGCTTTGCACACTCTTGGCATTCTCTCAGCCAGCTTCATGAAGAATGCTTTTCCAACAGTCTTGGAGTTCCCACATATGCTGAGCACTTAATTGGCTGCTTTTCCTTCACTCTGTGGTCCAACGGGTGACTATGGAGGCCAGGTCATCTGATGCAGCACTCCATCAATCTCCTTCTTGGTAAAATAGCCCTTACACAGCCTGGAGGTGTGTTGGGTCATTGTCCTGCTGAAAAACAAATGATAATCCCACTAAGCGCAAACCAGATGGGATGGCGTATCGCTGCAGAATGCTGTGGTAGCCATGCTGGTTAAGTGTGCCTAGAATTCTAAATAAATCACTGACGGTGTCACCTGCAAAGCACCATCACACCACCACCCCTATGCTTCACGGTGGGAACCACACATGCAGAGATCATCCGTTCACCTTCTCTGCGTCTCACAAAGACATGGCGGTTCGAATCAAAAATCTCAAATATGGACTCATCAGACCAAAGGACAGATTTCCACCGGTCTAATGTCCATTGCTCGTGTTTCTTGGCCCAAGCAAGTCTCTTTTTCTCATTGGTGTCCTTTTAGTAGTGGTTTCTTTAAAGATATTCGACCATGAAGGCCTGATTCACGCAGTCTCCTCTGAACAGTTGATGTTGAGATGTGTCTGTTACTTGAACTCTGAAGCAGTTATTTGTGCTGGTAACTCTCTAATGAACGTATCCTCTGCAGCAGAGATAACTCTCGGTCTTTCCTGTGGTGATCCTCATGAGAGCCAGTTTCATCATAGCGCAAGAGGGGTTTTGCAACTGCACTTGAAGAAACTTTCAAAGTTCTTGAAATTTTCCGGATTGACTGACCTTCATCTCTTAAAGTCATGATGGACTGTCATTTCTTTTTGCTTATTTGAGCTGTTCTTGCCATAATATGGACTTGGTCTTTTACCAAATAGGGCTATCTTCTGTATACCAACCCTACCTTGTCACGACACAACTGATTGTCTCAATCACGTTAATATGGAATTTATTTCCTTAACTTTTAACAAGGCACACCTGTTAATTTAAATGCATTCCAGCTGGTTGAGAAAATGCCAAGAGTTTGCAAAGCTGTCAAGGCAAAGGGTGGCTACTTTGAAGAATATCAAATATAAAATATATTTTTTGGTTACTACATTATTCCATATGTGTTATTTCATAGTTTTGATGTCTTCACTATTATTCTACAATGTAGAAAATAGTAAAAATAAGGAAACCCTTGAATGAGTAGATGTGTCCAAACTTTTGACTGGTACTGTGTATTCTTTAAATACTCCCCCACAAAATATGAACTTTGCCTTCATAACTCCTGTATGAGTGGAGAAAAATACTCCTCTGCACCCCCCCCCCCCTCCCACATCAACAGCAGCCTCAACCCAAAACATCTCCTCCTGCCCCCTCAGAACATGAAATTAGATTTTCAAAGGGAAAATGGAGTGAGATGGATTGGCCTGGCATCTCGAAGCCTGAATAATCAGCATCTATTGCCTGAAGAATATCTTAATTCCTCTCCACTGAAGCCCTTGATGGTGTCTTTGACTGTTTGTTTGTGTTTAATAATGATATATTATTAATAATACGTTGACACCTTGGGCCTAGATTTAACTGTGACGATGCTGTCAATAAAGAATAATGAAACTCTTATGTTGTTGCATTTTTCTTCAATTGACTTAACCTCTATGGGCTACTCAACAGCCAGTTGAATCCTGTGGCGCGTTATTCAAATCCTTAGATATGCTATTACTTCAATTTTTCAAAAATATGACTATTTTACACCATTTTAAAGATAAGACTCTCGTTAATCTAACCACACTGTCCGATTTCAAAAAGGCTTTACAACAAAAGCAAAACATTAGATTATGTCAGCAGAGTACTGAGCCAGAAATAATCAGACACCCATTTTTCAAGCTAGCATATAATGTCACATAAACCCAAACCACAGCTAAATGTAGCACTAACCTTTGATGATCTTCATCAGATGACAACCCTAGGACATTATGTTATACAATACATGCATGTTTTGTTCAATCAAGTTCATATTTATATAAAAAAACAGCTTTTTACATTAGCATGTGACGTTCAGAACTAGCATACCCCCCGCAAACTTCCGGGGAATTTACTAACAATTTACTAAATTACTCACGATAAACGTTCACAAAAAGCATAACAATTATTTTAAGAATTATAGATACAGAACTCCTCTATGCACTCGATATGTCCGATTTTAAAATAGCTTTTCGGTGAAAGCACATTTTGCAATATTCTCAGTAGATAGCCCGGCATCACAGGGCTAGCTATTTAGACACCCAGCAGGTTTAGCACTCATCAAAGTCAGATTTACTATAAGAAAAATGTTCTTACCTTTGTTGTCTTCGTCAGAATGCACTCCCAGGACTTCTACTTCAATAACAAATGTTGGTTTGGTCCAAAATAATCCATCGTTATATCCAAACAGCGGCGTTTTGTTCGTGCGTTCTAGACACTATCCTAAAGGCTAAATAAGGGTGACGAGCATGGCGCAATTCGTGACAAAAGAATTCAAAATATTCCATTACCGTACTTCGAAGCATGTCAACCGCTGTTTAAAATCACATTTTTATGCCATTTTTCTCATAAAAAAGCGATAATATTCCGACCGGGAATCTGCGTTTAGATAAACAGACAAAGGAAAAGAAAGCATTCGGTCGAAGCGGGCACGCGCCTAAGCCCATAGTACTCTGAGTGGCCACTTGCCAAAAGCGATAAAGTGTTTCAGCCAGAGCCTGCCTCGATATCGTTCAACGTTTTCCCGGGCTCTGAGACCCTATGGAAGACGTAGGAAGTGTCACGTTATTGCACAGATCCTGAGTCTTCAATAAAAAGAGCCAAGATGAAACACTACTTCTCAGACAGGCCACTTCCTGCTTGAAATCTTCTCAGGTTTTGGCCTACCAGAGGAGTTCTGTTATACTCACAGACACCATTCAAACAGTTTTAGAAACTTTAGGGTGTTTTCTATCCAAAGCCAATAATTATATGCATATTCTAGTTACTGGGCAGGAGTAGTAACCAGATTAAATCGGGTACGTTTTTTATCCAGCCGTGCAAATACTGCCCCCTATCCCCAACAGGTTGGAAAAATAGAGAGTGTAAACATGTTGTCTAGACATTTAGTAGATTCTTCTCTAATTGGCACAGCTGGGAGTTTAGAGGCATTCCGTTTGTCTTTTACAACCCTTAATTTCTTTGGAGGATGAGAATCTGAGATGCTCAGGAGACCTCTTCAGATCACGGCCATAACATTGATGTCAACGAGCCCAAGATGCAGGGCCCCCTTTGTCAAAAGCAGGGGTGGAAAATATTTTGCTTGTCCATGCCTCTCCAGGGTGCTGTTGGAGAAATGCACCGCTGCGGCGCTCCACCAACGTTCCGTTAAATCATCTAACTTAAGTCATGGAGCCTATGGAGGGGGGGCCTGGCGGAGATCAAATGTATGACATTAGCTAGGTTTCCATCCAATTGGCGACAGATTTTCATGTAAATATTCATATATTCGCATAAATAAAATATGCATGTTTTCCACCAGAGATGTTTCCAACTTCACTAGTTGTGCACATAAAAATCATTTTTAAATTCCCATGTACGAAAAAAATTCCATCTCATTTTTGACTCCTGTACTGTTGGTTTTGTCACAAATGTCTCTAGCCAATGGTTTGCAGATACAGTGCAGGTAGCCTACCACATGATTATTATGGACAAAAGAGCAAGATTATTTTTATTTGTCGAACTGCAGTCAAGCATCGATCATCATGTCACCAGAATAAGACTTGATATTTATTGGAAAGGAGCATCAAGCTCATCGCCTTGCACTTTCAACACACTGTGAAGTTCATCATACCTTATTTCATCTGTAGTCTAATAAACTGCATGCTTTCCCCAGTAGTAGTGGGAGGACCATACATGTCATCATGTGACTCCAAGTTTACTTCGATATGATGGTTATATCAATATTTGCGCATAAAAGCATTTCCACTACCATTTCTCATGTAATACATTTTTCCAGCACAGAAAGATTCCACCTTTTTTAGCGTATTTTGTTTTGTCTACATTTGGAAAGTTTACTGACCAATTTGCTGTTTCCATCAGGCCTGTTGTGATTTTTTTTTTTTTTTATCCAACATGTACTTCACTCGCGTAAAAAGGTTGGATGGAATCCTGGTTAATGTCATGAGACAAATATTTTTTACATCATGCACGTTTCTCTGATCAATCAAATAAAAAATGTACTTTGTGAAGATGGCATGTTAACTAACATCATACCCTATAAACAGGACAGGTCAAAGTAAAATGGACAATATGGAATGGATAATCAGGCCAATCAAAACTACTGTCCAAGAATTTCACCCTGTGGGTGAAATTGTCATTATAATCAGTGGTTTCAAGATTGTATCCGTACCTTTTTTTTTTTTTATGTTGATGATCATAGCGAAAAATGTAATACTTCTGCATTTCCCGCTGTGTAAACACATTGATTCTCATCGCAAATAGGCTCCGGATAACTTAAAGTTGGGTAGCTGATATACAGAGCTTAAATAACCCAAATGATTAGTCACAGGAATCGGGACTAATAAAGCCTGCCTGTTTTACAAATGTTTTTTTTTGGTCCTGACGTGACTAGGGTTTTTTATATATATATTTTTTGTGATTTGGACTGGCCTTGATTTCAACATCCATGGACCGGACCAAATCTGAACCATTCATAGACGTCTATGTTTGGTTCAGCTTTGGCCCGGTCGGGACCAGCCTTGATTTGGCCCATACATAAAGTACATTTCAATGTCCACAGATATCCAGTCTGGACAGGCCTATATTTGGCCCAAACATAATGTCTATAATTGGATCAGATTTGGTCCGGACCGGCCTTGACTTGGCCCAAACATTTGAAAGGCCCAAATCTGAACCAATCATAGACATCGATGTTTCACAAGAGTTGACAGCAGAGTACAGTTCAGTACAATACAATAGAGTAGAGTATAGTACAGTATAATGTATTGTACCCTACTCTAATGTACTCTACTCAAGGCATCTATTCACTTTTCATTCAGAACCTAAAATGAACCTAACTTCCATGTCTGGAAACATACTGATTTTAGCCAATAGCAGTAGTGTCAATTGATAATTGTGATCAATTGTTTTTCTACCTGAATCCGTCTATTACTCCGAGTCGCTATTCACAATTTCCCCAGCATGGAGGAAAACATGGGAGTGTTCTCATAGACCTGCAGCAAAAAAATCCTCCATTTACACATTTACACATTTACACAATAATGTCTAGCTGCAGACTTTGGTTGATACATGCCGCGCCCACTACGTGCTGCGCACACTATGTGTCACTTACTACATTTACATTTACATTTACATTTAAGTAATTTAGCAGACGCTCTTATCCAGAGCGACTTACAAATTGGTGCATTCACCTTATGATATCCAGTGGAACAACCACTTTACAATAGTGCATCTAAATCTTTTAAGGGGGGGGGGGTTAGAAGGATTACTTTATCCTATCCTAGGTATTCCTTAAAGAGGTGGGGTTTCAGGTGTCTCCGGAAGGTGGTGATTGACTCCGCTGTCCTGGCGTCGTGAGGGAGCTTGTTCCACCATTGGGGTGCCTGAGCAGCGAACAGTTTTGACTGGGCTGAGCGGGAACTGTGCTACTACATGATGCACCCACTGCCATTGAGGCTGCTAGCACTGTCTCTGGCCCACATTCCAGCACAGTAGGTGGTGGTAGTGCACCAACATTCAATGCCAACCGCTGAAAAAACACAGAGGAAGGAGGATGCTAGCTAGCTAGGGAACACTGGTACACAGTGTTGTTCGCCCCCACTGTTCAGTTAATGTTACGGCGAGGGAAGTAGCTACCTAGTGTAGCCAACCCAACTCTCATGTGGCACTACCAGGTAGTGATTTCCCTCTCTATAGTGTTAAAATAATTGTGGAAAGACGGTGTCCTAGCTAGCAGCCTCAATGGCAGTGCGCACGGCATGTAGTAAGTGACACATAGTGGGCGCTGCATGCAGTAAACGTGGTCTGCCGATAGACAGATCCTTCTCCATTTACATGCTGCTTATCTTATGTGTGCATTTCACACTACTTTTGGATTGTAAGGCTTGTGAATGTCCTGCTTAATTAATGTTTGTTATTGTCAAATCAACAGCAATATCCTTTAAAAAAACAACTTCAACCAGTAACAAGGCTCTTTGGCTAGCTTTGCTACCAACGCAAGTCAATTAGCGTTTAGCATTCTAGCTAACAACTGCTGCATCCAAAATAGGTATTTTGCAACTATCACTACCAAGTATTGTCTTAGCGACTGTTCAAGCAATAATCAAAACAACATTGTTAAGCCTCTGAGAACTCCTAAAAGTTTTGTTTTATAAGCCCAAAAAGTATAGGACGTTTTGGTTGAGGTGACCAGGCAGAATGTGCAGCTCCCACCAGTGCGACCAATTAAAAAAATATAACTCACACAGCCAAGTGAAACGGTCGCAAAATGCGACACAGTTTTGACTTAAATCTACTTGAAAATCTATGACAAGAACTGAAAATGGCTATCTAGCCATAATCAAAAACCAGTTTGACAGAGCTTGAAGAATGGTTTTAATAATAATGGGCAGATGTTGCACAATCCAGGCGTGGAAAGCTCTTAGAGATTTACCCAGAAAGACTCACTGCTGTAATCACTGCCAAAGGTGCTTCTACAAAGTATTGACTCAGGGGTTGTAAATACTTATGTAAATTAGATATTTCTGTGTAACATTTTTATACATTTGCTAAAATTTTTAAAACATGTTTTCACTTTGTCATTATGGGGTATTGTGTATATATATGTGTGTGTGTGGTGTGTAGATCGATGAGAGAGGAAAACATCAATTTAATACATTTTGAATTCTGGCTGTAACACAACTAAATGTGGAATAAGTCAAGGGGTATGAATACTTTCTGAAGGCACTGTACATACAGTGCATTTGGAAAGTATTCAGGCCCCTTCCCTTTTTACACATTTTGTTACGTTACAGACTTATTCTAAAATGTATTAAATACATAAAAATCATCAATCTACACACAATACCCCATAATGACAAAGTGAAAACTTATTTTATAAAAATAAACAGAAATAACTTATTCACATTAGTATTCGAACCCTTTGCTATGAGTCTCGAAATTAAGATCAGTTGCTTCCTGACATGTTCGAGCAAAAACCAAGCCATGAGGTCAAAGGAATTGTCCGTAGAGCTCAAAGACAGGATTCTGTCGAGGCACAGATCTGGGGAAGGGTACCAAAACAATTCTGCAGCATTGAAGGTCCCCAAGAACACAGTGGCCTCCATTCTTAAATGGAAGAAGTTTGGAACCACCAAGACTCCTTCTAGAGCTGGCAGCCCGGCCAAACTGAGCAATCGGTGGAGAAGGGCCTTGGTCAGGGAGGTGACCAAGAATCCGATGGTCAGTCTGACAGAGCTCTAGAGTTCCTCTGTGGAGATGGGAGAACCTTCCAGAAGGACTTGAATATGAATGCATGTGAGAGATTCTTATGGATACAAAGCCATAGATATACAATGCTGTCGGGAAGTATTCAGACCCCTTGACTTTTTCCACATTTTGTTACCTTACAGCCTTATTCCATAATTTATGAAATTGTTTTCAAACTTAAGACAATTATCTGGTAACATCTATTGTGGACATTCCTGCAGTCAGCATGCCAATTGCACGCTCCCTCAACTTCAGACATCTGTGGCATTGTGTTAAAATGTTATTTAAAAAAAATTGTCCCCAGCACAAGGTGCACCTGTGTAATGAACATGTTGTTTAATCAGATTCTTGATATGCCACAACTGTCAGGTGGATGGATTATATTGGCAAAGGAGAAATGTTCGCCAACAAGGATTTAAACAAATTTGTGCAAAATGTTTTAGAGAAATGTGCTTTTATGTGCGTATGGAAACATTCTGGGATCATTTTATTTCAGCACATTTCCCAAATCTGTCTTTGTTGCCTCTCCACTGCTCCATTCCTCTGCCCCCCTCTCCTTCACCAAGACTGATGAGAACCCAGCCCAGTCATGAGAGAAGGCCCAGTCAGTTGGCAGTACCCGGGTAGTATTCATCAGGAATACATAATGGAAAAAATGTAACGTTTTATAACATAACAAATTTGTCTTATTGGACCAGTTAATTCCTCCCTGTTTGTCTGTTTTCTTCGGTACCTAATGAATATGACTCAGGCATTAGTGAGAGCTGAGCTCCACAGGCTCTACCAGGTCACCATGACCCAGAATCACAGCTCAGTACAGGGCAGGGTAGGCCTGGTGTAAACCAGGCGGCGGGATTCTTTCTTTGACATTGACAATAATTTGTCCACTCCACTCACTCCGTCTGCTGTTCTAAACAAGCAGGCAGGCAGTCCCTGGGCTAGACCGGTGTTAGGGCTCATGGGAGAGAACTGTGAAGTTATCCCCCTTTCCTCCCTTCTCTGCCCTATCCTCGCCCGATGGGATGGGACATACTGTAGGCCTACACAGGTTCACTGACCCTCTTTAGATAGTGGGTGAGAGCAGGACAATGAGGGCTCGGTAGCCTCGGTTTCAGATAAGGAACTAGATAAGGGTGGGGGTGTCCGAGCAGGGCCTCTCTTAGTCATAATTATAAGGGATGGGAAAGACTGACAGGGACACGCCCCCCTCTCCCTTTCCACTCCTTTATTCATACACTTGCTGCCGGGAAAGGGGCTCAAACCCATTAAAACATGTTGAAGTAGAGTTTATTAAATCCACAGGTAAGATACCGATAACAATTGATTTATGTGTGCCAAACAGGCTGGAAAAAGGCGAATGCTCAATGAAGTCACTGCTGATGCACAGTACAACTAGTGTATACCTGTCAGGGGTTTTCTTCTATCCCTTTTTCCACTGTTCTGGAATGTTCTTCTATAATGACCTCCAGTAGCCCCCCATCTCCTGTTGCTGCAAGTTGAGCTGCAGAGAAGAGTTCCCAGGAGGAAGTGTCTGTCTCTGGCCATAATACACAGTCTGTTTCCCAAGTGTGTCCCATGTTAAAGGCATGCCTGTAACGCCATTCTGTGTGCGCGTGTGTGAGAGAGTTCATGAATGTTAACGCCCTCCTACATCAGTTAAGCTTTTCGCTTCAGGTAAGCGCCTAACACTGACTTACAGGGGGAGGTGAAATGAGGGAAAGTGTGTGTTTTGGTGAAAAGGTAGAGGCCTATCTAACATAGCAAGACTTCCTAGTTAGTAATACTTGTGTAAGTGGTGTCTCACTATGTTGTCAGCAGTGGATGAGAGTAGGGAGAAGGCAGAGGGGGAAGTATGTACAGTATTGAGGGTTTCTTTGGATCTCAGACTGGTTACATGATGTGTGCTTGTAAGAGGAAGCAAGTCGAGAGGGACATGCCTCACACTTTTCCAATAGGGCTGCACGATGATATGGACATGTAAAATATCCATATCGCAAGAGGCTGCAATGTTCTTGCTTCTTCAGTGGTATGGCAGTATTTGTTTGTCTACAGGAAAACCGATGTCAACCAAATGCAAGTGTTGTGCAAAAGTTGCCTCAGAGTTGTGGTAACAACGAGGCAACAAGACTAGGGCTGTTACGGTGACCGTATTACCGCCACAGTCATGACAGCAATCAAATTCCACGTGACCGCTTTGTCACGGTAATTAGGCTTCTCTCTTCTGCTGCTGATGGTCAGAGGTAACCTACTAAACTTGCTAACTGCATGGTACTCAGCACTCTATTGTCCCTCTAATCGCTCTGATATCAATGCAAATGTTCTTGAAAATCAAATCAAACACCTCACGGGAGTCCATTTAGCTATGCAATTGCGTGAGAAAACAGAGTGAGGAAGATCCCATCAGCTTTCTATATGCTAGGCCTACTATATTTCTTTCTTTCTTTTTTATTTATCAACTTTCCTAATATTAAGCACATTGCTTCACTTTACAACAGGAGTATAGCCTAACTGGCTGGCATGAAAATGAACCACGAGAAAGAGCGTCTGCTAAATTACGTAAATGTAATGTAAATGAGAAAAATGTCTTCCATTCGCTATTTAAGTGCGTAGATTACATGTATTTTTTTCCCCTTACCCCATTCTGAGCACGGTATATGATAACGTTCCATTCTAAATTAAAACTGTTACACATACAGTACCAGTCAAAAGTTTGGACACACCTATTCATTCAAGGGTTTTTCTTTATTTTTACTATTTTCTACATCAAAACTATGAATAACACATGGAATGTAGTAACCAAAAAAGTGTTACACAAATCAAAAATATATTATGTTCTTCAAAGTAGCCACTCTTTGCCTTGATGACTGCTTTTCTACTCTCTTGGCACTCTCTCAATCAGCTTCACCTGGAATGCTTTTCCAACAGTCTTGAAGGAGTTCCCACATATATGCTGAGCTCTTGTTGGATGCTTTTCCTCCACTTTGTGGGTCCAACTCATCCCAAACCATCTCAATTGGGTTGAGGTTGGGTGATTGTGGAGGCCAGGTTATCTGATACAGCACTCCATCACTCTCCTTGGTACAATAGCCTTTACATAGCCTGGAGGTGTGTTGGGTTATTGCCTTGTTGAAAAACAAATGATAAAAGATAGTCCCACTAAGCGCAAACCAGATGGGATGGCGTATCGCTGCAGAATGCTGTGGTAGCCATGCTGGTTAAGTGTGCCCTGAATTCTAATAAATCACTGACAGTATCACCAGCAAAGCACCTCCACACCTCCTCCCCCATGCTTCACGGTGGGAACCAGACATGCGAATATCATCTGTTCACCTACTCTGCGTCTCACAAAGACACGGCGGTTGGAACCAAAACATTTAAATTTGGACTCATCAGACCAAAGGACACATTTCCACTGGTCTAATGTCCATTGCTTGTGTCTCTTGGCCCAAGCAAGTCTCTTCTTCTTATTGGTGTCCTTTAGTAGTGGTTTCTTTGCAGCAATTCGACCATGAAGGCCTGATTCACGCAGTCTCCTAAACAGTTGATGTTGAGATGTCTTAAAGTCATGATGGACTGTCATTTCTCTTTGCTTATTTGAGCTGTTCTTGCCATAATATGGGGTTAGGGTTAGACTTGGTCTTTTACCAAATAAGGCTATCTTCTGTATACCACCCTTACCTTGTCACAACACAACTGATTTTCTCAAACGCATTAAGAAGGAAAGAAATTCTACAAATTAACTTTTAACAAGGCCCTCCTGTTAACCTCTATGGGCTAGGTGGGACGCTTGCGTCCCACCTACTCAACAGCCAGTGTAATCCCGTGGCACGATATTCAAATACCTCAAAAATGCAAAAACTTCAATTTTTCAAACATATGACTATTTTACACCATTTTAAAGACAAGACTCTCGTTAATCTAACCACACTGTCCGATTTCAAAAAGGCTTTACAACGAAAGCAAAACATTAGATTATGTCAGCAGAGTACCCAGCCAGAAATAATCAGACACCCATTTTTCAAGCTAGCATATAATGTCACATAAACCCAAACCACAGCTAAATGCAGCACTAACCTTTGATGATCTTCATCAGATGACAACCCTAGGACATTATGTTATACAATACATGCATGTTTTGTTCAATCAAGTTCATATTTATATCAAAAACCAGCTTTTTACATTAGCATGTGACTAGCATGTGACTAGCATTCCGACCGAACACTGCCGGTGAATTTACTAAATTACTCACGATAAACGTTCACAAAAAACAACAATTATTTTAAGAATTATAGATACAGAACTCCTCTATGCACTCGATATGTCCGATTTTAAAATAGCTTTTCGGTGAAAGCACATTTTGCAATATTCTAAGTAGATAGCCCGGCATCACAGGGCTAGCTATTTAGACACCGACCAAGTTTAGCACTCACCAAAGTCAGATTTACTATAAGAAAAATGTTATTACCTTTGCTGTTCTTCGTCAGAATGCACTCCCAGGACTTCTACTTCAATAACAAATGTTGGTTTGGTCCAAAATAATCCATTGTTATATCCAAATAGCGGCGTTTTGTTCGTGCGTTCAAGACACTATCCGAAAGGGTAAATAAGGGTGACGAGCATGGCGCATTTAGTTTTCTTTACAAAGAGAGTGAAAGTAAAAGCATGCTATCCCCTCATGCACGAGCCTCAGTCTAATGGCCCTCTGATAGAGCACTTGCCAAACGCGCTAATGTGTTTCAGCCTGGGGATGGAATTACATCGTTCAGCTTTTTCCCGCCTTCTGAGAGCCCATGGGAGCCGTAGGAAGTGTCACGTCATGCCAGAGATCCCCTGTATTTGTTAGAGATGATCAAGGAGGGCAAGAAATGGTCAGACAGGCCACTTCCTGTAAGGAATCTTCTCAGGTTTTGGCCTGCCAAATGAGTTCTGTTATACTCACAGACACCATTCAAACAGTTTTAGAAACTTTAGGGTGTTTTCTATCCAAAGCCAATAATTATATGCATATTCTAGTTACTGGGCAGGAGTAGTAACCAGATTAAATCGGGTACGTTTTTTATCTGGCCGTGCAAATACTGCCCCCTAGCCCCAACAGGTTAATTGAAATGCATTCCAGGTGACTACCTCATGAAGGTGGTTGAGAGAATGCCAAGAGTTTGCAAAGCTGTCATCAAGGCAACTGGTGGCTACTTAGAAGAATCTAAAATACATTTTGATTTGTTTAACTCTTTTTTTTTTGGTTACTACATGATTTCGTATGTGTTATTTCATAGTTTTGATGTCTTCACTATTATTCTAGAATGTAGAAAATGGTAAAAAATAAAGAAAACCTTTGCATGAGTAGGTGTTCAACGTTTTACTGGTACTGTATATTATTTAGTATAGGCCTACTCATCTTGTTGGTTGACGAAAAGTAAATGTGGACAGTTCTAACATCTTCAATATGTCCCTTGGAATTTGATAAGAGGGAAGCGCGAAGTTGCGTCCCCGATGTGTCTGTCTTCACTTGTAGCCTACTTAGCTGAAATGCCTGTGATAAGGACCCGATCATCTGACATGCATTGGCTAATAAGAGTTGAGATATCTGAGAGCCATGTGAGTGAGACGTGCTTCGGCGCACGGCAGCTGGGAGAAGGGAATTATACTGATTATATTCTGCACAATGGACACTTTGTCCGCAAAATGCGTGTATTTTTTTAGGGGGCATTACGGCCACTCAAGGGGGAATTCCGCTAGGAAATTAGAGGACGGAAAGAATATTGTCAAGTGCTTATCAAATTGTGAATGAGAGACTGATGAAGTGTGTGCCACCTGCACAAGAAACAAATCAGAGCTCATGTGACTTTTTTTCAAATCATCATTAGTCGCATCATGCAGCCTTCGAATGTATTAAAAATCTAAACATATAGCCCAACGTTTGTATCATAACTAAGGGCTATATTAAATAGATTTATCAAACTTTTTAAAATGTAGATGTTCCAAAGGTCTGCATTAGTGGCTTGTAGGCGGAAGTCAGGAGATGCTCAACGTATTTATGCTAATTAATGATCAGTTACCGTGAGGCCATCTGTTATTTTCTTGACAATAACCGGCTGACAATTTTATGACCGCCACAGCCCTAAACACGACACATGTATTCAAACATTTTAAGAAGAACCATCTCCTACATTGTGATGATTGCGTGTTGAAAAAGCACCTGCCAGCTACAAAGACCCTCAGCCATAGCTTTACACCTCGTTAAGCAGTCATTGATTCCCACAGACACATAGGTGATAGCCTCTGTGATTTCTATCTGTCACATAGACAAAGACATGATTCCTATTTACACTGTCTGCAAAGACCGCTTCAAGAAGATGACAAACAAGCTGGACAGGAGATAAAGGATTCCATCTCACACATATTTCTCCCAAGTCACCATCACAACACTGTATAACAAAATTAAAGGTGCAATATGCAGAAATCGCTCCGCCATTACCTGGTTGCTAAAATTCTAATAGTTTGTCTAATTTCAGTTCATGTGACAAAACAAGCAATGTATAGTGTAGAGAACCATTGGATCTAAACCACTGTGAAATATTTTTCCAATAACCAAAACTATTATGTTTTTAGCTGTTTGAAGCTGGTATACAAAACCAAAAGTAAAAGACGCAAAAACAAACTTAAGAACGGGAAGCATTGAAATAGCTCACATAGAACAGATCGATCACTTCTTAGACTTGCATTAAATGAGTGACAGATCTATAACTCACTTTTCTATGTGAATTTGGTCAGGTCACCCAAAAAGTTTCATAATAGCACCATTAAAGGGGATTTTTTTTTTGACCTTCATATTCATCTCCAGGACCACCCCAACATCAACATATGTGAAAATTGTGCGTTTCTATGTTTTGTAGTAAAAATATGTGGGAAGATAAGTGTTCGCCAATGACCTCATCGGTGTGCATCGTGTGATTTATAATTTTTTAAACCAATTATGAGTAGGCATGGCCTACTAATTGTCTACTAATTGGTTGATGATGTCATTGAAAACACTTATCTTCCTTTATCTTTTTTTGCTACAAAACAAAGGTGATGTTGGGGGGTGGTGCTAGAGAAGATGAATATGAGGTTGAACATTTTTGAAATTTCCCTTTAAGGGAGAAGATGAACCAGAACTCACACATGTTGACTATTATGTGACTACAACAGACCTTTGGTCTAGTACAACAACCAAGCCCTACATTTGTTTGAAAGTACACTTTATTGATGAGGAGTTTCAACTGAAAGGTTGGTGCTTGGAAACATCATAGGCTACTTCCCTGGCGATCACACGGGAGAAAACATCGCTCTGGGGTTGAGAGAAGCTTTAGCCGCCTGGGGCCTGAAATGAGGAGCAGCAGCAAGTGTGCCTAACGATAACTGTGCAAACGTGATAAAGGCCATTGCGTTGAATGACTGTGCCAGACTCCAAGGTTCTAAATCATTGGTAGGCTACATGTTAATGTTTTTAAGTCACTTTGACTTCATTTTAATTATAATAATGATTGAGCCTACTTATACATAATTACACAACCATACACTTCGTATTCCATCTGCAGCCTATGGCTGCCTGAATAAATAATTCATGGGAAATAGGAACTCATGTTAATTAATTAACGAATTAGAGCTGCGCTTATAGCATCATGTTAAAAATGAACATTTGGTAAAACTGTATATAGGTGTAATAATCCTATCATATGTATGACAATGTTGGAAAATATTTGTTTAATTTGGTTTTGTATTCAGTTAGCAAAATATGTATTAATTCCCATGATCTCATTTTAGAAGTGATGTTATGTACCCTGACACTTGTTTTAACCATGTCTGATGGAATTACCAAGTTTTCAAGTGCTTGAAAATCGCAAATCATAATCACAATTGCAATATCTGGCGCCAAAAACCAATATTAAATATTTTGTCCAAATCGTGCAGCCCCCCCCCCCCCCCAAACCACATCTCGCATAGGGCCCCCATCGAATCCAACTTTCTTGTCTACCATACCATGTGAGAACAGCTTAACTCTGTACAAACTTAATGACATTCATGTCCATACTTGCCTTGTCACAAGAATGTCAACATTATTCAATGAAGCAGGTAAAGCATCTCTTCCTCTTGTAGAGGCTGGCTGATTAATCTGACTGGGGCCTGTCACAGCTAGAATGTAGCCTACTCTACTACATGAGCAATGGCCTGTACTGAAGACCTGTCAGAGGGAAACATGGCACATTGTATGTATTCTTCCATTGTATTCTTCTCGTACACCACCTCTGTGTGTTAGTACTGAATAGAGTGTGATTATCATGGTGTTATTGTTTCTGGAATTAAGTTTAGTGTCAGCAAACCTCCAGTGTTTCTTCAGTTTATTATTGGCCTTTAGAATCTGTTGCAATGTTTGTCAGAGGAATTTGTAACGTCCCCTCATGTAAAATGAATTTGTGTATTTGAAAGTAAAACCTCCCTGTGTGTTTTGTTTATGAATGTGCATGAACACCAACTGAAAGTCCTGGCCACTAGTGATTATGTCATACCTGTCAACATGGTCTCATGGTTATTACCACACACAGACACCACTGGGGTATGCAGGGAGGGACACAAATAGTCAATGGTTGCAAAAAAGCCTTCATACCAAATGGATTTCCTGGAAAGCTAATGTGTTTAATAATAGAACACCTCCCACACTCCTGGTGAAGACATCTCCTCCGCTCCTGCCAGCTTTGCCTTTGCATATCTAGGCTTGTAAGGCTTTCTTGACAAAATAAAACGGCTTCATAACAAAGTAATTTGCTGGTCTTTCAGCAGCTTTATGAAATGTTTTCTAGAAATGGGTGCATAATACAAACACATTTTCTGGGGGGCATGATAATGTAGCCTGAACAATTTGTCTTTACTCTAGCAACAATGTTACAGTATCTAATGGGTAATGGATTGATGTAGTCCAACTCAAAAGAACAGGTGGATGGGGTTAGTCCCCTTCACCAGCTACCTGTCTCCTACTTCCTCCAGTATGCGACTCCTACCGTATTTCAGATCTGTTAATGAGAGAGGGAGAGCCCCGAGCCCATGTGGCCCTCAGAGGGTTGCTTCTTCACAGGGAAACGGGGCCCAGGGCTTTCAGCGGCCTCATTCCAACCTGCCCTGGTTTAAACGTCGTGAGAGACTGTACAGGGATGTTCAGCCAGCCAAGCTCATCACTTCCATCTTCTATAAGTCCCTCCCTTGTGTCTCTATTTCTGTCTGTCACACACACATACTCTTTTGGCTCATCATATACAGTGGGGGAAAAAAGTATTTGATCCCCTGCTGATTTTGTACGTTTGTCCACTTACAAATAAATGATCAGTCTATAATTTTAATGGTAGGTTTATATGAACAGTGAGAGACAGAATAACAACTTATAGACTTATAATTTCTTTGTCAGTGGGCAAACATACAAAATCAGCAGGGGATCAAATACTTTTTTACCCCACTGTAAGCTACTGTTTATTATCTATTCAGTTGCCTAGTCACATTATCCCTACCTATATGTACAGTACCAGTCAAAAGTTCGGACACACCTACTCATTCCAGGGTTTTTCTTTATTTTACTATTTTCTACATAGTAGAATAATAGTGAAGACATCAAAACGATTAAATAACAGATATGGAATCATGTAGTAACCAAAAAAGTGTTAACCTCTCTGGGCTAGGCGGGACGAATTCGTCCCACCTACGCAACAGCCAGTTGAATCCCGTGGCGCGATTTTCAAATACCTTAGAAATGCTATTACTTCAATTTCTCAAACATATGACTATTTTACAGCATTTTAAAGACAAGACTCTCGTTAATCTAAACACACTGTCCGATTTCAAAAAGGCTTTACAACGAAAGCAAAACATTAGATTATGTCAGCAGAGTACCCAGCCAGAAATAATCAGACACCCATTTTTCAAGCTAGCATATAATGTCACAAAAACCCAGAAGACAGCTAAATGCAGCACTAACCTTTGATGATCTTCATCAGATGACACACCTAGGACATTATGTTATACAATACATGCATGTTTTGTTCAATCAAGTTCATATTTATATAAAAAACAGCTTTTTACATTAGCATGTGACGTTCAGAACTAGCATACCCCCCGCAAACTTCCGGGGAATTTACTAACAATTTACTAAATTACTCACGATAAACGTTCACAAAAAACATAACAATTATTTTAAGAATTATAGATACAGAACTCCTTTGTGCAATCGAGGTGTCCGATTTTAAAATAGCTTTTCGGTGAAAGCACATTTTGCAATATTCTCAGTAGATAGCCCAGCCATCACGGCTAGCTATTTAGACACCCACCAAGTTTAGCCCTGACCAAAGTCAGATTTACTATTACAAAAGTTTGATTACCTTTGTTGTCTTCGTCAGAATGCACTCCCAGGACTGCTACTTCAATAACAAATGTTGGTTTGGTCCAAAATAATCCATCGTTATATCCAAATAGCGGCGTTTTGTTCGTGCGTTCAAGACACTATCCGAAATGGTAAATCAGGGTCACGAGCATGGCGCAATTCGTGACAAAAAAATTCTAAATATTCCATTACCGTACTTCGAAGCATGTCAACCGCTGTTTAAAATCCATTTTTATGCCATTTTTCTCGTAAAAAAGCGATAATATTCCGACCGGGAATCTCCGTTTAGGTAAACAGAGGAAAGAAAACAAAGCATTCGGTCGATGCGAGCACGCGCCTGAGTCTCACAGTACTGTAACCAGCCACTACCCAAACGCGCTACTTTTTTTCAGCCAGAGCCTGCAAAGCCACGATTCAGCTTTTTGCCGCCTTCTGAGAGACCATGTGAGCCGTAGGAAGTGTCACGTAACAGCAGAGATCCTTTGTAATGGATAGAGATGGCAAAGAAGGCCAAGAAATGGTCAGACAGGGTACTTCCTGTACAGAATCTTCTCAGGTTTTGACCTGCCATTTGAGTTCTGTTATACTCACAGACACCATTCAAACAGTTTTAGAAACTTTTGAGTGTTTTCTATCCAAAGCCAATAATTATATGCATATTCTAGTTACTGGGCAGGAGTAGTAACCAGATTAAATCGGGTACGTTTTTTATCCAGCCGTGTCAATACTGCCCCCTAGACCTAACAGGTTAAACAAATCAAAATATAGTTTAGATTTTTCAAAGTAGCCCCCCTTTTCCTTGATGACAGCTTTGCACACTTTTGGCAATCCCTCAACCAGCTTCACCTGGAATGGTATTCCAACGGTCTTGAAGGAGTTCCCACATATGCTGAGCACTTGTTGCCTGCTTTTCCTTCACTCTGCGGTCCAACTTATCCCAAAGTTGGGTGATTGTGGAGGCCAAGTGATCTGATGCAGCACTCTATCACTCCCCTTCTTGGTCAGATAGCCCTTACACAGCCTGGAGGTGTGTTGTGTCATTGTCCTGTTGAAAAACAAATTATAATCCCACTAAGCTCGAACCAGATGGGATGGCATATCTCTGCTGAATGCTGTGGTAGCCATGCTGGTGAAGTGTGCTTTGAATTCTAAATAAATCACTGACAGTGTCACCAGCGAAGTACCATCACACCTTCTCCTCCATGCTTCACAGTGGGAACCACACATGCAGAGATCATCCGTTCACCTACTATGCGTCTCACAAAGACAAAGTGGTTGGAAACAAAAATGTCAAATTTGGACTCATCAGACCGGAGGACAGATTTCCACTAGTCTAATGTCCAATGCTTGTGTTTCTTGATCCAAGCAAGTCTCTCTGAACAGTTAATGTTGAGACGTGTCTGTTACTTAAGCTCCCTGAAGCATTTATTTTGGCTGCAATTTCTGAGGATGGTAACTAATGAACTCATCCTCTGCAACAGAGGTAACTCTGGGTCTTCCTTTCTTGTGGCAGTCCTCATGAGAGCCAGTTTCATCATAGTGCTTGATGGTTTTTGCGACTGCACTGGAAGAAACTTAAAAAGTTCTTGAAATGTTCTGCATTGACTGACCTTTGTCTTAAAGTAATTATGGACTGTTGTTGCTCAAACGCATTAAGAAGGAAAACAATTCCACAAATTAAATTTTAAGAAGTTAACCTCTCTAGGGGGTGTGGGACGCTAGTGTCCCACCTGGCCAACATCCAGTGAAATTGCAGAGCGCTAAATTCAAAAACAGAAATACTCATTATAAAAATTCATGAAACATACAAGTGTTATACATCAGATTTGTCAGATTTCAAAAAGACTTTATGGCGAAAGCAAACCATGCGATTGTCTGAGAACAACGCACAGCAGACAAATCATTACAAACAGTAACCAGCCAAGTAGACGAGTAACAAAAGTCAGAAATAGCGATAAAATGAATCACTTACCTTTGATGATCTTCATATGGTTACACTCACAAAACTCCCAGTTACCCAATAAATGTTTGTTTTGTTTGATCAAGTCCCTCTTTATATCCAAAAACCTCTGTTTTGTTAGCGTGTTTTGTTTAGTAAAACATTGTCTCAAACAACATCCGGTGAAATTGCAGAGTGTGAAACTGAACAAAACAGAAATTCTCATAATAAACATACATAAAAGATAGAAATATTATACACCAGCTTAAAGATAAACTTCTTGTTAATCCAACCACTGTGTAAGATTTCAAAAAGGCTTTACGGCGATTATCTGAGAACAGCACCCAGCAGACAAATCATTACAAACAGTTAGCAGCCAAGAAGAAGAACAAAAGTCAGAAATAGCGATAAAATTTGACATACCTTTGATGATCTTCATATGGTTGCACTCCGAAGACTCCATGTTACACAGTAAATGTTCGTTTTGCTCGATAATGTCCCTCTTTATGTCCAAAAACCTCCGTTTTGTTGGTGCGTTTCGTTCAGTAATCCAATGGAACAAAGCGTGTTCACAACAGACAGACAAAAAAATCTAAAAAGTACCATAAGAATTCGTAGAAACATGTCAAACGATATTTAAAATCAATCCTCAGGTTGTTTTTGTCATAAATAATCGATCATATTTCAACCGGACAATAACTTCGTCAATAGAAAAGGAAAAACAAGAAAGGCACGCTCCCGCTCATGCGCCGGACTCATGTCTGGAAATTTCGACTGTCCTCTCATTGAAAGTGCTGTTTCTCCCTAATTCTTCAGAGTAAAAGCCTGAAACAATGCCTAAAGACTGGCCACATGCTGTGGAAGCCACAGAGATTGTGAACTGGGTCCTAAGTCTTTGTATGGTGGATAGGCTTTCAATGGAAAAACAGCCATTTCAAAATAAAAGCCATTTCTGGATGGATTTTCCTCAGGTTTTTGCCTGCTATATCAGTTCTGTTACACTCACATACATTATTTTAACAGTTTTGGAAACTATAGAGTGTTTTCTATCCAGATCTACCAATTATATGCATATCCTAGCTTCTGGACCTGAGTAGCAGGCAGTTTACTATGGGCACGCTTTTCATCCAAAATTCCGAATGCTGCCCCCTACCCTAGTGAAGTTAATTGAAATGCGTTCCAGGTGACTACCTCATGAAGCTGGTTGAGAGAATGCCAAGAGTGCGCAAAGCTCTCAAGGCAAAGGGTGGCTACTTTGAAGAATGTCAAATCTAAAATATATTTTGATTTGATGAACACTTTTTTTGGTTACTACATGATTCCATTTGTGTTATTTCATAGTTTTGATGTCTTCACTATTATTCTACAATGTAGAAAATAGTAAAAATAAAGAAAAACCCTTGAATGAGTAGGTGTCCAAACTTTTGACCGGTAGTGTGTCAATACATTTACGCCCATCTGTGACCACACACACGACGCATGTATGCACAAACTTAGGTGTGCACACAAACACAAAATTGTTTGTATGCCATCACATGCGTGTTACAGCCTAGCTGTTGTTTTACGTCACATGCCTCTACAAAGTTTTGCCAAGTTTGTTGTGCTCAAGAAAGAAAATGGTTTGTGTTTTTCTGCTTATCACTGGGATTAAACACCCGACCATCTGAGCCGGAGCTCGCGGCTTACGCCCGTCCCTCATCCACGACGCCCTTGGAAACCGCAACCCTACTTGATGCTAATGGTGGTCACCGTTGCCCCTAGTGGGTGGTTTTTAAGTCCTCTCCCGACGTCCTGGGTACCTGGATGGACGTTGAATTTCTCCTCGGATCTTGAGCAACCAAAAACGTTTTCAACATGCATCTGTAAAATGATAGTCTAGAAACTAAAGCTTTGGTTGTCTTCTTCACAGGCTTCCATGTATCCTCCCTGGTCCTCCTCAATGTCCACCTCTTGAACATCAGACTCTGAGGACTCATCTTCACTGTCACTTGCCAACCTTGTTGAGGGTGTCTCGTTGTCAGGCTCAAAAAGCCTCAAATTTGCCCAGATGGCCACACATTTTTCAACCCTTGTATTGGTCAACCTGTTGCATGTTTTGGTGTGTGTGTTCCCAAACAAGGACCAATTGCGCTCTGAGGTGGCTGTTGGTGGGATTTGGAGGATGGTGGAGGCAACCGGGGAAAGACACTCAGATCAACAAAGTCCCTTCCACCAGGTGGCTGATGAAATCTGTTGGCACGACTGCCATATTGCATCTCCATCCCAAAACCCTTGATTGGAAGTGTACTTCGCCAGACTGCCAAGAAACTTGCCCTCATCCAGGTCAAGGTGGTGAGACACGGTAGTGATGACACCACAAGCCTTGTTGATCTCTGCACCAGACAGGATGCTCTTGCCAGCATACTTGGGGTCCAACATGTACGCTGTATGGGCTTCAGGCAGAAGTCTAAATGCTTTTTGATGTATTTCAGAACTGCGGTTTCCTCTGCTTGGAGCAACAGTGAAGTGGACAGGGCAGTACGGATCTCTTACATCTGCAAGCAGAGTCTGAACATCAGACAGGATGCCATTGTCTCCATTAATCCGTGCAATGGCTACTGCTATAGGTTTCAGGATGCTTACCACTCTCTCTCAAAATACATCATACAGGAGGATCCTCTTGATGGGGCTGTCGATATCGGCAGACTGTGATATGGCCATTTCTTAGAGAGATTCCTTCCCCTCCAGGAGACTGTGAAACATGATGACAACACCACCCCGATGGGTGTTGCTGGGCAGCTTCAATGAGGTGCTCTTATTCTTCTCACTTTGCTTGGTGTGGTAGATTGCTATTATAACTTGATGACCCTTCACATACCTAAACATTTCCTTGGCTCTCTTGTAGAGTGTATCCATTGTTTTCAGTGCCATGATGTCCTTGAGGAGCAGATTCAATGCAAATACAGTTGAAGTCGGAAGTTTACATACACCTTAGCCAAATACATGTAAACTCTGTTTTTTCACATTTCCTGACATTTAATCCTAGAAATAATTCCCTGTCTTAGGTCAGATAGGATCACCACTTTATTTTAAGAATGTGAAATGTCAGAGTAATAGTAGAGAGAGTGATTTATTTCTGCTTTTTTTTTCTTTCATCACATTCCCAGTGGGTCAGAAGTTTGCATACATTCAATTAGTATTTGGTAGATTTGCCTTTAAATTGTTTAACTTGGGTCAAATATTTTGGGTAGCCTTCCACAAGCTTCCCACAATAAGTTGGGTGAATTTTGGCCCATTCCTCCTGACAGAGCTGGTCAGGTTTGTAGGCCTCCTTGCTCGCACACACTTTTTCAGTTCTGCCCACAAATTGTCTATGGGATGGAGGTCAGGGCTTAGTGATGGCCACTCCAATACCTTGACTTTGTTGTCCTTAAGCCATTTTGCCACAAATTTTGAAGTATGCTTGGGGTCATTGTCCATTTGGAAGACTCATTTGCGACCAAGCTTTAACTTCCTGACTGATGTCTTGAGATGTTGCTTCAATCTATCCACATAATTTTCCTTCCTCAGGATGCCAGCTATTTTGTGAAGTGCATCAGTCCCTCCTGCAGTAAAGCCATGTGCTTCACGTTAGGATGGTGTTCTTCAGCTTGCAAGCCTCCCCCTTTTTCCTCCAAACATAACAATGTTCATTATGGCCAAACAGTTCTATTTTTGTTTCATTAGACCAGAGGACATTTCTCCAAAAAGTACTATCTTTGTCCCCATATGCAGTTGCAAACTGTAGTCTGGCTTTTTTATGGCGGTTTTGGAGCAGAGGGTTCATCCTTGATGAAGGGCCTTTCAGATTATGTTGATATAAGACTCGTTTTACTGTGGATATAGATACTTTTGTACCTGTTTCCTCCAGCATCTTCACAAGGTCGTTTGCTGCTGTTCTGGGAGTGATTAGCACTTTTCACATCAAAGTACGTTCATATCAAGGAGACAGAACGCGTCTCCTTCCTGAGCGCTATGACGGCTGCATGGTCCCATGGTGTTTATACTTGCATACTATTGTTTTGTGGAGTTGTACAATTTTTTTCTGATGTCTTGGCTGATTTCTTTTGATTTTCCATTGATGTCAAGGAAAGAGACACTGAGTTTGAAGGTAGGCCTTGAAATACATCCACAGGTACACCTCCAACTGACTCAAATTATGGTAATTAGCCTTTCAGAAGCTTCTAAAGCCATGACATAATTTTCAGAAATTTTCCAAGCTGTTTAAATGCACAGTCAACTTAGTGTATGTAAACTTCTGACCCACTGGAATTGTGATACAGTGAATTATATGTGAAACAATCTTTCTGTCAACAATTGTCGGAAAAATTACTTGTGTCATGCACAAAGTAGATGTCCTAACCGACTTGCCAAAACTATAGTTTGTTAACAAGAAATTTGTGGAGTGGTTGAAAAACAAGGTAATTGATGACTGCCTTCAGCTCATCTGCAATGTAGAGACCGGTGTGTCTGTTGTCCCTTGTGTCTGTGCTCTTGTAGAGTACTGGTTGAGCGGTGGAGATGTAGTTAATTATTCCTTGCCCCCGAACATTCGACCACCCGTCAGAGATGATTGCGACACAGTCTGCTTTCTCTATGATTTGCTTGACCTTCACTTGAACTCTGTTGAACTGCATCCAGCAAATTAGTAGATAAGCATGTCTGGTTGGAGGGGTGTATGCTGGGAGACGAACATTCATAAATCTCTTCCACATTGCCTGTGAGCAGCAGAAGTGTACCAGTTGCCTACAGAGCTTGAGCACGAAATTGATCAGCATTTCTCTGACTATGTTCCTCCATTGAGTCAAAAAAACTTCTGATTCCAGGAGGACCATGAGCTGTTGCTATCGATAAGGTGTCTGATTCACTTTTGTCAGAGGTTGCTTGTTGTGAGCGCTGAGGGAGCTTTATGCACTTGGCCAGCTTTTCCTTCTACATTAGCTGCAGTGAAATGTCTCCACACATTTCCCGTAAAGATTAGAATAAAAATTAGTAAAAAAAACTAACAAATACAATTCCACGTACAGATAAATAGTTAGGCAGTTAGATTAAACAACTCCTTTGTAAGATAAATGCTTTAAAATGAAACGTGTATGGAAACAGGTGAATTGACACTCCTCGGTTAGCAGGCTCAAGCAAATCTAAAACTCACATCGTAGCAAAAACTAACTAGCAGAAATTGTTAACAAGTTAGAAATTATTTAAACACACTTTGCTCTAGGCTACTATTTACTAGTTAACAAAAATCATGTACAGTATGTCATATAAAATATATTCATCCCACCCAGTATTGTAATCAAAACTTACCAGAAAGCATGTAGTCCTTGGCTCAGACAGTGTATTAGTGTGGGCTCTATAGCATCTCATTAATGTGCAAGGTCTTGAGAATCAGCTGTACATGTGATTGAAGAATGCACTGTGCATGCAGAGGGTTGCAATTCCATTGAATTGGGGATAGTTTAATCAAAATATGCCACAATACCTAGAATTGCCTTGTGTATCCCACAAAAAAGGTTCACTGTTATATGCTAACTTTTTTGATGAATTTAAGCAAAATTCCCCAAATTCCCGGGCTTTAACTTCCCATGGAAAAGCTCTGGAAAATTCCCAGAATTTTTCCTGGAAAGTTTCCAACCCTTTGCAACCCTGTGAGAGAGCAACTGATATAGCAGGATGTGTAACTGTAAGCCATTCTACTACGTGATGGCCATGTGTTGTAACACAGGCCTACGTGAATGTATCCATGTCTCACTTGTATCTTCCCAGTGGTGGAAATACTGGTTTTAAGTTTCCGTCACGCGTCACTGTTTGTCTGTGTGTGTTACTGGGCGTCCTGTGTGTGTTACTGTGCGTGTTTGTGTGAGAGAGGCCCTCTCCCTGCCTTATCTCTCCTCAGCCTGTTGTCCCACTGAGAGGGGTTATCACTGTACCGCTTTACCCAGCCCTGTTTACTCCGCACACCAAAGTTTCCACTGTGGACCACTCAAACAATACACTTCACCCCCAACCCTCCCTCCCTCCCTCCCTCCCTCCCTCCCTCCCTCCCTCCCTCCCTCCCCCTCCCTCCCTCCCTCCCTCCCTCCCTCCCCCCTCCCTCCCTCCCTCTCCCTCTTTTCCTCTGTGCCTATTTATAGATCCCAAAAGTGTATCTTTGTTTAAGACCTCTCGAGTGGCGCAGCGGTCTAAGGCATTACTACAGACCCGGGTTCATTCCTGGGCCGTGGCCTGCGAGTCCCATAGGACTGTGCACAATTGGCCCAGCGTCATCTGGGTTAGGGCCAGGGGGGCTTTACTTGGCTCATTGTGCCGTAGCGACTCCTTGTGGTGCATACTGGTGCATGCAGGCTGACCCCGGTCGCCAGGTGAATGGTGTTTCCTCCGACACATTGGTGCGGCTGGCTTCTGGGTTAAGCTGGCGGGTATTAAGGAGCGCGGTTAGGCGGATCATGTTTCGTAGGACGCATGACTCCGCCATCGCCTCTCCCGAGCACGTTGGGGAGTTGCAGCGATGAGATGATGGAAATTGGGGAGAAAAAGGTATAACAGAAATAAATGGAGTAAAAGTCCCTGTGGCCTTGCCCTGGGAAGCAAACTGACAGTGAAGAATTAGTCCTTCATTTCCTCTTGGAGAGCGAGTAGAATAAATAGAAGTGTCATTGGCATTTAGCTGAGATTTGGTTTGTACAAACTTAGTGATAATCCACCCTAGAAATAAAAATCATGAAACAATTTGGTATCAGCCTATGTTGTATCAGTGGGTAAAAAAACACATTTCCCCCATGATTAAATTCTAAGTGGTTTGCCTGTGAATATCAGGAAATCGTATAGGAGAACGTTTTAGCTATATCATTCTCGTCACTGGAGATGACACACTATCACATTTCGTAGCACTTTTAAAACAATAACCTGCACTCCAGATCACCAAATCAGTATGGCCGTACAATAAATGGTATGGCCGTACTTGTCCAGAACACATCCATCCATTTTATATCGTCATGACAAAGTATAGATTTCGCTTAGATGTGCTCAATCTAAATATTGTACCAAATTATTCACCTCCGTTCCTCCTCTAAGTGCCGTGTCGCAATGCGCGTTGTCTGTAGGAATCAGAGATATGACTGAAAGGAGTAGATGGGAATGAATGGAGAAACACCCCACCCAACTGACTGTCAACTAATCTCATTCACATTGACATGCTGTGTCACGCGGTTGCTAAACTAATTGTCACGCAATCCGATTCTAGTGGAGTTTTCCCCATCTCCTCCAAATACTCTTTGTGGGAAAGTAACGTAACGCTGCTCTTGCCCTGGGCGGAGACGCCGTTTGTAGCTCAGTGGCAGAGACAAACTTCAAGTGAAATAGAATATGAATAGTGAATGAATAGTGCGGTTTGTTTAGGCAATTTTACAGATAGTTTGCTACTTCACATGCTGATATTGACTTCGGTATTATTGTGTTTAGCTATGTTTTCTAGCTAGCCAGCTAGCCAGCCAGCGAGAGAACATTTGCATCGTGGGTTTTGTAGTAGGCTTGAGCTGCAACAGATTTCCCAAAACGATTTTCACATGTTTCTACCTATCTTATTGTTTTCACATGAGTGTTATTTAACACTGTTAATAATAGGAATTAGTGGTTTGGGTTGGGGTGGTTTATCGCTTTAAGTTTCCTTGTTATCTCTCTGTGTTGGATTTCCCTCAGGACTATGATATGTTTTTCCCCTTATGCAGCGCAGATAAGTGCTTCCTCGCAGCTTGGTAGAGAGAAGGCCTCGTGTTTTTAATTTTTTTTTCATGCTACTGAGTTGTTCTAAACATAACGGTTCTCTCTGTGGCTGTTGTGTCACATGAGACCTGTCATTGTTGTTTATGTATGTAGGCCTATACTGTAGCTGTCTGTGAACGTATAGGCTATCATCTGTGGTTTGTGAGATGTCTATGCATTTATTTATAGAGCAGCTGCCGGTGGAAGCTAGTTGGTGACCCATTGAGCAAAGGTGGATGGATTGGACAGATGTTATCAGGGTTGGCCAGCAGTCACTGAGTACGTTTACATGCACCCTAATAATTCGATATTAAACTGATTATGGCAGTGGGCTGAGGATGGCATTAGTCATGTAAACCCCTTACTCTGCTTTTCTTAATCGGCGTAAGGTCATAAGCAAAGTCGGCATACGCCGATTAAAGCAGCTGGATTTCTGAGCAATCTTTTGAATTATTAGGACATGTAAACTCAAGAGTTCTGGTGGTGTATTTGATCTGCACATATCCTTGCACCAGCAGCGCGAGCCTCCCTCTTTTGTGCCAGTGAAGTGAGTTTGGAAATACTGAAAGTATGCATCGTAGAAATAATTTTCACACGCAAACCTTTTATACGTCCGAAATCTGAATCAAATAGGCTTCCCAATAATTACATGATCGCTGTGGTAGAATGCAGAAAATTGGCATTCATCAAAGTTCCATCGGGTTCCCTGATTGCAGATGTGTTCATCGTTCTAATTGCAAAGCATGTAAAAGTTTTAATCAAACTATTATATTAATCTGACTAGTCACAATAATCATATTATTGTGTACATGTACACGCCCCCATTGTTCTCATAACCCCAGTTACAGTACACACACACCGTTCTCTGAAGTGCTGCCCATACCATCTGCTTCTGTGCAGTATAGGAGCTCCTCCAAGCAAGTCTCCACCACACTGTCTGGCTGACTGGCACTCACACGCCCAGAAATACCAGTCTTCATAACACTTGACAGATGGTGCCCTGCTAGCATTCCTGGTAAACATGCCAGTCATTGGAAGTTTTGTACAGGGATCATTGGATTGTCTCAGAAGATAAATGCTTTCTGGAACAGTAGCACACCTGAACATACTCATATCTATTTAGATCAACTCTTAAGAGTTCTGTTTTCTCTATCGTTGGAAGTCACAAAGAAGGTGAAATTCCTGTAGTTGTACGGAACACTTGCACCAACTCAGTTTTGGCAACAGCTATAGCACACGAGAAAGCAAAGAACTGATATTCGAATAGTGAGTCCAAGAAAGAATGGGCTCAGTATAATAGTAGTAGCCTGCACATTATATATGAATAACTCTAATTTGTATGGCTGAATGGCTTTACTCAAGAAGCCTAAAGCTATACAGCTTATTTACTGTACAATACATATGGGCAATTCCATGGTAACAGAATGACGCTGAGATACTTTTAAAGTAAAAATAAAAATAAAAAATCTTTGATTGCAAAGTTAAACAAAACATACAACTCTATGCACATGTACGACTTTTAACAATTTCTACATAACATTTTACAAAAACACATTTACCGAGAACAGTGCCGATGTAAAGTTTGTTAACAGAATTTCAGTAAAAATCTCCCTCCGTTTGTGAACATGTTTTCCCAAAGCGCTATTAAATACAGTTGAATTCGGAAGTTTACATACTTAGGTTGGAGTCATTAAAACTCGCTTTTCAACCACTCCACAAATTTCTTGTTGACAAACTATAGTTTTGGCAAGTTGTTTAGGACATCTACTTTGTGCATAACACAAGTAATTTTTCCAACAATTGTTTACAGACAGATTATTTCACTTATAATTCACTGTATCACAATTCCAGTGGATCATAAGTATCTATACACTAAGTTGACTGTGCCTTTTAAACAGCTTGGAAAATTCCAGAAAATGATGTCATCAAATGTATTTATATAGCCCTTCTTACATCAGCTGATATCTCAAAGTGCTGTACAGAAACCCAACCTAAAACCTCAAACAGCAAGTAATACAGGTGTAGAAGCACGGTGGCTAGGAAAAACTCCCTAGAAAGGCCAAAACCTAGGAAGAAACCTAGAGAGGAACCAGGCTATGAGGGGTGGCCAGTCCTCTTCTGGCTGTGCCGGGTGGAGATTATAACAGAACATGGCCAAGATGTTCAAATGTTCATTAATGACCAGCATGGTCAAATAATAATAATCACAGTTGTCGAGGGTGCAACAAGTCAGCACCTCAAGAGTAAATGTCAATTGGCTTTTCATAGCCAATCATTGAGAGTATCTCTACCGCTCCTGCTGTCGCTAGAGAGTTGAAAACAGCAGGTCTGGGACAGGTAGCACGTCCGGTGAACAGGTTCCATAGCCGCAGGCAGAACAGTTGAAACTGGAGCAACAGCATGGCCAAGTGGAATGGGGACAGCAAGGAGTCATCATGCCAGGTAGTCCTGAGGCATGGTCCTAGGGCTCAGGTCCTCAGAGAGAGAAAGAAAGAAAGAAAGAAAGAAAGAAAGAAAGAAAGAAAGAATTAGAGAGAGCATACTTAAATTCACACAGGACACCGGATAAGACAGGAGAAATATTCCAGATATAACAGACTGACCCTAGCCCCCCGACAGATAAACTACTGCAGCATAAATACTGGAGGCTGAGACAGGAGGGGTCAGGAGACACTGTGGCCCCATCCGATGATACCCCCGGACAGGGCCAAACAGGCAGGATATAACCCCACCCACTTTGCCAAAGCACAGCCCCCACACCACTAGAGGGATATCTTCAACCACCAACTTATCATCCTGAGACAAGGCCGAGTATAGCCCACAAAGATCTCCTCCATGGCACAACCCAAGGGGGGGGCAACCCAGACAGGAAGACCACGTCAGTGACTCAACCCACTCAAGTGACGCACCCCTCCTAGGGACTGCATGGAAGAACACCAGTAAGCCAGTGACTCAGCCCCTGTAATAGGGTTAGAGGCAGAAAATCCCAGTGGAGAGAGGGGAACCGGCCAGGCAGAGACAGCAAGGGCGGTTCGTTGCTCCAGAGCCTTTCCGTTCACCTTCACACTCCTGGGCCAGACTACACTCAATCATAGGACCCACTGAAGAGATGAGTCTTCAGTGAAGACTTAAAGGTTAAGACCGAGTCTGCGTCTCTCCCATGGGTAGGCAGACCATTCCAAAAAAATGGAGCTCTATAGGAGAAAGCCCTGCCTCCAGCTGTTTGCTTAGACATTCTAGGGAGAATTAGGAGGCCTGCGTCTTGTGACCGTAGTGTACGTGTAGGTATGTACGGCAGGACCAAATCGGAAAGATCGGTAGGAGCAAGCCCATGTAATGCTTTGTAGGTTAGCAGTAAAACCTTGAAATCAGCCCTTACCTTAACCTCTATGGGACCGGCGGGACGAATTCGTCCCACCTACGTAACAGCCACTGCCAGCCTGTGGCGCGATTTTCAAAACCTTAAAAATCCTATTACTTCAATTTCTCAAACATATGACTATTTTACAGCCATTTAAAGATAAGACTCTCGTTAATCTAACCACACTGTCCGATTTCAAAAAGGCTTTACAACGAAAGCAAAACATTAGATTATGTCAGCAGAGTACCAAGCCAGAAATAATCAGACACCCATTTTTCAAGCCAGCATATAATGTCACCAAAACCCAGAAGACAGCTAAATGCAGCACTCACCTTTGATGATCTTCATCAGATGACAACCCTAGGACATTATGTTATACAATACATGCATGTTTTGTTCAATCAAGTTCATATTTATATCAAAAACCAGCTTTTTACATTAGCATGTGACGTTCAGAACTAGCATACCCCCCGCAAACTTCCGGGGAATTCGCTAACATTTTACTAAATTACTCACGATAAACGTTCACAAAAAGCATAACAATTATTTTAAGAATTATAGATACAGACCTCTTCTATGCACTCGATATGTCCGATTTTAAAATAGCTTTTTGGTGAAAGCACATTTTGCAATATTCTAAGTACATAGCCCAGGCATCACGGGCTCGCTATTTAGACACCCGGCAAGTTTAGCACTCACCATAATCATATTTACTATTATAAAAATGTCATTACCTTTTGTTGTCTTCGTCAGAATACACACCCAGGACAGCTACTTCAATAACAAATGTTGGTTTGGTCCAAAATAATCCATCGTTATATCCGAATAGCGGCGTTTTGTTCGTGCGTTCCAGACACTATCCGAAATAGTAAAGAAGTGTCGCGCGCTTGGCGCAATTCCTGACAATAAAATTCAAAGTATTCCATTACCGTACGTCGAAGCATGTCAACCGCTGTTTAAAATCAATTTTTACGTCATTTTTCTCGTAGAAAAGCGATAATATTCCGACAGGGAATCTCCTTTTCGGCAAACAGAGGAAAAAATCCCAAAGGCGGGGGCGGTCGGGGTCACGCGTATAAGCTAGTGTCTCTTGATGGGCCACTTGAGAAAGGCGATAATGTGTTTCAGCCTGGGGCTGGAATGACGACATTCTGTTTTTTCCCGGGCTCTGAGAGCCTATGGAAGACGTGGGAAGTGTCACGTTAGAGCAGAGATCCTTAGTAAATGATAGAGATGGAAAACAAGTTCAACAAATGGTCAGACAGGCCACTTCCTGTAAAGGAATCTCTCAGGTTTTGACCTGCCATTTGAGTTCTGTTATACTCACAGACACCATTCAAACAGTTTTAGAAAATTTAGGGTGTTTTCTATCCATATGTAATAAGTATATGCATATTCTAGTTACTGAGTAGGAGTGGTAACCAGATTAAATCGGGTATGTTTTTTATCCAGCCGTGTCAATGCTGCCCCCTAGCCCTAACAGGTTAACAGGAAGCCAGTGTAGGAAGGCTAGCACTGGAGTAATATGATCAAATTTTTGGGTTCTATTCAGGATTCTAGCAGCCGTATTTAGCACTAACTGAAGTTTATTTAGTGCTTTATCCGGGTAGCCGGAAAGTAGAGCATTGCAGTAGTCCAACCTAGAAGTAACAAAAGCATCGATACATTTTTCTGCATAATTTTTGGACAGAAAGTTTCAGATTTTTTGCAATGTTACGTAGATGGAAAAAAGCTGTCCTTGAAACAGTCTTGATATGTTCTTCAAAAGAGAGATCAGGGTTCAGAGTAGTTTCATACGACTGTACAACCATCAAGATTAATTGTCAGATTCAACAGAAGATCTCTTTGTTCCTTGGGACCTAAAACAAGCATCTCTGTTTTGTCCGAGTTTAAAAGTAGAAAGTTTGCAGCCATCCACTTCCTTATGTCTGAAACACAGGCTTCTAGCGAGGGCAATTTTGAGGCTTCACCATGTTTCATTGAAATGTACATCTGTGTGTCATCCGCATAGCAGTGAAATTTAACATTATGTTTTCGAATGACATCCCCAAGAGGTAAAATATATAGTGAAAACAATAGTGGTGCTAAAACGGAACCTTGAGGAACACCGAAATTTACAGTTGATTTGTCAGAGGACAAACCATTCACAGAGACAAACTGATATATTTCCAACAGATAAGATCTAAACCAGGCCAGAACTTGTCAGTGTAGACCAATTTGGGTTTCCAATCTCTCCAAAAGAATCTGGGACGGGCAGCGCACGCGGAGCACGAGGCGTGCAGAGCCTCGGTCTGACGCCATTAAAAGGTCATTTACCACCTTCACAAGTGCAGTCTCAGTGCTATGATGGGGTCTAAAACCAGACTGAAGCGTTTCGTATACATTGTTTGTCTTTAGGAAGGCAGTGAGTTGCAGCGCAACAGCTTTTTCAAAAATCTTTGAGAGGAATGGAAGATTCGATATAGGCCGATAGTTTTTAATTTTTCCTGGGTCAAGATTTGGCTGTTTCAAGAGAGGCTTTATTACTGCCACTTTTAGTGAGTTTGGTACGAATCTGGTGGATAGAGAGCCTTTTATTATGTTCAACATAGGAGGGCCAAGCACAGGAAGCAGCTCTTTCAGTAGTTTAGTTGGAATAGGGTCCAGTATGCAGCTTGAAGATTTAGAGGCCATGATTATTTTCATCATTGTGTCAAGAGCTATAGTACTAAAACACTTTAGTGTCTCCCTTGATCCTAGGTCCTGGCAGAGTTGTGCAGACTCAGGACAACGGAGCTTTGGAGGAATATGCAGATTTAAAGAGGAGTCCGTAATTTGCTTTCTAATGATCATGATCTTTTCCTCAAAGAAGTTCATGAATTTATTACTGCTGAAGTGAAAGCCATCCTCTCTTGGGGAATGCTGCTTTTTAGTTAGCTTCCACTGGCAAAAATAGGATGATCGAGCAGCAGTGAGGGCTCTTCGATACTGCACGGTACTGTCTTTCCAAGCTAGTCGGAAGACTTCCAGTTTGGTGTGGCGCCATTTCCGTTCCAATTTTCTGGAAGTTTGCTTCAGAGACATGGCTTTAGAAGCTTCTAATAGGCTAATTGACATCACTTGAGTCAGTTGGAGGTGTACCTGTGGATGTATTTCAAGGCCTACCTTCTTACTCAGTGCCTCTTTGCTTGACATCATGGGAAAATCAAAAGAAATCAATCAAGACCTTAGCAAAAAAATTGTAGACCTCTACAAGTCTGGTTCATCCTTGGGAGCAATTTCCAAATGCCTGAAGGTACCACGTTCATCTGTACAAACAGTAGTATGCAAGTATAAACACCATGTGACCACGCAGCCATTGTACCACTCAGGAAGGAGACGCATTCTGTCTACTAGATATGAACGTACTTTGGTGTGAAAAGTGCAGATCAATCCCAGAACAACAGCAAAGGACCTCGTGAAGATGCTGGAGGAAACAGGTACAAAAGTATCTATATCCACAGTAAAATGAGTCCTATATCGACATAACCTGAAAGGCCCGCTCAGCAAGGAAGGAGCCACTGCTCCAAAACCGCCATAGAAAAACCACACTATGGTTTGCAACTGCACATGGGGACAAAGATCATACTTTTTGGAGAAATGTGGCCAAACAGAAACTGTTTTGGCATAATGACCATTGTTATGTTTGGAAGAAAAACGGGGAGGCTTGCAAGCTGAAGGACACCATGCCGAACGTGAAGCACGTTTGTGGCAGCGTCATGTTGTTGGGGTGCTTTACTGCAGGAGGGACTGGTGCACTTCACAAAATAGCTGGCATCATGAGGAAGGAAAATTATGTGGATATATTGAAGCAACATCTCAAGCCATCAGTCAGGAAGTTAAAGCTTGGTCGCAAATGGGTCTTCCAAATGGACAATGACCCCAAGCATACTTACAAAGTTGTGGCAAAATGGCTTAAGGACAACAAAGTCAAGGTATTGGAGTGGCCATCACAAAGCCCTGACCTCAATCCCATAGAACATTTGTGGGCAGAACTGAAAAAGCATGTGCGAACAAGAAGGCCTACAAACCTGACTCAGTTACACCAGCTCTTTCAGGAGGAATGGGCCAAAATTCACCCAACTTATTGTGGGAAGCTTGTGGAAGGCTACCCAAAACATTTGACCCAAGTTAAACAATGTAAAGGCAATGCTACCAAATACTAATTGTATTTGTATGTATGTAAACTTCTGACCCACTGGGAATGTGATGAAAGAAATGAAAGCTGAAATAAATCATTCTCTCTACTATTATTCTGATATTTCACATTCTTAAAATAAGGTGGTGATCGTAACTGACCAAAGACAGGGAATATTTATTAGGATTAAAAGTCATGAATTGAGAACTGAGTTTAAATGTATTTGGCTAAGGTGTATGTAAACTTCCGATTTCAACTGTATCTATTATGATTTAAAGATGTCTGCAGAAAGGTGTGTCAGCTATGATATGACTGCTTGAGTTTGAAAATATCTATTTTGGTTATTGACGTACAAAGTGGATTAACACCCAGTATCCAAATGATGGTAACAGAATGACATCATGGGTCCCTGATCTGTATTGTACAGAAATGCATAATTATGGATATGAATATTGTTCTCTTCATGGTGATGTATCCTGAATAGGTACACAAAGGTAGAAATATGCAATATCCTCCTTTGCATGTGTGGGTATTATTCTACGTACTGCCTATTATTCGATTGAGCTCCGCCCCAAAACAAGACCACATGTTGTTTGTCCGGACCAGACCAAATCTGTACCAATCATAGACGTCTATGTTTCACATGTTTGGACATCACAGTAGAGTACATTACAGTAAATTATACTGTACTCTAGTGTGCTGCACTGTACTAAGCTGTACTCTAATATACAGTACTCTATTGTATTGACTTATACTTTACTGTACTGTGCTCTACTAACTTGTGAAACAGACGTCTATGATTTGTTCATTTGGACTGACCAAATTTCAATTACTTTTCATCATCCATGGGTGCTCAGTGGGTCAGAGGGCTGGGAGAGGTGACATTAACTTGAGCGAGACCGGGAGAGGGAGGGTTGGCCAGACTGTTTTCACACTCTTGCTTTGACCACTTCATGACAAAAAGAGAAAGAGAACAGTAATGAGCTGAACATAACACATAACACGTATGCCAGTGGAAGGGACGACAGTAGTAGGTTACCCCAAATTAAATATAAATGTTATTAGTTGGCAGAGGTCTTTACTTCAACATTGTGTTTTGATGTATTTCTAATACCTTTTAAGTCTTTTTTTTCTAGTAGATGTTTTCTAAGACCCCCTTTCCATCTTTTAAAAAAATATTTTATTTAACCTTTTATTTAACTAGACAAGTCAGTTAAGAACAAATTCTTATTTACAATGACGGGCTACCCCGGCCAAACCCGGACGACGCTGGGCCAATTGTGCGCCGCTCTATGATACAGCCTGGATTCGAACCAGGGATTGTAGTGATGCTTGTAGTGATGCCTCTTGCATTGTTTTGCAGCGCCTTAGACCACTGCGTCACTTGGAAGCCCTTTCCATCTGTTTGACCAGAAATCAAAGCCTTTGCTTATTCATACTTTTTAGGATGGAGAATGGTAGAAGCCTTTATTTATTTATATATATATATATATATATATATATGTGTGTGTGTGTTGTGTGTGTTGTGTGTGTGTGTGTGTGTGTGTGTGTGTGTGTGTGTGTGTGTGTGTGTGTGTGTATATATGTGTATGCCTTTAATTTCTCAAATGTGGACTCTTAGTTTAAATTTGACGACAAATTTGATGTGCTCCTATGAACTTCACATGTTCATGGGACTTTTTACAAGGAAATGCCCATATGCTTAATGTCAATATTAAGAATCAGGGATAAGTAAGTCCATCTGAATTAACTTTTTGACAGCACCCCCTTTTTGATTTGAATGAAACCTTCCATACTTATTTGGCCATTGTAGAAGTGCTCAGAAAGTGACTTTGGACCTGAATACCAAAACATTCAATAGATACAGGTGCATAATTTAAATGAACCTATTTTGCGCACCCCACCTTTCCATGAGACATTCATGTCTTCATCACTGCAAAAGACAAACGGTTGAGATTGATATCATTCAAAAGTTTACAGACAAGGTTGCCAAACTAAATTATGATTTTTTTTAAATGTGTCATGTAAAAATGTATTGACTTAAAGTTTTTTTTTTTTATATTTCAATAAGTGTAAACTCAGATTCTTCTCATATTTGCATGCTGTGGCATAGACCATATTTGACATAATCTGAGATTTTTTGTGTTGTGCCCACCATAGGTTGCGACAACATGCTCTTGAATACAGGGTGGGTCTCATGTTTTGGCTGATCAATGTGCTAAAATGGGAATAACATTGAAATGTAAACTTTCACAAAAGATGGTGGAGGTCCACACATCAGATAATGTTGACTTGAATGGGACTTTCACAAAAGATGGTGGAGGTCCACACATCAGCTAATGTTGACTTGAATGGGACTATCTGTTGCTTTTAAATTATTCTGTCAATACTCCATAGGAAACCTATTAAAATAATAGAAATCTAAATAATAGAATAGACATGACCATTTTAAGTTAACATTTGATGGTGAGTTGACCGGTGGCCAAGAGCATGTTGTGTCTCAACCAATGGCGGGCACAACACAAAAACCTCAGATGTAAAATAGGGTCTGGTCTAAGCTAATTTGCTTAATGTTTTCCATTACGTGCCCTGCTCTGTCTGACCCAGTATTTTCTAGCTGGTGCTAGGTGTTATAAGTAGCTATGTCTCCTGAATAGCCATGTCTCTAGGCTGAACCAGGCTCAGTAACTGGGCTGACTGTTTGCTCAGCGGCACTGTGTCTGGCTTTTATTACCAGGGAAGCGCAGTGGAATAGGGCTCACCTCACCAAACGACCCCTCTAACCTGGCTTGTGTTCAGTAGGTCACACCGTATCAAAATATTTTGCAATAGAAAACAAGAATGAGCATTTCTTATTTTACAAGTCTATGTAGTCTTTCAGTCTATCTTACGTTTGGTGGCTAATGGACACAACCTTGGCTCTGCTGCAGCAGGATGAATGTCAAATGACTTCAGATTGTGGCCTGGCGGGGACATGAGCCGACCAGGAGTGTGTTGCTTGCTGCCTTTTCTCAGGCCCCTGAGGAGCAGTGTGTTGTGGGAAGAGAGTGGAATGTCTTATCTGATTTGGCTGCAGGCAGAGGGAAAGTGGTGTAGAAGAAGAACCCTTGAGAGGACAGACAGGTAGCCTGGTCTGTCTGTTCTCTCTCTCTGTCTTGTTTTACATGACCTCCCGAAGCTGACAATCAGGTCGTTGTTAAGGGTTACAAACCTGTGCATGACTGACATAGATATAGGTTATTGCTAACACCTCTGAAGTGGATCACAGCTCTGCATCTATGCAATGTTGATGATCGTCAGCTAATAACTCCAGAAACATTTTATGATGCGTGTAGGCTAGGGCTGGCACAAAAAATTAAGATGGGTTTTCAAATCAAATCAAACTGTATTTGCCACATGCGCCGAATACAAGTGTAGACTTTACCGTGAAATACTTACTTACAAGCCCTTAACCTGTTATGGATAGGGGGCAGTATTTTCACGGCCGGATAAAAAACGTACCCGATTTAATCTGTTTATTACTCCTGCCCAGAAACTAGAATATGCATATAATTGTTTGATTTGGATAGAAAACACCCTAAAGTTTCTAAAACTGTTTGAATGGTGTCTGTGAGTATAACAGAACTCATATGGCAGGCCAAAACCTGAGAAGATTCCAAACAGGAAGCGCCCTCTCTGACCATTTCTTGGCCTTCTTTAGCCTCTTTATTGAAAACAGAGGATCTCTGCTGTAACGTGACACTTTCTAAGGCTCCCATAGGCTCTCAGAAGGCGCCAGAACGTTGAATGATGACTTTGCAGTCCATGGCTGGAAAACAGTAGCGCATTTGGTAAGTGGTCGATCTGAGAACAATGAGACGGGTGCGCGCGTGCACGTGAAGAGTCCATTTTACATTTTCAGTCTTTGAACGAAAACAACGACTCCCGGTCAGAATATTATCGCTATTTTACGAGAAAAATCGCATAAAAATTTATTTTAAACAGCTTTTGACATGCTTCGAAGTACGGTAATGGAATATTTTGAAATTGTTTGTCACGATACGTGCGGGCGCGTCACCCTTCGTTACCCTTCGGATAGTGTCTTGAACGCACGAACAAAACGCCGCTATTTGGATATAACTATGGATTATTTGGAACCAAACCAACATTTGTTGTTGAAGTAGAAGTCCTGGGAATGCATTCTGACGAAGAACAGCAAAGGTAATCCAATTTTTCTTATAGTAAATCTGAGTTTGGTGAGTACCAAACTTGGTGGGTGTCAAAATAGCTAGCCTGTGATGGCCGGGCTATCTACTCAGAATATTGCAAAATGTGCTTTCACCGAAAAGCTATTTTAAAATCGGACACTGCGATTGCATAAAGGAGTTCTGTATCTATAATTCTTAAAATAATTGTTATGTTTTTTGTGAACGTTTATCGTGAGTAATTTAGTAAATTCACCGGAAGTGTTCGGTGGGAATGCTAGTTCTGAACGTCACATGCTAATGTCAAAAGATGGTTTTTGATATAAATATGAACTTGATTGAACAAAACATGCATGTATTGTATAACATAATGTCGTAGGAGTGTCATCTGATGAAGATCATCAAAGGTTAGTGCTGCATTTAGCTGTGGTTTTGTTTTTTGTGACATTATATGCTAGCTTGAAAAATGGGTGTCTGATTATTTCTGGCTGGGTACTCTCCTGACATAATCTAATGTTTTGCTTTCGTTGTAAAGTCTTATTGAAATCGGACAGTGTGGTTAGATAAAGGAGAGTCTTGTCTTTAAAATGGTGTAAAATAGTCATATGTTTTCGAGGAGTTTGTATTTCGCGCCACGCCCTATCATTGGATATTGGAGCGGTGTTCCGCTAGCGGAACGTCTAGATGTAAGAGGTTTTTAACCAACAGTGCAGTTCAAGAAGAAGAAAATATTTACCAAGTAGGCTACAATGAAAAGTTATCATTAAAAGTAACACAATAAGAATAACAAGGCTTTATACAGGGGGCACCGACACCAACTCAGTGTGCAGAGGTACAGGCTAGTTAAAGTAATCTGTTCATGTAGGTGGGGGCGAAGTGACTATGCATAGGTAACAAACAAACAGCGAGTAGCAGCAGTGTAAAAGAGGGGGGGTGGGGTACATATGTCAATGTAAATTGTCCGGTAGCAATTTTTATGAATTGTTCAGCAGTCTAATGGCTTGGGGGTAGAAGCTGTTGAGGAGCCTTTTGGAGCCTTTTGGCGCTCCGGTACCGCTTGCCGTGCGGTAGCAGAGAAAACAGTCTAAATTGGGTGACTGGAGTCTGACAATTTTATGGGCTTTCCTCTGACACCCCCTGTTATATAGGTCCTGGATGGCAGGAAGCTTGGCCTCAGTGATGTACTGGGCTGTTCGCACTACCCTCTGTAGGGCCTTACGGTCAGATGCCGAGCAGTTGCCATACCAGGCGGTATAAAAATGGCGCCGAAGAACATGGCTGATGTTTTACGTTCAAAATGGGTCAAATTTGAGCACCTTTATCTCTTGACTGTTTTGGCATTCAGCTCTTCCACAATGGGCAAATATACACTGCCCTCTGTAGCGCCTTATGTTCAGATGCCTAGCAGTTGCCATACCAGGCGGTGATGCAACCGGTCAGGATGCTCTCAATGGTGCAGCTGTAGAACATTTTGAGGATCTGGGGGCCCATGCCAAATCTTTTCTGTCTCCTGAGGGGAAAAAGGTTTTGTCGTGCCCTCTTCATGACTGTCTTGGTATGTTTGAACCATGATAGTTCGTTGCTGATGTGGACACCAAGGAACTTGAAACTCTCGACCCACTCCACTACAGCCCCGTCGATGTTAATGGGGGCCTGTTCCACCCGGCATTTTCCTGTAGTCCGCGATCAGCTCCTTTATCTTGCTCACATTGAGGGATAGTTTGTTGTTCTGGCACCACACTGCCAGTTCTCTGACCTCCTCCCAATAGGCCGTCACATCGTTGTTGGTGATCAGGCCTACCACTGTTGTGTCGTCAGCAAACTTAATGATGGCGTTGGAGTCGTGTTTGGCCACACAGTCTTGGGTGAAGAGGGAATACAGGAGGGGACTAAGTACAGACCCCTGAGGGTCCCCAGTGTTAAGGATCAGCTTGGCAGACGTGTTGTTGCCTACACTTATCACCTGGGGGTGGCCCGTCAGGAAGTCCAGGATCCAGTTGCAGAGGGAGGTGTTAAGTCCCAGAGTCCTTAACTTAGTGATGAGCTTCATGGGCACTATTGTGTTGAACGCTGAGCTGTAGTCAATGAACAGCATTCTCACATAGGTGTTCCTTTTGTCCAGGTGAGAAAGGGCGGTGTGGAGTGCGATTGAGATTGCGCGATCTGTTGGGGCGGTATGCGAATTGGAGTTGGTCTAGGGTGTCCGGGAGGATGCTGTTGATGTGAGCCATGACCAGCTTTTCAAAGCACTTCATGGTTACCGATGTGAGTGCCACGGGCGGTAATCATTTAGGAAGGTTACCTTCGCTTCTTTGGGCACAGGGAGTATGGTGGTCTGCTTGAAACATGTAGGTATTACAGACTCGGTCAGGGAGAGGTTGAAAATGTCAGTGAAGACACTTGACAGTTGGTCCGCACATGCTTTGAGTACATGTCCTAGTAATCCGTCTGGCCCAGCGGCTTTGTGAGTGTTGACCTGTTTAAAGGTTTTGTTCACATCAGCTACCGAGAGCTTTATCACACAGTCATCCAGAACAGCTGGTGCTCTCGTGCATGCTTCAGTGTTGCTTGCCTCGAAGCGAGCATAAAAGGCATTTTGCTCGTCTGGTAGGCTCGCGTCACTGGGAAGCTCGCATCTGGGTTTCCCTTTGTAGTCCGTAATAGTTTTCAAGCCCTGCCACATTCGACGAGCGTCAGAGCCGGTGTAGTAGGATTCAATCTTAATCCTGTATTGACGCTTTGCTTGTTTGATGGTTCGTCTGAGGGCATAGTGGGATTTCTTATAAGCGGTTGGATTGTCTCCCGCTCCTTGAAAGCGGCAGCTCTAGCCTTTAGTTCGATGCGGATGTTGCCTGTGATCCATGGATTCTGGTTGGGATATGTACTTAGTCTCTGTGGGAATGACATCATCGATGTACTTATTGATGAAGCCGATGACTGATGTGGTGTATTCCTCAATGCCATTGGATGAATCCGAAACATATTCCAGTCTGTGATAGCAAAACAGTCCTGTAGTGTAGCATCCGTGTCATCTGACCTCTTCCGTATTGAGTGAGTCACTGGTACTTCCTGCTTTAGTTTTTGCTCGTAAGCCGGAGTCAGGAGGATATAATTGTGGTCAGATTTGCCAAATAGAGGGTGGGGGAGAGCTTTGTATGCATCTCTGTGTGTGGAGAAAATGTGTTCTAGGATTTTTTTGTCCCTGGTTGCACATGTGTCATGCTGATAAAAAATTTGGTGAAACTGTTTTGTTTGCTTGCATTAAAGTCCCTGGCCACTAGGAGCGCTGCTTCTGGGTGAGCATTTTCTTCTTTGCTTAGGACCTTATAGAGTTGGTTGAGAGCGGTCTTAGTCCCAGCTTTGCTTTATGGTGGTAAATAGATGGCTACGAATAATACAGATGAGAACTCTTGGTAGATAGTGTGGTCGACAGCTTATCATAAGGTACTCTACCTCAGGTGAGCAATACCTCGAGACTTCTTTAATATTAGGCATCGTGCACCAGCTGTTATTGACAAAAAGGCACACACCCCCACCCCTCATCTTACCAGAGGAACCGTCTCTGTTCTGCCGGTGCATGGAAAATCCCGGCAGCTCTATATTGTCCGTTTCTTCATTCAGCCACGTCTCGGTGAAACAAAAGATGTTAGTTTTTAATGTCTTGTTAGTAGGATAATCTTAATAGTAGGTCATCAATTGTATTTTCTAACGATTGCACGTTAGCAAGGAGAATGGAAGGCATTGGGAGTTTACTCGCTCGCCTCCGGCTTCTCAGAAGGATCCCCGATTTGCGTCCCCTTTTCCGGCATCTTTTCTTCACGCAAAAGGCGTGGATCTGGGCCTGTTCCAGTGAAAGCACGATATCCTTCTCGTCGGACTCGTTAAAGGAAAACGTTTCTGATGTTCAGAAGTTATTTTCGGTCATAAGAGACGGTAGCAGCAACATTATGTACACAATAAGTCAAAAAAATAAGTTCCAAAAAGAAATTACAAATTGCACAATTGGTTGGGGGAATGTAAAACGTCAGCTATGTTTTTCGGTGCCATCTTATTCTATTTCCTTGGTTTGTTGCGTCATTATGTCTTTTGGGGACAAACAGTTCATTGCCATTTAAAATCTTTTTTTCCCTAACCCTTAAACCTAACCCCTAAGCCAAAACATTTGAACTTTTTACAAGTGAGGACCAGTAAAATGTCCTCAATTCTCTGAATTTTTGTTGGTTTACTATTCTTGTGAGAACTTCTGGTACATGTACACACACAGTGTGATATCTCTGACTGGGCATTAGTGCTGGGAGTGATGGACTCTGATGATCAGGTGTTTGTTTACACCGGTATCTGGAAGACGAGCTGCATTATGCTCCACTCGAGCGTGTAGCTGGGATAACTGTGTAGATCGATAGGCTAGCTACTTGAGGCGGCCTTACTGAGCTATGATGTGAGGAGAGCAGCTCACCATGATAAGAAGATGGGGTAAATCTATTTGAATGCAATCACTTTTTGAAGGCTCCCCTTTTAATTTGAATGAAACCTTGCATATTTGCCCATTGTGGAAGAGCATTCAAAACATTCAAGAGATAAAGGTGCTCAAATTTGACCCATTTTGCATACTGCAGCATACCATTAAACATCCATGTCTTCATCACTGGACAAGTTCATCGGTTGAGATTGATATCATTTTTACCTTTTTAAGGACGATTATCGAAATGTGTAAAATCTGATTTTTTTTTCTTTCATATTCTCATATGTTGTAGTTTAAACCCTATTTTACATGATCTAAGGTTTCTGTTTTGTTCCCACCAGCGGTTGAGACAAAATGCTCTTGAATGCAGGGTTGGTGTCATGTTTTGGCTGAGCAATGTAAGAAAATGGGAATAACATTTCAACTTTCAAATGGTACCACAAAGATGGTCGGAGGTCCACACATCAGATAATGTTGACTTGAGTCAGAATATGTTTTTAAATTATACTGTCAATCCGCCGTAGGAAACCTATTGGAAATCATAGGAATATAGATAACAGGATAGACATTTCAGTTGACATTCGACGGTGGGTGGATTGGCAGTAATTTTTGTGGTAGTAATTATAACGTTTTTAATTCAATTAAAATGTCAATGGTGACCTAGCTACTGTAAATTGCAATCGACTGAAGGGATAGGTCTGTTCTAGAAATTATATTTCTTATGATTGAAATTACACACACACTATTCAAGAGCATGTTGTGTGTCTACTGACAGCGGGCACAACACAAAAACCTCAGATGTGAAATAGGGTCTTAGCTACATATGTGAATTTGAAAGTTTACTCGTTTTTATATAATTAATTGGTTTAAATGACGTGTTTTGGCATGTTTTATAAAAAAATACGTTTTATATAAAAAAAAATGTTTTCAAGAAATAATACAATAGTTTGACAGCACCATTTATCTTTTCTTGTGATGAAGACATGTCTCATGGCTTGGTGGGGTATGCAAAATGAGTAAACTTTGAGCACCATTATCTCCTGAATGTTTTAGGATTCAGGTCCCAAAAGTCACGCGCTGACCTTCCATGGGCAAACATGTATGGAAAGTTTTGTTTAAATCAAAAGGGGTACTTTCATGGCTCGATAGACTGTAACAAGTTTGATTTGTTCAAGATTTCGGCTGAAGTGGTAAACAAGGTTAACCCATGCAGTGGTCCCACTGTGTTAGAAATAGTCTGCCTGCCCATCCGGTTGCTACACACTGAAGTGTGTTTAGTACCTCTAGGGACCAGGGACCCTTCTCCCAGCTGTTCCCTTCTGTGTCGCCCGGCATCAGTCGGCACAATGTGTGTCACACCTCGTGGGAGGTTTATGTGCACTGTCGCAATGACTTTATTTGCTACAAGTCGTGTGTGTGTGTATGAGACGTGTGTACAATTGTGCATCTGGAGCAGAGAGATTAGACATCACTTTCTCTCAATTCCTGTTTACGACTCCCTAATATTAATATTAAGTGTTTACTCCACATCCTGTGTGTGTGTGCTCCATTTCATTCTGTTTTATTCCTGGTTTTGATGTTAGGAGGTCAGTGAAGATGAATAAGGCTGTCAGCACTGTTGTTCAAGCAGATGAAAGATGAGAGCAGATCTCTGCAGTGAATAGGTGGCAGTCTGGCTGGATTTTTGAAATTGATTAGGCTGACCATGAGCGAAGGCCCATGGCACTGAGCTGAGATGTGAGGTGACAGTCACAGACAGCATAGAGATGGTTAGGCTCGATCCTGAAGCACTGTTGCAGGGCAGAGAAATTAGTTTACCAGTGTTTTTGCTGCAGTCATTTTGCTGTGGGGCTGCGCCATGGGCAAAATCATTGCCACCATGCCTAAAAAATATGGAACGTGTGAACCATTTCTAACAAGGCGCACTTTGAAGATGCTAGAAAAGTTCACATTTTAATGTTCCTCTGCAAACACAATGAGTAATGAATAGAAAAATCTGACAACCCCATAATAGAATGGTTTATCGATTTACTAGTCGGATTGTTGTTTTTCTTTGCGAGAGAAATATTCCTCTCGAGGCTCGTTCAAGTTGCTAGTGCCGTGGAGAGGGAAACATGCATTCTGAAAAGCAGTCAATGCACAATAATTTTTGCAATTGCAAAAACACCTGTTTTAATGGCATTTGTTGAAAAGAGGGGGATCCCTGGTTTCTATTCCTATTCTATTTATTTCTCAACTCCTAAAAATGTACTAACTGCACCATTTTTAAACCCAGTGTTTTTAGCAGCAGCATGGTTACGCACATTGATTCTCTGCAATTCGCACTGCGTTCATGGGGGAGAGTGGGCCAGAATGTAAAACGGGCCACTTGTAGGGTCACTTGAGGTAAAATGCCACCTTACCTCAATAATTTTTGGGGAGTGACAGTTTTTTTTTTTATGAGGAAGAGTAGTGGCAACCAGGAAAAGTTTTTTTGGGGTGGGGTGGGGGGGGGGGGTGATTGGTGACATGAAGTGGTTTCTGTGAGAAGTACAGGAAGGGGCCTCTTTATCCCGGGTGGTGGGTTACCCCAAGATTTTGGGACATAAAATTCATCAATAGAATGCTAACTAGTTAAAAGTGTGCAATAATAGTGTTTTTAACATGATTTGTGAATGACTACCTCGTCTCTGTACCCCACACATACAATTATTATCAGTAAGGTCTCTCAGTCAAGCAGTGAATTTCAACCACAGATTCAACCACAAAGACCAGGGAGGTTTTCCAATGCCTCAAAAAGGACACCTATTGGTAAATCCCTTTTGAGCATGGTGAAGTGATTAATTACACTTTGATGTATCAATACACCCAGTCACTACAAAGATACAGCTGTCCTTAACTCAGTTGTCAGAGAGGAAGGAAACTGCTTAGGGATTACACCATGAGGCCAGTGGTGACTTTAAAACAGTAACGGAGTTTAATGGCTGTGATGGGATGGATCAACAACATTGTAGTTCCTCCACAATACTAACCTAATTAACTGAGTGAAAAGAAGGAAGCCTGTACAGAATAAAAATATATTCCAAAACATGCATCCTGTTTGCAACAATGCATTTAAGTAATACTGTAAAAAATGTGGCAAAGCAATAAAAAAAAGAATTGTCCTGAAACAGTGTTATGCTTGGGGCATATACAACACATTACTGAGTACCACTCTCCATATTTTCAAGCATGGTGATGGCTGCATCATGTTATGGGTATGCTTGTAATCATTTAAGGACTGGGGAGTTTTACAGGATAAAAATAAATGGAATGGAGCTAAGCACAGGCAACATCCTAGAGAAAAACCTGGTTGTCTGCTTTCCACCAGACACTGGGAGATGAATTCACCTTTCAGCAGGACAATAACCTAAAACACAAGGACAAATGTATTTATTTTTTATTTAACCTTTGTTTAACTAGGCAAGTCAGTTAAGAATACATTCTTATTTAAAATAACGGCCTAGGAACAGTGCCTAGTTCAGGGGTAAAATGACAGATTTTTACCTTGTCAGGTCGGGTATTCGATCTAGCAACCTTTCGGTTACTGGCCCAACGCTCTAACCACTAGGCTACCTGCTGTCCCAAATCTACTTTGGAGTTACTTACCAAGAAGACAGTGAATGTTCCTGAGTAGCCGAGTAAAAGTTTTGACATAAATCTGCTTGATAATCTATGGCAAGACCTGAAAAGGGTTGTCTACTAATGACCAACAACCAATTTGACAGTGCTTGAAGAATTTTGAAAAGCATTATGAGCAAATGTTGTACAATCCCGTGTGTGGAAAGCTCTTAGACACACAGACTCACAGCTGCAATCACTGCTAAGGTGATTCTAACATGTATTGACTCAGGGTTGTGAGTACTTGTCTAACCAAGATATTAGTGTTTTTTATTTTTCATATCTGTTCTTTACAAATGTTACCATTTTTCTTTCACTTTCACATTAGGGTATTTTGTGGAGATTGTTGACAAAAAAATGGCAATTCAATCAATTTTAATCCCACTTTGTAACGCAACAAAATGTGAAAAAGGTCAAGGGGTGTGAATACTTCTTGAAGGAACTGTATATGCATGGTTCAATATGTTTAAATTAAATAAATATGTTATTGGGATCATTTCTTGTGGTGGAAATTATATTAGCATAATTGTTGAGTAGAAAAAAGTTACCAGAACTGATCTTCTCAGTCCTTCTACATACCCCCCCCCCCCCCCCCCCATCATTTTGTATGTATTCCTAGTTATTAAGCATTTCACTGTTAGTCTACTCCTCATGTTCAAGAAGCATGTGACAAATAACCTTCGATTTACTGTGAGAGTTGGAATTGCAAAATTGTTACGTTTTCATCATGCGCCATTTAACACTAGAAGCGGAGCAGGCACCCTTGTGTTTGATTTTGTAATTAAAATAAATCACAATTTTGAAATCAATGTCCTCCTCCTAACCTGACTTTTCCTAAATAGTTGTATTTTACATCGCTCAGTTGTTAGATAAAACATTTTTTGGGATGTTTGGATATTTTCTAGCAAGCTATCAATGTGCATAATATCTAACAATCGAAGCGAGAGAGAAAGAAGATGCGTTAATGCGCATTCTGAGTGACAGCAAACTTGTCTGCCCGCTGCACATTTTGAGGACAAGCCACACACACACACCTCTGCACGCTGCTCCTAATCTGCAGCTCTTTTGGCCTATAATCCTGCAGTGAGAAGTATTTTATCTATTTAGGCATAATAAAATGCTTCAGTTTTTTTCCGATCAAGTATCAACGATCAATTTACGGATATGATTACACCCCTAATAAAAACATAGTAGATTAATCTCATATGTAGGCTAAAGGCAGGGGTGCAACTTTGGTTTTAGAAGTGTGGGGGACATAATTTGGCGGGGGGTCTGGGGGTCCTCCCATTTTTTGGGGCATCTAAAGTTAATTTCACGAATTTATACACAAGCTAATATGACCCATGGCCCTTCTCGCCGTCTCTGTTTAGAACAACAAAAAGTAGCAAAAATGGCCACAGTCATGAAGCTAGGTAAGAGACCATTATTAAATATGTTTAAGTGATTAATAAGACTAAACTAGATCAATGATAATTCAATAATCAATATTGTGTGCCACTAGGGCTGTTGCGCTGACTGTATTACAGCCACACCGGCGGTCACGAGTCATGAAGGCAGTCAAATTCCATGTGACCGTTTAGTCAAGGTAATTAGGCCTCTCCAAGCTCTGCTGCTGCTGCTGGTCATTAGTAGCCTAATATACTTGCTAACTGCCTGGTACTCAGCACTCTATTGTCCCTCTAATCACTCTGACATCAATGTAAATGTAATGGAAATCCGATCAAACACTTCATGAGAGCCCATGAGCGCATTTTGAGCAACATTTCTATAAGCTATGTAATTGCTCAAGAAAACAGAGTGATGGCCTCTACTAAAAAGAGGAGGTTCTCATCAGCTTATATTATCACTTGTGAATGATCAATGCTTTTTTTGGGGGGGTGACTTTTTCTAATCATAGTCGCACACCTCATGTAGCCTAGTGTAACGCCCTGGCCATAGAGAGGGGTTTTTGTTCTTTATTTTGGTTAGGCCAGGGTGTTACATTGGGTGGGCGTTCTATGTTCATTTTTCTATGTTTTTGTATTTCTTTGTTTTGGGCCGTGTGTGGCTCCCAATCAGGCACAGCTGTAGTTCGTTGTTGCTGATTGGGAGTCACACATAAGGAGCCTGTTTTTCCTTTGGGTTTTGTGGGGGATTGTTTCTGTTTAGAGTGTTTCCTAACAGGACTGTTTTGCTGTCGTGTTTTGTTCATTTTTGTAGTGTTCTCTTTGTTCGTATTAAATTTCAAGATGAACACTAACTCCGCTGCACCTTGGTCTACTCTCTCTTCCGACAGCCGTTACACCTAGCCCATAGGCCTATATGTTTTGATAAGGTTTGCATCACAACTAAAGTGTCCAAATAATTTCTTAATATTAAGCACATTAATCTGCTTTACAAGAGCTGTAGAGCTTAACTGGCATACATAAGCAGCAAGTGAGTTTCAAGATTGGGGAAGATAATTTTCACCATACAAATGCACCTTTTTATAATAAAAGCATTAAATGCCTAATTGCATTTGAGGTCACATTTGATGATGGCGTTTTCCACTAATGGAACATTTTCGCTTATTGCCTACTACCATGTGCGCATTACTGCGCTTGTAATGTGAAGAAATAAGACTGTTTGGCATATTTATTTCTCGCACAGAATAGAATAGGTTGACTTTTGTACTATAAGGGATAGTAGATTGACATAGGGTAGTGTTTTGTTGTTCGTTAGGCCTTCTCATCTTGTTGGCTGACAAAGTAAATGTGGACAGTTCTTCCAATATCTTCAATATGCACCTCGGAATTGGGTAAAGACACACGCAGTTGCATCCTGGATGTGTCTGCGCCCTGGATGTGTCCTCACTTGCCTGTGAGAAAGACCCGAAAACGTGATGGAAAGCCATGTGAGTGAGAGGTGATTCGGAGCGTGCAGCACTCAGGGAGAAGGGCACAACTGCCACTGGCCGCAAAAGGCATGGATTATTTTTAGAGTGCATAACGGCCAGACAAAGGGGATGCCCCTATGAAATTCTTGGCATTACCAAGTAATTGTCAAATTGTGAATGAGTGACTGAGGTAGTGTGTACATCCTGCGCAAAAAAACAAAGCAGAGCTCATGCATTTCAAGCAACTTTATTCAAATCATCATTAGTCACATCATGCAGCCTTACAATGTATTACATATCCAGAACATATAGCCCAATGTTTGTAGAAAAACTGAAGTTACATTAATAATCTAAATTAAGCATATTGGAATACCTATTTCTTTTTCAACCGCTCAACACAGAATAGACGCATGTGCGAATTCCCTCAAATCATTTTAGAAAATATCCTTTCTATTTTATTCAGCTTTGTTCATTTGTATTCTTCATACTATAAAATAATGCCATGGAATTCTAAGCAACTCTTGTCTGCTAAATGAACTAGTGTAGCCCACAGACATTTGGCATAGCCAGATCAGGACCCAACATAAGGACAACTCGGAGTATGCCATTTTGTTCTGAAATAGATTTTCTTCATATCATGCTTGTTTAGACCTGTCTAAATAGATCATGGATTTATTGTGAAGGTGTAGGTTATATTACATGGATTTTTAAGACTTAAAAATGTAGATGTTCCAAAGGTCTGTATCAGTGGCTTTGTGTGTGTGTTGAAGCCAGGAGATGCTAAAGTGTTTATGCTAATTAACGGTCAATTAATGTGAGACCGACCAGTTATTTGCTTGACAATCACAGGCTGACAATTTCGTGACCGCCACAGCCCTAGTTGCGCCTTTAACCAATAGCCTAACAAATGAATGACTCATACAAATAAAGGACATTTGATTGTTTTTATTAAGAAATCCTCTATCAAATTTCAGCCAGACCGCCCAGTCAGCCCGAGCCGCCTGCATCCCCGACCCCCACCAGTCTAGTCAATAACTCAACTCTCTCCCCAACACAATTTCCTTCCCATATATTTTTTTTCCCGTCTCAAGGGGAAAGGTTTCCAAATCAAATGTTTAGTAAAAACACATCCTACACATTAACACACAAACAGTACATCCTCCATATAATTCATATCATAGGGCTAATAGTACTGTAGAGGTCTTTTTACTTGCACACAATATAGCTGGGTCACCCCATCCTGCCCCTAGGGGTCCATGACCCTGCAGCGCCCCAACCCAACACACCCCACTCAGCTTTAGGATCTTAGTGAAACATTCCTTATTGGTTTCAGGTGTGTTAGGCCAGAGTGACAATCAACAGTACGGCAGACCCCCAGGGCTAGGACTGAGCAGCCCAGCAGGGTATCGCCCCTGATGTGGGCATGTTTTCAATACAGACTCCTTTTGTCAAACAGTATTCCATATAAGGAATCCAGAACGTATGAAAGTTGCACAGTATACCTTTTAATTGTATCAAATCTAGTGATACATAACTTTCCATTTCTGCCATCCATTGTGGGAGGATAACCAACCTTCCAATTAATGGCAATGCGTTTCTTAGCTGCTATAAATGCTAGGTTACACAGTTTCTTCTGATAACAGTCTCCAGTATCAACATTTCCAAGCAAACAAAAATGGGGACAATCTGTAGACATGCTGAGATAAAAGAACATACTCTTTGCCAGAATTCAGCCAGCCTTCACAAGACCATAACATATGCAAATATGTCCCCTTTTTGTGTTTTACACCTCCAGCAGAATAATACAATTTCTGAGTGCATGATATTCAGTTTCACTGGCATATAGTACGTTCTATGGATGGTCTTAAACTGCAGTTATTTATGTCTGAGATCAAATTAACCTGACTGGGCATTCTAACATAGATGCATCATCATCAATAGCGTCTCAGGTCTTCCTCACATATTTGCTTTACATGTTTTGTGTCATCGGGAAAAGCCTCTATCAACCCTTAATACAGTTTGGAAATCATCTTTAGAGGTCAGACTGCCTTAAAATACTTTCAATCTTTGACGCTTCTTGCTTGTCCAGTGTTTGCTGCACAGGGAGAATAAAGGGTTGTATCTGCAAAAGTTCACCTCTGAGCTGTGACAGACTGGTTTCCCTGGCTGCCTGACCCTGATGAGACCACTGTCACCATCTGATCCTGCTCAGATGAGGCATGACAAAGAATTACCTTGGTGTACATTTATACATGGATTCTATTCTTGGATAATATAATGGTTCTAATTTACCATTATTCCCAAATCCCAGACTGTAGCTCACTCATCATCTCAAGATGGAACTTTGTATCCATTCACCGATTGTTATTATATACTGCAACATTCAACTGAGCTCCGTAGACTGGTCTTCCCTGGCTGTCTGACCCTACCGTGTCAGTGTGAAAAGTAGGGAATTAGCTAGGGAAACTGACAGATCAATAGCGTTACATTGCTATACTGACTAATAACTAATATTACGTTGAAGAAACGTCAGAATATATCAATTTTCAATCTCTGGTTTCATTGTTTGATCCAGGTCTAGTGTGGTAGAGTCAAAAATAATAGCTTACGTTAGTGAGCTAGCTAGCTAACATTAGCCAACTTTTGGCTAGCTTTAGCTAATGGGACAATGGTACATTATCATATTTACTTCTTTTGAAACGGGACAAAATAAAGGCAACAGAACATTTCCATACACACAACAGCTGTTAGATACTGCTACCTGAAAGATGGCTAGAGCTGAACTGGCTGCGGTAGCTACTAGCTAGCTAGCTAACTAGCTGCTAGTTGTTCATTCACTTCTAGCACTTGGAATAAATCCTTTTTTGTCTGTCAAAAGCAGTTACCTTGACTGATCTAGCTGGCAACTAAAGAGTAGCCAGTTTCTGCCCTGCTTACTTTTACAACTCTGAGAAAAAAGGCAACACAGACAGCAGCAACCTCTGTTCATCTCTCCCATGCTGTTTCTATACGCCAGCCTTTCAGAAGCTTTGCTTTCACACAGCCTGTCCGCTCACTTTGTGGTGTCCGTGCGGTTCCAGCCAGCTGAAACTGGAAAACAGCCTACCCGACCTCTATGAGGTGTCCGCATGGTCCTAAAGCACACCAGTGCCGTATTTTGTATCACAGTGCGATGATACAACTCGGGGGGACAAAAATGCAATTTCAGAATTGTGTGTGTGTGTGTGGTGGGGGGGGGGTCATGTCCCCCCCATCCCCAGTTAAAGTTGCGCCTCTGGCTAAAGTGGATGCCCGACAGCGCGTTCTCTAGCAGGTACTTGAAGGCTGAGAAGCCCATTGGTTCTAGTGTTAAGTGGAAAGAGCGTACCAGATTATTTATGTTTTTGCAATCAAACAATAAGATTATGGGTTGTGTTTGACAGGGGAAGTTCAATAAGAGACTCCAATAATCTCATTTGCATACACTCTGAACCGCAGCATCGTTCAAATAAACAACAGCTGACACAACTCCCGCAGATGGGGGTGATACTCTTTCTTTGAAACCCCATTTTCTGAGTTTGGGCTTTCTGAAGCAGTTGGAAGTTCAGGCCATGGGAAATGACCAGCAGAGAGAGAGACACGCACGCAGGCAGAGAGGGGGAGGCGGACCGGGGGGGAGAGACGGACCGAGGGGGAGAATAGACCCAGCTCGCAAGTGTCTTAGACCTAGCCTCAGGAGCCTGGGCTATACTGAGAAACACAGCTGCCAGACCCATCCATGAGACTTACAGAGCATAACCGCTCTCACAGCTCCGCTACCCTCACAGTGGGTGATAGACCCAAGCTGTCTGCCTGGTGTCTTGGGCCAGGGGTCCTGAGCCCTCTTCTGTGGCGGTGTCTGGGGGTTTTGAGGGCATGACTCATATAGTTACCCCTAGCCTAGCTCTGGGTGACCTCTGGTTCTATAACCCTGTGTTGTGGAAACCCACTGATTTCTGGGGTGTTTATTTTGGGAGGCCCTTTATGGCAGGTTGTGGGGGTCAGTGCCCAGGGGGCTATGGGGTGGTTATGAGACTGTTATGAGATGTGCTTTGGGGATTTGGACCATATTTTGAACATAGAGTGGCTTATTCCTTTTTGGGCCGACAATACTGGTCCTGTTTTTGGTCTTAGTCTCATCCTGGTGGATTTAGACTTTATTACTTAGTTCTTCTGTAATATGGACACAATGTTGATCTTTGTGAGGGTGAGGCAGAGTGATGATGGAAAGAGTTGTGAAAGACCATGGAAAAGGATTGTTGGCCTGCATTTCTGACCCCTTCACTCGCTCTTTCTCTCTTGGGCAATTCCACGGTAACAAGGAGACGAGAGAAAGGGAGAAACGGAATTACGCTTAGACTCAGATTTTTTACTTTAAAATGTATGCCAATCAAAAGACATTGATTTCAAAGTTTAACAAACATACAATTTTATGCACTTTGAACAATTTTATGACTACTTTGAACAATTTACACAGTAAAAATAAAACATTTACTGGAAAATCTGCAAAGATGCAAAGAATTATGGTAAAACTGTATTCTGTTTTCCAAACTTTGTTTTCCAAACAATTCTTCCTGTAAAAGTTTTTTTGTAAAATGTTACATTTACGTCATTTAGCAGACTCTCTTATCCAGAGCGACTTACAAATTGGTGCATTCACCTTATGATATCCAGTGGAACAACCACTTTACAATAGTACATCTATATCTTTTTTTGGGGGGGGGGGGGGGGGGGTTAGAAGGATTACTTAATCCTATCCCAGGTATTCCTTAAAGAGGTGGGGTTTCAGGTGTCTCCGGAAGGTGGTGATTGACTCCGCTGTCCTGGCGTCGTGGGGAACTTGTTCCACCATTGGGGTGCCAGAGCAGCAAACAGTTTTGACTGGGCTGAGCGGGAACTGTGCTTCCGCACTGGTAGGGAGGCGAGCAGGCCAGAGGTGGATGATATCAGTGCCCTTCTTTGGGTGTAGGGACTGATCAGAGCCTGAAGGTACGGAGGTGCCGTTCCCCTCACAGCTCTGTAGGCAAGCACCATGGTCTTTTAGCAGATGCGAGCTTCAACTGGAAGCCAGTGGAGTGTGCGGAGGAGCGGGGTGACGTGAGAGAACTTGGGAAGGTTGAACACCAGACGGGCTGCGGCGTTCTGGATGAGTTGTAGGGGTTTAATGGCACAGGCAGGGAGCTCCGCCAACAGCGAGTTGCAGTAATCCAGACGGGAGATGACAAGTGCCTGGATTAGGACCTGCGCCGCTTCCTGTGTGAGGCAGGGTCGTACTCTGCGAATGTTGTAGATCATGAACCTACAGGATCGGGTCACCGCCTTGATGTTAGCGGAGAACGACAGGATGTTGTCCAGGGTCACGCCAAGGCTCTTAGCACTCTGGGAGGAGGACACAATGGAGTTGTCAACCGTGATGGCGAGATCATGGAACAGGCAGTTTCCCCGGGAGGAAGAGCAGCTCTGTCTTGCCGAGGTTCAGCTTGAGGTGGTGATCCGTCATCCACACTGATATGTCTGCCAAACATGCAGTGATGCAATTCGCCACCTGGTTATCAGAAGGGGGAAAGGAGAAGATTGTGTGTCGTCTGCGTAGCAATGATAGGAGAGACCATGTGAGGATATGACAGAGCCAAGGGACTTGGTGTATAGCGAGAATAGGAGAGGGCCTAGAACTGAGCCCTGGGGGACACCAGTGGTGAGAGCACGTGGTGCGGAGACGGTTTTTCGCCACGCCACCTGGTAGGAGCGACCTGTCAGGTAGGACGCAATCCAAGAGTGAGCCACACCGGAGATGCCCAACTTGGAGAGGGTGGAGAGGAGGATCTGATGGTTCACAGTATCAAAGGCAGCAGATAGGTCTAGAAGGATGAGAGGAGAGAGAGTTAGCTTTAGCAGTGCGGAAAGCCTCCGTGACACAGAGAAGAGCAGTCTCAGTTGAATGACCAGTCTTGAAACCTGACTGATTTGGATCAAGAAGGTCATTCTGAGAGAGATAGCAAGAGAGCTGGTCAAGGACGGCACGCTCAAGAGTTATGGAGAGAAAAGAATGAAGGGATACTGGTCTGTAGTTGTTGACATCGGAGGGATCGAGTGTAGGTTTTTTGAGAAGGGGTGCAACTCTCGCTGTCTTGAAGACGGAAGGGACATAGCCATCGGTCAAGGATGAGTTGATGAGCGAGGTGAGGTAAGGGAGAAGGTCTCCGGAAATGGTCTGGAGAAGAGAGGAGGGGATAAGGTCAAGCGGGCAGGTTGTTGGGCTGCCAGCCGTCACAAGTCGCAAGATTTCATCTGGAGAGAGAGGGGAGAAAGAGGTCAAAGCATAGGGTAGGGCAATGTGAGCAAACGGTGTCGTTTGACTTAACAAACGAGGATTGGATGTCGTCAACCTTCTTTTCAAAATGGTTGACAAAGTCATCCGCAGAGAGGGAGGAGGGGGGGGGGGAGGGGGAGGAGGATTCAGGAGAGAGGAGAAGGTGACAAAGAGCTTCCTAGGGTTAGAGGCAGATGCTTGGAATTTAGAGTGGTAGAAAGTGGCTTTAGCAGCAGAAACAGAGGAAGAAAATGTGGAGAGGAGGGAGTGAAAAGATGCCAGATCCGCAGGGAGGCTAGTTTTCCTCCATTTCCGCTCGGCTGCCCGGAGCCCTGTTCTGTGAGCTCGCAATGAGTCGTCAATCCACGGAGCAGGAGGGGAGGACCGAGCCGGCCGGGAGGATAGGGGACATAGAGAGTCAAAGGATGCTGAAAGGGAGGAGAGGAGGGTTGAGGAGGCAGAATCAGGAGATTGGTTGAGGAAGTATTGAGCAGAGGGAAGAGATGATAGGATGGAAGAGGAGAGAGTAGCAGGAGAGAGAGAGCGAAGGTTGCGATACCATCTGAGTAGGGGCAGAATGAGTAGTGTTGGAGGAGAGCGAGAGGGAAAAGGATACAAGGTAGTGGTCGGAGACTTGGAGGGGAGTTGCAGTGAGATTAGTAGAAGAACAGCATCTAGTAAAGATGAGGTCAAGCGTATTGCCTGCCTTGTGAGTAGGGGGGTCGGTGAGAGGGTGAGGTCAAAAGAGGAGAGGAGTGGAAAGGAGGCAGAGAGAAATGAGTCAAAGGTAGACGTAGGGAGGTAGTCACCCAGAACTGTGAGGGGTGAGCCATCCTCAGGAAAGGAGCTTATCAAGGCGTCAAGCTCATTGATGAACTCTCCAAGGGAACCTGGAGGGAGATAAATGATAAGGATGTTAAGCTTAAATGGGTAGTGACTGTGACAGCATGGAATTCAAAGGAGGAGATAGACAGATGGGTCAGGGGAGAAAGAGAGAATGTCCACTTGGGAGAGATGAGGATTCCAGTGCCACCACCCCGCTGACCAGATGCTCTCGGGCTATGCGAGAACACGTGGTCAGATGAGGAGAGAGCAGTAGGAGTAGCAGTGTTTTCTGTGGTAATCCATGTTTCCGTCAGCGCCAAGAAGTCGAGGGACTGGAGGGTAGCATAGGCTGAGATGAACTCTGCCTTGTTGGCCGCAGACCGGCAGTTCCAGAGGCTGCCGGAGACCTGGAATTCCACGTGGTTCGTGCGCGCTGGGACCACCAGGTTAGTGGCAGCGGCCATGCGGTGTGAAGCGTTTGTGTCGCCTGTGCAGAGAGGAGAGAACAGGGATAGACAGACACATAGTTGACAGGCTACAGGAGAGGCTACGCTAATGCAAAGGAGATTGGAATGAAAATTAACTAAACAACTGGGGAAGCGAGAGAGCAGGGCCTCCCTCACTAACCATTCACTGAAACACTCAAATATAACTTTTCCAACTTCCACTTTAGAAATTATAATTGATGTAAACTACAGTGGTTCAATGTTTCCAGGAATAGGCTCAAACTTAGTTTATTCAGCTAGATAACTTGGTACAGTATTCTTCCGTGAAACCCACCCAGTGCACCGTGTCCTATGACGCCGCAGCTAACTAGCATGCTAGCATCCAATAACACACGGTTAGCACCAATACTTGGTTACAACAAACTACCAATGGATCATTCGTGTCCGTGTCTAGTTCCTTTCATAACGCAGAAGTAATTAAATGTTGGCTAGCTAGCACAAAGTCAGTCCTGCTAGCTACACAAGTGGACTACACAACTCGAAAGTTCAGAAAGTTAAGCTTACGTTGCAAAAATCTTTTTGACTAAAAATGATACAGTACTGCTAGCTGGTAGAGTTGGCTAGCTAGCAGTGGCTGCGTTTACCTTTATCTTTTATCTTTGATACAGAGACAATTATGTAGCTTGCTAACATTACACTAATCAAATCGTTCCGTTGTAATGTATTTCGTTTCTACAGTACTGCTAGTTGGTAAAGTTGGCGATATTTGGCGATATTTGGACGATATTTGGAAAACGGCGCGAACGAACGAATACAGCTGGCTAGCTAACCTTGTTCGTTTCTCAAAGTTAGTTTCTCAAAGCTACACCTACACCTTTAGCTACACCTTTATCCTTGATGCAAAGACAACTATGTAGCTAGCTAGCTAACATTACACTAATCAAATCGTTCCGTTGTAATGTAATGAAATGTAATATTACCCGCGGAGCGAAGTACAGCACGACTACTCACTCCAGCATCCGACACACATGTTCAGTGGAAATTGTTAAGTAGTCCTTGTGCATAGAGTTCGTGGTTTGTTAATTTTTGAAATCAATGTTTTTTTTGTTTGGTATACATTTTAATCAAGTGAAATATCTGAGTCTCAACATAATTCTCTTTCTCTCTTCCTCTCCTGGTCTTTCTTTCTCTCCCACCCGGCCAGCAGGAAGGGCCCAATTATAGAGATATCAGGCTAATGCAGAAAACGTGATAGCCTGGAAAATGTCCTCTGTGTCACACAGAGACCATGTTTGTCCTGCTCCAGTGCAAACAGGATGCAGTGTGCAGGAGAGCAGCGCCAGATAAGAACAACGGACTGACAACTTAAGGAAAGAAAAAGGGAGGAGTGGGCGGCAAGGGACAGACTGAGGACAACAGAGAGAAAGGAGTGGAAAAACGGGGGTAGTGACAGGCAGGAGGTGAAAAAGGGAAAAGACATGAGATGGAGGGAAATATTAGGAGGTTGAAGAAGGTAGCGATAGGACATGCATTACATGACCAAAAGTATGTGGACACCTGCTCGTCGAACACCCCCCCCCCCTTTTGCTGCTATAACAGCCTCCACTCTTCTGGGAAGGCTTTCCACTAGATGTTGGAACATTGCTATGTGGACTTCAGTCACAAGAGCATTAGTGAGATCGGGCACTGATTTTGGCCGATTACGCCTGGCTCAGTCTACGTTCCAATTCATCCCAAAGGTATTCAATGGGGTTGAGGTCAGGGCTCTGTGCAGGCCAGTCAAGTTCTTCCACATTGATCTCGACAAACCATTTATGTATTGGCCTCGCTTGTTGCATAGAGGCATTGTCATGCTGAAACAGGAAAAGGGCTTCCCCAAACTGTTGCCACAAAGTTGGAAGCACAGAACTGTCTAGAATGTCATTGTGGCCTCCCGAGTGGCGCAGCAGTCTAAGGCACTACATCGCCATGCTTGAGGCGTCACTACAGACCCGAGTTTGATCCCAGGCCGTGGCTGAGCCGTTGTTGCTTCTAGACGTTTCCACTTCACAATAACAGCACTTACAGTTGACCGGGGCAGCTCTAGCAGGGCAGAAATTTGACGAACTGACGTGTTGGAAAGGTGGCATCCTATGACGGTGCCAAGTTGAATGTCACTGAGCTCTCCAGTACAGCCATTATACTGCCAATGTTTGTCTATGGTGATTGCATTGATGTGTGTGTTCGATTTTATACACCTGTCAGCAATGACTGTGGCTGCAATAGCTGAATCCACTAATTTGAAGGTGTGTATATACACACACACATATGTATGTATGTATGTATGTATGTATGTATGTATGTATGTATGTATGTATGTGTGTGTGTGTGTGTGTGTGTGTGTGTGTGTGTGTGTGTGTGTGTGTGTGTGTGTGTGTGTGTGTGTGTGTGTGGTGTGGGGGGGGGGAGTGTAGTGTAGTGTGCATGGGCTTCCGAGTGGCACAGCGGCTAAGGCACTGCATCTCAGTGCAAGAGGCATCACTACAGTCCCTGGTTCGGATCCAGGCTGTATCACATCTGGCCGTGATTAGGAGTCCCATAGGGCGGCACACAATTGGCCCAGCATCGTCCGGGTTTGGCCGGGGTAGGCTGTCATTGTAAATAAGAATTTGTTCTTAACTGATTTGCCTAGTTAAATAAAGGTAAACAATTGTGTTATGGAGAGGAGAAGTTGATTTGGTTTAATTTTATTTCATGTGTAATATTGACATCACTACCTGACAAACTTGACCTCACTCACCTATAACACTCTGCAAACGTAACGTCCCTGTCATACTAGTTCCTGTTTATCGTCAGTAAATGTTGTCGAAGATGCCTTGATTTACTTGACTTATTACTATAACTCCTAGTGGAACAGGGGGCCTCAACATTGCGTCTCCAGGGAACCCTGTCCAGGGAAGTTTTATTTCAACTTAAGTACCTGTCTCCCATGGTGTCTGTGTATCATGGATGAAAATAGCCTTCTGGTTTAAAGCAGGAGGATTAAGGATCTGGGACACAGTGGTGCCAAATCAGAGACCTTCTGTACAGACACACTGGTGATAATGTTCATGAATCACTTGTTATGCGCCATCAAGGAACAGATTAAGGGGTGTTTATATATCTCTCTTCTCATCCACGGTCTTTTTGTCATTCTTTTTCAATATATTGTTGTTTATCTTTTTCTGACATGAAGATATAATGATGCTCAGCCTACTTCTCTCTCCCACTCCGCTTCTATCTCACACACCTCTCCATGTCTCTCTCTCTCTCTCTCTCTCTCCTCATTCTCTTCTTTCTCTTTCTTTCCCTTTCTTTCCCCACTCTCTTCTTCTGTCACTCTCACGCACCCTCTCTTAGGGCTGGGCTGTATACTGTATTTTGCGATATACTGGTATTGATGCACGGACCGGTTTGTATTTTTACTTTACCTTCTAAAACGGTATTTGAATGTTTGGTTTGTTAAATGTTGTGAAACTGCATGTGTAGCATCCATTTTTATAGTTTACTCCACTACTTGAGTCATCTCTCTCCTCTCTCTCGCTCTCTCTCTACATGCCGCTTTCCACACAGACCTAGCCCCGCCCCTCGACCACAACACTCGTGTTCAGTCTGCATTGTCAGTGCATCACATGCAACAATGTTGAGGACAATGATGCTGTTTTCACTTTGCTTCTTAATTTAAATCCACTAGCATTTTATAATTACGCTATTAGTTTGTGTTTCTTACATCTGCAAATGGCTAGTTTGTCTTTTTCTTAGCAAGTTGGGCCTAAATCGTGTTAGCCGCTAATGCTAATCACTACTGTAGCTGGCTAGCTAATAAATGTACTGAGTCAGAGCAAATGTAACTAGCTATACAGCTTGATAATACCAATGATGGTGTAGGCCTGAATCAGCATGTTGTTTGCGCCACAGTATCTTCTAAATCAACAAGGAATATGCAAGCTGAAAATTTTAGCTACATGAAGTGGCTAAGAGAGAACTTTCGATGTAGCCAAAGATTATAGGGTCCCCTAGGAAACACTTATTAACACTTTGTTCCTAACCCGTCACAATAAATCTTTCCTTTTATTTGTTGTCATGTCAAACAACACTGTCTTCAAAGTTCCCACTATTATATTCTAACTATATAATTAGAATAATTATTCAATTACCATGATTCCAACCGTTCACCCAAGTGTTTCCTCTAAATCGCAAATAAAAGAATTGCAACATTTGGTTAAAAATAAGGCCTAGAAATATCCCACATTGTTTATGAAAATGTATAACACTCCAAAATATACCGTAACCCTAAAGATCTTTATTTATTAAATGCATTTAAGTTAGGCAGCCCCACATGGCATTGTGGAAATTATCTCAAATGAGTGCAGGAAATGCAGAAATTCATGAAAATGCTGAAAATAAATATTTTTTGTTGAATTGAACAGTATAAAAGAATCAGAATGGAGAAATAACCTTTGTAATCACTTAGAATATGTGTTACACCCTAGGGTCACACACTACTCATAAGGCACAATTATAACTTTTATTATTGAAAAACATAAAATAGCTATACTGTCAAATTTGAGTAAAATACCAGTATATGATATTTTGGCCATATAGCCCAGCCCTACCCTCTCTTTCACTCGACCACTCTTGTGAGAGACGGACACTCATCAAACATGGCCCTTGTGGTGAAGAGAGGCAGGCAGGCAGGCAGGCATCTGTGTGACTTTTCAAAGCCAGTGAAAGTGGGGCAGCCTTTTGATGTGAATCTGCGACAGCCTGGTTCTATCTCCTCACATGAATTATGCATGACTGCTAAATATGGCACGGTTTGAAACAATCTCCTTTTTTGAAAATGTGCACAGAAATACTTTTCGTAGAATTTGGATTTGTTATGGAGTGCACCTCGTGTAGTCTTGTACTGGGAAGTCCCTTTTTGAGAGGTTTGGTCATGGACCTTGTGTTTTTAGAACATTGGAGGTCCAAGGTCAGCTGCCTCTCAGCCCTGACCTGGGGTGACTGGAGTTTAAATGATGAGGGATTGAAGGCCCTGCACCCTCAAAATGTGTTCTAAAAATACAATGGCAGGGTTGTGACAACTGTCTTTTAAATGGTGGTCTTACACATCGATGTTGACCAGGAAATGAATGAGTGATTGGCGTCGCTGCTATTTCCGACCTCTTTTGTCACTGACAAGTGTGTGTGTGACCCAGTAGTGGTAGTCACTAAAGTAATGTCTAATGGTTGATTTGATGGTTGAAACTACTCTTGTAGTTCTCTATGGTCTGCAGTGTATGATTCAGGACTGTCATTCATTGCATAGCCTACTACATTGGGACAAGGTCACACAGAAAATATATATTTTTAATGTTCCAGTGTCATCTGTGTTTCTCCTCTAGGATGTAGCCTCTGTATCAAAGGATGTCTTCTGTGCTCAGTAGGATCGGCTCTTTGTCTTTGGCTTCCTGCTCCCAGTGCACGTATCTTCCTCCTCTGAAAATAATCTTCCTCCAATCACTAACATCTGCTAAAATACTGCTGTTTGTGTTTGACATGTTTGTTGTTCAATTTGGGAGAAGTGTGCTTGTGACAGTGTTTCCCCTAGATATTATTTTCATGGCAGGGTGCCAAGGTTGTCGAGGCAACATTCAGGGCTGCAGGCAAACAATGGGAACAGCCTAGGTGATGGTAGGGGGGCAGTTCCGTTGAAACGGAATTGCGCTGAGACTCAGATTTTTCACTTCACAGTGTGAAACAAAAACCATTTGAGTTTAACAAATCATACAGCTCTATGCACAAGGACTCATTTTATACATTTCCACTGAACATTATACAAAAACACATTTACTAGAAGTTTGGTAGGAGAATATTGGTAAAATCTTTGTTTATGTGACCAAGTTTTCCAAAAACGAATATCTTCCAAATCTGCTCAGAATTAAGATGCAAAGATTTCTACAGATATAAGAGGGTGTCAGCTATGACATGACACCTTGACTTTAAAAAAATCTATTTGAATTATTGAACTACAGTAAGTGAAGTGGATTTACATCTGGTAACAGAATTACGGTAACGTAATGACATCATGGGTCCCTGATCAGTATTATACAGAAATTCATATTATGGATATGAATATTGTTCTCTTCATGGTGATGTATCCTGAATAGGTACACAAAGGTAGAAATATGCAATATCCTCCTTTGCATGTGTGGGTATTATTCTACGTACTGCCTATTATTCCAATGAGCTCCGCCCCCAAACAAGACCACATTTGTTTTGTCCGTACCTTACCAAATCTGATCCAGTCATAGACGTCTATGTTTCACAAGTGTGGACAGTACAGCACAGTAGAGCACAGCACTGCACACTACTGCACAATAGAGTACAGCACAGTAAGGTAGATATGTTCAGTACATTAATGTAGAGTACAGTACAAACAGTAAATTATACTGTACTCGTGTGCTTTACTGTGCTCTACTGTGCTGTGTAAACTTTGTCCATAAATCATAAAAATGTTATACTAGTTGAAGTTTAGTTTTAAACTATAATATTTATTACATACAGTCTGTAGACATGTCTCATTACCGTAAAACCTTTTCAAGTTCCTGTAAAAACTCATGTCAGGACTTTTTAAATAACTGTATTTACCCATGATGCATCCTCTAGAGGAGTCGTCCTTAGATGAGCGCATTCAATTAATTTATTTGCTCATATGCCTTCAAAATGAGGTTCTTATCCTCAAACACCACCTTTTACACCACTTGGCCAAACTCATTACTGAAACGGCTAAAGAGCTCAAATTGGAAAAAGTCAGATTTGAATTTGATAATAATTGTATAATTTAATTTGAAATATTTGTATTTTCTGTGTTTTGTTTAAGGCCTTTTCATTAGGGGAGCAATGTTGACCACTAGATGAGAATGAAAACAGTTATGAGCTGAACATAACAGTAGGAGAGTAGCAGGTGACCCAACTGTGGTTTGTGACTACTATAATTTCCCATTGCAGTAATTCAGTCACTTGTTTGTTAATTCCGTTACCGATTTTGAGTTTTAATCACTTAATAATTCATAAACTTGATATCAGTAAAAACACTAACTAATTGGTAGGTCTACCTTTTACTTGTTACTTCTGTGAACTTTCGTTTTCCTCACTCATGAGAGCGATAAATGTGAAAATATCTTTAAAATATGTGGGGTTTTGGTAATGGAATTACAAGGCAAATAATTTCACAACCTAAATAGGTGTTGGCAACTTGGCATGGGTCTTTACTTCAACATAATTGTGTTTTGATGTATTTTTTTTTTAATACTTTTTTTGGTAGATGTTGCCCAGGACCCCTTTTCCATCTGTTAGACCGGAAATCAAAACCTTTGCTTATTCCACATTTTTTAAATGTAAAAAGTTTGAAAAAGTAATACTATGCCTTAATTTCTCCAAAATATAGACTCATAGCTTTCATTTGACTCCCAATTTGACATGTTCCTATGAACTTCACGTTAGTACTCATTGGTCCTTTTACATGGAAATGCCCAAGGGGAAAATTACTTAGTTGTGGGAGTGTTACTTATAGGGATATTTTGTTCATTAGCCCACTGTTGATATGGTCCAAACAATTATGCGTGTCAGCAGAAACATTTTCAAGATATGGCACTTTCAGTACAAATCAAAAAGTGTGATGATGCATTTTGCATCACATGATACATTTTGCATCATCATCACACTTTTTGATTTGTGCTAAAACCTACCCAACTGCCAACCAGATCCCACCGCTGACACCAGTACTTTCTCTGTAACAGGGAAATATTGATTAATGGTTCAGAGACATGGGAGGAATATGTCTTCTGAAATAGGATACTTGTTATGTAGCCATTGGTTAGTTTGATTGCAAGGAATTGGTCAACCACAGGCTAAGGCTGGGTAATAAAACTACATGCTGTCCCTTTGTTCTGGGGAGATAATCACAGGAGAGCATCACTGAGGACAGGGGACAATGACAAGCAGTGTCAGATCAAGGGCTGCAGTTTAATCCCTGTGTTTATTTTGCCCGTAGAGTGTGTGTGCCTCAAAAGGAGCTTCTAATCCAGAGTCAGTAAACTGGAAAAAAAACTATTTCTATTGATCGTTTGTTCTAGTCTTCTTGACCTCTCGTACTCTGTCTCTGCGTTCTGTATTTATCTTCGACATATTCTTACAGTATCAGTCTGGTGTTTTCTGTATTGACCTTAGTGATCACTGTTTCACATCCTGTGTTCGTAATGGCTGCTGAGTGAAACGACCTGTCCTGATTTGTAATAGATGCTTGCTAAAAAACTTTCATGAGCAAGCCTTCCTTCATGAACTGGCCTCTATAAAATGGTATAGAATCAGCTTGATCCCCTCTGTCGAAGATGCTTGGACCTTCTTTTTTGATATTTTCAGTGGTATTGTTAACGCTCCCCCATAAAGAAAATGCAACTAGCCTCAATGCTTCTCCCTCTTTTTCCCCTGCCCCACTACAAAGTTTCTCCCTGCAGGCGGTCACTGAGTCCGAGGTGCTACAGGAGCTCCTGAAACTTGACCCCCAAAAAACATTTGGGTCAGATGGTTTAGACCCTTTCTACTTTTAAGGTTGCTGCCCCTATCATAGCCATGCCTATCTCCAACCTTTTTTAACATGTCTCTCCTTTCTGGGGAGGTTTTGATACGGTAGACCTTTCCATTCTTGTGGGCCGACTAAGTATTGGTGTCTCTGAGGGGTCTTTGGCCTGGTTTGCTAACTATAAAGTCAGAACATCTGCTGTCTCAGCCACTGCCTGTCAGCAAGGAGGTACCCCAAGGCTCGATCCTAGGTCCCACGCTCTTAGTCAAACAAGCTCTATCTACCCTTAACCTTGTTCTGAACATCTCCAAAACAAAGGTCATGTGGTTTGGTATGAAGAATGGCCCTCTCCCCACAGGTGTGATTACTACCTCTGAGGGTTTACAGCTTGAGGTAGTCACCTCATACAAGTACTTGGGAGTATGGCTAGATGGTACACTGTCCTTCTCTCAGCACATATGAAAGCTGCAGGCTAAGTTTAAACCTAGACTTGGTTTCCTCTATCGTAATCACTCCTCTTTCACCCCAGCTGCCAAACTAACCCTGATTCAGATGACCATCCTACCCATGCTAGATTACGGAGACATAATTTATAGGTCGGCAGGTAAGGGTGCTCCGAGCGGCTAGATATTCTTTACCATTCGGCCATCAGATTTTCCACCAATGGTCCTGATAGGACACATCACTGCACTCTATACTCCTCTGTAAACTGGTCATCTCTGTATACCTGTCGCAAGACCCACTGGTTGATGCTTATTTATAAATCCCTCTTAGGCCTCACTCCCCCCTATCTGAGATATCTACAGCAGCCCTCATCCTGCACATACAACACCCGTTCTGCCAGTCGCATTCTGTTAAAGGTCCCCAAAGTACACACATCCCTGGGTCGGTCATCTTTTCAGTTTGCTGCAGCTAGTGACTGGAATGAGCTGCAACAAACACTCAAAACTGGACAGTTTTATCTCTTCAATCAAAGACTCAATCATGGACACTCTTACTGACAGTTGTGGCTGCTTTGCTTGATGTATTGTTGTCTCTACCTTCTTGCCCTTTGCTGTTGTCTGTGCCCAATAATGTTTGTTCCATGTTTTGTGCTGCTACCATGTTGTATTGCTACCATGTTGTTGTCATGTTGTGTTGCTGCCATGTTGTGTTGTCATGTGTTGCTGCCTTGCTATGTTGTAGTCTTAGGTCTCTCTTTATGTAATGTTGTGTTCTCTCTTGTTGTAATGTGTATATAGTTGAAGTCAGAAGTTTAAATACACCTTAGACGAATACTTTTAAACTCAGTTTTTCACAATTCCTGACAATTAATCCTAGTAAAAATTCCCTGTCTTAGGTCGGTTAGGATCACCACTTTATTTTAAGAATGTGAAATGTCAGAATAGTAAAGAGTGATTTATTTCAGCTTTTTTTTCTTTCATCACATTCCCAGTGGGTTAGAAGTTTACATACACTTAATTAGTATTCGGTAGCATTTCCTTTAAATTGTTTAATTTGGGTCAAATGTTTCAAGTAGCCTTCCACAAGCTTCCCACAATAAGTTGGGTGAATTTTGGCCCATTCCTCCTAACAGAGCTGGTGTAACTGAGTCAGGTTTGTAGGCCTCCCTTCTCACACACACACTTTTTCAGTTCTGCCCACAAATTTTCTATAGAATTGAGGTCAGGGCTTTGTGATGGCCACTCCAAAACCTTGACTTCTTAAGCCATTTTGCCACAACTTTGTAAGTATGCTTGGGGTCATTGTCCATTTGGAAGACCCATTTGCGACCAAGCTTTACCTTCCTGACTGATGTCTTGAGATGTTGCTTCAATATATCCACATCATTTTCCTCCTCATGATGCCATCTATTTTGTGAAGTGCCCCAGTCCCTCCTGCAGCGAAGCACCCCCACAACATAATGCTGCCACCCCCGTGCTTCAAGGTTGGGATGGTGTTCTTCGGCTTGCAAGCCTCCCCTATTTTCCTCCAAATATAAAGATGGTCATTATGGCCAAACAGTTCTATTTTTGTTTCATCAGACCAGAGGACATCTCTCCAAAAAGTACGATCTTCGTCCCCATGTGCAGTTGCAAACCGTAGTCTGGCTTTTAATTGGCGGTTTTGGAGCAGTGGCTTCTTCCTTGCTGAACGGCCTTTCAGGTTATGTCGATATAGGACTCGTTTTACTGTGGATATAGATACTTTTGTACCTGTTTCCTCCAGCATCTTCACAGCGTCTTTTGCTGTTGTTTTGGGATTGATTTGCACTTTTCGCACCAAAGTACGTTCATCTGTAGGTGACAGAACACGTCTCCTTCCTGAGCGATATGACGGCTTCGTGGTCCCATGGTGTTTATACTTGGCGTACTACTGTTTGTACAGATGGACGTGGTACCTTCAGGCATTTGGAAATTGCTCCCAAGGATGAACCAGACTTGTGGAGGTCTTGGCTGATTTCTTTTTATTTTCCCATGATGTCAAGCAAAGAGGCACTGAGTTTGAAGGTAGGCCTTGAAATGCATCCAGAAAATGATGTCATGGATTTAGAAGCTTCTGATAGGCTAATTTACATCATTTGATTCAATTGGAGTTATACCGGTGGATGTATTTCAAGTGAAATATCCTTTTATGTCCATATCGCAGGCCATTCATTGTGTAGATACATCTATTTGCAAAAATTAATGAAAAAGATAAGCACTATTTAAGATATGGAAATTATATGGTGTTCATCTTTTCCTGTTGGTATTGAGGCATACAGCAGGCTCTACACAATCGATGCCATGGGGTGTGCATTCATCTTGTGAAAAGCTAGAGCAGAAACGGGTGTATTTCTTCTAATTCAACTAATTGTTTGACTTCTGAAGGCATTTATTTAGGGGTGTCACAACAAAGGGGGTGAATACTTATGCAATCAAGAGTTTTTCAGTTTTTTATTTGTAAATCATTTTTTTTTAAAGTGACTTGTGTAGATCAGGGACAACAAATCCTAATTAAATCCATTTTAATTCAAGGTTGTAACACAATAAATGTGAAAGTCTAAGGGAGGTGAATACTTACAGTATGCAAGGCACTGTATAGAAGCTCCCAATAATGTACTGGGTAAACCACAAACATTTCGGCATTATCTTGTGTTCATCTTGACAATACATTTTTTAATTTGAGTGAAATGTCCAATTAACACAGTTTTTATATCAACATTTGTCAGATGTTTTCAGACCTCAAAAGTATTGTAATGTCAAGAAGTGTGCATGCCAATTAGAACCATAGCCGGCTCCAGGCGTAAGCAACATAAGCGGTCACTTAGGGCCCCCGGTCTCTAGGTAACTCAGTCGGGGTCTCAACTTACTATTGGGAGTAACAATGGTAAAATACACCAGGTTGAAGGAAAAAAGGGAACCGCACACTGCTCTTGATAGTATCACTAATATTTAATAAGCTTACGTATCGGCCTAACGGCCTTCGTCAGAGCTTTTGTGAATTTTCTGAAAACAGCACCTCTATGTAGACCTAGCCCCACCCACATCCGTTCCACGTATGGAAAGGGGTTGGAGGCAAAGAAAAAATAAGTGCTACCAAACATAACAATATGCATTTCACAAATATAACAAACGTGTATAGATAAGACGCATTGAATACGTCCATAAAAACACAATGAGGACATAGCAAGTTTTCATTAATCATTGGGTACATCATACGAAAAACATCAGAGTAATACACCAGGTGCAATTTCGAAATTTGCTTGTGCATCAGCAGTTTTTCTCTTATGTCAGTCACTGACAAGTCACTCAGTTAGCCATGTCAGCTAACAATTGTTTGATTGGTAGTTAGTCTAGCCAGCTATCTAAACTTGTATTAATCATGGCTTAATACCGAATGGATACGCAGGGCATGTGCCCAGGGGCCCTGAAAGATTTTGACAGTCATTCTCAGCCGGATATCATATTAACATGGCATAAGTCATGGAATGTGTAGGATTGCCGGAAATTAGTTTTAAAACGGCAAAAATGTATGGGGCCACTAAGATGATTTGCCATGAGGGGCCCCCCACATAAATCTCACTTAGGGCCCCCAAAAGGTCCTAATTAGAACCTCACGCAATATCAATAACTGTTTAAAAAAAAAAAAAATGTAAACCTTTTATTTAACTAGGCAAGTCAGTTAAGCACAAATTCTTATTTACAATGACGGCCTACACCGGCCAAACCCGGACGATGCTGGGCTAGTTGTGCACTGCCCTATGGGACTCCCAATCACAATTGGTTGTGATACAGCCTGGGTTTGAACTTCCGTAGCTTAAATGAGGGGCAGTTGTTGTCCCCTGTGCTATATGTCTCAACCCTAAATAAGAGGAAAAGTTAAGCACTACAAATCTGGAAATTATTTGGTGTTCACCATTTCCATTCATTTTGTATTGTTTGCATACAGCTGGATCTACAAGACAGATGGTCTAGGATGGGGACATTTGTTGACAAAAGACCACTTTTGAGTTCTGAAAACATCAAAGAAATGTACTATTTTAAGTGTAATGTGCCTATAAAAAGCCTCTAAATTAATAATAGATGGGACGCAAAAGGGTTGTGGGAAGGGGCCATGGTGTTTCAGATTTTTTCCTCTGTTTTTTCCCCCAGGTTTTTGCTCTCAAAAGCACACTTTTCTAATTGAAAGTCCACAATGATGCTTAAGCCACATCAGGAAACCATTTTTTTTGTGTTGGAAAAATCTCACCGTAACTTAACTTCCAATTACCATAAGACAACAATATGGCATGGTAATGAGAAGCCCTTAGCACATTTTGCTAACAATGGCAGAAGACATTATGACTCAGCAAAAATAATGGACATCATCAATTCATGTGATGTGATGTGATGAGATGTGATCGGACACATGGTTTTTGTCTAAAATTATAACTGTCTTTGAATTTGTACCACTTTAAACAATATTTAATTGGTTTTAATTAAATATGTTTGTTATTTATGGTAATTAAATGCATGTAAAGTCCTACAAAATTGACCCCGATGCATTACAGTAATGACATATTGAGTAAACATTTTATTTAAAAAAAAACACAATTTAAGCCCAAAACAAGTTAGAGCCAGAAACCAAGCATAATGAGCTTTAATATGCTAATTAGTTAATAAAAAAATGTAGAGGCTATATAGCTGAATTGTGGACCACAACACCGATGAATGAATGAATGAATGACAGCGCACATGGGAAAATAGAGCTTCTGATGAGATCAAAGTAAAAATAGCCTACACGAAAGTAAGAGAGAGTAAACATTGTATCTAGTTGAGGTTAGTTACAAGTGAAGTGTCCTGGCAGCTTTGCATAAGTTCAAAAGATTGACGAGTGACTCTGGAGACCTGAGAGCTGTGTGTGAGAACCACGCAGATCAGCTCAGTCAGATCAAGCAACTGAAAGATGTAAATTCTGCCAATGAGAGGATTGTATGAAATATTCTGCATGCATGCATACTTGTGATTGGACAAAACAGATGAAAAGGAGCATAATCTCAAATTAAATGTCCGTTAGTCTTACATAGAATTCATGTCTCGTCACATTTTCGTAGACTAACATGAAAAGTAATTTGTAATAGTTATAATTTTTTACCAGGGTGTCTCGTTATCGTCATAGTTTTAGTCAGGAAAAATAAGTAGTTGACGAATATGTTTCCTCGTAGTTTTGTTGACAAAATGAACACTGGCCAATTGGTCCAGAACCATATCTGTGGGCCTTTTCACAAGCTGTCAATAGAAAAAGACAGAGGGGATTCTAAAATTGAATGGGCCAGGAAGACTTGAGAATAATGGGGCAATTTACTAAAGACAAGTGTAATCCAATTGTGTTGCATTAGACACGGCTTGCTAAAGAATGAAGATGCAAGTCGCCTATTCAACAGATGCTCTAAGTCGCCTAAACATACAGCCTTCTGATTGCATAAGGGAGAAAGGGAGAGTGAGTAAGCTGGTATAAAAGGTAGAAGAAAGGGAATATATCTTTGTGATATCTTTTCCTTTTCTCTCTCCCTAATGTCCCAATGATCTATAATTACAGTGCGCTGGGTTAAACTAGTAATGAGTGAGGCTTGTTAAGAACAGAACTAAAACTAAGCAGCTCTTCTGTCAGCTGTACAGTCGTGGCCAAAAGTTTTGAGAATGATACAAATATTAATTTCCACAAAGTTGGCTGCTTCAGTGTCTTTAGATATTTTTGTCAGATGTTACTATGGAATACTGAAGTATAATTACAAGCATTTCATAAGTGTCAAAGGCTTTTATTGACAATTACATGAAGTTGATGCAGTTTTGACCCTTCTTTTTCAAGACCTCTGCAATCTGCCCTGGCATGCTGTCAATTAACTTCTGGGCCACATCCTGACTGATGGCAGCCCATTCTTGCATAATCAATGTTTGGAGTTTGTCAGAATTTGTGTGTTTTTGTTTGTCCATCAGCCTCTTGAGGATTGACCACAAGTTCTCAATGGGATTAAGGTCTGGGGAGTTTCCTGGCCATGGACCCAAAATATCGATGTTTTGTTCCCCGAGCCACTTAGTTATCACTTTTGCCTTATGGCAAGGTGCTCCATCATGCTGGAAAAGACATTGTTCATCACCAAACTGTTCCTGGATGGTTGGGAGAAGTTGCTCTCGGAGGATGTGTTGGTACCATTCTTTATTCATGGCTGTCTTCTTAGGCAAAATTGTGAGTGAGCCCACTCCCTTGGCTGAGAAGCAACCCCACACATGAATGGTCTCAAAATTCTTTACTGTTGGCATGACACAGGACTGATGGTAGTGCTCACCTTTTCTTCTCCGGACAAGATTTTTTTCCGGATGCCCCAAACAATCGGAAAGGGGATTCATCAGAGAAAATGACTTTACCCCAGTCCTTAGCAGTCCAATTCCTGTACCTTTTGCAGAATATCAGTCTGTCCCTGATGTTTTTCCTGGAGAGAAGTGGCTTCTTTGCTGCCCTTCTTGACACCAGGCCATCCTCCATAAGTCTTCCCCTCACTGTGCGTGCAGATGCACTCACACCTGCCTGTTGCCATTCCTGAGCAAGCTCTGTACTGGTGGTGCCCCGATCCCGCAGCTGAATCAACTTTAGGAGACAGTCCTGGCGCTTGCTGGACTTCTTTGGGCGCCCTGAAGCCTTCTTCACAACAATTGAACCACTCTCCATGAAGTTCTTGATGATCCAATAAATGGTTGATTTAGGTGCAATCTCACTGGCAGCAATATCCCTGCCTGTGAAGCCCTTTTTGTGCAAAGCAATGATGACAGCACGTGTTTCCTTGCAGGTAACCATAGCTGACAGAGGAAGAACAATGATTCCCTTGCACCACCCTCCTTTTGAAGCTTTGTCTGTTATTCAAACTCAATCAGCATGACAGAGTGATCTCCAGCCTTGTCCTCGTCAACACTCACACCTGTGTTAACGAGAGAATCACTGACATGATGTCAGCTGGTCCTTTTGTGGCAGGGCTGAAATGCAGTGGAAATTTTGTTTTTGGGATTCAGTTCATTTGCATGGCAAAGAGGGACTTTGCAATTAATTGCAATTCATCTGATCACTCTTGATAACATTCTGGAGTATATACAAATTGCCATCATACAAACTGAGGCAGCAGACTTTGAAAATGTATATTTGTGTCATTCTCAAAACTTTTGGCCACGACTGTACAGTGCGTCAGTGTGCCTCCCGTTAATTTCACACAAGCCTCCCATACATTGTGTGTATAGGATAATGAATGGGCACGTGAGCCTCCAGACACTGCAGAGCTCTCTATTGAGCTTATATCCCCATTACTCTCTTGTCTTATGTGTTATCTATGTCCGTCTTCAGAGACCCTGAGGGTTTGACCCTCCTGGGAGACAGACCAGGGTTCAAATACTATTCAAAGTAATTTAAAATACTTAAGCTGTGCTCAGTTGAGCTTGCCTGTTGCGATGGGACCAATAGAAATGTCCCAAAAGTGCATACCCCGCCCACCGGGCACACCAGGCAGGTTAATGCAAACACTCATAGTATCTGAAATATTTCAAATTGTGTTTGAACCCAGGTCTGCTGGGAGTGTAGTAGTTATTCTTAGGATGTTTCTGTCTTGTCCAGACGCGCCCCGAGTGGAGTGGTATAAATACCTGCCCCTCGAGCACTCATAAGCTAAATCACACACCCCATTCAGTCAGACTTTCAGTGCCATCTGTCATATGTTCAAACTCATGGGTCTCCATGTGTAAGGCTTCTGACTGAAACCTGTGTTTACTGTAGTAAGACCGCATACCTGATTCGATGCAGTAGAACAAGTTTTCCTGTTACTAGTTTGACATGTCCATGTGCGTAAACAGTGAAACTACTGGAATTATTTGCTGTGCGGGAGAACAGGTGAATCTATATTCATGCCATGCATATCTTAAAACTTGTTTTAAAGTCTTTGTTCCCACCTTTCTGTGGTAGGCAAAGGTTATTGCCTTGATACAGTAGCTGCAGAATATTGATTGCGGGAGTGCCTAGCATCTGTGTTGAATTACAAGTGGGAATGAGTGTGACTGTAATAGTGATTCCTCACAAAACCAGAACAAAAAAAGACCTGGATTTTGGGGATTTTCGCAGTGTAATCCATAGAATGGTCTTTTGGAGGAAGTATTATTGACATATAGGCTATTTGATATTTGTATCTTAAAGCATAATTGACAAATAATTCATCAAAGTTGGCATATTTATGACATTTTGGCCTTACCCAGGCCTCCTTTAACCCTTTGACTCGGGCAATCAAATATTTGTGATCATTGTTGAGTGGTTGCTGCAGCGTACCATTGCAAATATGTGATTGGAACAGTAGCAACAGAACATATGATGCAACAAATGTGTCTAAACAGCATCGTTGTCTGAAAGCATCTAACAATATTTTGTACTGATGGGAAATAAAGGTCTTCACAACTTTATACCTCAAATTCATATTTTATTGTAAGAGATAAATGCAAAATTCATCATCCAAACATCACACGGAACACGTCCACAGCCATTCATTAAACCAGTTTAAATAACAGGTTGCTCTGACAAAAATCAAAATATAAATTGGCGAACCTAACAGCTACACTTGTTTACAATGTACCCCATCTTTGGTGAGCACAAGGGAGAAATGTAATATTGTTTAGAAAAGAGATGCGGGTCAGCAGTTAACAGCAGCTAAATTCTTTGATGGCAGCCATGTTTGTTTATGTTTGACAAGAAAAAAACGTCTTAATCCCAGAATGCCAATCACTATAAGACGCAGGTAAACAAAGTCAAAGATGGCTTCGTCCCATTGCCTGAAAAAACTCTGCAACTCAGGCCTCTTTTTAGAGCGCGGACTTTCCGACCTGAAGATCACTGACGTCATGATTTGACCTCGCATTTTTCAGTTCCCATTTGACTTGATAGCACCATAAATCAGTCGAGTGAACTATCCCTTCACCTCGTTTTGTTATATCTTTGGTCTGACAGACGCTTACGTGACAGCCAGAATGCATTGTATGATGTCAACAAACATGGCGCCACGCAAAGCTGGAGAATAGCTTAGCGTTAGCTCATCATAATCAGTACAACCTTCAAAAACATATTTTACATACACAAGTGTCCATTAAAATCTATGCAAGAATCGGAATGCATGATTTGTCATCAGTACTTGAAAACATGAATAAAACAATAAATTCATAATGCTCCATACATACGGTATGCTACAGTCGAAACCCCAACATGATATACAGAAAATATGGAACTTTCTTTGATAGGAACACACATGTCCAAAGTTATTATTTGGAGAACAACACTGAAGGCAATGCTGGCGCCAGCCAGAAAAGCCAGGGGGGGGAAAGTTTGTGCAAAGCCTGTTGTGACTAGAGATGCGCAAATGTTTGCATACTTGATCTACGGAAACACTGGGGAAGTGCTTGTGTTCTCGTCAAAGAGAGAAGTGTGTCTGGCTCAGTAAAGCCTTAACCTCACTAGGGTCTGTGGGACGCTAGCGTCCCACCTGGCCAACATCCAGTGAAATTGCAGAGCGCCAAATTCAAAAACAGAAATACTCATTATAGAAATTCATAAAACAAAGAAGTGTTATACATAGGTTTAAAGATGAACTTCTTGTTAATCCAACCACGGTGTCAGATTTCCAAAAGGCTTTATGGCGAAAGCATACCATGCGATTACAGTAACCAGCCAAGTAGAAGAGTTACACAAGTCAGAAATAAAGAGAAAATTAATCACTTAACTTTGATGACCTTCATATGGTTGCACTCAGAAGACATTAATTTACTCAATAAATGTTTGTTTTGTTTGATAAAGTCTCTCTTTACATCCAAAAACCTCCGTTTTGTTTGTGCGTTTTGTTCAGTAATCCACAGGCTCAAACGCAGTCACAACAGGCAGACGAAAACTCCAAATAGTATCTGTAAAGTTCGTAGAAACATGTCAAACGATGTTTATAATCAATCCTAAGGTTGTTTTTAGCCTAAATAATTGATAATAACGATAATATTTCAACCGGACAATAACGTCGTCAATATAAAAGGTAAACAAGAAAGGCGCACTCTCGGTCACGTGCATGAAAAAGCTCTGTGACACTGTAGGGTCCAGTCATTCAGACTGGTCTTACTCCCTCATTTTTCAGAATACAAGCCTGAAACAATTTCTAAAGACTGTTGACATCTAGTGGAAGGCATAGGAAGTGCAATTTGAGTCCTAAGTCAATGCATACTGTAAAGGCATTCAATAGAAAACTACAAAAATAAAGAAATTCCTACTTCCTGGATGGATTTTTCTCAGGTTTTTGCCTGCCAAATCAGTTCTGTTATACTCACAGACATTATTTTAACAGTTTTGGAAACTTTAGTGTTTTCTATCCAAATCTACCAATTATATGCATATCCTAGCTTCTGGGCCTGAGTAGCAGGCAGTTTACTTCTGGCACGCTTTTCATCCGGAGGTGAAAATAGTGCCCCCTACCCTAGTGAAGTTAAACACAAATTGGATATCAAAGTTCCAGAGTGGGATCTCTGCAACTTTTAAGAGTTATGATCCAAATTGTAAGCATTACCAACATAGTGAATGTGAAAATGGCCTACTATGCCAACTTCTCTGTATGAAATGGGCCTGTCACCCAGCTAAAAAGCCCCCTCCCCTTCCCACAATGGGATTGGATAAACTTAGCGTCCATTGCTACATCAACAGTGTGATAACCTAATGATTCGATTTCTGGAGATCATTACAGCCTCTGTGACGTTCTTTTAATCCCCGCTATGCAAATAGTGCTGATTTCCACGAGTTTTATTTAGCTAATAGGATGAAAACATTACTTCCAACTACTTTCTGGTACCTTGTTAACATTACAACATGACATCCATGTCTTAAACGTTGCTACGTTTCGGAAATAGCAAAGAAAACATGTAATCTGCTTGACGCATTAAAGTTACTTACCTTACAGATCACAAAGTCAGCTAATTTCTACTCCATTCATTTGCAAATCTATCTGATTCATACACTGGCTTCTCTGGCTGGCATGTTTTTATTTTAACCTGCCCTTCCCTTCCCTTCACTGAAATAATATTATTTCAGTAGTCCTCTATTATGCTAAAATGCTCCGGTCCCCTGTGGTGGATTAATTTATATATTATATTTTATATATTTTTTTGTTGTTGTAGGTCCTAGGATACAACAACGTATAATGTTGAACTAACAAATACTATCAAGGGATACCTTACAATTTAAAATAATGAACACCTTGTGAAACAGCTGTGAAAACCGACCTGCCATTTTTTTTATATATATATATATATATATATAAAGGTATATTTTTTGTTGTTGTATAGTTGTCATTCATTTATTTTCTGTTTTTTTGTACACTCACATGGCAATCATAGACTAAAATACTGTGTTCTGGTGTGGAATATAGTGGAGGTGGGTGCTGTGTGGGTGGGAGGTTCTGCCTGTCACTTGTTCTCAACAGACCGCACGTCTTGGAAGGGGGACTTGAAGAGGGAGACTGCAAAGTCCAGGCACTGCTGCTCTCTTTGTTCTAAGTGTTTGCAGTGCTAGTGTTTTTAGTACATCACTGTATCTCACATATTATGTGCCCAGTATGATAGAGCAAGAAAACTTTCTCAACAGATAATGACAATAATGATGTAATGAAAAGTTGGCGGGTGGTTGGTAATGGAGTACATCAGGTGAATCCACGTCTGGGTGTTAGGCAGAACCCCTAGGTCCTGGAGAACAGGAGCATAGTTAAAGGGAACAGTGTAGGAGACGTAAATAAGCAAACACACAGGTTACATTTTACTGTGAGAAAATTTGATGGATTAGTGCAGTGTTCTAAATGGGAGGTATGTACTTTTCAACAGTTTTGCAAGGTATAGCCTACCTCAAGCTGGTCCCCCTCTGACTCAGAGCACAGAGAAAGACTGATCTGAACTCACTGCCTCTGGTGGACGGGATACCTCCTCGGGGGGCTCAGACAGTCGTTGGTCCTGAAGTCATTTGGAGAGGTAAATTGAAGGGGTACATTTTTACAAGCTCAACATAACTACCATTTCTTGCTTTCTCAAATGGCAACCAAAGCTTAACATACTTTGTTTATTGGGCTTCACCGACATGTAGGATATTGGGGCTTTCAGTGGTCGACCTTCCAACTATTCCAACTGACTTTTAAGCACAAAGTGACAAATTGAAACATTGTGTGCTCTCTGATATGACATTCATTGACATCATAATACTTTCAGATAAAATAGAATGTGATTGATAAACAAAAGGTTATTTAACTTGCCCAGCTGTCCACCTCCTTGACAATTCCCTGTCAGAAGAAGAGTAGGTTGATTTTGGCAATCATGCGCTTTACTTCGAAATAGCCAGCATGCATCTCGGTCAGCACGGCCTCCTTCTCCTCCTTAGTAAAAATCACTCTCCTGTGTCGCTGGCCATCCTTCCCCCGTAGGTACGTGTGATTGCCAAACAAGTTGGAAGAGAAAGTTGTTGAAATACTTAAGTCTTAGTGAATTTGCACTGCTGTCTTACTCTCTCTGTTTCTCTCTCTCTCTCTCTCCCTTTATCTTTCTTTCACTTTTTGGCAGGGGGACACCATTTGGCATGACAGGCCCATAACTCTAAAAGTAGCAGAGATCCCACTCTGGGACTTTGATATGCCAGTAGAGTATACTACACTGCTCAAAAAAAATAAAGGTAACACTAAAATAACACATCCTAGATCTGAATGAATTAAATAATCTTATTAAATACTTTTTTCTTTACATAGTTGAATGTGCTGACAACAAAATCACACAAAAATAATCAATGGAAACCCAATTTATCAACCCATGGAGGCCTGGATTTGGAGTCACACTCAAAATGAAAGTGGAAAACCACACTACAGGCTGATCCAACTTTGATGTAATGTCCTTAAAACAAGTCAAAATGAGGCTCAGTAGTGTGTGTGGCCTCCACGTGCCTGTATGACCTCCCTACAACGCCTGGGCATGCTCCTGACGAGGTGGCGGATGGTCTCCTGAGGGATCTCCTCCCAGACCTGGACTAAAGCATCCGCCAACTCCTGGACAGTTTATGGTGCAACGTGGTGTTGGTGGATGGAGCGAGACATGATGTCCCAGATGTGCTCAATTGGATTCATGTCTGGGGAACGGGCGGGCCAGTCCATAGCATCAATGCCTTCCTCTTGCAGGAACTGCTGACACACTCCAGCCACAGGTCTAGCATTGTCTTGCATTAGGAGGAACCCAGGGCCAACTGCACCAGCATATGGTCTCACAAGGGGTCTGAGGATCTCATCTCGGTACCTAATGGCAGTCAGGCTACCTCTGGCGAACACATGGAGGGCTGTGCGGCCCCCCAAAGAAATGCCACCCCACACCATGACTGACCCACCGCCAAACCGGTCATTCTGGAGGATGTTGCAGGCAGCAGAACGTTCTCCACGGCGTCTCCAGACTCTGTCACGTCTGTCACATGCTCAGTGTGAACCTGCTTTCATCTGTGAAGAGCACAGGGCGCCAGTGGCGAATTTGCCAATCTTGGTGTTCTCTGGCAAATGCCAAACGTCCTGCACGGTGTTGGGCTGTAAGCACAACCCTCACCTGTGGACGTCGGGCCCTCATACCACCCTCATGGAGTCTGTTTCTGACCGTTTGAGCAGACACATGCACATTTGTGGCCTGCTGGAGGTCATTTTGCAGGGCTCTGGCAGTGCTCCTCCTGCTCCTCCTTGCACAAAGGCGGAGGTAGCGGTCCTGCTGCTGGGTAGTTGCCCTCCTACGGCCTCCTCCACGTCTCCTGAAGTACTGGCCTGTCTCCTGGTAGCGCCTCCATGCTCTGGACACTACGCTGACAGACACAGCAAACCTTTCTGCCACAGCTCGCATTGATGTGCCATCAAGGATGAGCTGCACTACCTGAGCCAATTGTGTGGGTTGTAGACTCCGTTTCATGCTACCACAAGAGTGAGAGCACCGCCAGCAAGTGACCAAAACATCAGCCAGGAAGCATAGGAACTGAGAAGTGGTCTGTGGTTACCACCTGCAGAACCACTCCTTTATTGGGGGTGTCTTGCTAATTGCCTATAATTTCCACCTGTTGTCTATTCCATTTGCACAACAGCATGTGAAATGTATTGTCAATCAGTGTTGCTTCCTAAGTGGACAGTTTGATTTCACAGAAGTGTGATTGACTTGGAGTTACATTGTGTTGTTTAAGTGTTCCCTTTATTTTTTTTGAGCAGTATATATTCAACAATATATTGAAAACATTTGCCAAATCAAAAATGTTATTTTCAATATCCATGTTTATATGTTTTTATATTCATATACAGTACCAGTCAAACGTTTGGACACACCTACTCATTCAAGGATCTTTCTTTATTTTTACTATATTCTACATTGTAGAATAAGTGGAGATATCAAAACGATGAAATAACACATATGGAATCAAGTAGTAACCAAAAAAGTGTTAAACAAATTAAAATATATTTTATCTTTGAGATTCTTCAAAGTAGCCACGCTTTGCCTTGATGCCATCTTTGCACACTCTTGGCATTCTCTCAACCAGCTCCACCTGGAATGCTTTTCCCAACAGTCTTGGAGGAGTTCCCACATATGCTGAGCACTTGTTGGCTGCTTTTCCTTCACTCATCCCAAACCATCTCAATTGGGATGAGGTCGGGTGATTGTGGATGCCTGGTCATCTGATGTAGCATTCCAACACTCTTCTTCTTGGTCAAATAGCTTTTACACAGCCTGGAGGTGTGTTGGGTCATTGTCCTGTTGAAAAACAAATGATAGTCCCACTAAGCACAAACCAGATTGTATGGCGTATCGCTGCAGAATGCTGTGGTAGCCTTGCTGGTTAAGTGTGCCTTGAATTCTAAATAAATCCCAGACAGTGTCACCAGCAAAGCATCCCCAGGCATTTGTGCTGGAGCATGCTCTACCTTGTTCCATTCTCTCTACCTCCAGACCCTAGTCCCCTCCCTGTCATTGTGGTGGGGAGACCCCAGAGGAGGCGGGCTCATTCAGAGGTTAATTCTGAGCGCTTCCTGAGTGGCTTTGATCTAATTAATTCTATAACGAGCCACTCTATAATGATGGCTGATGATTATGCAACACTATGAAGGACGCCCCTAGTCACTCGGCCTTGACTGTTAAGGACTAGATGAGCATGGGAACCTGTTGAGGGGTATCAGAGGGTTTTCAACGTTATGACCTCCTCCTAGGTCTGTATATTTTTTCTGTGACAACAATTAAATCATGAAGCAGACCAAACTCTCTGGTCCTTTAAAAACCTAATGTATATAAAAAATATTGTGTGTTATAGCTTGGAAAATAAATAAATGTGACTCTGGATGACAACATAATCATGTTTGTTTCCAACATTAAGTCTGTTTTCCTAAATAGTCTGCTTCGTGTTTTGTTTCCTTGCCACGATACTAACAAGTATCGCAATACTGGCATCGTACAGGCCCTACCTCCTTTCACCGCTCCCTTTACTATCCCCCCTCAGCGACGGACTTGTTCAAAGTCCTCTATCACTGTGCTATTTTTAGGCATGGGTGTGTTCCCCTGAAAGAAAATAACCACATTTTTAATGGTGTCAATGTTCACAATTCAATGCTGTCTATAACCACGTTTCCATCCACAGTTTTTGTGAGTAAAGTCATCCTGTATAATAAAATGATCACAACAGCTGTTAGAGGTTTTGATAAAATGTTATAAATACCAACAGGTCATTTGTTCGTTCGACATGTTGGGATCTTTTTGTGTCTATAAAATGAATTATCCTAGAAATGGCGGTGGAAACACCTTTATGGTCAAATAATGATATAACTATCATAGTGAAGTAAACTAGGACATGTTGTGTGGTCCTCCCACGGCGACTCGGAAAACCATGCAGTTTAAATTAGGCTACAGATAAAATAAGAAATTATGAACTTCACAGGGTGGTTAAAGTGCATGGTATGAGCTTGATGCAGCTTTCCAATATATGTCGAGGACCTTATTCTGGTGACGTGATAATCGAAGCTTGACTGCCGTTTTGACCATAATCCATAATCTCATCATGTAGACTAGCCTACCCGCAGAGACTTCCCGCACTGTATCGGCAAGCTGTTGGCTACATGCCAATTTGCTATTTAACGTAACAGTTTTTAAGAAAAAACTATCGGTATAGTTGAAAATGCAATGGAAAAACATTGACCATTTAGATTTTTATTTGGTAAATAAAAAAGTACTTTTTGTGTGCACTATATCATCACGCAGTGATTTTTGTCCTCAAAAAGTCAGTTTTGTGGAAATATACCACTGGTGGGAAAATATTCTTAATGGAAATGTTTGAATATTCGCATGAAAATCTGTCGCCGATTGGATGGAAATCTAGCTAATGTGTTAAAGATGCCATAATCACTATATAGGGCGATTCCACACCATAGGGAGCAAAATATATTTTTGGTATCTCCGATTTTTCTTGTAATTTTCAAACAAACTTAATTGAGAGCAAGGGTGTTTGACATGCTTTTTACATTTGTATCACAAACTGTCTTTTAGAAAATCATGACGAAAGTGGCCATTTTAGGCCCTTCCATGAACCGTACATGATACAAACTGGCACACCTGATTCAACTTATCATCAAGCAACTGAGTCCGGTTATATGAAAACAATAATGTGATTATTGTGGATAGTCATAATATAATAGTTTGATTAAAACGTTTACATGCTTTGCAAGAAGAACGATTTCCCTAATAATCCTGTTTACATGGACACATCTGAAATCAGGCTTTCTGATAAATGCAGAAAATCATCAATCAAAATAAACGTTCTACAACAGCGAGCATGTTATTTTTGGGAGGCGTATTTTGTGTTTGGACAAAAATGGATGCATACATTCAGTTGCACTTCACTCGTGCTAAAGAAGGAAGCTTGCTCAGCTGGTGCGAGCACATGCGCAGATTCAATGCACTGTTGGTATGCCGATTTTAAGGTGTTTACATGTCCTAATAATTCCAAACATTGATCAGAAAACCAGGTGTTTTAATCGGCGTATGCTGACTTCAATTTTGATCTTTAACCGATTTAAGATAAGCAGAGTAAGGTGTTTACTTGCATAATCTGCCTACAGTATATTCTAGAGGTCGACCGATTAATCGGAATGGCCGATTAATTAGGGCCGATTTCAAGTTTTCATAACAATCAGTCATCAGCATTTCTGGACGCCGATTATGGCCGATTACATTGCATTCCACGAGGAAACTGCGTGGCAGGCTGACCACCTGTTATGCGAGTGCAGCAAGGAGCCAAGGTAAGTTGCTAGCTAGCATTAAACTTATCTTATGAAAAACAATCAATCTTCACATAATCACTAGTTAACTACACATGGTTGATGATAATACTAGGTTAACTAGCTTGTCCTGCATTGCATATAATCAATGCAGTGCCTGTTAATTTATCATCGAATCACAGCCTACTTCGCCAAACAGGTGATGATTTAACAAGCGCAATCGGGAAAAAAGCACAATCGTTGCACGAATGTACCTCACCGTAAACATCAATGCCTTTCTTAAAATCAATACACAGAAGTATATTTTTAAACCTGCATATTTAGTTGATATTGCCTGCTAACATGATTTTTTTTTAACTAGGGAAATTGTGTCACTTCTCTTGCGTTCATTGCACGCGGAGTCAGGGTATATGCAACAATTTGGGCTGCCTGGCTCGTTGCGAACTAATTTCCCAGAATTTTACATAATTATGACATAACATTGACGGTTGTGCAATGTAACAGCAATATTTAGACTTAGGGTTGCCACCCATTCGATAAAATACAGAACGGTTCCGTATTTCACTGAAAGAATAAAGTTTTGTTTTCGAAATGATAGTCTGCGGATTTGACCATATTAATGACCAAAGGCTCATATTTCTGTATTTATTATAATGAAGTCTATCTATGATTTGATATTTGACAGAGCAGTCTGACTGAGCGGTGGTAGGCAGCAGCAGGCTCGTAAGCATTCATTCAAACTTTACTGCGTTTGCCCGCAGCTCTTAGAAATGCGCTGTTTATGACTTCAAGCCTATCAACTCCCGAGATTAGGCTGGCAATACTAAAGTGCCTATTAGAACATCCAATAGTCAAAGGTATATGAAATACAAATGGTATAGAGAGAAATAGTTGACGCGTCATAATTCCTATAATAACTACAACCTAAAACTTCTTAACTGGGAATATTAAAGATCTGGGAATATTGAACCACCAGCTTTCATATGTTCTGAGCAAGGAACTTAAACATTTGATATCGACTTATTAGTGTGCATGTAAACATAGTCATTCACTAATTTAATCAGGTGTGCCAGTTTATGGTTAAAACAAATATGTAAAACGTTTGGGGGGGCCGTAGGAGAGGGTTGGGAAACCCTGTGTTAGAGCACACAGTTCACTGATCATAACGTCTTAGAGGAGGCATGTATAGGTCTGAAAAGGGCCTAAATGGCCAATGATTTCTTAAAAATGGTTTGTGGTACAAATGTAAAAAGCATGTCAAACAAACAATCTGTCAGAACAATCTGAGATGCCCAAATTATTTTTCTGTTCCCGCTGGCATGGAATCGCCATATAAGCTTTAATAGTACAATACCATTGTTTGTGAAAGCGTTTAACATACTTGTTTAGAATTGCAATTATTATTTTGTCATTTTTAAATATAATCTTTATTTAACTAGGCAAGTCAGTTTTGAACAAATTCTTATTTACAATGACGGCCGACGCTGGGCAAATTGTGCGCTGCCCTATGGGACTCCCAATCACGGCCGGTTGTGATACCGCCTGAAATGGAACCAGGGTGTCTGTAGTGACGACTCCAGCACTGAGATGCAGTGCATTAGACGGCTGCACCACTCGGGAGCCTATTATCAACAAAAGATTAGATAATAATCCGTTGCTTTATAGCTTAAAACATTTCTTTAATTGCTTTCAGCCGATAAAATCACTAAATTTGGTAGAGATGCATTTTGGGATGTATGAATTCATATTAAAAGGGTTGTTGGAATAAACAGACACTTTAAGGACATTTTCTAAGCATATAATCCTATGAAAGCAGTAGGCTGTCATTGTAAATAAGAATTTGTTCTTAACTGACTTGCCTAGTTAAATAAAAATAAAGTATGAGGCACCTAGGATTATCATGATGTGAAGCTCTTTGGCTGCGCATACACAGGCAACCCAATTATGATCTTTTTCCACTAATTGGTCTTTTGACCAATCACATCAGATCTTCAGAGATGATCTGATTGGTCAAAATACGAATTAGTGGAAAAAATTATCAGAATTGGTCTGTCTGTGTAAACACAGCCTTTGTGTTCTTTCTGTAAATTCAGCCATATTGGATCTGAGTGTTGGAGCAATATCACAGTGGTTCAAAGAATCTCTGTGAAGAACTGTAATTTTTGGAGGCCATGGTTGTTTGGAGAAGCATTCCAATCCTTTGTAGTTGGAAGTGGAATCTATTGCTCATCTGCTCGCCATCATGAATGGAAAATGAAGTGCGTTGATTTGAAAAGAGGATCCATTGCTTGTACAACAGGATTGGTTTAAACGGAGTCCGACTAGTTTCTGAGGCAGAATTTTCTTGTGGAGAGAATAAACTTGACCCGATTGTTTACGTCTCAAACCTCCCCCCAGTAGAGCTCGTTTTGAGACGCTCTTCAGACGTTAGATTATCGAGACAGTGTGAAGTGAAAGGAGGGGAGGTGACAGACAGCCACTGAAGAGAGGAAATAGATATTATATTGTGTGCTGAAGGTTACTCTCCATTTTCTATTGTGATCAGGGGATCTTGTCTGAACTGTACAGTGTTTGCTTGATAATTTATTGAAAAATGTAAATGGGGGGAAAACAATTATGGATAGCTAGAGGTATGGGGGCGAGGAGTGGGGGGGGGGGGGAGTCGTGCTGGGATTTGAGGCTCAAAGATTATGGCCTCGTCAAGCCTGTGCTCTTTTAGAGCGGAAAGTGCAAAAATAACTTCACTCATGGTTTTATTGCGTTTATCTCACCTCTCCCTGGCACATGGACGTAAATAACTCCTCCGATCTTCACGTTCTCACCCGGTGACTTTAAGAGCTTATTCCCATTTGAAGAGTTTTATCGCGACAAAATGTAGATGTGCATAAACTTCTTCATTTTCATTAGCAACAGGAATGTCACGAGACGAGAGGGTTTGTGTGATGTTCTTGCTTTGCAAATGTCACAATAGCCACTAGCCAGTAGGCTAACCATGCCAGCTATTCAACAAGTTACTTTATGCAAGCAACTTTTCATGCATCTACCATATTACACTCTTGATTAATGCAACAAAACCATATTACGCTCTTGAATCGCTAACGTTCGCTAACAACATTTGCTGCATCAAGTAACTTCAGCATATCAAAAATGAACGCTTACCCCTCTCATACAAATATAAAAGTCCAGTAACTGTATCATACAGTATCATTCATAGTATATTTACAGAGGTAGGTAGCAAGCTAAACAAAATGTCTGCATCCTCCTCACATTCTAATTTACTAGCTAAGTTAGCTATTGCATTGCAATAAATTACGGTTCTCTGAAATTCCCTTAAAGCTTCAGCGTCAATTTCAGGAGAGGCTTTTACTGCAATTTCTGATTAAAAACTCAATTAAACAAGTCTCCAATATAAGGAAAATGCCTATATATTTCAGCTATTTGAAAAACATTGCTCTGCCATTACAATTCATACTGTAGGACTGTTGAGCTGAAAGTGACAATTCTGTTTACACTGCCCTACTTGGAGGGGGGAAACTGTCGGGCGAGTGTCATGTGCGACCTCCGGAGGTAGCATTCGAGACGTGAGAAATTCGCAACTTGACCTTACAGTAATGTCTCTCAAGAAGATTCTCGTTCGATTCTTAACTCTCGTCAATTTCAAAAGAGCCTTAGAGAAGAAGAGAGGAAAGAACTTAGTGATAGGGAAAAGACGGTTATCAAGAAAGATGGAGCAAAACAATGGGCCAGAAATGGGGGATTGGCAACAGATTTGAAAAACAAATACAGAGAAGAAAAATGCAATAAGGAGAGGAAAAGAAAGCAGGAAGAACAGTCTGAGTGACCTATGAGGCAGGAGGAGGGAGGCTTATGAGGTGACCGTGTGTTCCCAGCTGATCAGCGGTTCGGTCTTTGATGAGCAGAACCATGCCGTCAATTCCCATCCACACAAATCTCAGTTTACACGCTCTACGTCCGAGCCAGGGCACGCCATGCCATGGAAACAGAGCAACGGTCCTCAGCGGGGAGCAGCATTGGGGGCTCTGTTACACCTGGACAGGGGGTCATGATGACCTGGCATACCCTTTGGTGCTCAAAATGTCTATGTCAAGTTACAAGGGGTGACACTGTGGGAGGTCATGGTACAGTAGACTTTTATAGATGACCTCTGTGACTGGTTGTGTCATGAAGCTTTAGATTGCTACTCTATGTGGAAAAGATCAAAGAAAAAAGTTATATTTTAGCTTAATGTATCCTTTGTGATTTTACATTTTAGTCATTTAGCAGACGCTCTTATCCAGAGTGACTTACTTTCGTGCATTTGTGTTTACTTATATTCTGCTGAATTATGTAATCGTGTTTTGCATCATCAGTGTGCTCAGTTCAAGGTGGCCTGTCAAGTGCTCTTGAACCGCTGCCTTTCTCCCTCCCTCCCTCTCCCCCTCTCTCTCTCTCTCTCTCTCGCTCTCTCTCTCTGAGGATACTTTCATGCTTGACAGCACTGTGAGAATCCAGAACGTTCATGGTTGCTTTAAGAATTTACCACTCTGACGACAGCAAAAGTATAGTCTTTAATTCCCCGTGCTCTCTGGAAAGTAGACCATCGACCGAGAAAACATAAGGGATGGGCAAAGAAAGAAAGAGGGAAAGGAGGAGGAGGTAGAGAGAAATGGAGAGGGTGTAAAAAAGATGGAGGGAATGGAAGATCCATTTTTATCCGGCTGCCAGTGTAGCCCCGTCTCTAATTAACTGCCAAATAACTTTTGATAAGCTGTAGGATGGAACTGAGTTTCAGGGCTCACATTTATCTCATTGAGGAGAAGTCCAAAACTTTCCTACTTTAGCCTTGTTCTCGCTCTCTCTGGGGGTCTCTGGAGCCCCACACGGCTGGGGGCCTGGGGGGGCCCTGGTTCTCCTTAGGGCAAACAAGCCAAGGTCATTTTCTTCCTCACGACCATCACAGCCTTCAGATATGGGTCATCATTCTAATTAGCTCAAGTTGGATAACAATCTCTGTTGCCCTCAAAAATGAGTTGGAATACAAAGTGACAAGTTTGGCTTTGTTTTATCCCACCTTTCCAAATCTTTAGGACGGATACTCTACATGATTACTCTAGGATTTGTTTGGAGAACTGTTAACAGTTGAGGTTTTATTGTCTCATTAGTGCATTAAGCCACAGCTGGCTCATTGTGAACACACTGCAGATGTACCGGGACGGCTCGAAGTTTATGGCCTGTTGAGTTTTAATAGACAGACTCCCATTCATTAGCCCAGTGTAACTGCATGCAGTTGACTATATGTGTGCACATGGTTGTTATACACAGACAGAACCCTTTGAAATGGCAGTGATCCACAATCACAGATCCTAGCGGGAACTAAACAATGAGAAGACCTTTAAGTAGAGAGACCCCTGGTTAGTAGTAGGCTGGATGGCCATGGTGTACACAATGGATGGTGGGGTCCCTTCGTTATGGGATTAGGGGAGATGTAGTGAAGAGAGGGGTGACCTTGTTAACCTGTGTTGTCTCCCTCTCCTCCCTTCTGCAGCGACCACCACAGAACATCAAAGTGTTTACTGCGCTGTCCGTGTTGCTGAAGCTGCAACGTAAATCAGCCATTTCTGACTGAAAAGTTCTGTTACCGAAATCCCCAATTTGTTTAGGAAAAACATTCCCTCAACCCTTGCTCTCTTTACGTGACACACGTATACATTGCATGCCCGTGACCAAAGACCTATTAGCACGGGACTAGTATTACTAGAGAACGTTGGTTATGTAATTATTACTCCAAAATGTCCGTCATTCCAGAGGACGATTTGGAAGGGGTTCTTAATTCTTAATTTTGTTCAATAAATTGACAGTTAAGATGGAAGCCAGGAGGTTTTTATTCTATGCGTGAAGATACAGTATTTCAACATGTCCAGGTGATAGGGCCACACTGATAACTCCAGCTTGGTTCCCAAGTTTCGAAACCATACCAAACCATCTTTTGGTATAGTGTCGCCATAACATTTGAATTGAGGAAGTGTGATCATAATCATTACGATATTTTAGAGATCCACAGTACGTCCTAAATGCCCCCCAGCCTTCAGACGTGAGCTAAACAGTGCAATTACACTTGAGATGCCTTTTAATGCTATGGATGAGAAAGTGAACTTATCATTTCCAAGCATTTAGGTCAGTTGTATGCTGCTTTGCGATCTATTAACAGCAAGGGTTTCATTAAATAGCCTCAATGTTTTACTGATGCATTTGTCAAAATTCAATTAATACGCACAAACATATAAACAAAATAATTCACTGTTAAAGTTGATCAGCTACATGTAGGCTGTTAATATATAGCTTAAATGCAGCACTTAGTTCAATTCATCAGATCAGTTATTGTTTTCTTGCGTAAACTGTGAGCAACAACTGTCAAACTGAGTAATTTCTCTCAAATCACAGGGATGTCGACTCCTACGGGACTAGTATTATCAGAGGAGTTGGACTTCGCCAAAAAACAGTAGGTTATTCTGGCTGGAATTGTTACTCTGCTGCCATGTAAAAATTACTGACATGGCCGATTCGGACAGGACAAAAATGACAGCTGTGGTACATTCCCCGAACTCCCGTCCAAATAGGGCACAAATAGGGCCTGACCTATAGCGTATCATAATCACATCAATAAATTGGCTATAACAAACTCTGAACACCGTAACACATGTAACAGCAAAATTAATGCAGAGGACCTGACAAATAAACTTGAAACGGGGGAATGTTTACTGGTTGCTCAGGAGGTAAAGGGGAAGTCAGATGTGTGGAATAAATGTGACTAGTTGTGGAAAATATTGGCGATTTAAGAAAAAGAGGGTAAAGAGCAAGCACTGCGTGCATATTATGTGTACCGGACACGTGCTATATAGATTACAATAAAACAATTCTGATCGTTTGGAACAATGTAAACAACACTAAATAAATTATAATCTTACCAGAGTCTGTTTTGTTATGCCTTTATTACAGCAAAGACTAAAAACAGTTGCATTCATTCGTGAATCCAATTTCCGAAATGGAATGGCTTAATTTATTTTTTAAGCTAATTATTCAAGGCTTGCTTTTTTATTTTAAAACTAAAATGCTTGATTGCATTTCGAATCATGAATGACTCGTATGCGGTGTGATGACATGAACAAATGAATGATTGATATACTAGCCTACTGTATATACATGAAGTATTGAAGTATAGGCCTAAGTAAGTTACTGTATTAAGACTAAACAGGATGCGCTCTTAGGCCTACAGCTCCAATGATGGTTATACAAGGCTGCTATACTAAGCCTACTAATGATAATGACATTACTTATGATGATAATAATAATAGTAATAATAACAATAAGGAGATCAAGCAAAAGGAGCTTTATTATTATTATAAATATAATTTTTCAGACAATTTGAAACAGTGTAAACTACACTAAATCAATAAAAAATAATACCCGAGAGGCTGTTCTAATGAAACAAATTGTAAAGCCTTTATTTCAGCAAAGCAAACATTAAAAACAGCTGAAATTGTGATGTTGTTGCGTGAGCCTTGGTGCTCACGGAATCAGTAGGCTATTAAACAAACAAACATGCAGCGGAAGCAGGATCTGTCTTATTTCTGTAGATATATTGATGATTCATAAAGCCAGGCACCTTTAACAGTTAGGCTATTGATTATAGATCTAATTAAGTTGGTTTCCTCTCCTCACTTTTCTTAGACAATAAGGCAAGGGCAAGTTTTCTCATCTCCTCATTCGGCTGCTGCCTCCGCCGCATTGTTCTCAATACCAATGTGCTGGTTAACTTTGCTGTTATGCACATAGCAACATGGTCTAGGAAAAGGCGCACTGATGTGTTGCTGAACCACGGAGAGCGACCACTAGTGCCGGAGAAAGTGCATTTGTTATAAAATCATATTTTTATTGATTTTGCACCATTGTTCTTATGTAATATAACCATATACAATTTCAGTAGCACATGTCTTAGACTGATGGACTGTGCCATCCCCACGGCCTCCACAATGGATCAGTCCACTCAGTCGAGAATCAGACAGGTGTCTTGTACACATGATAGATATTTTTTTTAATTTAAAAACAAAATTTGCTACTGCTCGACTAAAGAAATCTTGGTCGACCAACAGCTTATCGACCAAAAAATCAACCAGTTGACTAAATGGGGTCAGCCCTACCACACACACGGGTCACTGTGTATAATCCCATAAACAGACTGTCAGGTGGCTTTAGACACTTTGTTCACTGTGAGACCTACACTCTGTCTTTCTGTTTCTCTCTCTCTCCCTCTCTATTTCTGTCTCTCTTTCTCTCCTTCTTTCTCTCATTCTCTCCCTGTGTGACTAATGACAGGGTCCAGTGCTCATGTCCTTATATAGCCCTATGCTGTGGTCTGGCTTTCTCCGGGGCCACGGCTCTTACGCTGGCACCCGTGGGACACAGATGGAGCTCCGGCTCTCTTCACACGCACGCACACACACACACGTGACACACACACCCTCACCTATAGTGAACCTGATTCTGACGCTAGCCTGCCAGGCCCCTGGCACTCCCTCAGTGGCCAGTTTACTCTGTCTGGCTCTGGAGAGACTCGGGTGCTCCCTGAAATATCAACAGAGACTGACGGAGCTCCTAATGACGGTTCACTAGAGCACGTGTGGGGAAACGCTGGCCTCAGATCAGATATGACAGCCGATTCAAGGATCAACAGTATGTTTTTAATGGCAAAACAAAGGCCTTACGGACTGTTACAGTGAGTGCGGATGTTGCATAAGTGAACGTTTTTTTTATATATTTTTTTTTAAATACGGTTGCCATGGTGACAACGTATTTTTAGAGTGCTTAAGATTGAGTGTAAAGGTATGCTTTCTCCCCTGTTGATGCTATTCAGGGATACTGCACCTCAGCCTACTACTACTGTACAGTACTCTGAAGTCACCAGTTACAGGACTTGACTTCTCTCCAGCATTCTTAATATAGTCTCTCTGCTGCAGAATAAACTCACAACACACCAGTTCATCAGAGCCCAGTTATCGACATGGGGAGATCTTTCCTTAAATGGTAGACTGCCCTGGGCTCTGTCTCTATTTCCACCACAGCGCAAATGAAATGTCCAGGTTCCTGGGAATGGCATTTTAGAGTGGAGAGGCAGAGAGAATGGGATTTTTTGAAAGAGTGACAGTAGAGCCAGAGCAGCAGACTGCATGGATATGACCTTCCTATGGGCTGGATGGGGGCGGCTCTGTTAAAACACATAATAGGCCTAATATATTTATACTGTATATGGGCGATTTCAGCGTTATGGACATTACATAAGCACGCAAAATCATAACTTTAATGTCTCACAGAAATGGATGAACAAAATATGAATGAAACTTTTGATATTTCTATAGTACCTTTTTGGTGGGAGTACATACCCAAAAGAGCGGACTTCTCGATTGACCCTACCACAAAAACAATCATTTAGAAAAGATGGTAATTTCCGTGATTAGTTTAGACAGGAAAAAAGGCTGTTTTGGATGTTACACCCTCTGAAATAGACATTCAAATCTTTTTTTTATGTCAGCAGAATGCATATAAACTCAATTAAAAAAAATTCCTCTCACTGTCAACTGCGTTTATTTTCAGCAAACTTAACATGTGTAAATATTTGTATGAACATAAGATTCAACAACTGAGACATAAACTGAACAAGTTCCACAGACATGTGACTAACGTAAATGGAATCATGTGTCCTTGAACAAAAGGGGGGGGGGGGTCAAAATCAAAAGTAACAGTCAGTATCTGGTGTGGCCACCAGCTGCATTAAGTACTGCAGTGCATCTCCTCCTCATGGACTGCACCAGATTTGCCAGTTCTTGCTGTGAGATGTTACCCCACTCTTCCACTAAGGCATCTGCAAGTTCCTGGACATTTCTGGGGGGAATGGCCCTAGCCCTCACCCTCCGATCCAAAAGGTCCCAGACGTGCTCAAAGGGATTGAGATCCGGGCTCTTCGCTGGCCATGGCAGAACACTGACATTCCTGTCTTGCAGGAAATCACTCACAGAACGAGCAGTATGGCTGGTGGCATTGTCATGCTGGAGGGTCATGCAGGATGAGCCTGCAGGAAGGGTATCACATGAGGGAGGAGGATGTCTTCCCTGTAACGCACAGCGTTGCGATTGCCTGCATTGACAACTAGCTCAGTCCGATGATGCTGTGACACACGGCCCAGACCATGACGGACCCTCCACCTCCAAACCGATCCCGCTCCAGAGTACAGGCCTCGGTGTAATGCTCATTCCTTCGATGATAAACGCAAATCCGACCATCACCCCTGGTGAGACAAAACCGCGACTCGTCAGTGAAGAGCGCTTTTTGCCAGTCCTGTCTGGTCCAGCGACGGTTAGTTTGTGCCCATAGGCAACGTTGTTGCCGGTGATGTCTGGTGAGGACCTGCCTTACAACAGGCCTACAAGCCCTCAGTCCAGCCTCTCTCAGCCTATTGCGGACAGTCTGAGCACTGATGGAGGGAATGCGCGTTCCTGGTGTAACTCGGGCAGTTGCTATCCTGTACATGTCCCGCAGGTGTGATGTTCGGATGTACCGATCCTGTGCAGGTGTTACACGTGGTCTGCCACTGCGAGGACGATCAGCTGTCCGTCCTGTCTCCCTGTAGCGCTGTCTTAGGCGTCTCACAGTATAGACATTGTAATCTATTGCCCTGGCCACATCTGCAGTCCTCATGGCTCCTTGCAGCATGCCTAAGGCAGATGAGCAGGGACCCTGGGCATCTTTCTTTTGGTGTTTTTCAGAGTCAGTAGAAAGGCCTCTTTAGTGTCCTAAGTTCTGTGTCTTAACGACCGTTCCACAGGTGCATGTTCATTAATTGTTTATGGTTCATTGAACAAGCATGGGAAACAGTGTTTAAACCCTTTACAAATGAAGATCTGTGAAGTTATTTGGATTTTTACGAATTATCTTTGAAAGACAGGGTCCTGAAAAAGGGACGAGTTTAGTACCTTAGGATTTCATAATGACAGGTGGCCTGAATTGTATACAAGGTTAGGCATCACATCCTAATAGGGTTTTTATTTATCTTTATATTAAAATGAACATTTACATGTTAAATGTAGACATAAATATATATATTTAGAAACAAAATATGTAATTGAGACAATATACAGTCAGGTCCAGAATTATTGGCACCCTTGATAAAGATAGCAAAAAATACTATATATAATAAATACAACTACTGAGCTATATTGTATGCCAACATTTTTTTGAAATTATATTATTTTATACTAATACAATTGGTCAGAGAAAGAGATTTTGTTGAACAAGTAATTCAAAAAATCTCAGCGGTAAAGTTATTTTCAATCCCTCAACTTGCGAGGATAATGGCACTGAGCATTTTTCAAAAATATTTTAGGAGATTGTTGAACATCTTAGACCATTCCTCCATACAGAATCAGAGACTGAGATGGCCATTATAAAATGTTGATTTTGTGGTCCATTAACAGTTTATCTGTGGATTTTCATGTGTGCTTGAGGTTATTGTCTTGCTGGAAGATCCACTTGCTTCCAAGTTTCAGCCTCCAGGCAGACACTGGGTGAAAAGGGTCCATATCAGGGAATATGAGCGTGTAAAATGTATGCTCAGATGTGTCATCTTCATGTGAATTAAGCACAATGATTTTCTGCTCCTGAACAGGTCAAATCATTTAAATGCTGGATATTTCATGAGTCTGATTTAGCCCATTTTCGATCAGACGTACGAGGATGAAACATAAAAATACTATATCTATGGTTCACATATCATGTAAGGATATCTATTCAAATGATTCATTGTTTTAAAATACAGATACATAAATGATCAGGTAATGACTACAGATATGATGCATTTCTGTAAATATGTGGATTTGTTCATGCCTGAGTATAAAGGATTAGTTATGTCAGCATGTTGACACACCCTTTCCGGAGTTAAAATATTCTGTAGATATGTAAGCGGGTGCACGCGTATCAGGTGCGTACCTTGAACGTATCTCACCCCAGATATCTCCCTGGAATCATACGGTAGCAGGGATATTTCGCAGGTCCGGATTGGATGCATGTCGAAACTGTCCCATTACGGAGAATGTCCTAGCTCCGTATATGAGCATGTCTACACTTTATATCTAATCAAATGTCATTTATCCGGAAATATATAGATACAAATTTCCCCTAATATTGACCTTTTTCTCCCAGTGAGGTAACCAGGTTTTGGGCTAAAATGTCCTGGTGCTGCGGTAAAGTTCATGGTGCTGTTGACCTTAATAAGGGCCCTGGGACCAGTGGAAGCAAAATAGCCCGATAACATCAAAAATCCACCACCATATTTTCCAGTATTATTTTGACTTCAAATCCACCACTGGCGTTTTGTGGACGGATGGCACATGTCCATACAGGATTTAGCCCAGTGTTTTACCCAGAAGACTTTTCTGTTTTAATCTAAGCGGGTCGGCATCTGTGTCTCACTGGGCCGTGGCTCCGGCGGACCTGCTCTCACTTGGGGCCAAAGCCAGGCCACTGGTACTTTTCAGCCTGCATTTACATAACGATGGCTAACTGAACTTCAGCACCTTGTCAAAAAACCAACTGTTTTGATTATACAGAGTTTGTTGATTCTGCAGAGGTTGTTGATTCTGCTCTTCACAAGTCCTCAATGTAAGCCCTAGCTTTGGCAACACAATTTCTCTACGACGTAAGGTTGTATACACTAGTACCACTGGTATTACAGTCGAAAAGGAATTACAAGCCTGTAAAACTTGCTAACAAAACTCAAGACACTTTAATGTAGTCTGTATTGCTTCATTAAGATTTCAACTTCATAACTAACATGGGGGGACAGCTGTGAGTGGAAAAACAAGCTCTGTGAGCCCTTTCTGAAAGCCATGAAGTATGATTGACAGAAAAAACTTTTTTGAGACTTAGCATCTTATTCTTTAATGGTCAAAATTCATGCAATATCCTACTTAAACTTTTCAAATAAAGCCTAAACTCCAACACCTAGGCCTTTTAGGATAATTTTGAACATGGGTTTATTTGTAAATTACTAACTTTATTTAGGCATGCTCAGGTTGACTTTTCCACAGAATCGCCCGAATGCCACTAGGCCATTTTCCTCAGTGTTATTACTATGATATGACTGAAGGCTAACATCCCCTAATTTGTTAACCGTAGGTGTGTGTGTGACATGCATAAGAATGTATTTGCAACAATGAGATAAGGGGAGAAGAATAGAAATTTGCTCAACTGTGTCATTTAAGTCATAAAAAATATGTTGTTGTCAAATGACCTGACTGACAGAGTTTATCTTGTCTTTTCAGCTTGATAATCTACAGAAGACATGGCTGCGGGAATTCTACCAGGTACGTTGACCCTCTCCTCTCCATATTGAGACAGTGTTGAATACATGAACAACTCTTCTCTAGGCCTTTCTGCTCTTTGCATTTCTAACGCTACGACAGTCGAGTCATGGGGCTGTGCTTGGCTCGTTGAGGAGGAGAGAGCACAGGCCGTGTCATATCTTAACTTTGATCTACATAGGAACATCTGAGAATCCACAACTTTTTCCACTCTGGCAGGGGAAGTCAATTCAGATAGATAGGCAGATAGCTGTTGCACTCAGTCACTCTACTGTTGCCTTGTACTGAGACAGTCATGCTGAGGCCAGAGCACAGAGGGAGATCTCAATGAGGAGTACAACATGAACAAAAAGTCTTACAACGAAATGAACCATACTGAGCTGTATCGTATATTTCCTTTTCACCTTGTCCTCACTGGCACCCCTCCAGCCACTATGGCAGATGTGTAAACGAGCACAATACAGCTCAGCTTGGTCCGGCTTAATTCGTCTCTGTAGTGTGAAGAGGGTAGTACTGTACTGTTTTCCATTAGGAAGATGGACCAACGCCTTCTATGCCAATGAGAGTGGCATGATGTGAGAGTTGCCAGGTGTGTATTACAATGATGCGTGTTTGTGCCTACTGGTTATGTGCCAAGCCAAGGTCCTGGAAACAAAGAGAGCAGCTACAAGTCACCTGTTAAGAGGATTAGACCTAGGCTTAATTCAGGTTAACTGCATGTACTTGCCTCAAAACCTACAGTAGTACGCAGGTTCATTCTGGATTTCTCCCGGAAAACACTCTAAGGCTTCCTCCTCCAGGTTTCTGCTGCTGTGTTTTGAGCTTACAGTACACAGCTGAGCTATACCAGCACTATGAAACGTGTACATGTTATTGTGGATATTAGTGAATGGCGATGGTATGTAATGTTATTGTAAAGTAGTGCACAGTGCGGTGAGTGGTGACTGACTGTAAAGGGAGGGTTGGCCCATGTCTCTCTCCTAGCTTGTTGATCTGAATCACTGCGGAAGCCAGTGGCTGAATAAGTAGAGTTGGTATGCGCTGTACAGTAGTGTGCAGTGCATTGTGTGTGGAGAGGGAGTGATTCAGTAGGCCCATGTCTCTCTCTCTCTCTTTCTCTCGCTCTCTCGCGAGCGCCCCTATCTGGTGGAAGTGAGGGAGGTGTTAGACTGCATGCTGCTTACACTCAAGCCACACACCGCCACAGAGACCAATTGATAGGGAGATGCACACGTTGGCACAGAGCCATGGAGACGTGGTTTACACACAGACCATAGACGCAAGGATAGGCACACGGTCATATAAAAATCCAGAGATGAGGATACACACACAGAGAGACAGAAAGACAAGGCTGTTCTGTAGATACACATGGAGAGACCAGAGAGAGACACTGATACAAGTGGACAGAGAAGTTTGGAAGTCCTATACCTTATACATGCCTTATAGAGGAGACGTGTGTGAATAGGCTTGTGGTCCGTTTTTTGAAGTCCTTTTAGAACGAGCAGCATACACGGAAGTCTGCTTTCGGATCAACCACGTTTCACAAAAATACTATTGCCTGCACTCAAACAGGTGTTTGTGCTTGCAGAAATATTTTCTCCTGGGAGATAATGCAGGAAAGCTAATGTTTTTTCTGTAGTCCTCATTCAAGCCACTCGTTCTTTGCTTAAGCTAAACAGAGCACAAATAAGGTCGGTGGTTGGGGAGTAGTCGGAAAAAGAGGTTACCGTTTGGCTTATTAAGGATACAGGTAAATACACCTTACTGTTGGTTCAACACACACACACCACACACACACACACACACACACACACACACACACACACACACACACACACACACACACACACACACACACTGCAATGTGTGGTGACGATAGCGAGGTGCACAAACTGTTTTCTAAGGAAACTCTGATACACTGTATGTGTAGCAAAGTCAACCCTGCTCCTGGCTCTCACACGTCACACACATAGAGCAACACTAACACAGTTTGACAGTCAGTCAATTTTCTGTTTAGACTCAAAGATACACAAAAACGCAGCCAAAATCAAATGTGAAAAAAATTGCACATGGTTCTAAAATATGCCGTTTTTTTCCTGTGCTATTTTTCACGGTTCTTTGGCTTTGGTTTTCAAGTGATACAAATATCCAGATGAACTCACAAATGCCCAATTTCCTGTTTGTCTCTCACCCTCACACATTCGATACAACAGTCAAGCGAAGTCCATGGGATCAGCTGGCTTTTGAACACTAGTCTGTCCATTGTTCACCGTGCTCTCACTCTATGCGTATAACAGTGGATGAACCCTGAGGCATGCATGGACAGGTTGATTGCCTCATGATTTAAGTGTGTGTTTTGTTTTGTTTATGTGATGAGGTTATTGGACATTCACTGTGTGTGTGTGTGTGTGTGTGTGTGTGTGTGTGTGTGTGTGTGTGTGTGTGTGTGTGTGTGTGTGTGTGTGTGTGTGTGTGTGTGTGTGTGGCGGGGGAGTGGTCTTGCGTGTGTGTTTGTCTGTCTGTGTGAGAGCGAGCCTTGTGTGAGACGGAGGAAGAATGAGTGAGAGACAGAGAGAGAGAGAGAGAGAGAGAGAGGTGTGCCCCTGCTGTGTGAACTAGACGGGCCTGCAGGCTCATGCCAGCTCTGTTCTCTGCTTGTCAGTGACGTCATGGAAAGCAGTATCAGACTCTGTACTCCCAGGGCTACGAGAACGGCACCAGTGACTGCTAGAGCTCACAGTCATGAGCCTCGCTAGACTTTGCTATGTTAGCCTGGCACGACTCTCCCTGCTCACATGGCTCTTTAACTTGCTTAGCACACATACTGTAGTCTCTCTCAATCACTCTCACTATGAACACGTTAATGAAGACCCCTGTCTGTTGTGAAGAATTTTAAGTTGGAAGGAATAGATGATGCAAGCGATTTGAATTGCATCAGTGATTTTTGTCCCATTTGTTAAACATTCTTTAAAACAATTACAAGTTTAGACAGTGGATGAAAAATAGTTTTTATATTGAAAAATAGTCCAATGTCTCACTAGTCTTGATAATGTTGGAAAGTAACTTGCATTGCTGCAAACCACATTTTGAGTAATTATTTTGTTGAAATTGTTCTTTTGTGGAAGGTAGTTTGAAGTTCAGTGTTAAACCAGACCATCAGATTCAGTAAGGTGGTACCTCTGCAATATCCTTGAAAAATAGCTGTTTGAATGCCTTTTTGGTAGTTAAAACCAAAAGGACATCCTGCATGCTTGCCCTGCATGTGTCTCTGTGTGTGTCTGTCTTTTTTGTCCCATTGAATTACTCTCAAGGCCTACTGTTGATGCAAGCCCTTGCTTCAGGGTTTTTCTCGAAATGCAGCTTCAGGAAATAAAATGTGTTATTTGGACACTTTTCTTGATTAGACTCGGAGACGTACATTCCATACTGTACAAACACTCACATCGAAGGCACGAAGTCGCATTCCATTCCTGCAGGTGAGGCCAAGAGTATACAATGGACAAGTGCTAGGCATTTACTAACCCCACTGCAATGTGCCTATGAGTGATCTGATAGACTGTCTACTGTATTGAAGGATTTAAATGTGTTTTACTGTTTGTTCAATAAGCACAGCAACTGACCCACTGTCATTACAGTCCTTTGGAAGACCCTGGCCCTGGGTCATATGGTTATTTATGTTTCCTCCATGGATCTGATGGGCATCCAGGCAGCTTTCAATAATCCACTGGGCAGGCACACAACATGTGGCAGAGTAGCCCAGACTGAAGTGAGCTTCACTTAAGCAAAGCAGGGCATTTTCCTTCATTTTTAGCTCTTTAGAACCCAGAGCGGCCGTCGACGGCCTTTCTTTAAATTACTATAACGGCCACTATGGCTGTCCCCAAATTAAAAAATAAATATTGGTCGACCAATAGATTGGTCGAAATTTTAAAACGTGTTTTTTCCCCTTATAGACAAACCCTATGTTTGAATAAAATGTGCTGTATAGGCTACTGAGCTTGTCTGATGCTTTAAGCACTGCCATTAAAATTGAAGACACACATTTTTGAAGAGGGAGCCAGAGATCAATATAGCCTAACCAGAAGGAAAAAGCCTGTTCCCGACCCGTGGAACAGCTTCATTACATTTATAATAAAGTCTTCATATCTCAAAATCAAAGTCATGTGGTTAATCAAAATTCTATGTAAACGAAAATGTATATAAATCTAAAAGTAACTATTGCCATTGCCAGTATGTAAAAATAGCCTACATAAAGCCAACAAATAACAAAAAAGAAGAAAAAAAACCTCTGTCGACCAACAGTCTATTGAACAAACTATCGACCAGTTGACTAAATGGGATCAACTGCTTTTTTCCCCAAACAATAATATCGGTGTCAATATCGCAAAATGTATTTGAAAAAAACTGTTCACCTGGCTATTGTCATCAACCAGAAACCGGAAACAGGGTATGCTTTCATTTTACTTTTCACTTCATTACTCAGAATAACGGCGCCAAAGCAGAAACGACTTTTCCCTGTGAAAGAGGCTGGTTGGTCATACAGATTCGGACATGTCCTTGCACTTTGAAAAGTGATGATGTTGAGGTGAGTGAAATACAGTGCATTTGGAAAGTATTCAAACCCATTGACTTTTTCCACATTTTGTTACATTGCGTCCTTATTCTAAAATGGATTCAATAGTTTTTTCCCTCATCAATCTACACACAACACCCCTTAATTACAAAACAACAGGTTTTTAGACACTTTTGCAAATGTATTACAAATAAAAAACTGATCACATTTACATAAGTATTCAGATCCTATACTGAGTACTGTCTTGAAGCACCTTGGGCAGCGATTCCAGCCTCGAGTCTAATTTGGTATAATGCTACAAGCTTGGCACACCTGTATTTGGGGAGTTTCTCCAAGTCTTCTCTGCAGATCCTCTCAAAATCTGTCAGATTGAATGGGGAGCGTTGCTGCACAGCTATTTTCAGGTCTCTCCAGAGATGTTTAATCGGGTTCAAGTCCGGGCTCTGGCTGGGCCACTCAAGGACATTCCGAGACTTGTCCCAAAGCCACTCCTGCATTGTTTTTGCTCAGTGCTTAAGGTCATTGTCCTGTTCAAAGGTAAACCTTTGCCCCAGTCTGAGGTCCTGAGCGTTCTGGAGCAGGTTTTCTTACAGGATCTCTCTGTTCATCTTTCCCTCGATCCTAACTAGTCTCCCAGTTCCTGCAACTGAAAAACATCCCCATAGCACGATGCTGCCACCACCATGCTTCACCGTAGGGACGGTGCCAGGTTTCCTCCAGATGTGACGCTTGACATTCAGGCCAAAGAGTTTAATCTTGGTTTCATCAGACCAGAGTATCTGGTTTCTCATGGTCTGAGTGCCTTAAGGTCCAAGTGGGCTGTCATGTGCCTTTTACTGAGGAGTGGCTTCCATCTGGCCACTACCATAAAGGCCTGATTGGTGAAATGCTGCAGAAATGGTTGTCATTCTGGAAGGTTCTCCCATTTCCACAGAGGAACTCTGTAGCTCTGTCAGAGTGACCTCCCTGACCTAGGCCCTCCTCGCCCGATTGCTCAGTTTGGCCGGGCTGCCAGCTCTAGGAATAGTCTTGGTGGTTCCAAACATCTTCCATTTAAGAACTTGTCGAAGGCTACCTATAACATTTGACCCAAGTTAAACAATTTAAAGTCAATGCTACCAAATACTAATTGAGTATATGTAAACTTTTGACCTACTGGGAATGTGATGAAAGAAATAAAAGCTGAAATAAATCATGCTCCCTCTGCTGTTTCCTGAAGTCCACGATCATCTCCTGTGTTTTGTTGATATTGAGTGAGAGGTTATTTTTCTGATACCACACCTCAAGGGCCCTCACCTCCTCCCTGTAGGCTGTCTCGTCGTTATTGGTAATCAGGCCTACCACTGTAGTGTCGTCTGCAAACTTGATGATTGAGTTGGAAGTGTGCATGGCCACGCAGTCATGGGTGAACAGGGAGTACAGGAGAGGGCTGAGAACGCACCCATGTGGGGTGAGTAAACATACCAGCCAGCTGGTCTGCACATGCTCTGAGGACGCGGCTAGGAATGCGGTCTGGGCCGGCAGCCTTTCGAGGGTTAACGCGTTTAAATGTGTTATACACGGCTGTGCCTATAATCGAAGAGAATTCTCTTGGAAGATAATTCTTACCAGAGAGACCTTTGTTTCTGTCGATGCGTGAAGAAACCGGGTGACTGTACTGACTCTGACAACATATCCCAGCCATGTTTCTGTGAAACAGAGAATGTTACAATCTCTGTCTCTCTGGAAGGCAACTCGTGCCCTAATTTCGTACACCTTGTTATCTAGAGATTGGACATTGGTGAGTAATATGCTCGGAAGTGGTGGATGGTGTGCTCGCCTTCTGAGTCAGACCAGTAGGCCGCTCCGTCTGCCTCTCCTGCGGTGACCGCGTTGTTTTGGATCGGCCTCTGGTATAAGATCGCATGTCCAGGGTCGAGGTCCGAACAAAGGATCCACTTCGGGAAAGACGTATTCCTGGTCGTAATGATGGTAAGTTGACACCGCTTTTATATCCAATAGTTCTTCCAGGCTGTATGTAATAACACTAGAGATTATCTGGGCTAACAATGTAAGAAATAATACATACAAAAACCAAATAACTGCATAGTTTTCTAAGGACCTGAAGCGAGGCGACCATCTCTGTCGGCGCCATCATACAGGAAGCGGAGGGAGTGGAGGGAGGGGAAGAGTGAGAGCACACCCGAGAGGGCAGCCTACGTTTCCATGCAGTGTGTCTGCCCCAAGTCCCACCATTCACCCTTGTACCATACAGCCTGGGCCTCAAGTGACAGTGGCAAGGGTTTTGGAGTTATTTTTAAAAGTGGTAGGAACTTATTTCTGGTCCAGAGCTTGTAATGGATTACAACAAGAAAAGGGGCGGGGTTGACCATCTTGACCAACTGAGGCGCTATTACAATGTTGGACGCACAAGCATACATTTATGGAAGTATGTGTTTTGGTGGATGCTCATTTCTCCCTCCCAGAAACCACAGGCGCTGGTCCCCAAAGGCATTCGAAATGCAGCTTGTGCATTCACTTTGTGATAATGCTACAGTGGCAGGAAGAGGGGAGCCAAGACTGTGCCACCAGGGCGTGTGGACCGAGATGGAACTCATTTGAAAGCAGGTGAAGTTTGAAGGGCGCAAGAGGTGTGTGGTGTGCATCCAGAGTGGATGCAGGTCAGAGAGTGGGAGATGTTTAAGAAACCTCCTTCTGGTGCTCTATGCGTTCTGTGCAACTTTGCAGGATGGGGCTGTGCTTCCAGAAGTTGTATGACATATTGTTGGCTAAATACAAACACTAAGGTGAAAGTGTAAAATATGAATTTGTCCTACAGATCTTTTTGGGAAATGGTGTACTTTAAAAAAAATAGTCTTTGAACAGTTGTGTTTTGCATGTTCTCTCTTTGTCTATCTAATACTTGTTGCATTCACTGAATTGTTGTCAAAGTAAGCTACTGTACTATTTCTAGATTTTGTGTCAGGCCTGGTCTGTACTTAATCTTGAAAGATACTGTACATTTTGAAATAGTCTCTGAGTAGTTTTTTGCATTTTACATTGTTACAGAAGTAAGAATTGTCAATCAAATAGCCTACTTTGTGTGGGTTTTGACATACTTTCTGAATATTGTCACATTTTGGAGAATTTAAAAATATATATTTGTAAGTATAATATATTATACTTGGTACATTTTAAGTGAGTAATTTAGTCAATTACTACAATTTCAAATACTCTAGGGTTTTGTTGTTGTTGAGTGTTCATCGTTTTTTGATAGTGAGCGTCTACAGAATGGAAGACAAAATGAGTGTTATTCCCATTGACATGAATGTGGTGCCATATTAAAGAAGAGGTTGTGCTCTTTAAAACTACTTATAAGTTAAAGTGTAATTGTCAATTGTTCTTTGTTTTTGAGCTATGTCTGTGTGAGAGAATTTGATTTATCTGGAAAATTCTCAGTAATCTACAGCATCGTTCTAGAATTCTGTTGGGGTCGGAAGGGTTACGGGGGAAAAAAATGTATGAATATGTATGAAATGTATGCATAAGTCGCTCTGGATAAGAGCATCTGCTAAATGACTAAAAGGTAATGTAAATGTAAATGGTTAGATAACTATTATTGACCAACGTCGGTTCAATTATTTGAATTCCATTTAGTTAGTGTTTTTTTTCTCCTGTGAGCTCAACACACATCTCTAGAGATTTGGGACATGTCCAACTCATCCTAGAAAAAGCGCAGAAAACGTGGTCATTCTCTACAATGACCAGAATCCGTTGCGCCTAAAATAAGATAAGATAAAAAATATCTTAAATGTTGTCCATTAAGTAATGGTTTTAAAACAATGATGATCATATTTAAAAAACTATGGCACTTATATACCAAGTCTTAGACTGTTTTCTAATGAGAATCATGAACGAGAATCATGCCTGTTCTGATAGGCTCCTTCCCGTGCAGGATTGTTATTTAGCAGTGTTAAAAGTATGCCTTCTCTACTTTGAAGAACTGCTGAAATAATGATTTTGTCAGACAGCAGGCAGTGAATAAAGGATGGTTTATTAATAAGTGATAAGCAACAATGGGCAGTCACTACCATTATCAGAGTTTTATTAATTAAATAATAAAGTCATCATACCAAAAACAAATATGTAATATACACAACCAAAATATTTTATTTAAGTCAGGTAATGTGAACCAACGTAAAAAAATAAATAATAATTGCTCAGCACTAATGATCCCTCAATCTATTTGCATTGGAAACCTTACCCGGCCGTCATGGGCCACTGGCCTCACAGGTTAGAGCGTTGGGCCAGTAACCGAAAGGTTGCTGGATCGAATCCCCGAGCTAACAAGGTAAAAATCAGTCGTTTTGCCCCTGAGCAAGGCAGTTAACCCACTGTTGCCCGGGCACCGAAGACGTGGATGTCGATTAAGGGAGCCACCATGCACCTCTCTGATTCAGAGGGTTTGGGTTAAATGCGGAAGACACATTTCAGTTGAAGGCATTCAGTTCTACAACTGACTAGGTATCCATCCCCCTTTCCTTTCCAGTCACATGACTTAGAGAAATGAGGTAGTCATTACTAGAGTACATGGCTAATTTATTCTAAGTTGTTATAATGATTTGGGAGAATATTAATAATTTTTAAAGGTTTTTTTTCCTGATTTATTGCCGTACTGTGTGCGTGCTGTTGAATTTTTTTTTTTAATTGATTGATTTATTTATTTTTACATGTGAGGAGTGTGTGACATATACAGTGCCTTCGGAAAGTATTCAGACCCCTTGATATTTTGTTACTTTGCAGCCTGATTTTAAAATAGAATAAGTGAAAAGATTTCCTCAGCAATCTACACACAATACCACAAAATGACAAAGTGAAAACTGGTGTTTAGAAAGGTTTGCAAATTTATTACAAATAAAAAAACAAATACCTTATTTACATAAGTATTCAGCTCCTTTGCTATGAGACTCGAAATTGAGCTCAGGTGCATCCTGTTTCCATTGATCATCCTTGATGTTTCTACAACTTGATTGGAGTCCACCTGTGGTAAATTGATTGGACATGATTTATAAAGGCACATACCTGTCTATATAAGGTCCCACAGTTGGCAGTCCATGTCAGAACAAAAACCAAGCCATGAGGACGAAGGAATTGTCCGTAGAGCTCCGAGACAGGATTGTGTCGAGGCACAGATCTGGGGAAGGGCAGCATTGAAGGTCGCCAAGAACACTGTGGCCTCTATCATTGTTAAATGGAAGATGTTTGGAACCACCAAGACTCTTCCTAGAGCTGGCCGCCCAGCCAGACTGGGCAGTCGGGGAGAAGGATCTTGGTCAGGGAGGTGACCAAGAACCTGTTGGGCACTTTGACAGAGGTCTAGAGTTCCTCTGTGGAGAAGGACACCCATTCCAGAAGGACACACATCTCTGCAGCACTCTACCAATCAGGCCTATATGGTAGTGGGCAGATGGAAGCCACTCCTCGGTAAAAGGCACATGACAGGCCAGTTTGAGTTTGCCAAAAGGCACCTAAAGACACTCAGACCATGAGAAAGAAGATTGGTCTGATTTAAACCTGGTCTGATTAAACCAAGATTGAACTCTTTGGCCTGAATGCCAAGCGTCATGTCTGGAGGAAACCTGGCACCCTCCCTACGGTGAAACATGTTGGTGGCAGCTTCATGCTATGGGGATGTTTTTCAGCGGTAGGGACTTGGAGACTAGTCAGGATCGAGGAAAAGATGAACCGAGCAAAGTACAGAGAGATCCTTGATGAAAGCCTGCTCCAGAGCGCTCAGGACCTCAGACTGGGGCAAAGGTTCACCTTTGAACAGGATAATGGCCCTAAGCACAGAGCAAAGACAACGCAGGAGTGGCATCGCAACAAGTCTCTGAATGTCCTTGAGTGGCCAAGCCAGAGCCCGGACTTGAACCCATTTGAACATCTCTGGAGAGACCTGAAAATAGCTGTGCAGCAACACTCCCCATTCAACCTGACAGAGCTCTAGTGGATCTGCAGAGAAGAATGGTGTGCCAAACATTTAGCGTCATACCCAAGAAGAATCAACGCTGTAATCGCTGCCAAAGGTCCTTCAACAAAGTTCTGAGTAAAGGGTCTTAATACTTAAGTAAATGTGATATTTCAGTTTTTAATAAATTAGCAACAATTAAGAAAAACTGTTTTGCTTTGTCATTATGGGGTAGTGTGTGTGTGTGTGTGTGTGTGTGTGTTTGTGTGTGTGTGTGTGTGTGTGTGTGTGTGTGTGTGTGTGTGTGTGTGTGTGTGTCGTGTGTGTGTGTAGATTGTCGAATTCCACAAAATGTGGAAAAAGGCAAGGTGTCTGAATACTTTCCGAAGGCACTGTATTTGGCTGTGTGACTCAAAATTGAATGAAAGGCTGTGTCTGTGCGTGTCTGTGCGTATGCACATGTGTGTGTATGATTATAGATGAATAGATTCAGTGTTGTAAAGCCTGGAGTGAATGAACGGCAACAGATGGACAGAGTTTAGTGTTTAGAATAGACTTCTCGTCACATCACATGCTCATTTGATCCCCCCCTCCTCGCACTGTTCTCTCCAGCCACGCTATTTTCCAGCTCCCAATCAAGACCATGAAATAGGAGTCATCCTCCCTAAATTACAGCCCATCAAAGGTCCACTGTGAGAAAATTCAGAGAAACATGGGCCTTTTTTCCCCCCATGTGCGTTATCAGTATTTTTTTTAAATCTGGCACTGTAATTCACTTCTAAGAACATTCAATGGTGTGCGCGTCAGTGCGTCGTGTCATTGATTGGATGTATTTATAGACGCTAGGAAGCATATTATTTGATAGGACGTGTATATTTTTCCAGACGCTCAAGGCACTTTAGTCTTCAATGAGTGTATGAGAATGATGAAGAGATGGCGAGAACGATCATTACATAATGCATTTGACTAGTGCAAATTTTGTCCATTCAGCTGCCATTGCAAGGAGAAACGTACTGTATTTAAACAGCTGTTTAAATACAGTAACACCACGCTCCGTCTGAGTGAGTCGGCTTCACCAAGTAGGTGTGCTGACTGCCGTTGATACAGTAGTTTTCAGGAACAGTAACTGCGACTCATTCCAGCCAGCTGCCCTCCTACATCCACATCCAGGCATCAGGCAGAGATCCCCAGGGATTGAAGGCTCGTAACACAAACATGGCATATCTCACCTCACTGCAGTCTGCAACTCGGAACCCAGGCTGCTGTGACGACACACATTAAACGAGTCAGTCTGATAGCAGCCGTGTTAGGTTAGCCGTGGAAGTGGTGCGCTTGATGTGAGCCACTGGTCACAAAAGCAGTGGGGATCTGATACCATTTTTACACTACTGAGCCAAACGGTCCCAAGCCAAGCCATACTGAGCTGGCCTGGTTACGCATCCAACATAGTTGCTGAAGAAAATATCACACCCAGCACATTACGGTTTGCTTCAGCCCTATAGTGTGAATCAGGCATGAGTTTAGATGTAGACTGATATACATGGATTTGTACTGGTGGAGATCAATGATGTGTGTTTTACAGTTGATTTAAATGAGAATGGAAAATGTTTCCGAACTGAGAACTAGACTTACAAGCTAGGCCTTTTGGTTATTATTTTCCACATAATTAGTCTACATTGTTTGGCCATCAAATAAAACAAGCTCCTTTATATATTCCAGGGTAGTGTGTAAGTAAATATTATTAAAGGATGAGAATATGTCATTGCTATAATTAAGAGAATTTCCTAGGAATCCAAACCGATACAGGATTGAGGGAGAGAGAGGACGCACCCCTTTGACAAACACGTCGCCGTCTCACAACAGTTCTGAGGTGGGGAGATTTCCGCTGTGTGGTACCTGTGTCATCACAAGTGCGGTGTGGTCTAATGGCATCAACCGTATAGCAACTTCTACGCTACATCTGATAGAACTTAACTGCTCTTTAGGCTGGCGCCACTTTGACCACTACAAATGTGTTTATTTGCCTTCGATTGAGAGTCAATCTGTGAACTATAACTCTTAGTCTGAAATGAAGACGAACAGATCGATCAAAAGGTGCCTCTGAGGGTAGATAGAATGGGCCTATTCTTTGGCATTCAGAAAGATGGAGGAAACTTGGGATAGTTGTTATTGTTTGGCCTTGGTATCTTGAAACTTGGTATCAATAGCATTTCTGATTATAGTAATAGGATTAAATTAGGCTTCATGATAATGAGTCTGTAGGCCTATGAGAAACTAGAGCTGGAGTTACACTGCCTGGAAAAACCAACAGAAAATGCCCACTTAGACAAATACAAACACACACAAGCACAAAATACACACACAAAGTCCAGCATTTTCCCTCTCGCATGTCCACAGGTTCACACACAGTGTAACTTGGCTAGCTAAAGCTCCTTGAGAGTCGAAGCTTTCCAGTGGATGCTGATAGGTCCACTAATCCGTCTAAGTTTGAGAAGCCTGGTTCTTAGGGGCCCAGTGACAAGCCAAAGGTTGATAGAAAATCCATAGTGTTATTGCCTTACATTACTTTTATTTGATTTTGCCTTTAGTAATAATAATGCAGGCAGGTGGAGTGGAGTAGGAGCAGAGTAGGCCTCCAGGCCTGGACCAGACTTAACACCCCCCCGGGGGGCCACATTTCCTGGGTGACCATGATCTACGGCCTGCCCACCATCCATAGCCCGACCCTTTGAGTGCTTATGAGTGCTATAATTCACTCAGCTATGGATTTTCCGTTATGGGTTGGCACCTCTAAACACTCTGGGCTCGCTGGCAGTGCACTCAGAAACACCTCTTAGTGTTAGGGGACAGGGAGGGGACATGGGAGAGGTCATGTGACTGGAGTGGAAATGACTCTGTAACAACTCTCTCTGCTCTGACCAGGTATCTGTTAGCCTGATCTCAGATCTGTTTGTGCTGTCTTGCCAATAACCATAGATATTGGCAAGACAGCCCAAACAGATCTGGGACCCGGGCAGGTGTTTTATCAGTGTAGATCACCAACATCAGTATGTATTATTTTCTGACAGTAGGCCTATGATCAGTCACCTTTATTTTCTGGTGTTTCATATATTCTGACATAATAATGTTGACATTTCCTGATAGTGAGAGACTCGTTAATGATCTAGTGAGATGTTTTTAACTCCCAGCATTGTCCGTCATACCCTGCACACAGTGCCCGATACACATCCGTGATGACTCATGGAACAAGCAAGCTACATGCCTTCTGTCTGACACTATACTGTACAGTACCTGGGACAGTTCGGCCTGTTGACTATAATGTATCTTGGCCTCTGGCAGTCATTTTTCCCCCCCCAGTCTTGGGTGTTACCCAGCTTCTTTCCACCTCCAAAATCACCAGACCTTATTAGGGTTTCACTGTGGAGTAAATGGGTGCTTGTTGGTAAGGCTTGTTGCGTGGTTGTGTTTCATGAGGGAGTTTTAAATCCCTTAATTCAGCTATTTGTGGGAATCTGACTCTGCAGGCTGTTTAGAGGACAGTGCTCTCTTGAAGAACGCCGTATCACCTCTTTTATCGAATCTACGTTTAGAATGATATGTCATTTGGGTGAGAAGTTCCTCGTGCCGTGAATGATTATGACCTGGATGAAATGACATCGAGCAAGTAGTTGTGTCTAGACAGTCGTTTAATGCTATGCCTTGTTCTCTTCTCCTCTGCAGACTGTCCAATCACACAAGCCCCACTTCATCGCAGTGCACTGTCAAGAGGTCGGCGGGAAGAACTACGAAGCGTCCATGTCGCACGTAGATTGTTTTGTCAAGTAAGTTACCTCACACTTGCTGGTCCCCCTTCAAATTTCCCTTCACTGAAGAATTGCAGCCAACTCTAGTGTTCATAGCAACCCTAGTGGGGATTAGGGGTTCTTTTTCTGTCAAGATGACAACCACTGCCTTGGTCCACAGGAAAATTAGGGCCAAAACGATGTGAAAGTGAGTGAACAACTCCACCTTCTGGTGACCGCTTATTTGGTTTCATGTTTGGTGTTGATTTTCAAAGAATTAAAAGAATGTACTAGACGACCATCGTTATTGAATAAACTGTTTTGCAGGGCTTATTTGTGTAGCTAGTCTTTCTTGTTTAGTCATAGGATGGACAAACTGAATGTTTTAGGTCAATGGGGGTTTATAAGATATTTGATATTTGTTAACAAGATTCTATCAAGTGCTCTCTTATGTAACCTCTTTCAAAACAATTTAGGGTGTCCTGGTGTGAACTTTATTAGGAGGGGGATATTGATAAGCAGAATAGACTGTCTGTGAGGCCTCAACAGATTTAACAGTATCCTAATACACTCACAATCTCCTGTTCCTTATCTAGTCTCCCTTAAAGGGCAATTAAGGAAGTTAATTGCAGTTTGCAGGAAGTTGAAGGTAATTTGGCTAGCCATTGCTAACTAGCATTAGCGCAATGACTGGAAGTGTACCGGAACAGCTAGCATGGAAGAACTACATTTCCACCATGTTCATATTTATCCTACTGATCATCATGTTGTTGATTAAAGGAAGATAAATAAATCAACCCATGTATCTGAAGACTGATGGGGCCATATTGTGATGTGTCCTCTCTTCTAGAGAGCTGCTGTCCAGTGATGCCATGAAGGAGTACAGCAGAGCACGTGTCTACCTCGACGAGAACTACAAATCCCAGGAGCATTTCACAGTAAGTGCGGGTGGTCCATTTGCCCCTGCTAAGTGGTTCTCTTCTTGTAGATCTCAGGGGATTTGTTTACCGCACACCGTCTTAACTCACCACAGATGTGTTGCATTCACCCATTTTCATCAGAAAGCTCTAGACCCAACTGGGGTGAATTTGGCCCGCAGGTAGTTTTATTTGCAACCCCCCCCCCCCCCCCCCTCCACCATAAGACTGTAACAGCACCAGGAAATCAGCTCCAGGTTATTTTAATTTGGACATCTGTCCTAAGTATTCCCACGCATAATAGAGAGACACGTGATCGTATACAAATGTAAGGAAGATATGAAATGATGTTTTAGTCAAATATTATATCTGTTTTGTCTTCTTGTGGTCAATTTGCAGTCAACAAGTTATTTGTAATTATGTTTCGGCCCACCGACCAGCCGCTCGAGAAAAAAATGGCCTGCGGCTCAATCTAGTTGATGATCCCTGCTCTAGACACATCAGGTGTGACATTAGATAAGATGGCTGAGGGAAGTTTTAAGTTGAAGCTGGGGGCCCTCAGATGCTAGAAGGAAGAGAATTAAGAAAATCAATCAAGTATTTATTTTCCACAGCAGTGTGGACCCCAGCATTTTATTAGAATGTGCAATAATGGTAGACCACCACAAGGTGGTGCTAGATGGTCTGGAATGTTTTGTGGATTTAGAAACCAGCTGCAACTTGAAGTGTTATCAGCTAATAGTTGGTTGTGGCTTTTGTTATTTTACATGATTTTTAAAAACATTTTTATATATCTATATTTTTTTTACAGGATATGTTGGTCTTTGTTGCCCTCATTAATCTGCTTATGTAATAGCCTATACATGTTGTAGTTGGCAATTTATATTACGGAGAGTCTGATGGATCATGCGTATTAGTTACTGCAGTCATTATTTTGCACATTATGTCATAATTATCACAAAGATGTGCACCGCTTGGTCCTAATTGTTGCTCAGTTCATTTTGCGGCCTTTTCCCTCCAAATCATGCACAACTACACGTCAGTTGCATTGCATGACCTCTTGGTGGAGCCAGATACTCAGTGTTGATTATAATCTCAATATTAGTCTTCAACATCCAGACACCAGTAGCCCCCCCCCCCCCCCCCCATCTGAGCACACACATACACCGTTTTATTCCCTCAAATGATTACCACAAAAGCAATTTGTTTTATAATGCTATCCAATTAATGCTGATAGCATGTTACTCCCAACAGTACATTTGGAAGTAAACAATAATGGTGGTTCTAGTTAATTCCCTGACTCTTGACCACATAAAGAGAGGGGAATAGATGTGGTTTAAGGACCCCCCCACTAACAATCAGTGTAGATGTGACTGCTGAGCCGTTCCTGTCATGGTTCTCCTCTCTATTCTTCTAGAAGGTACTGTATTACTACCGTGGTACACTTACTACCACCGTCACCGCCAGCCCAACATTTTATTTTCATAAACATATTATGACCATATCGCAAACGTATGCCCCCACTGCAAAAAAAATAATGAGCTGACGTTTCGCTTAAACAATGACGATGACATCCTCTTGTTTTGATGATTTCTCCCAGGTTTATTTTAGACTCTCACATCTCGGATAAGCGTAGATGTACACCAATTACTGTTCTAGTTCTAGACGGTTTCTATGTTGGAGAAGTAACTTTCTTCTAAATCAATTTGTGCAAAGAGAACCACAAAATAAACATGTTTATAGATATTCAAATCGAGGCCACAGTAAATATGGATACAGACTGTCCAGTGCGCCTCGCACAGGGCTTGCCATTTAGACGAGATGACATCATCACTCATATTTGTTTTCTCAACCTTCGATTTCTGCTCGAGGGTAATTGTTTGTTGTCTGCTCTGCCTGTCAATTTCCAGATAATGTAAAGTGGCAATCCCCGCGTGGCTCCCGGAGCCTACCAGTAACGGCAGCCGAGCGGATGTGCTATAATGTAGTGTAAGTGTATGGTAACGACCTGAGGGAGTGTTTAGTTTACCTGTCCTGTCTCTATGTTGAATACAGTGGCTGGGTGGGGGGGTCGCCATATGCTTCACTCGCACCACAGCAGGAGCAGCGTCACCGTGCCACGGCTGAGTGTGTGCGAGCTGTGTCAGTGAGCTGTGTTTGGGTAATTTGAGCACGACCTCTTAATGTACCAAGGAAGCACTGGCTGATTCTTCTGATTTGTGAAGAGACGAATATGTCAACAGGTTAAAATGGTCAAAGAGGGGTCTGGTTTTGTGTGTGTGTGTGTGTGTGCTATGCTTTTCGTTGGTATAGTAGGCTATAGGACCTACTGGTACACTGTCAAATAGAACATTTTGAGGGGTTCCCCCCCCCGTGTGATAACCTGGGCTAAGTTTTATGTCCAACATGAGTACTGCTAGGATAGTACTGACATGAGTACTATCCTAGAAAACGCTGGTCCTAACTCCATGCCGGTCTGTCAGTCAGGCATCCAGACCAGTGTTGGATGTAGGCAGACATTGAGGGAAGCTGGCCAGCCTTCACATCTCTCCCAGAGGGAGGGTGTGTGTGCTGTGCAGTGATGGGGGGTGGGGGGGGGTCTTGAGTGACACATCCTCCTCTGGGGGGGCCTGGTGTTTTACGGCGCTGTTAAGGTATACAGCAGGTAAAATGTCAATTAGGAAAGCCCGCCCTGATAACCTTAACTCCCAATCCACTTGTTCTAGGCCATTAATATTTATCACAGGCCCGGCCCTTTGGGCTGCTGGGGCGTCATGTGGAATGATGTTCACTAATGCCTTGCCTTTATTACCTAGGAAAGCGTTCCTCACACGCTGACTGGGGTCTGTGTGTAGGCAAAAACACACCACCCTCACAGTTATTGTCACAGCACTCACTCTTTCTATGCTTCATAGCCGAAGTACAACAGTATTTATTACAAACACACACACACCTTCAGCATCGAGTGACATACAAATTAACACACACACACACACACACACACACACACACACAATCCCCCCCTTACACAGCTATCAGTTGTTCCAGAGAATTGTAATGGGAAATTAAAGGCGTCCTCCCTTGCTCCACAGGACAGGAGTGCGAGGCCAGAGGATAAATCAGGTTCTGTGCTCTGACAGGAATCTCACTCCGCTTCCGCATCCGTGTCCGTTCTCATCCCTGCAGCTGCGGCCCAGGGTCACATTGGCTTAATCTGTTTAGCTGCTGTTTGTGCTGGGTGCTGTCTTTGACGACTCCACTGGACGTTCTGATTGGATTTCCCTGGTGGTGTGGCGACTAGGGAGTGTTGTCACCCTGAGGGACGCTAGGAGCACTCCCATCAGCTTCCCGCCCCGTCTATCAAGTTAGCTCTGCATGTAGTGTGTACGCACCTACATACCTGCACCTACGTTCTGTGTATACACACTGACAACCACATATAGACTCAAAGGAAGGTATGCATTCCTAAACTTTCAAATGAGGAAGTTCTATAAAAAAAAAAAAAAAATCTCGTCCTATCAAGATTTACTTTGAAACTTCTTTAGTTTTACATAATATTTCCCAGCTGTTTTCTCATCACACCTAATGGTTGCTCCTCAGTAGCTCTGTTCTATATTTTTTATTTAACCTTTATTTAACAAGTCAAGTCAGTTAAGAACAAATTCTTATTTACAATGACGGCCTACCCCGGATGACACTGGGCCAATTGTGCGCCGCCCTATGGGACCTCCCGATCACGGCTGGTTGTGATACAGCCTGGAATCGAACCAAGGATCTGTAGTGACGCCTCTAGCACTGAGATGCGGTGCCTTAAACCGCTGCGCCACTCCTCGGGAGTCCCTATCTCCTGTGGTTCGGATGAGGGAAGTGGTGCTGATGGCTGAACTCATCCACAGTCATCCCCAGGCAGGCAGGTGTCATCGTCATGTTGTCCCCTCAGCCCTGGGCCACTTTAGAGGCATGTCAGGAACTGCCAGCAGCACCCCAGCCTGCTTCCAAGGTGTAGCCTTAATTCTTTCTGCCTCCAGTAGGCCACAGTAATACAATCATCCAAACTGAACCCAGCGCAGCACATCACCCAGGAATCTATGAACACTTAGTGGCCCTGCGGTGACAAGGCAAGTGTGTTTGCTGTGTTCGCATGCGTCATGCTCATCACCTATTTTCACGGTGCACCACCATCTCCCCTCCCCCTTTAGGTCCAGATGATGGGGGCTTGTTTCATCTCCTACCCCTTAAGCAACTCCTCCTCTGCTTTAACATACACAGGGAATGAACGAGAGGGAGTGTGTGGGGGTCACGGCAGGGGTGTTACTACACTGGTTTACACACACAGGTTAAAGAGGAGGACCAACCCCCCCTCCAGCCCAACGCACACACACTCCGCCCTCATGGTCTGGGAGAAGGCGTCAAGTGCTTAAGGAGGTTAAGATATTGCAAACTAAATCTCTAGGCTCTTATTTCAATATGGTCAGAAGTACTGAGCAGACCGAGGCAATTTGAATGGAGTAGATGTCAGCAGGGTAATATTGTTGGGAAATAACTCTCCCTCACCATAAGTCATGCACTCAGGGCATGCAAGTAAGTGCATGCATACACCCTCACTCACTCACGTGCACACATACTCACACTCACTCACGTACACACACACACACACACACACACACACTCAGGACATGTGTTGAGCGACAATCAATGAAACTGCCATCAGAAGTGAATTATGAGGGACAGAGAGCGGGCTGTGCCTCCTTGGTAACATTTTACTTGAAACTGTATATATAATTAATGGATTGAGAACAGAGGCAGAAAAATGTATGGAACTCAGCCTATGCCCTCCTCTGGACCATCACAAAAATAAGTGTCTGGCACATATACACATGCAAGCACACGCACTCACGCTAGCACACACCGTCCGTCCCACTCACCCTCATAAACAGAGCTATGATAAAGTGTTTGTGTGTGGTGGGATTGGTTTAGTGGGGGCAGCAGGCAGGACCTGGGTGGGGAGTAAATCAGATCTGTCTGGAGGGGGGGCGCCGGGGGGGGGGGGGGACGCCAGGCACAGATAATGATGTGATTCCAGTATGCGATGTCCAGGCGCCCCCCGCCACCGTACATTATGATATGCTTCCCCCAGCCGGCGAGGGGCAGAGTGAAGGTGAGCCTGTCATATTGATCTATTTAGAGCTAAAATATGAGCCACTTTACTCTGCTTCCCAGCGCAGTGATGTGAAAAATAATAACTCGGACCAAAATTAAAAATATTGATCGCTTAGGAGGTGTTGAGAGCGAATTAACACCCACTGAAGGATTATTCTGAAGGAGGGCTGGGTGAAGGATGTTGGTGTGCCGGACTGTAAATATATCTGACCGTCTATACTCCGCTACCCGCAAATTATAGTACTATACGGCACTGCCAGGTTGTATTCTGTACATTTCCCTGACCCAAATGAACAGGGCTAGGAAGTAGCTCTCTCGTCATCCACTTTGTCATTGATTGATCTGGTCTTGACTCCATAATCTGGCATTAGCTCCGCTTTATTCAGGGCCCTCAGTAACGGATGAGTTGACACCCTTGCCGTCAAACGTCTGGGAAAACATTTGCCACAAGGTTAATTTTATTGCCTGCTCCATGCGTTTGTGAGCAGGCAGGAGGTATCCTCTGCCCGGCTCCTGATGAATGGTTGCGCTGAGCCGGTGGGAATGAAAATGAGAGAGGGAACGGAGTTAAGAAATGCATGGGGGAACAGAGTTAGACGGCCTGCCGCAAATCAACAAAAATTATAATTGGAACCTTAATGTATAAGTGAAATGATGTTCCGTTGCTTTCGTGTTGAAGTCTATCAAGTGTCCTTATCAATCGTGTACCTTGTCCCGCCTCATCTCATTTTGAAATAGGTTAAGTTATATCCGTAACTCAACTTATGCAATATGCCGCAAGTAAAAAAAAACAACAAAAAAACCACTTAAAACATCCAAAACCTCATACTTAACTTTCCTATTCACAACTGCTATCAATTGACTACAAGGACGTTTGTTTTTCTGTTTCCTACGAGCGAGTGAATATCTAGAGATTTGATGAGCAGGCAGAGAGCGATAGTGAGTCGGTGTTTAGTGGAGACTTGAGGCATTGGGATCACATGCTGAGTGTTGACATCAGTGAAGGCACTATCTGGCGACGTCTCCTCCCGTCCATGGCTGTCCTCTGCTCTCCTCTCTTGGTGAAAGCTGCTCTCTGTGCCTGGCGTCAGGCCCTGCCCATAGCTACTAGCTGATCTGATCCCCATATGTATTGATTGTCCCATGCAGCAGCACTTGATTTGCATGACCCAGCTGACCAGGCAGATACGGCCAATTATTTCCCCATTAGCTAATCTCTCTGGCGTGATTTCCATAATCCTCCCGCTATTGAGAGGCCACACAGGCCCCCAGCTCTCTGGAGAACATAGACACAGCCCCCCCCCCCCACCTCCGCACACAGACGCTAAAATAAGTAACAATAACCATGCGCTAATACATTCTCAAACCACACCAACTAATTTTCATTAGCACCAAAAATAAATAAAATACACAGAGGTTTAACGTCACTTTCTAAGAGAGATTTCTCCCATAATAAACGTCACAAATCATAGCAAGTGTCCACACCCTTGTCTAAACTGCGATTATCCTCATAACCGTCCTGTGAATACAGTCGGCTGGTCCCACTGACATCCCCGTGAGAGGCACTTGTCGCTGAGAGTGTGTGCTTTTATGATTTGTGATTGTGTGTGTGTGTGTGTTGGAGTGTCAGGGGAGGCGTTGTTAAATGGCTCCCGGCGTCTCTTTAAGCCCTCAGGAACATGATCATATTTCAGCTACCCCAGTCCCTCTCAAGGGCTCCCCTCTAGCTCTCAGAGAGGCCTTCACAATACATCAGGCTGCTGGTGTTATTATCGCTGACAAAATGGTGGTATATGGGGAGATGTTTACTTCTATAACCCTGTTTATTATTATCATTTGGATTTAATGTACTGTAGGTTTTTGATCAATCAGATTAGGGTGAACTTCATAAAATCGGGGTTTCCTCAATGTGCTGTAGTGACTCAGTTTTAGTGATTAAAATAGTCACCAAGTCTGTGTACTTATATACATATCACTTAAGCAGCGTTTCCCCTATATGCATTAACAGAGGCGAACCGCCGCTGCTAAATAGTGGCCAGCCCAATTTGTTTTAAAATAATAATGTACTGTATATAGAAACGATAATGGAGCAATATATAAGATTCTTCCCCACTAATTTTACCACCGCTGCTGAAAATAATTCTAGGGGAAACACTACCCAAGGCATAATTTAAATAATCCATTAAAAAATGCTTCAATTCCTGCCATGCTCTCCTGTATGGTATATTGTACAGAAAGTATGCATTCCCCACGTATGGATGGTATAGACCGACGGCGCTCTCTAAGAGGTTTGCTTTAATGACATGAAACTGACTTTGGTTACCCTTGATTTGGAGTCTTGTGTGTGAGGGTGCCAGTGTCTAGGGCTCCCCTACCCCCTGAAGACATCAGCATTGTTAATGTAGCTAAGAGTGCTTTAATGCTGAGAATGAGGCATGACCTTCCTATGCCCGTGTGTCTATGGCCTGCATCTGTGTGCGTTTCCTTGTGTATCGGCTTACTCATGTTTAGCTGATGTCTACTACTTAGTCTTGCTAATATTTTGGTGATACTCTTCCCGGGTGGGACAACTTATAGATCTGTTAATGGTTATGGGGAGGTGTGCCCCTTCTGTCAAATGAGGTCATTTCTTGACAATATTTCTGTCCATTTAAGGGACCCCTTTTGGCTTAAGAGCACCCCCACAGGTGAAAGTTATTTTATAGCCTCCTTAACTGTAATACACCAGTGGAAATGGTGATATGGATTATCTATCTATAAAGACAAGATCCACCACCTCCCACAACTCTATCCCAGGAGCTTTCCCACTTGTCGTGTTTGGGGGGGGGGGACTCACCATGTCGGCCCAGTCCGATTGATCTTATTCGCCTTGCGCTGGAATTCTCGTTCAGCGACAGTTTGCATTGATTGCGGAGGAGAACTTGCCACCCCCACCTCTCCAAATGAGCGGATAATTAAAAGGCCAGCTTCCACAAACAGCCAGTCAACAGGCGACATGATGGATTGTATTGCCCTGGAAGCTGACCAACGCAACGCCCCCTTTGGAAGAGCAGGTCCTCAGCCAGGTCCCCAGGTGTCTATTACCATGGCCTGATCAGAAATGCAGGGCAACACCCACTGCTAATTAAACACCCAGAGGTCGCCTTTGTTTTTCTGCCCACTGTTGTCTCTCTTCATTATTGGATTGCATTTAATATTTCATGAAGCCGTGGCTGGTGGCCATTGAGGGGTTTTGGGGGACAGCCCTCAACAGTGGACACAGATGACTTCTAGGCTGGAACAGAGAGGCACAGGTCACTATAATAGTCTGTCTCTTTTGAGATACTTTTTGAATTTGTTCTGACTCAAATTTCTGAGTAACAGGAGGTATAGAAAAGGACTAGATGGACAGTCCAGCAGTATGATAGCAAACACTATGTCCATGCTGTCCCATTGGACACTGGTCATATCGCCTAGCACAGACCGGTTAGATGTACGACACGGTTTCCATGGCAATGGTATCACTTAGCAACAGTGGACTGGACTGATCCCTGAGTGATCCATGGGCCTTCAGGAACAAATGGCCTCTTTTAATCAGGACATCCCTCCCCTGTCTGTCAACACGTGCCTCGTTAGCAGGTAATTGTGAGAGATGGGCGTGTACAGAGCAGCAGGGAAATGATCCATGTGACTCTGTACAGAGTGGTACTGTATGGGTATTTAGAGAATGGAGACCTCAGTGTGTGTCTGTTGCAGCACCACCAGCGGGAGTAAAGATGACTGTGTGTCATATGGAAGGTAAAAAAAAAAACATACATCCGTGGTTCTAATGGCATTATGGTCCGTCAGGGCGATACAGCCGTAGGAGGAGTGTGTTTTGCGGTCCCTGAGTGGCCCCTAACCGGTCTGATTGGGGTAATTGCTAGATCCGCTGGTCTCCATGGCTGTCAGTTTTGTCGGTTAATAAGACCAAACAATGTGATCATCTCATTTCCGTCCTCACTTACACAGCACCTCATATGGGATAGGATGGTGGCTTCAGACAGTCACACGCACACACAAACACACAGAGGGAAAGGAAGGTTAACGTAGGAACCCATTTATTTCACTTTAACCAACACAATGACTCTAAATGGCCTTTCAAAACCAAAGAGAGGAGGGACAAAAATAATCTAATAACCCAATTACTGCTGGGCTTCATTCTGGAGTTAAGTGCATTTTTATTGTGTAACTTTTCTCTTTTTTCTTCTACTCTCTTAGCCTACCACCCCTTTTATTTTCCTCCTTCTTCAGCAAGCGCTCCCTCCATGCCACTTCTCATCTAATATCGCCATAATTGGGTTTGGTTCTACAAATCAAATTTCTCCAATTGGGTTATCCTCCGAAATTGGAGAGGTCCCTTGGCCAGCATGGGCAGGGAGTTAATCTGCTTTTGTTAAGCCCCCTCGGTGGCAGTGCCGGCAACAGGGGCCACCGCGCCAGTTAAAGTATTCGCCTGTCACTGTGGACACACTCGTCATTTAGGCCCCCACACCACCCACCCTGCATCCTACGCACACGCCGCCATACCCTGATTCCCCTTGTGCAAATAATGACATTCGAATCGAGCATTAACAAGCTTAATTACTTTAAAATTGTCATTTTAATTTACACTGATATAGTATTGATCACACAAGCAGAGATTAAGGCCCTCACTGGAGCGGATGATGTGGAATTAAACAGGGCAGGGGTCCTCCTGGGGCCCGCCTGTCCCGCCGCAGCCAGAAGAGGAATGGTATTTCTCCGTAATGAACTGGCAGCATGCGCAGACATGAATCTCTGGCCTGCTGGAAAAGGATGGAAATAATGGGGTTTGGGAGCCATGGAGGGTTATTCATTCACTGCCATGCACCAATTCTCCTGTGATTCATCCGAGGGGTCCCGGTGCTGTGTGTTTGCCTGCGACATTCCGTTTGGCTGACCTTTCCGGGCTAAGTGTATATATATTCCCCTCCGTAGGGAGACACCCGGGCAGGTGAGGAGGGGGAGGGGGCATTTTCAGGGAGCCATCAGACTCTAATCCAAACATTGCCAACAGAGAAAGTGTCTGTCCGTGATCCCTTCTCTCATCCTCGATCATCAGCCCTGTCGGAAAACAGGACACTTCCCTGGTGGAATTGATCTGGGCGGTCCAGCCGTGTGTCACGTACAGCTGGTTAATATCAGAGAAATCGTTACATTAAATCCAAGCAATTTCTTTCTTGTTTACCGGCCTGTTTTGGAGTAATTATAGCTGTGGAACTAACCCCCTTGACACATGTCTCTGAAGAGAACTCAAACAATCTCTCTCTACACACAAGTGCATTTTAAGTCTAGGAAGCACTTAAACCTATAGATCTGATAGGAATTAGACCATAGCTGTCTATAAATGTATAAAGAAGAGCTAATATATTGCAACAGCTACCTTTAAAGCTACCTCCCTTTTTGACAGAGGTGTATTCTTGCTCTAATAAAGTTGTAGAATGTTTGTAATAACAAAGTTAGATTCTTTTAGAATGTTGTTGTTGATCATCACAATCCTGAACTGAATAATATTCTTGTGTGAGACCGCGCATCAACTTTCTCAGTGTGTTTTACCTTGATTTGCAATTGTTTGACTTGGGGGGGGGGGAGTCAACCTGATGACCAAAGACTTCCTAGTCCACGTTCGTCCTTGAGCTAGCGTAGGTTCATAAGAGTCCAAAAGCACCAAAGCAGATTGGAAAAAATGTTGCGAATATGCGTGAAGGTCTCAGGCTCTCTGCTCATTGCATTACCACACCTGGATGTCGTAGGGTGGAAGCCATTCCAACGATGAGGAAGAACAATAGCACATTTTCCCCCTGGCTGGCATGACTTCCCATGCTGGATCCCCAGGATGTCTCCAATACATATAATGGACTTGGCAAGGCATGGGGTGGCCCGGCTTAGGCCTTCTACTCCACTCTGTCATCCAATCACCTTATTCTTATGCTCTTGCATTATTTAGTCAACCAGCCGTCCATTTACATCAACCCGTAACCAAACCGCTACTCTGCCTCACACACCGCAGAGGCACTTAATAGAATTAGCAGGTATTGTGCGGCACATTTTAAACACATACAGTACCAGCTGCACTCTCCCTCACTCCCTCCCCGACAACCTTTCTGCATATAGCAGTCCAGTCCTCTTACTTCCTTAGTCCCTCTTACTGTGATGCAGTCTCTTTCTAGTGGTTGTCTTTCTTCTATCCTCTACTGTTTATATGCTGTAGCTGTGTAGCTCTCCTATCTGACATTGATTATTTTTATTAATTAATACATTACCCCTTTTACTCCCCAATTTTGTGGTATCCAATTGGTAGTTACAGTCTTGTCTCATCGCTGCAACTCCCGTATGGACTCGGGAGAGGCGAAGGGCCGAGAGCCGCGCGTCCTCCGAAACACAACCCAACCAAGCCGCACTGCTTCTTGACACAATGTCCACTTAACCAGGAAGCCAGCCGCACCAATGTGTCAGAGGAAACACCGTACACCTGGGTCACCGTGTCAGCGTACACTGCGCCCGGCCCGCCACAGGAGTCTCTAGTGCGCGATGCCGGCCAAACCCTCCCCTAACCCGGACGACATTGAGCCAATTGTGCGCCGCTCCATGGGTCTCACAGTCGCAGCCGGGTGCGACAGAGCCTGGACTCGAACCCAGAATCTCTAGTGGCACAGCTAGCACTGCGATGCAATGCCTTAGACCACTGCACCACTCGGCAGGCGACATTGCTTCTTATCATATAATGGTTCAGTCTTTCTGTCTTGGTTGTCACGCAGACGTGTGTTTATGGTTGATAAAATCACATATGGCATTTGTGCTGCTATTTTACCGGTATTCATTCTATTTTGTAGGCCCAATGTCTGTTACTCTCCACTGAAATAGAATCTGTTCTTATTGCACACACAGTTTCCTAATCTGATTTTGAGACATGTTTTGCATCTCTGTTTGTGTAGCAGTAGCACATGAATAGACCAACTGATACAAATTAAACATTCACATGATTGGAACTTGCAGTCATGTGTCTCCATCTGAATGATTCTTTCCCATCTCGACACTTCAATGCTGTAATTTTTTTATATATTTTTAAAATCAGTCTCATATGCTTTGCCCCTTGTGATTTCCCGGAAGATGCACATTGAATCACACTACAAATTGTTATAGCCCCTCATCTTCTAACCATATTTAAACATGCACAGGGCAATCGATTTGTAATGGCTCTTAGTGGGGGTTCAAGGAAATGAACAATCCCTTTGTCCCCTACCTCCCCTACCCAGCCACCCCCTGTCCCTCTATGGGCCATAAAAGAGCTGTACGCTCCCAATGAGGGGATGGCTTCCTTCTCCTTCTGCAGGTCTAATAACAAGCCCTTTCTTCCTGTCCCGGACCTTCTCCAATTGATTTGTGTCAGGAAAATTAATGCAGTCTCTCCAAGGTCCTTGGGGTCAGAGGCAGAGCGCGTTCCTGCAGATGAAGGGGCGGCGCTGGGTTGAAATGAACAGCAGTAGCCCTACCATGGGACATCTGGAGTTCCCTGATGAAAGCTGCTATTGGGTTCCGAAGAGGGCGAAAGGCACTGCTTTATGATGTATTGTCAGTGGGATGTTGTCAAACACCAAATGCATCTGGGAAGATATTTGATGTTCACAATGCCAGACCGTGTGATTCACATCAAATAGGTCTGCCTGGAATTGATGGGGTGAAGTTTAACCTCTTGGGGCTATGTGGGACGCTAGCGTGCCACCCGTGGTGCACCCTATCAACAGCAGGTGCATTTCAAGAGCGGCAAATTTGAAACCAAATAAATGTCAAAATTCAAATTTTTCAAACATACAACTATCTTACACCCTTTGAAAGATAAACATCTCCTTAATCTAACCACGTTGTCCGATTTCAAAAAGGTTTTACGGCGAAAGCATAAAGTTAGATTATGTTAGGAGAGTACATTGACAATAGCTGTGTGTAATGTTTTGTCAATTCAAAGACAGGGTCACCAAAACCATAAAACCAGCTAAAATGATGCACTAACCTTTTACAATCTCCATCAGATGACACTCCTAGGACATTATGTTAGACAATGCATGCATTTTTAGTTCTATCAAGTTCATATTTATATCCAAAAACAGCGTTTTACTATGGCATTGATGTTGAGGAAATCGTTTCCCTCCAATAACCGGCAGTCAAGTCAGCACCACAAATTAAATAATTAAAATTAGAAAACATTGGTAAAATATTATATTGTCATTTAAAGAATTATAGATTTACATCTCTTGAACGCAATCAACTTGCCAGATTTAAAAATAACCTTACTGGGAAATCACACTTTGCAATAATCTGAGCACTGCGCCCAGAAAAATATGCTTTGCTATACAGACAAACGGCCATGTTGGAGAGATCTAAAATCGAAAATACTATGTAAATAATCCATTACCTTTGATTCTCTTCATCAGATGTCACTTCCCGGGATCCCAGGTCCATAACGAATGTAGTTTTGTTCAAAAAAGCTCATCATTTATATCCAAAAAGATCCGTGTTGTTAGCACATGATCTAAGCCAGCCGGACTTCTCGTCATGAACGAGGGGAAAAAATATATTTACGTTCGTTCAAACATGTCAAACGTTGTATAGCATAAATCATTAGGGCCTTTTTTAACCAGAACATGAATAATATTCAAGGTGGACGAATGCATTCTCTTTTAAAACGTTTTGGAACGAGGGTACCCAACATGACCTCGCGCGCCAGAGTCTAATCGGCCATCACCGTTCCAAGGCTCTTGTTCGGTCAGATCTCATAGTAGAAGATTCAAAACACTTTGTAAAGGCTGGTGACATCTAGTGGAAGCAATAGGAAGTGCCAAAACATTAATCAGCCCCTGTGTGTTTCAATGGCATAGGCTTAAAGGTAATTCAACACATCAGGTATCCACTTCCTGTCAGAAAATGTCTCAGGGTTTTGCCTGCCAAATGAGTTCTGTTATACTCACAGACACCATTCAAACAGTTTTAGAAACTTTAGGGTGTTTTCTATCCATATATAATAAGTATATGCATATTCTAGTTACTGGGTAGGATTAGTAACCAGATTAAATCGGGTACGTTTTTTTATCCAGCCGTGAAAATACTGCCCCCTAGCCCCAACAGGATAACTTTTTACATGCGGTCGGTAACTGGTTGAAAGGAATCATTTGCAGCTGGATTGGCTACAAATATATCCAAACTAAACTAGTTTGAGCCATAGAAAGCTTTATTTGAACCCCTCGAGGACACAGAATTGGTCTCTTTAATGGCATAAAGTAAGCCTAACCATATTTCTGTAAGTAATTCTCTCCAAGTGGGGTTTAATCTCACACAAAGTTCAAGCCCACAATGGCTCCCTGTGTGTGAGGCACTCCTTGGCTAAATACTAACTCATTAAAGAGCTGGCTAATTAGATTGGATGCTATGGTCTTTCAAATAGATTCAACCTCCTTAATTTGAATGGCCTAATTGCATTCCAGCACTTTTTGCGGGGGTACATCTTTCAAAGCCATCCCGGTTGGCCTGAGATGAAGGGCTTATACAGAGCACGGGGGTATCATGTCCTTGAACCCTCTACTGTATGCCTCACTTGTTCCTCTATGGAACATACAGTGCCTTCAGAAAGTATTCACATTTTGTACTGTTACAGCCTGAATTCAAATTTGTTATATTTAGATTTTTTGCTCCCATGTCTGGTCCATCCTTGGGAGCAATTTCCAAATGCTTGAAGGTACCACGTGCATCTGTACAAACAATAGTACGCAAGTATAAACACCATGGGACCACGCAGTCGTCATACAACTCAGGAAGGAGACGCGTTATGTCTCCTAGAGATGAACGTACTATGGTGCGATAAGTGCAAATCAATCCCAGAACAACAGCAAAGGACCTTGTAAAGATGCTGGAGGAAACAGGTATAAAGGTATCTCTATCCACAGTAAAACGAGTCCTATATCGACATAACCTGAAATGCCCCTCAGCAAGGAAGAAGCCACTGCTCCAAAACGGTTTGCAACTGCACATGAGGACAAAGATCGTACTTTTTGGAGAAATGTTCTCTGGTTTGATGAAACTAAAATACAACTGTTTGGCTATAATGACCATCGTTATGTTTGGAGGAAAAACGGGGAGGCTTGCAAGCCGAAGAACACCATCCCAACCGTGAGGCCCGGGGGTGGCAGCATCATGTTATGGGGGTGCTTTGCTGCAGGAGGGACTGGTGCACTTAACAAAATAGATTGCATCATGAGGGAGGAAAATGATGTGCATATGTTGAAGCAACATCTCAAGACATCAGTCAGGAAGTTAACGCTTGGTTGCAAATGGGTCTTCCAAATGGACAATGACCCCAAGCATACTTCCAAAATTGTGGCAAAATGGCTTAAGGACAACAAAGTCAAGGTATTGGAGTGGCCATCACAAAACCATGACCTCAATCCAAAAGAAAATGTGCGGGCAGAACATAAAAAGCGTGTGCGAGCAAGGAGGCCTACAAACCTGACTCAGTTACACCAGCTCTGTCAGAAGGAATGGGCCAAAATTCACCCAACTTATTGTGGGAAGCTTGTGGAAGGCTACCCAAAACGTTTGACCCAAGTTAAACAATGTAAAGGCAATGCTACCAAATACTAATTGAGTGTATGTAAACTTCTGACCCACTGGGAATGTGATGAAAGAAATGAAAGCTGAAATAAATCATTCTCTACTATTATTCTGACATTTCACATTCTTAAAGTAAAGTGGTGATCCTAACTGACCTAAGACAGGGAATTTTTACTAGGATTAAATGTCAGGAATTGCGGAAAACTAAGTTTAAATGTATTTGGCTAAAGTGTATGTAAACTTCTGACTTCAACTGTATGCCTTGTGTCTGAGCAGTTGAATTGCGGCTCCACTTGGTTTCTGTTCTGACTCTTTGTCAGTTTGATTGCCTTATAGAGGGAATAACTACACTGTTTGTATTCAACCGTATTCCGTATTCAACCTAGTCACTGTGGGAACAATATCCCCTATACATTTCCTGATGTCACCGTCGAGTGTTTACACACCGCGAGTACTACAGGTAATGTGTTGATAGAACTTTGGTGGCATTTTCCTCAAATTTGCTTTGTTGTATCGAAAGTACAAACAATCTTCAGTTTACTTGCCCCAATGTGATACCATGGACATACAGTATAACTACGTATGATTTATGAATGGCAAGGATTTAGGAAATCGACTCGTCAATTAAAGCACAGGGAATACCCTTTGCGCCACATCTCCCATACGGGCTAGTTGGCCAAACATCTACTGGCCCGAACAGAATTTCTACTCGTCCAGACATGGTATAGTTGTTAATGCATTGGGGTCATGACCTATTGGCTGGCACCCTTTCTCTCTATATTCAGCTATTAATAATCTACATTTGGTTATTATGATTATTATGACATTTGTTTATTATTATTAATTAAAAAGTTGTGTAATATAATTTAGCAATGCAAGTCATTACTCTATTCCTGAGAATAGCATTGTATTTATTGCTTTTATGCGTGTAGTCTTCAATGTCTTTCAATGATAAACTGCAACAGAGCAGGTAAATGTTGAACTGAAATGCAAAAATGGACTGAAAAGTTATGTTGGGCTAGTGACTGATGAGAGCCACTGGCCTGACATGTCTTTACTGGCCCCAGCCGGCCATCGTTAATGTCGGACCCTGCACGCAAAATAAAATAAATGAATGTGCCAAAAAACAATAGGCTCAGTGGATTTTGACTTATCGTTACCACATTATATGGGACGTGCAAATTCATGCACTCTCCCTCTGTGTAGTAATTTGACTGCACAGACAGAGCACACAACACACAGGCACTGAGAGACGGGATAGACAGCAGACTGTCAAGCCAGCAGTGTTTCCTTGTCATCGCTCACGTTGTGACTGTCAGGCACCTGTCCTATCAAAAGTTCGCCAGAAGATTCAATCGTTCATTCTAGTGGGTGAGGGCTCGGCATACTTTCTTCTGACTAGCGAATTGAAAAGTAGCCTAGTTAATTTAAGTGGAAAGTGTACCCGGCTGAAAATCACTCAGTAATCGGCTGTATAGCTGACAACAGGGCTTGTGGAAAACACTGACATTATCCAGATTTGAAATTTGGCTCATTGATTTGAGTAGTTGCCTTTATTTCACCCCTACTCTCCTCACATGACCTAATGATATACAGTGCATCACTGTCATCTGGAGAGTGTTGAAAGGAGCACACAGAGGGCACTTGAGACTGCATCTAGGCATATATTCTCCCTTTTCGGGCTGTTGTATTTAAGGAGAGCAGACTGCTGCCGGTCTCACCCCTGGCTCAGGTCCTTAGCTCACTTACATCTTAATGCTGTCTTAAGGGGCCCAGGAATGGGTCCGATTGATGCTGCGATTTGTACGCATAAGAAAGAACATCTGCTTAAGAATAGTCCCCCTCGCTCTGTTGTTCCGGTTTTATATTTATTATTATTATAATACAAAAAAGCATGACATAATTTCTGTTATCTAAGGGACTGGGGCTGCCATTTACATTTGGCTTTTCATGCTGCAGCCATGTGGCTCTTGGGTTGATGCACTGGAGTATAACTAAGCTAGCATGGTGGATATCCAACCATTTAAATCAAGCCACGGGAATTTTACATAACACATCATCGGCGAGCATTGGTTTTTACATAAAGACAAAGAGGCCACAAAAAGGGACCAGACCGGGTCTTAGCCGAGCCGACCGACTGCGTGTGTTTTTCTGGCTCCGCTAAAGCTTCACGGTCCTGTGGTCACTGTTTGTGCTCCGAGAACGCCTCTTCCAGTATCAAAGGGAAAGCTGCTTATTTTTTGCCCTGAGAAATATTTTTTGTCTTTGCCCTCATAACTGAAACCAGTCCTCCAACGGTTGAGTCCCTCTGCTGTCCTGGCTCAGAGAACGACAAGTCCTCAGGTCCAAGGAGAGGCACACTGCTGCCCTATACTGTACAAGCCCATTAATTGTCCCTTTGACGTGTAACCCTCAACCACAATATTAATTGTTTATGAAATGGTGTATGAGTGGGGTGACATTGCCTTCGTTGCGGAAGAGATGTGTCCTTATGGACGGAGTAGGAAGGGTTGTTGATGCAGAGATATGGGGTACATTCTGATAAATCCCTCTCTGAACTGATTGGCGGATTCCGCAAAGATGCCCCAAACTAATAAATATTTGATTGTTGTCCCTGGCAATAGAGCTGTATCTCATTGGACAGCCAAGGAGGCAACTTCGTCATTGCAAGGCCATATCCTGTAGCCACCGGCAGCATGGGAAACGGACAAAGTCAAAGGTGCTGCCTGTGGCCCCTTACTGACTGATGACCTGACCAACTGACGTCACGCCACTGATTGCTATCCCAGCATCCTTAGAGGGATGAGACGTTGCTCAATGCACTGTATTGACATAGAAAGCGTATGTAACCGATGTGAAATGGCTAGTTAGTTAGCGGCGGTGCACGCTAATAGCGTTTCAATCGGTGACGTCACTCGTTCTGAGACCTGAAGTGGTTGTTCCCCTTGCGTTGCAAGGGCCGCGGCTTTTGTGGTGCGATGGGTAACGATGCTTCGTGGGTGTCAGTTGTTGATGTGTGCAAGGGTCCCTGGTTCGAGCCCAGGTTGGGGCGAAGAGAGGGACGGAACCTACACTGTTACACGTACACTTAGCGTGCACTGTCAGTGGTTGCTCTTGCATGGTGAGCTGCACATGTCATAAACCATGAATTAACTTACAGCGTTAAGTGCAAGAGCAATATAGCTAAGTCAATGCAAACTATTTAACTAGTTTCATGCGTTTAAATTAAGTTTTGTTCCCTTCTCGCCCTGTATGATTCTGATCCAATAAGGAATATCACAAATGAACCTACAGGAATAGGCCAGATATTAAATCCAATAACAATCTAGATTGATGAACAGTCCATGACAACATTAGCAGCCTTCTCCCAAAGCCAAGGAAAAAAAATCAATGGGCTCAAAGACCTGTCATTTGCATGACCATCTAGTTCCCCTAATGGGAATACTTTTTGAAGAGAAAAAAATTACAAGTTGAAATATTCTTTTTGATTATTGGACATCCATAGATAAATATGATTTACATTAATGAGCATAAGTATATTAAAGGCATTTTATCTCCAGCATCCCTGAAACAATTGAATAATGGCCTTGCAGTCATGCATGGGGCTGAACAAAACAGAGGGGAGGTAATGTCATTTTAATTACTAATGGATGCCTCGATGGTTTAGCCTTTAGATTTTTTTTTCTTCATTTTTAGGCCATTTTTCATTTTAATAATGCAGATAATATTCATCATCTGCGTATCCTTTTAAAAAGATAATCTCGTTAGCCCCATAACCGCATATTTACTTAAAGAAAGTGGTTATCACCGGTTTATTTGAAGATGGGTTTCAAAGGAAGATTACATTTCGGATGCAGAAGGGACATCCTTTCATGTCGCCTTACGGATGTCTGTCAGCTGTAATTAGGAACTAGGACTTTGACCTTGGGTGGGCTACAGATATCATGGAATTCCCTCGAAGCCATGTCATGTTGTCTGAGTTACTATGCTATCCTGTTTGTCACCAAATTAGTGTTACATTTTGTTGTTGTATAGGTAGTGCCTTCTTCTTAATTAGTATATAGGTACAGTTGAAGTCGGAAGTTTACATACACCTTAGCCAAATACATTTAAGGTCAGTTTTTCACAATTCCTGACATTTAATCCTAGTAAAGATTCCCTGTTTTAGGTCAGTTAGGATCACCACTTTATTTTAAGAATGTGAAATGTCAGAATAATAGTATAGAGAATGACTTATTTCAGCTTTTATTTCTTTCATCACATTCCCAGTGGGTCAGAAGTTTACATACACTCAATTAGTATTTGGTAGCATTGCCTTTAAATTGTTTAACTTGGGTCAAATGTTTTGGGTAGCCTTCCACAAGCTTCCCACGGTAAATTGGGTGAATTTTGGCCCATTCTTCCTGACAGAGCTGGTGTAACTGAGTCAGGTTTGTAGGCTTCCTTGCTCGCACACGCTTTTTCAGTTCTGCCCACACATTTTCTATGGGATTGAGGTCAGGGCTTAGTGATGGCCACTCCAATACCTTGACTTTGTTGTCCTTAAGCCATTTTGCCAAAACTTTGGAAGTATGCTTGGGGTCATTGTCCATTTGGAAGGCCCATTTGTGACCAGGCTTTAGCTTCCTGATTGATGTCTTGAGATGTTGCTTCAATATATCCACATAATGTTCCTCCCTCATGATGCAATCTATTTTGTGAAGTGCACCAGTCTTTCCTGCAGCAAAGCACCCCCACAACATGATGCTGCCACACCCGGGCTTCACGGTTGGGATGGTGTTCTTCGGCTTGCAAGCCTCCCCCTTTTTCCTCCAAACATAACAATGGTCATTATGGCCAAACGGTTCTATTTTAGTTTCATCAGACCGGAGGACATTTCTCCAAAAAGTGCGATCTTTGTCCCCATGTGCAGTTGCAAACCGTAGTCTGTCTTTTTTTTGGCGGTTATGGAGCAGTGGCCTCTTCCTTGCTGAACGGCCTTTCAGGTTATGTCGATATTGGACTCGTTTTACTGTGGGTATAGATACTTTTGTACCTGTTTCCTCCAGCATCTTCACAAGGTCCTTTGCTGTTGTTCCGGGATTGATTTGCACTTTTCGCACCAAAGTACGTTCATCTCTAGGAGACATAACGCGTCTCCTTCCTGAGCGGTATGACGGCAGCGTGGTCCCATGGTGTTTATCCTTGCATACTATTGTTTGTACAGATGAACGTGGTACCTTCAGGCATTTGGAAATTGCTCCCAAGGATGAACCAGACTTGTAGAGGTCTATAATTTTTTTTCTGAGGTCTTGGCTGATTTCTTTTGATTTTCCTATGATGTCAAGCAAAGAGGCACTGAGTTTGAAGGTAGGCCTTGAAATACATTCACAGGTGCATCTCCAATTGACTCAAATGAAGTAATTTAGCCTATCAGAAGCTTCTAAAGCCATGACATCATTTGCTGGAATTTTCCAAGCTGTTTAAAGGCACAATCAAGTTAGTGTATGTAAACTTCTGACCAACTGGAATTGTGATACAGTGAATTATAAATGATTATAATTATAAGTGTAAATAATTGTTGGGAAAATTACTTGTCATGCACAAAGTAGATGTCCTCACCGACTTGCCAAAACTATAGTTTGTTAACAAGAAATTTGTGGAGTGGTTGAAAAACGGGTTTAAATGACTCCAACCTAAGTGTATGTAAACTTCCGACTTCAACTGTATATACTGTTCTCTCTTGTCATGAAGGATCTAGTGTTCATATTCTAGCTATAGGACAGCTAGCGAGGGATACACCTGCTGAGGAGTTCTCTGACCTTAGCAAACCTTCCTTGTACTCTGAGATGCTTCATGGCCAGTTAAAACTCCTACAAAATCCTGCTTATCCTCAACATTAAGTTAAGGGACTACAAATTCTCAGTCAGAGCTATTATGTGAATAACTGTTTCCAATTTAAATCAAATTTAATTGGTCGCATCCACATATTTCGCAATGTTAGCACAGGTGCAGCGAAATGCTTTTTTTTTTTTTTCTCCAACAGTGTAGCATAATTTAACTAACAATAGAAAACAATACACACAAATCCCAAAATTCTACAGATAGATATTACGAAATGTATTTATTTTACCTTTATTTAACTAGGCAAGTCAGTTAAGAACAAATTCTTATTTTCAATGACGGCCCAGGAACAGTGGGTTAACTGCCTTGTTCAGGGGCAGAACGACAGATTTGTACCTTGTCAGCTTGGGGATTTGAACTTGCAACCTTTCAGTTACTAGTCCAACGCTCTAACCACTAGGCTACCCTGCCGTCCCAAATAACAGTACGAGCAATGTCGGAGTCCGAGAATATAAATATACGGTGACTTTTTCCACTTTTTCGGAAAGTATTCAGACCCCTTGACTTTTTCCACATTTTGTTACGTTATATATTCTAAAAGTGATAAAATAAATCATTTTCCTAATCAACCTACACACAATACCCCATAATGACAAAGCAAAAACAGGTTTTTAGACATTTTTGCAAATGTATTAAATATCAAATATTTACCTTATTTACATAAGTATTCAGACCCTAAGAGACTTGAAATTGAGCTCCTGTGCATCCTGTTTCCATTGATCATCCTTGATGTTTCTACAACTTGATTTGAGTACACTTGTTGTAAATTCAATTGATTGGACATGATTTGGAAAGGCACACACCTGTCTATATAAAGTCCCACAGTTGACACTATGTCAGAGCAAAATCCAAGCCATGAGGCACAGATCTGTGGAAGGGTACCAAAACATTTCTGCAGGTCCCCAAGAACACAGTGGCTTCATCATTCTTAAATGGAAGACTCTTCCTAGTGCTGGCCGCCCAGCCAAACTGAGCAATCGGGGGAGAAGGGCCTTTGTCAGGGAGGTGACCAAGAACCTGATTGTCACTCTGACAGAGCTCTAGAGTTCCTCTGTGGAGATGGGAGAAACTTCCAGAAGGACAACCATCTCTGCAGCACTCTACCAATCAGGCCTTTATGGTAGAGTGGACAGAGAAGACTGCAAAAAACTCCCTAAATACAGGTGTGCCAAGCTTGTAGCGTCATACCCAAGAAGACTACAGGCTGTAATCGCTGGAGGTTAAAGAGATGCTGTTGTACCTTCTTCACCACACTGTCTGTGTGGATGGACCATTTCAGGTTGCCAGTGATGTGAACACCAAGGAATTTGTAGCTTTTCACCCTCCACTGCAGCCCCGTCAAAGTGGATATGGGCGTGCTCTGTCTGCTGTCTCCTGAAGTCCATGATCAGCTCCTTTGTTTTGTTGTAGGAGAGGTTATTTTCCTGGCCCCACTCCACCAGAGCCCTCGCCTCCTCCCTGTAGACTGTCTCATTGTTGTTAATTAGGCCTACCACTATTGTGTCGTCAGGAAACTTGATGATTGAGTTGGAGACGTGCGTGGCCACGCAGTCATGGGTGAAAAGGGAGTACAGGAGGGGGCTGAGCACGCACCCTTGTGGGGCCCGTGTTGAGGATCAGCATGGCAGAGGTGTTGTTGCCTACTTTCACCACCTTGGGTCTGCCTGTCAGGAAGTCCAGGAGCCAGTTGCAAAGGGCGGGGTTCTGACCCAGAGTTCCAAGCTTATTTTTATTTATTTTATTTTATTTCACCTTTATTTAACCAGGTAGGCAAGTTGAGAACAAGTTCTCATTTACAATTGCGACCTGGCCAAGATAAAGCAAAGCAGTTCGACAACATACAAAAACACAGAGTTACACATGGAGTAAAACAACATACAATCAATGATGCAGTAGAAGAAAAAAAAATAAGACTATATACAATGTGAGCAAATGATGTGAGATAAGGGAGGTAAAGGCAAAAAAATGCCATGGTGGCAAAGTAAATAAAGTATAGCAAGAAAAACACTGGAATGGTAGATTTGTAGTTTGAAGAAAGTTCAAAGATAAAATATAAATAATATGGTGCAAAGGAGCAAAATAAATAAAATAAATAAATACAGTAGGGGAAGAGGTAGTAGTTTGGGCTAAATTATTGATATTTATTGATATTTATTTATGATATTTATTATAATTATTGATGAGCTTGGAGGACGCTATGGTGTTGAAGGCTTAGCTGTAGTCGATGAACAGCATTCTTAGAGGTATTCCTTATGTGCAGATGGGATAGGGCAGTGCGATGGCGATTGCGTCATCCGTGGATCTGTTGGGGCAGTATGCAAATTGTATTTGGTATAGGGTGTCGGGTAAGGTGGATGTGATATGATCCTTAACTAGCCTCTCAAAGCACTTCATGTTGACAGAAGTGAGTGCTACGGGGCGATAGTCATTTAGTTCAGTTACTTTCTCTTTATTGGGTACAGGAACAATGGTGGACATCTTGAAACAAGTGGAGACAACAGACTGGGATAGGGAGAGGTTGAATAATTCTTTAAACAGTCCAGCCAGCTAGTCTGTGCATGCTCTGGCTTGGGATGCCATCTGGGCCGGCAACCTTGCGAGGGTTAACATGCTTAAATGTTTTATTCACGTCAGCCACAGAGAACGAAAGCTTTACAGTCCTCGTGAGCGGTGGTGGTCCACGTCGGCTGCTCTGTGTTTTCCTCAAAGCGGGCGAAGAGGTTCTTAGCTTGTCAGAGAGCGAGGCGTCGGTGTCCTCAACGTGGCTGGCTTTCTCTTTATAATCCGTGATTGTCTGGAGTCCCTGCCACATACGTCTCGTGTATGAACCGTTGAATTGCGAGTCCACCTTGTACATGTCCAACTTGCCATGGTTAAATGTGGTGGTTCGCGCTTTTAGTTATGTGAGAATGCTGCCATCTATCCATGTTTTTTTGTTTGGATAAGTTCTTATTGTCACAGTGGGAACAACATTCTCACTTCCTGTTGAACTCAGTCACCGAGTCAGTGAAATACGTCGATACTGTTTTCAGTGGCAATCCGGAAAATGTCCCAATCCGCGTGATCAAAACAATCTTGAAGCATAGATTCCGATGGTCAGACCAATGTTGAACAGTCCTTACCACGGGTACTTCCTGTATAAGTTTCTGCCTACAGGATGGGAAGGAGCTAAATGGAGGCGTGATTTGCTGAAGGTAGGGCGGTGGAGGGCCTTGTAGACGTCCCAGAAGGGGGAGTAGCAGTGTTAAAAAATACTCGAAGCACAAGTACCACAGGAGATGTGTTGATAGTTCTTCAGTATCGTTTTCCTCAGATTTTAAGATATCCTTCCACCTAGATCACCTACACATGCTTTGTGTATGAGATTCTACAATAAAAACAAGAAGGGCAATTATAAGAATTAAGTGATGAACAACTTCCACCTTACCACCGCAGTTTAGAACTTGATTGTGTAGTATTTTAACTTTTTAATAATTAGCTTACGCAAATGTGTCCATCTGCTGTTGAGCTGGGCTTGCACACTCCCCAACCATTAGGCAGGTCAGCGGTATAACAGGCACTACAGGTGTAATTTAATTTACTTTGATGTCCTTATTTTATACCCTCGTTAAAATATGCTGAAGTTGCAGTACAGTATTAGTAAATATGGAGTTGGAATATACAAACATGAATCTTGCCTTTTTAACGGCTTTTGCTCCTGCTCTGAAAATTGGGCCACTTGTAAAACTCATTCAATGAGTGCAATTTAGAGAACTAATATTCTAATTGATATTTGTGTTATGTTAAAATAAGCTACCTTTACTACCTTGAGTTCAAGGATGCAGCAAGGATTTTCTAAAAAAGTTAATGTACAATCATAAAAATACTTATACCACTGTGTATTCTTATTCTTCATTTCACCAAATTACTATGTATTAAAGCAACCTCCTTTGAAAATGGAAACAAGGTGTGCTATTATGTACTGCATCAAACCTTTTTAATGAAGTTATTATTCTCTTCAATCTATATCACAAAGAAACCAATGATATTATACAGAGCAAAAACACAAGTAATTAGAAGGCCTATTTAAAAGTCTGAGTCATATTATGCATATACTTTATTTGATTTGTTCTGTTGAATGTCATTGCCGTGATGGTTTTACTGCTTTAGACCCCTCCAGCGGGCAGGTTAGGGGAGCGACTGGTACGACTGATGAGCATGGCAGGAAATTGGCAGATGGAAGCATCCATTTCAGCGCTAATTAGAGGGTCCATCAGCCCAAGGACTGACAGGGTTCAACTGGGCAATGTAGTGCCTGCCAGCTCCCATCCCGCACGCTTTATAAAACGGTCTTTAATTCCTAGGCACAATATCATTAACTTTGTAAGTGGATGAACACAATGGACAAGCAATTTAATTAACTTCTACCATTGGATGTTGGAGAGGAGACTAAATTCAATTAATGCACAATATTTCCCAAGGAGGCAGCCAAACTTGGGAGCGGGGCTGGATTGTTGGCAGGTCAGGCCGCTGCCGTGGGTTTGGCCAATTACGTCCTTGTTTAGACCCATCCATAATAATTTCTTCAAAATAAAATCTGTGATTTTGGAGATCAATCATGTGTGCATGTCACTCGAGTTTTCTCTGGAATTTTAGAATAATATGCAGGAGCTGCTTTCTAGAAGTTGACCAGCTCTCTTACCTGCGAGCCTAAACTCTCTCAGACAGACCGTTTCTGCCAGGATCAGTGTTATGGTTTAAAGGGACTTAAAGTAGTTATAGGATCTAGCACTCAAAACATTTCCCGGTTTTGGGGGGCTCATCCAGGATCTGTTCACTTTTAATGTTTTATCCCTGGATTGTTTGAAGATTGCGCAACACTTTATGTTATCTAGACATTATTTCAGAGTAACTATAAGGGGTAACTTGTATGTCATTGTTGTGCAATAAGTATGTTAGCACTTGTATTTACATACCTCTTACCATTGATTGTAATTATATTTTCCCCAAAAATACTTAAGAGGAAGCTTAAGTACTAAATACCTGCATGTACATACAGTTGTGGCCAAATCATAAAAAAGCACCCAGGAATGGTTCAAGAAGAAATGCTGGACTGTCCAAATCTGGCCAAAGATAAGTTCAGCTCTGAATCCCATCAAAAACCTATGGCGAGATCTGAAAACAGTAGTTGGTCGAAGGCACCCCTTAAACATTGACGAATTGGAGCAGTTTGCGGCTGAAGAATGAACCAAATTGCCAGTAGAAAGGTGCAGCAAATTCATTGATGGCTACAAGAAGCATTTGTCGGCAGTTATCTTGGCCGAATGATGTTGAACCAAGTACTAGCTCCAGGGGGCCAATCATTTTACCAATGCCATTTGTTTTTATTTTCTAAATTAAAATTGTAATTCAATTATAATTAAACTTGTTTCCCCCCCCAAAATTGGTTCTGTAATGTTGAAAATCCAATAAGTTGTGGAGACTTATTATTATTTTATTTTTTTGAAGAAAAAAATAGGGAATTATTTAAGAAAAGTGCAAGGGAAACAATATATTTGGTCACAGTTGTAGTTTTAGGTTGCTTAACTGGTAGTTGCTTTGGTTGTTACTTTGACAGATGATGACCCTATGGAATGTGAAGTGAGAACAAAGAGAATCAATTGTGGGCATTTCGAGAAAGGTAATTTATACTCAATGACTTAGCATTTATCCATCTTTATTTATCCAGCTAAGAACAATTCATTGCCTCATAAGAATACACCCTTGCATTTCTTTGGAAGATCCATTTCCCCCTGTGAGAATGCACGCGCACACACACACCCGCATACACATACACACACACAAACACACACACACACACACAATGTGCACCATGTCCCAATACTTATGGCACCCATCATCTTCTAAAAGTTCTCCCCCCATAGACAAGGGCTCCTTCAGGAAATGATCGATGGCTAAACATCCAGCCTGTTTTCAAATAAGAGGAAGTGACAGAATAACTTTTAATGAGAGTTTTGTCTGTGTATCCAGTCAGGCCTTCCACCAGACGATGAATAATAGACACTGTGGCTCAATACTCTGAATACTCAATCAATTGGACTGTGAGTGGTGCTTGGCAAACACATATGGCGGCGCGGGGGGGGGGGGGGGGGGGGAGTACTAAAGCGGTCTCGATCTGTATTTCTCTGCTGAAAAGCAAGCCTTCTATTGACGCTTTCTCCTGCCCGGGTGTTTTCATTGCATAGGATGACAAACAGCCTGTTTGTGCAGTATTGGAGATTTGTGCAGAGCTCTTCTCACAGAAGGCGTATAGTAAGCCATGAATAGCAAGTGGTCTAGCGCTCTCAGTGTGCCCTGTCTGGTCAAGATAACCGTTGAAATAATGCCATAGAATGTATTGCTTGTTCAAAGTAGGGCTTACATGTAAAATACAATGCTGAGTGTTCATTATAGACATGAGGTATTGAGTAAATATTGTTGTGGGGTGATCTTGTTTAATTTACAGTATCTTAGGGATGTTTGATAATATTGTGTGAGGTTGGTTGAGACTATCTGCACGGCAACCAATGAGTGAATTGTGTACCCATTAGATTAGTCAGTTTCCATGTTCATGCACCAAGCATATGATTGACTGTGGCTTGCCTGTGTTTTTGATGCATGGCAACACAGTTCCATCATGACAGTATATCTCACTAACCTTTTGCATCTGAAAACTCTGTGTTGCCGTTGTGTGTGTACATGTATGTGCGTGAACTACATGATGTGTCTGAGCCTACAAGCGTGTGTGCGTGTGTATATACGTGCGTGTGTGTATTCACATGTGACTTGACAGATGAGGGGACTTTGCAAGGACACTGAGAGAACTGCTGTTGGTAAAGTAGAACAGCCCATTTCCACATTTCATTTGGCCTGCCTGGATCAGCAGGGCACACATTTTAGACGGGGTAATAAAACATCATAGGAAACCTATGGGGAGATACGCTATCCTTAGCTCCCAGAGCAGGTACACTACAGCCATCCACTACCATAGATAACGCTGGTCCCATTTGAACTGTCACTTCTGACAGTAGTGCGTACTATCCATTCTGTCCCTTTTTGGAACTTACCTTATCCATCTTACTTGATAAAGGGCTCCTCAGATGGTTGTGTGTGTCACTCTCTGTCTCCCTGTCACTTGTCTCAAAATGCTCCTCAGGACATTCGGTGCATTGCACCGCTGGTGGCTTGAGGACAGTATGGTATTTGCCCCCAGAAGTGCACTGTGACACGGGACTGAGGCTACTCTTGGGACAGACCGTGCTCCCTCAGGGCGGAATAGAGAAAAATTATTACTTTTATGTTTGCTTTATGGCTCATTTTTCATATTAAATGCAGAAAATCCATTAGAGGTCATGATTCCGTACTTATTTTCCTCTACTATAACTAATTCCTGAAGCAGAGTATCGTTAAAGCACTCAGTGGAACAGACTTTGCAGGCTTCTGGACCTCTCAACTCTCTATTTTCCACTAGGCCAGCCCCTATCTACTAGGGTTATTGGAAATGTCAACTGCCTGTGTGCTCTCTCTGTCTCACTCTCTCTTCCTCTCCCTCTCTGTCTGTAACACACACACACCGATACAGCTTCCATTGTGTTAGAGTGGTTATCTCGTCTGAGCGGTGTGGCCGATACAACTCCCGATAAGAGATGCCATTGCCAGCGTGGGCAATAAAACCTGGATTTTATGGCTCGGTTATTGTCTTTCTGTCTACAATTATGGTGATTACTCATTTCCCCTAGCTCCTCTTGGCCCTTGCCAGTTGCACTTAATAGAGTGCATTTTACTAATGGAAAATGAAGTAGCCGTTGTGACAGTGGGCTTTATAAATATGTAAAATATACTTTTAATTATTTCAAGGGAATCTGGCAGCGACTCAATAAAGTGGTACGGGACAAACATACGCTTGACACAGGCCATTGTAAAGCCACTGGTAAAAGATAAGCATATCCTGTCCGCGCAGTCAGGCTCTAATTCATATTTTGAGCCTGTCATGTTCAGAGACAAATGGATTAATTGCAGCCCGCTAATATAATCGGTTCTTCATGAGGAGGGAGCAAGAATAAGACCAGCCAGTCCATTTTGAACCCTGATGCCAAATAAATATCTATTAGGCTAGAGGTTAAGTCGATTTTTCGTGATTACACATAAGTATTTAGACCCTTTGCTATGAGACTCAAAGTTGAGCTCAGGTGCATCCTGTTTCCATTGATCATGCTTGAAATGTTTTTTGAATCCACCTATGGTAAATTCAATTCATTGGACATGATTTGGAAAGACACACACCTGTCTATATAAGGTTTCACAGTTGACAGTGCATGTCAGAGCAAAAACCAAGCCATGAGATCGAAGGAGTTGTCTGTATCAAATCAAATCAAATGTATTTATATAGCCCTTCTTACATCAGCTGATATCTCAAAGTGCTGTACAGAAACCCAGCCTAAAACCCCAAACAGCAAGCAATGCAGGTGTAGAAGCACGGTGGCTAGGAAAAACTCCCTAGAAAGGCCAAAACCTAGGAAGAAACCTAGAGAGGAACCAGGCTATGAGGGGTGGCCAGTCCTCTTCTGGCTGTGCCGGGTGGAGATTATAACAGAACATGGCCAAGATGTTCAAATGTTCATAAATGACCAGCATGGTCAAATAATAATAATCACAGTTGTCGAGGGTGCAACAAGTCAGCACCTCAAGAGTAAATGTCAGTTGGCTTTTCATAGCCGATCATTGAGAGTATCTCTACCGCTCCTGCTGTCTCTAGAGAGTTGAAAACAGCAGGTCTGGGCAAGGTAGCACGTCCGGTGAACAGGTCAGGGTTCCATAGCCGCAGGCAGAACAGTTGAAACTGGAGCAGCAGCATGGCCAGGTGGACTGGGGACAGCAAGGAGTCATCATGTCAGGTAGTCCTGAGGCATGGTCCTAGGGCTCAGGTCCTCTGAGAGAGAGAAAGAGAGAATTAGAGAGAGCATACTTAAATTCACACAGGACACCGGATAAGACAGGAGAAATACTCCAGAGAGTTGAAAACAGCAGGTCTGGGACAAGTAGCACGTCCCACAGGTAGCCCCCCGACACAAACTACTGCAGCATAAATACTGGAGGCTGAGACAGGAGCGGTCAGGAGACACTGTGGCCCCATCCGACGATACCCCCGGACAGGGCCAAACAGGAAGGATATAAACCCCACCCACTTTGCCAAAGCACAGCCCCCACACCACTAGAGGGATAACTTCAACCACCAACTTACCATCCTGAGACAAGGCCGTGTATAGCCCACAAAGATCTCCGCCACGGCACAACCCAAGGGGGGGCGCCAACCCAGACAGGAAGACCATGTCAGTGACTCAACCCACTCAAGTGACGCACCCCTCCTAGGGACTGCATGGAAGAACACCAATAAGCCAGTGACTCAGCCCCTGTAATAGGGTTAGAGACAGAGAATCCCAGTATAGACTTAAAGGTTGAGATCGAGTCTGCATCTCTCACATGGGTAGGCAGACCATTCCATAAAAATGGAGCTCTATAGGAGAAAGCTCTGCCTCCAGCTGTTTGCTTAGAAATTCTAGGGACAATTAGGAGGCCTGCGTCTTGTGACCGTAGCATACGTGTAGGTATGTACGGCAGGACCAAATCGGAAAGATAGGTAGGAGCAAGCCCATGTAATGCTTTGTAGGTTAGCAGTAAAACCTTGAAATCAGCCCTTGCCTTAACAGGAAGCCATTGTAGGGAGGCTAGCACTGGAGTAATATGATCATTTTTTTTTTGTTTCTAGTCAGGATTCTAGCAGCCGTATTTAGCACTAACTGAAGTTTATTTAGTGCTTTATACGGGTAGCCGGAAAGTAGACCATTGCAGTAGTCCAACCTAGAAGTAACAAAAGCATGGATTAATTTTTCTGCATCATTTGTGGACAGAAAGTTTCAGATTTTTGCAATGTTACATAGATGGAAAAAAGCTGCCCTTGAAACAGTCTTGATATGTTCGTCAAAAGAGAGATTAGGGTCCAGAGTAACGCCGAGGTCCTTCACAGTTTTATTTGAGATGACTGTACAACCATCAAGATTAATTGTCAGATTTAACAGAAAATCTCTTTGTTTCTTGGGACCTTGAACAAGCATCTCTGTTTTGTCCGAGTTTAAAAGTAGAAAGTTTGCAGCCATCCACTTCCTTATGTCTGAAACACAGGCTTCTAGCGAGGGCAATTTTGGGGCTTCACCATGTTTCATTGAAATGTACAGCTGTGTGTCATCCGCATTGCAGTGAAATTTAACATTATGTTTTCGAATGACATCCCCAAGAGGTAAAATATATAGTGAAAACAATAGTGGTCCTAAAACGGAACCTTGAGGAACACCAAAATTTACAGTTGATTTGTCAGAGGATGAACCATTCACAGAGACAAACTGATATCTTTCCGACAGATTAGATCTGAACCAGGCCAGAACTTGTCCGTGTAGAGCTCCAAGACAGGATTGTGTTGATGCATAGATCTGGGGAAGGGTAACAAAACATTTATGCAGGAGTGAAAGTCCCCAATAACACAGTGGCCTCATCATTCTTAAATGGAAGATGTTTGGAACAACCACAAACTCTTCCTAGAGCTGACGGCTCGACAAACTGAGCAATCGGGGGACTAGGGCCTTGGTCAGGGAGGTGACCAAGAACCCGGTGGTCACTCTGACAGAGTTTGTTAGTGGAGAGGGGAGAAACTTCCAGAAGGACAACCATCTCTGGAGCACTCTACCAATCAGGCCTTTATGGTAGAGTGGCCAGGAGGAAGCCACTCTTCAGTAAAAGGCACATGACAGCCCGCTTGGAGTTTGCCAAAAGGCACCAGAGCCCGGACTTGAACCCGTTCTAACATCTCTGGAGAGACCTGAAAATAGCTGTGCAGCAACGCTCCCCATCCAACCTGACAGAGCTTGAGAGGATCTGTAGAGAAGAATGGGAGAAACTCCCCAAATACAGATGTGCCAAGCTTGTAGCGTCATACCCATGAAGTATCAAGGCTGTAATCGCTGCCAAAGGTGCTTCAACAAAGTACTGAGTAAAGGGTCTTAATATTTATGTAAATGTCATATCTAATTTAATATTTTTGATACATTTGCAAAAATGTCTAAACCTGTTTTTGCTTTGTCATTATGGGGTATTATGTGTAGATTGATGGGGGGGGGGGGGGCATTTTTATCCATTATAGAATAAGGCTGTAAAGTAACAAAATGTGGAAAAAAGTCAAGGGGTTTGAATACTTTCCAAGTGCACTGTATAGCCACTTAGGTGCAACTTTTTATCATTTATTTGAAGGTTGATTCATTAAGATTTGTTTAGTCATCATATCAATTCTATTTTGGGGAGGTCACATTCGCTGGTTTTTGTGGAGTAATCAATGTCCATGCGGCATTTATGAGCATGCAGCAACCCACGGCTGCAACTAGTTGGTTTTTGGGTGATGCTGTGGCCTACCTGTGCACTAAACAAGCAAACGCAGGCCTATTTGGATTCTCTGTTGACTATAGGCTAGAAATGTTTGTAATTGTACTGAGTTTTAATGGTGATTGAAATTCATATTTCGACTCATATTTTTATATTTTAGCTTAATTACTATTTATTCTGGATTCATTCCAAATATACAAACTGCAGCAACAAAAACAACAGTGGTGTCATTTTGACATCTAGCAGTTTCCCTCCCTCACCCCCCTAATGTCCCCCTCTCTTTCTCTCACTCTGTCAGTGGCAGTTTGAGGTGAAAAAGAGCATAAAGAAAACCTACGAGAAATTAAAAGGGGGCCCTTCCTGGAAGCCGTCCTCCTGCTGAGGGGAAAGTTGACCTCGAGTCCTACTGCTTTCAATCCATCCCTCGCTTTTTTGTCCTCCTTCAGAAAAAGGAGGGAGGAAGATAGAATGAAAGAGCGGTGCATGGTGGTGGGTTTGGGTCACCAGCCGCTGTTCTCATCAATTAAATGTGCGACAGTGTTTTCCGTTGGATGAACTTCTATGTCAAGGAGATGGGCAGGACCTCATGTTTGTGCTTTTGACAAATCGGCAAATGTTTAATCTCAAGATGTGCCGGCGCTCATAAATAATGCAGGGTCTGGCTGCCGAGCCCCCAAACTCTCCCCCTGCCAGAGAGGGTGTCTGCTCCGCCCCTAAAAGGAAAACGGCACAAAATCAGACTAAATCCTCTCTCTCCCTCTCCCTCTGTCCTTTTCTCCCTCTGCCGTCTGTCTCCTCCCCTCTAAGGAGACTTACGCCTCTCTCTCTCTTATTCTCTCTCTCATTCTCTGTTTCCCTCTCTCTCATTCTCTCCCTCTCTCATTCTGTTTCCCTCTCTCTTTCTTTCTCTCTCTCCCTCTCCCTCTCTCTCTGTCTCTCTTTCTCTCTGCCGCGCTCTCTCTCTTTCTGTCCCTCTCTTTGAAGCTCTTATGCCCTTCCTTGTCCCGCCACTAACCATTCCACGACCTGCACAAATCTGAACTGGGCTCACTTTCGTTTCGTGTTGTCATCCAATGTATTTTTTTCTTCTCTCCCTAATATCTATTTCTTCCTCTTTTGCTCTCTATTCTCTACATGCTGCAGTGTAGGAGGAGAAAGGAGGGTTGCAAGCAGCAGGACCAATGACAGAATTATCCTCAAGCAAGGGCTGAGGGCTCGCTATGTCAAAGCCCCAGCGGACTGAGAGCAGGCTTTTCCTCTATTGCCTAGATGTAAAAAGCACAGAGAAAGCGTGTAGTGGACTGTGAACCGCATCAAATCCCCTGCATTATTTTTTCCCCCACAGTTTGTTTGGGTTGTCTACAGACTCGGGAAACTTTGTGATTGTTCTTTCAGAAATTAAGATTTTAATCCTATTGAAGTAGTTCTTTGGTTGTTCCAAAGTCCATCTGAATGTGTCCTTTGAAAAGCTAGAATGATTTATTCTTCAGGAAGCCTTGTACCAAGTATAGGGTCTGAGGACTCTGCATTGAATGCACTGTATATTCGATTGACCGCTTTAATTCAATATCTGCTGTGGGAAAATACTGTACATAAACTAAAGAGTGGTGTGATTTGTTGCCTGGAATGATTAGTGTGTGTACCTTATTTGCCCTCTACACAGCAAAGCTCTACAAATGAATGGTGCTTTGTACTACTTGGAACTAATCTTTGCTTCTATTGCTCAGTATGATTTTGTGGTTAGTTAATCCCAGGTTATTTCCAAGAATCTCTGACTAAATGGTTTGTTAACAATTCTCCTAAATCTCATGCGCTCTCTATCTTCCAGGCACTAGGAAGTTGCTACTTTCTTCACGAATCCTTGAAAAACATCCACCAGTTTGATTTCAAAGGTGAGTCCCCCCCCCAATGAAATCTCTACCCCTGCCCTCTCACAAACCCCCTCCATATAACACCCTACATTCCACGGCCCATCACCGCTTCCATCAAAACCAGTAAGGTTGAGATTGGCAGGGGGAAGATCATGTTCAGGAGCGATAGATAGAATGGTAATGCTTATTAATATTAGGATTTAATTCATGGGTTTTCGGGCTCCACGGTAATTGTGTACGGCGGTTATTGGACAGTTACGGCCCTCTCATCAGCTTGGGGTGTCAGAGGGCCAGGGGCCTGGCGGCCAGGCTAATTAAAGAGGGGATATAGATGTGGAGCCGCAACGTTGTTCCCATTACACCAGAGTCAGCATTAGCACCATCCTCTCACCACCAGTGAAGGACAGGGCGAGGGGGAATGTGAGAGGACACACACACACACACGCATGCAGCATTCAGACATGGATACACACACACACACACACAGAAACAGAGTGCTCCTCTTACATGGGATTAGGATATATCCAGAATGAGCTCATTTACGCTTTACAAGATGCTACTGGACTGAATAAATACTTTAACTATGTAGAAGACGTCAGTTGTTACACCTGCTTCTTTGGTAAAGAACTATGCCACATTTTCCATGACCCATATTCATTAAGCGTCTCAGCTCCCTCCTGTCCATTCATAATAATCCAAAAGTCCAAACTGATCCTAGATCAGCACTGCTACTCTGAGACGGTTTATGGAAACGGGTCCACATATCAGGTGAATGTGGGAGACGTTTTCAGGCTCTGGCCCCAGTTCAGGTTATGTGTTATAGTTTCATGATACATCCAGGCTGTATCACAACTGGCCGTGATCGTCCAGGTTTGGCCAATGTAGGCCGCCATTGTAAATAAGAATTTGTTCTTAACTGACTTGCCTAGTTAAATAAAGGTTAAATAAAAATAAATGAAATAAAACATGGATGCCTTAGGATGAGGTGAACCGAATAGTGACGCCGTGACCGATACTCATAGGATCAGGTTCAGAGATCTTGACATGCCAAGTTTTTTTTACCTCTAAGATATTTTCAGCCTTTTACACGCTGACTAAAACATGCTCACCCTTTAGTTCTACAAATTTCGGAGCGTTCAAAAGGTTAAAAATATCTGAGAGGTCAAAATGGTTTGGCATGTCAAGCTCTCTCTCTGACACTGAGTATGGGTCACAGTGTCACGCTGTTTGGTTCACCTTAGATCACCTAAGGCCTCCTTGTAAGTACAACACACAACCTGAATTTAGACTGGGTAGGCGTGGAGAATCTGTTGCTTCACCTAGGCAGGAGTTCCCCTATACTTCCACTAACAACCAGCAGGTGGAGTAGTAGGCTGATGAAGCTCTTGCTTTATGCGTGCATGACTACATCTAGAATCTAGATCTACACAACACTGTTTTGTGACGTTAGTATGTTTAAACTGTGAATCATGCTCTTAAGACTAGCTAGTATTGTATTAATACGGCCTCTGGCTTTCTGTCTGTGTTTTTCCCCACAGCCAAGAAATTCAAGAAGGTGGTTGGGAAAGAGATCTACTCAGACACTCTAGAGAGCACACCCATGTTGGAGAAGGAAAAGTTTCCTCAGGACTACTTCCCTGAGGTGCGTATCCTTCCACTGTTGCTGTAGTGACTGAGAGGGACTATCTCTCAGCCTCTGTACTGCTTTCTGAAGCTCTGGGACTTTGATTGACAGAGTGCTGTCATTAATGAACACTAAACAGCAATGTGACATTATGACACCACTATCACTATACTGTTTAATGCCTCTATCACATCGATAGCGTCATTACGCAAAATGGTACTCAGCATCATCTGGATGTGTGCAACCAAAAGTTCAACATTCACCTTCTGCTGCCATATCTGTCAAGCCGTCTACGCACACAGCTGGACACGTACGTTCGATAGATCCAACATATGCACTGCAACTGCAAGGCAAGCTGCAGGGCAAAAGCAGTGTTCCATTGGAAATGAATGTACTTCTGGTGTACCAAAATGCAACGACGCGATCGAGGCTTTACAATCTAATAACATCATCACATTGTTTTCACGAGACAGCATGGTGGTATGGAGAATTCTTGTGGTGTGTGACTGTGCCAGATCGTTTAGTGTGCGCACCACTAAGTTGTCAAGACAAAAAAACGACATGAAAGACTGTCGTTTAATGTGAGTCTCAGCAATGTTAGGATTTTGAAAGTTGTGTAGCGTACACCCGGCATAAGGCATGGACCTTGTTAATACATTTTGGATGGTTGCATTTAGTCCCCATAATACAGTAGGTATTGCAAGTGCTGAAAAAGTTTTGGTTATATCTGTTTTTATTTTATTTTACTTGCAAAACTTTTGCAGCACTTTGTTTTTGAGATGTTTTATTTTTTTTGCGAAATGGTTTATGTTGCGTAATACATTTTGAATATTTTCAAAAGTAGGCATATGTTTTTACCAAATAAACCACAGAAAAACATAACTATTGATATTATTACACATTTATGGTAGTTTTTCCTCTTACTATTTTGCATTTTCACAAAAGATACGTTATGATGTGAAAACATAAGTTTATTTTGGTTTCTGCATTTTATTCTTTATTTACTTTCCCTCAAAAAGTAAATGAATACAAGGATCAGTTGAACAGTGGAAGATTGAGATGGCACTCTTGCAACAGCTTTAATTCGGTGGCTTGCTGGGCTTCGTAGTGCAGCCTGTGTGCGTTGTATGTCTGTTCGTTCTGTGGGTTCCTCTGCTGGGTCCACATCATAAGGGAACGTCGCGCTGTGCTGATATAGTAATAAAGAGCATGAGTGCCCGCGTGTCAGCCCCATGCTCCTCGCTCATCTGTCAACCGCGCTCCGCCGGCCACCTCCTCAAATATATGCAAAGGAGATGGATACATCCTTTCACAGACGTACTCTCCCAATTTCCGTCTCTTTCACACACACACTCTCATGTACACATTTTCTCTCTCTCTCTCTCTGCCCCCCCCCCCCCACCTTGGAGTTCCCCAGTTTGCCATTTTCAAAGATGATCTAAAACCAATTACATCGATTGAGGCGTGAAGTTGTTTAAAATTATTACAAGAAACGGGTGTTTGGTGCGTTACGAAGACAACCGGAAAACAAAACAAAACTGGGTGCGAAAAGCAAGCAGATGCCTGAGAAAGTTTACTCCCTGATTTATGCCTCTTTCCCGGCTGGGTTATGAATCCAGGATGATGCTCCCGAGAGCAGCACTCCAGATAATGTTAGACATTTAAAAATAGCAGATTTGTGTAGTCTATCAGGGCCGAGTATTTTTTTTTCTTCTCCCCCCCCCGCCCAGCTCCGTAGTGAGAAATTGGTTATCATAGATCACAGATACTGCTCAAACCTCTTATGAAAGATGAATTAATTTCACTAATGCTTTAATGCAGAGCTCTCATGAGGAAGTCAGGCGCGCGATAACCCCTGCCTTGTCCCCGCTTCCTCCATGGTGATTTATGCTGTCTTTTAGTAGATGAAACCGCCTGGATTTGCCATTCATCTGCAGCCTTAAGGAATTCTATTAACAGGGGATCTGGGACAAGACGGACCGCAATGGGGGAGTCCAACTGGGTTCTGCAGGGTACCGCTCTGGGTCTCAGAGTGTTGTGGAAACTGGATAGTCATCCTAAAACATGATATACTAGAAAAGAGACCTCGCCAAGACCTTAGAGTATGTGAGCTACAGAGAGCATGGGTTGTTATCATGTTATCTTCCATTAGAATCTACTGTATAAAGGTATCATTTTCTGTCGTTTTCTAATGTTTTGATACCCCGTATCGAGAGGTGAAGCTGTAGAATGTAGCAGCAGACAGTTTAGCCAGCTTGTCGGAGACTAACACCTCTCTTTCTCCGCTTGCACGTTTGCTTTACAGTCCACCGTTAATAAACTGCCACTCAGAGGGCCTGATGACATCATGGTGGGAGGGGTTGGTCTGTACGGCCCATGTTTGAGTGACAGCGCTGGTTAAAGACTAGCAATGTAACAGAGACAAAATTACATTTCCTGGCATCTCTTAGATTTTAGTGCCCTTGGGTTGGTTGTGGGTGTATACTAGTGTATGGGTGTGTATACTAGTGTACAGTTGAAGTCGGAAGTTTACATACACTTTGGTTGGAGTCATTAAAACTCATTTTTCAACCACTCCACAAATTTCTTGTTAACAAACTATAGTTTTGGCAAGTTTGTTAGGACATTTGCTTTGTGCATGACACAAGTAATTTTTCCAACAATTGTTGATTATTTCACAATTCCAGTTGGTCAGAAGTTTACATAGACTAACTTGATTGTGCCTTTAAACAGCTTGGAAAATTCCAGAAAATGATGTCATGGATTTAGAAGATTCTGATAGGCTAATTGACATAATTTGAGTCAATTGGAAGTGTACCTGTGGATGTATTTCAAGGCCTATCTTCAAACTCAGTGCCTTTTTGCTTGACATCATGGGAAAATCAAAAGAAATCAGCAAAGACCTCAGAAAACAAATTGTAGACCTCCACAAGTCTGGTTCGTCCATAGGTGAAATTTCCAAACGCCTGAAGGTACCACTTTCATCTTTACAATAAACAATAGTACGCAAGTATAAACACCATGGGACCACGCAGCCGTCATACCGCTCAGGAAGGAGACGTGTTCTGTCTCCTAGAGATTAACGTACTTTAGTGCGAAAAGTGCAAATAAATCGCAGAACAACAGCAAAGGACCTTGTGAAGATGCTGGAGGAAACAGGTACAAAAGTAAGTATATCCACAGTAAAATGAGTTCTTTATCGACATAACCTGAAAGGCCCCTCAGCAAGGAAGGAGCCACTGCTCCATAACCGCCATAAAAAAGCCCGACTACGGTTTGCAACTGCACATGGGGACAAAGATCGTACTTTTTGAAGAAATGTCCTCTGGTCTGATGAAACAAAATTATAACTGTTTGGCCATAATGACCATCGTTATGTTTGGAGGAAAAAGGGGGAGGCTTGCAAGCCAAAGAACACCATCCCAACCGTGAAGCACGGGGGTGGCAGCATTATATTGTGGGGGTGCTTTGCTGCAAGAGAGACTGGTGCACTTCACAAAATAGATGGCATCTTAAGGAAGGAAAATTATGTGGATATATTGAAGCAACATCTTCCAAATGGACAATGACCCCAAGCATACTTCCAAAGTTGTGGCAAAATGGCTTAAGGACAACAAAGTCAAGGTATTGGAGTGGCCATCACTAAGCCCTGACCTCAATCCCATAGAAAATTTGTGGGCAGAACTGAAAGAATGTGTGTGAGCAAGGAGGCCTACTAACCTGACTCAGTTACTCCAGCTCTGTCAGGAGGAATGGGCCAAAATTCACCCAACTTATTGTGGGATGCTTGTGGAAGGCTACCCGAAACGTTTGACCCAAGTTAAACAATGTTAAGGCAATGCTACCAAATACTAATTGAGTGTATGTAAACTTCTGACCCACTGGGAATGTGATGAAAGAAATAAAAGCTGAAATAAATCATTCTCTCTACTATTATTCTGACATTTCACATTCTTAAAATAAGGTGGTGATCCTAACTGACCTAAGGCAGGGAATTTTTACTAGGTTTAAATGTTAGGAATTGTGAAAAACTGAGTTTAAATGTATTTGGCTAAGGTGTATGTAAACTTCTGACTTCAACTGTATTAATGTTGTGTGTTTGCTTTGACCCCTACTCATACCCCTGTCACACACACCCTTGCTGTCTCATGTAGACCTCTCATGTCCACAATGGGGGTGAACAGGATCCTACTGTGACCCCAAGTCCCCTGGGTTAAGTCTGCTGAAATGACAACCCCTCCCTCCATGTATGCAAAACACACTGCCTTCATACTCCACAGCCTGTGAGTTATGGCTTGAAGTGGAGGAGAAAGGAGGGAGGGACATTAATTGAAAGCTGAATAAGAAGGAACTGGGCAAAATAGCGGGCACATTTCTTTTGAAAGGTCGATGTGATGGATTTGGTGACCTGTCATTTCTTGTTGTTCCGTCAATCCTTTCAACTCGCCCGAGTATTTATAAATATATTTGTTGGTGCAGTAATACATGCTTCCAAAAAACATTGCATCATAAGTATTTCTCCTTGGCTTATATAAATAAAGTGTACGACCGAGACCTCAATGTCCCCTTTCCATTGATTGCGCACGGAAGTGGAAAAAACTAACCGGGCCATAGATCATTGTCCGTACAAGTTTGTATTTCTTGGTTGCTACCACACGTCTGCTCATAAAAGCATTGGTTGTGGACTACACTCAGACACCCTTTTAGTTATCTCTGCTGTAAACTCTGATATTATGATTATGCGGCAGCCATACAAGTCCAGTTTTCAATGCAAGTCAACATCCCTTTAAATGGGGAAGTGGTATTGTTTCTACCCATGGTCCAGAGACCGTCCAGCTAGATCTGTCCTATAGGCTACCTGCCCCATTCCCCAGCCCCTGTATGTACTGTACTGTATGTCCTCCCCTCAGTCCCCGCTCTCTCTATAAAGGGCTTGTCCTTCCCTCAAACCGCTACACAACACTGGATTTGGGACATTTTAATCAGCAGCAACTTCCCTCTCATCCCACACACACTCAGTCTGGTCCAGTTCCTACTAAGCACACCCCAGTCAGACTCCCCTCTCTTATTTGATGGGGATGATGGAATAAAGATACATGGGGGGTTCTGCATGAGGCCAAATCAGTCAGAGTTTGTGTGTATTACTTATTACTCACAGTGCATATCTGTTACGGGGACCTGTGTAACCCTGTCCTGTATTCCCTTATGGGTATGCCCCACCGCACACTGTTATTTATAGGGGGATGGTCTCTCAGCTGAGATATAAGAAAGGTCAACGACAACAAAAACGAAGTGTGTTGTGGTGGGGGACCGGGGGGGGTGGGATTGGTGTTCCGCAATCCTGCACCACCATGACACGCGTGACATTTGATAGTGGAAGTGAGAACTTCCGATGGACACAACTGCGGAGTTTATGGTGTCTCTTCATCTAATAGCGAATCCATTTTATAGCACCATAGCTCGCTCTCCACTACTCCCCTCTCCGTCCCTTATCTGTATTGGCTGGGAGCCTGGCTGTCATGGCTGACCCACTCTGTATAGCCGTTCATCACTGTCACAGCCTGGGCACCCATCACTGGCCACGGAAGGTCAGCCTGTGTCACCCTCAGCCTTACAACCTTTTACTGCCTCACTCCACCACCCGCCCCCATGGTGACCCCTCACTGGCCAGGCCAGACCTGACCCTTCCCAGACGATGGGGTGTTGGGGGGGGGGGGGCTGGACATCACCTGGGCCTACGCTACTCTGTCAGATGAAGTGTAGATGTTGTCTCTGTCTGTCTCACTCACTGATGATACTGTGGCTGTGGTACCAGCCTGAGTGGCAGCTTTTCAGCTGTCCTGCCTAGAGCAGGGGTTTGGAAACCCTAGCCTAGAGCAATAGGAAATGTAAATGTTTATCTCTCAGGCCAGGGTTTTTTTCCCCCTGGCCCTGTAACACATTCTGTAGGCATTAAGGTGAGGTCGGCGTTTCAATCTAGCGTTTGATTGGGTGCATGACAGTTGATTGTCACTCCCAGTCTGAATTTCCCAGTCCCCTTGTGAATGACAGCTCTGTGTGTTGATGAATGGAAGGGAATGTGTGCAGCATGTGTGCGTGTCACATTAACCAAACGATAAGACAAGGGTCAATCAGTCATAGGAGGAGGAAATGGGGCAATCTGAGGTTGCACGTCAGGGACGTGATGGATTTTTATGTTGTGATTTGTAGTTAATGGCTCTTTAAATTAAATTTAGATTACATATATTTCACGCTGCATTAAGAGAGCAGGTTTGGACACCACCCTCTTCTCTCCTCCTCACTCCCCTCCCCGTCATCCTCTTCATCCTCTTCTTCATTTCCCTTTATTCAAGTCCTTACAATGTTATGTACTGTATATCACGTCATATATATATGTACTGTATATCACGTCATATATATATATATATATATATATATATATATATATATATATACAGTACATATTTAAATCTCTCTCAGCGAGTCAGGTAAAATAAAGATGAAATTGATATGATGCCAACAAATTTCTGCTTACCACCTAAATGTAAATGTGGTTACTGAATGAATTTCCTTGAAACATCTGTGTTTTGTTGAATTTGTTGAAGTACTTCCTCATTTATTTTCAACGACTACATCATGTAAGGTATTCGTTCTATTATTTGTCTTTTTAAATTATCACAAAATATTTATTGAGTGCATTATGTTCATGAAAAACTATTTTGGTTTACCTTAAACCAGGCCGCCTACCGCAGCTGCACAAAGGACCCGGAGCACATTCCTCTCACACTCACTGCTCTCACTCTCTCACTCTCACACACTCACACACTCTCTCTCATTCTCTCACTCACTCTCTCTCACTCATTCTCTCACTCTCTCTCTCTCACTCTCTCTCACTCGCTCTCTCTCTCTCACTCACACACTCAAAGTCACAATGTTGGACAGTGTTGTATAATTGGGCCCATACATTCTGCCAGGCGGTATAGATTAATTCAAGTATGCTAATGTAATTCAATTTGATACAGTTCATCTTGTACTAATGCAGATTGAAGGATGTGAGACGCAATCAAATTGCTTTCAGGCCTACACATTTGCATCTAAGTTTTTAAATAAAATTAGTCAATTTGTAATTATGTGACCTGGGCCATAATTAGTTTATTCATCGCCATAGTTAACTCCCCATTAGGGGAAATGGATCATACTGAAACAAAACAAACTCTTAGAGGGTTGTCTTTGCATTGTTATAGCACTCGTATGAATGGGATGACTGTGTATGCCATTTGAGATTGTATTTTTAAATGTATTGAATATTTAAAACATACAATATATTAGCAGTGAAGCCGCTCAACAACTACATCACATTAGTCATCTAACAGACTCCCATCCAGAGAGACACACAGAAGCAACCAGGGTCTGATGGCATTGAGGAGTACACCACATCAGTCACTGGCTTTATCAATAAGTGTATCGAGGACGTCGTCCCCACAGTGGCTGTACATACATACCCCAACCACACGCCATTGATTACAGGCAACATTCGCACTGAGCTAAAGGGTAGAGCTGCCGCTTTCAAGGTGCGGGACTCTAACCCAGAGGCTTACAAGAAATCCTGCTATGCCCTGCGACGAACCATCAAACAGGCAAAGCATCAATACAGGGCTAAGATTGAATCATACTACAACGGCTCCGACGCTCGTCTTATGTGGCAGGGCTTGCAAACTATTACAGACCACAAAGGGAAGCACAGCTGCGAGCTGCCCAGTGACGCGAGCTGCCCAGTGTCACGAGCCTACCAGACGAGCTAAATCACTTCTATGCTCGCTTCGAGGCAAGCAACGCTGAAGCATGCATGAGAGCATCAGCTGTTCCAGACGACTGTGTGATCACGCTCTCCGTAGCCGACGTAAGACCTTTAAACAGGTCAACATACACAAGGCTGCGGGGCCAGACGGATTACCAGGACGTGTGCTCCAGGCATGTGCTGACCAACTGGCATGTGTCTTCACTGACATTTTCAACATGTCCCTGATTGAGTCTGTAATACCAACATGTTTCAAGCAGACCACCATAGTCCCTGTGCCCAAGAACACTAAGGCAACCTGCCTAAATGACTACAGACCCGTAGCACTCACATCAACACCATTATCCCAGAAACCCTAGACCCACTCCAATTTGCATACCGCCCAAACAGATCCACAGATGATGCAATCTCTTGTGCTCCACACTGCCCTTTCCCACCTGGACAAAAGGAACACTTATGTGAGAATGCTATTCATTGACTACAGCTCAGCGTTCAACACCATAGTACCCTCAAAGCTCATCACTAAGCTAAGGATCCAGGGACTAAACACCTCCCTCTGCAACTGGATCCTGGACTTCCTGATGGGCCGCCCCCCAGATAGTGAGGGTAGGTAGCAACACATCTGCCACTCTGATCCTCAACACTGGAGCTCCCCAGCGGTGCGTGCTCAGTCCCCTCCTGTACTCCCTGTTCACCCACGACTGCATGGCCAGGCACGACTCCAACACCATCATTAAGTTTGCAGACGACACAACAGTGGTAGTCCTGATCACGACAACGATGAGACAGCCTATAGGGAGGAGGTCAGAGACCTGGCCGGGTGGTGCCAGAATAACAACCTATCTCTCAACGTAACCAAGACTAAGGAGATGATTGTGGACTACAGGAAAAGGAGGACCGAGCACGCCCCCATTCTCATTGACGGGGCTGTAGTGGAACAGGTTGAGAGCTTCAAGTTCCTTGGTGTCCACATCAACAACAAACTAGAATGGTCCAAGCACACCAAGACAGTCGTGAAGAGGGCATGACAAAACCTATTCCCCCTCACGAAACTAAAAAGGTTTGGCATGGGTCCTGAGATCCTCAAAAGGTTCTACAGCTGCAACATCGAGAGCATCCTGACTGGTTGCATCACTGCCTGGTACGGCAATTGCTCGGCATCTGACCGCAAGGCACTATAGAGGGTAGTGTGTACGGCCCAGTACATCACTGGGGCTAAGCTGCCTGCCATCCAGGACCTCTACACCAGGCGGTGTCAGAGGAAGGCCCTAAAAATTGTCAAAGACCCAAGCCACCCCAGTCATAGACTGTTCTCTTTACTACTGCATGGTAAGCGGTACCGGAGTGCCAAGTCTAGGACAAAAAGGCTTCTCAACAGTTTTTACCCCCAAGCCATAAGACTCCTGAACAGGTAAACAAGTGGCTACCCAAACTATTGGCATTGTGTGCCCCCTCAACCCCTCTTTTTACGCTGCTGCTACTCTGTGTTTATCATATATGCATAGTCACTTTAACTATACATTCATGTACATACTACCTCAATCAGCCTGACTAACCGGTGTCTGTATGTAGCCTCGCTACTTTTATAGCGAGCTGTCTTTTTACTGTTGTTTTATTTCTTTACCTACCTATTGTTCACCTAATACCTTTTTTTGCACTATTGGTTAGAGCCTGTAAGTAAGCATTTCACTGTGAGGTCTACCTACACCTGTTGTATTCGGCGCACGTGACAAATAAACTTTGATTTGAACTATGCTGTGATGTCTAACTTTAACATTCCATTTCAATCTATCTAATGGAATAGAATCCACAGATTGAAAGTTGATGATAAATACTTTTACTAAGTGTATTAGTTATTGACTGACCCGGTCTCCAGATCTCCCAACAATACTATTTCTACCTTCAATTTTAGATCAATGTTATGCATTTTCAGACATTCCTGAATCTGAGACCAGAAACAGGCTACCTGAGGGCAATACCAAAATAAATGGTCTTGATTCTGTATCCTCACAACAAAATCTGCAGAGCTGTAATGATTGTATGCCCCAAATATCCAACATTTTGTTGGTGGCAAGAATTCTATGTAATAATTTTAGCTGAAAAGCACGAAGTCTTGAATCTTGCGTTATTTTATATATCTACTCAACCCTGTAACATGGAATCGGTGCATCAAATATCTCTTCCTAACTGTTTTGCAATCTGTATGGCACAGCTGTCAACATCCTAGTCCTCAAATGAAACTGGTATACTTTCCTATTTATGCTATTTTTATTCCTCTGCCAGTTTTGATCTTTTACATTGGGCAGACAGACCAGTTCCCTAACTCCCGCTGCCACCTGCCTCCTCCATTTTTGGGGTAATGCAGTAATCAATTGGTTGTAATCTTGGATTGAGCAGACCTTCCCATACAATTCTGATAACTCCATGAAAGACTATACATTTCCAATTTCCAATATAATTTAAAAACAAAATACCCTTTTCAAACAACTTTCCCATAAATACAGGTATTTTATCAATCAGCACATTTGAGTTCAACCATAACATTTGTTCTATTTTTTCAGGGGGATGAAATTGAAATTATAGACAGCTCTGCATTGCTTGTTTAAAAAAAAAAAGAGATACTTTGAAAAAGTATAATTTTCAGTTAATCTAAAATGAGAAATTACAATCTGCACAAAGGCAAAAAGGGCATTTTTAAACAATGGATGAGCTTTTCTTAGTAATCTACTTGAGAACCATGTAGGGTGCACTGCAGTCAGTTCCAATTCCATGCAATCCATGCTCACATTCAGTCGGCATTATGTCTCCCTCTGTTACAGTGCAAGTGGTCCAGAAAAGGCTTCATCAGGACTAGATGGGCTCTGGCTGACTGGTGAGTTTCTATCTCAGTACACCTCAAACTACACCTGTGATCAAACAGAATTTCTCAGGTTTTCATTGAGGTGCATTTTAGGGTCACACCCAACTGTGACTACCCATAAAGCCTAGCAGTATCACCCGCAGTACCTGTCACTTTGGCTTTACCCCACTATCCATAGGCTATATCCCAGGGGGCTTTGCAGGTTCCGGTCCAGTCTTCATAGAGAGGCAAGGTAGAGTGAGTCTTCCCTAGAGAGAGAGAGGCTTTACTTCTCTCCCCATCCCGGGATTAGATTAAACGTAATCTCGTTAGCCAAGCAGTTGCATATGACAGATGACAGAAAACATTACATGCAATTGAACCTGTGTGAGATGAATACAAACATTTTGAGAGGGAGGGATGGAGGAGGGAGGGGGTTGTAATCGAATAGAAGGATGACATGAGAACAAAAGGGCTGAAACGGTAACACTCTAATCGAGACGGGCATGACGCGAGACAGGGACCTGGGGGGAAAGACAGAGAGAGGGACGGGGATGAGAGAGAGGGAGGGAGATTGACAGGGATGAGAGAGAGGGACACGGATTAGAGGGACATTTTACCTATATATTTAGAAGTTTGTCAGCAGGAGAAGCGTCTTGAGGTGAGACATCCACTCTCATTTACAGAGATCGATATATAGTCAATAGTGGATCAATGAGACATGCTTAGCAGCATTAGCACCACTAGGAGTAAAGTGGACATGTCACTCAGCCTGTAGGGCAACCAGGCAAATGAATCTTACTGCTCCATTCACAGAACCAAATGTATAGCACTGGTCCACAGGCCACGAGGTCAATCATGTGATTCAGGTGTCTCAAACGCAAATATCCTGGTCTCTCGGTCTCCCCCACAGTGCCTTTGACCTGGTCAACATCCACCTGTTCCACGATGCCTCCAACATACTGGCCCGGGAGAAGAGCCCCTCTGTCTACTCCGGGATGAGACAGAAGGCCCTTGGCTTTGTTTTAGACAGGTGACTGGCACTCTCCTCTCACCGTTCTCTCATCGCTCATCTCACCATTATCTCCAACCACCCTCTCAGCACCCTCTTCATCTCTCCTTTACCAATCTCACCATCTCTCCTCTCACCATCCTCTCCATTCTTCTTTTCTACTCGACCCTGAGCAACACACTCACCTCTCTGCCAGCAGAGAATCCTTCACCCTAGACCCCACTAAGCAAACAGGGGAGCCGTTCCAGCTAACATGCTAATGTGATTTATGTGATCTCCATTTACGGTGGAGCAGGATGATGTAGTGTGTTAAAGCAGCCCCTGCTCACTACCTGGTCATGCTAACACTGAATCGAAGCTATGTAGCAGCCTTGCATTATGTGACCCCCACCACTGAAATAAAATCTGAATGCACAGCGTCTTTCACCTCCTTCCACTTTGAATCACTGCATACATATGGCCGGCATATATTATGAAGGGTTTTGACACCTCGTGAATTACGAGCTGTGTTTTATGCATTTCAAAGCTCATATTTTCTCTCTCCTTGATTCTTTCATTTGATGAAAGAATGCTCTGCGTTTAATGGACTGGGAAGTGGGGGTGTTTGAGGAATATGACAGCTTTTACAATTTTTATGAAGCCATAATTTACCTGGATTTATCTGTATAATGAAGTTTCAAAAGGACCTTTCTTGTTGCTTACGTTGAGGGTTTTGACCGTATTTTCTCAGCTTTGGTCATGCTCTTGAAGTTGATTTTTTTTAAAGTCATCTCGTAAATACGGCTAAATGTCAAATTTTCTGCTGGAGGTTGAATAGCACTGGGCTGGTGAGTGGCAGTTTCCACGCTCCCCTCTTTTAAATCCCCTTGTGCTCAGAAGGTATCCTTTGCTGGTAATTCCTGGGACATATTATTAAAAGGTGACAATGGAAGGGTATTTTTTCCTTTTTCCAGGAGGTGGGAGGGGTAACCTAGGGGGATGGGTTGTGGGATGGGTGGGAGGTGTAGGCCTATGTTCCGGCTAGGCTGGCATCTCATGCAGGGGGTGAAGGGGGGGGGGGGGGCATCGCGCCTCAACCACTCACTTTGGGGAAACACTCGGGCGCAGATCCGGACTGCCAGAGAGAGTGAAAGAAGCTGGCTGTGGTGGGGGGAGGCATACAAAAGGCCCTGGGCTCTGTTAGGGGCAGTGAATAATGTGCTGCTCCTTTCACAGGGGCTGCTAACCTTTTGGCAGCCACTAGTGAACTCCATTCTCCTCCGCCGATCGGGGAAGACAATGTGCCCAGGCCCGGCTTTGAATGAAGTGCTACCACCAACAGTGTTCCCATTCAGAGGCCGGTTGGGAACCATCTTTTTGGCCATTGTCCTAACTCTGACTCCTACCCCAGAAAGAGAGAAGGGAAAGGGTGAATATCTATAGCTAAGGCCCCCTCTCTTTCCCTCCCTCCCTCTCTCTGAGCTCTAATCTCTCATTGTGGGGAGGGGGTAAGGAGGGGGAGTGGACAACACCAGCTGAGATCCAGAGGGGCTGCTGGTGCAGGAGCCTGGTCAGTGATCTAGCCTAAGGAGCAAGCTCCATGGCTGGGCCCAACCTTAGCCCCTTCCCTTATCTTGGGCCCAGGCTAATAATGCAGCTTACGGCCCATTGAAAACACATCTGATAAGCCCTTTCCTCTGTGGCCCTTTTAACTGCTAAACAGTGTTTATCTCCAAAGCCCTTCAAGGCCTCCAGGGAACAATAAGAAGGAACAGCATTTAGCCAGCCAAACCTCTCCATTGAGTCACATCAAAAAGGCACTCCTCTGGTCTCCGGCTGATGTGGGGCCAGCAACTTCATGAGAGCCTGTTTGAAATGTAAACCCTCCATGCTTGTTTTTATTCCTCAACACCATCCCCTTTGAAGACTGAAATATGAGCACCAAATGGCACCTAACGTTATTTACTCTGTTTATTCATATGCGTATTGCTAGACAACCATTTGGAGTTCAAGTAGATTTAAGTCAAAACTGGAACTTTGCCGCCAGGAACATTCATTGTCTTCTTGGTAAGCAAGTCCAGTGTCGATTTGGCCTTGTGTTTTAGGTTACTGAAAGCAGACTGAACCAGGTTTTCCTCTACGATTTTGTCTGTGCTTAGCTCCATTCAGTTTATGTTTTATCCTGAAAAACTCCCTAGTTCTTAATGATTACAAGGATAGCCATAACATGATGTAGCCACCACTATGCTTGCAAATATGGAGAGTGGTACTCAGTAATGTGTTGTATTAGATTTGCCCCAAGAATAACACTTAGTATTCAGGACAAGAAGTGAATTACTTTGCCACATTTTTTGCAGTATTACTTTATTGCCTTGTTGCAAACAGGTCAGTATTATAGAGTAACTACAATATTGTTGATCCATCCTCAGTTTTCTCCGCCATTAAACTTCACCATTGGCCTCATGGTGCAGTCTCTGAGCAGTTTCCTTCCTCTTCGGCAACTGAGTTAGGAAGGACGCCTGTATCGTTGTAGTGACTGGATGGTGAATCAATACACCCAAAGTGTAATTAACAACTTCACCATGCTCAAAGGGATATTTAATGTCTGCTTTTTTAATTGTTACCCATCTACCAATAGGTTCTCTTCAAATAATGGCACCGGAGGGCATGGCTGCCGTTTTACGGCACCTAACAGACTGCTATTTTGTTCGTTTTTTTCGCATTGTTTGTAACTCATTATGTACATGATGTTGCTGCTACAATCTCTTATGACCGAAAAGAGATTCTGGACATTAGACCAGCGATTACTCACCTCGAACTGGACAAAGATTTTTTTCTTTAATGAGTCCGAGAAGAAGGATATACTGCTTTGTCAAGACAAGGCCCAAATCCCCGTCATCAGCGTGAAGAAAAGACTGAGGAAAAGGGGGGGAGGGCGGGGTGCCTTGTAAGAATTGGCCGATGAGTAGGTAAACCACCACTTCCCTCCGTATTATTGGCCAACGTGCAATCATGGAAAACAAACTGGACGATCTACAGTTAAGACTATCCTGCCAACGGGACATTAAAAAAGATAATATCTTATGTTTCACCGAGATGTGGCTGAAGGACGAAATGGATAATATAGAGCTGGCTGGCCCTCCATGCATCGGCAGGACAGAGCAGCTACGTCTGTTAAGACGAGGGGCGGGATGTGTGTCTATTTGTCAATAACTGCTGGTGCGCAATGTCTAATATTAAAGAAGTCTCGTGGTATTGTTCGTCTGAGGTAGAATACTCAGGCGAGCAATAGCTGTAGACCACACTATCTACCAAGAGAGTTTTCATCTATATTATTTCTAGCCGTCTATTTACCACCACAAACCGATGCTAGCACGTAGACCGCACTCAACGAGCTGTATAAGGTCATAAGCAAACAAGAAAATGCTCATCCAGAAGTGGCGCTCCTAGTGGCCGGGGACTTTAATGGAGGTAAACTTATCTGTTTTACCTCATTTCTACCAGCACGTCACATGTGCAACCAGAGGGGAAAAAAACTCTAGACCACCTTTACTCCACACACAGAGACGCATACAAGGCTCTCCCTTGCCCTCCATTTGGCAAATCTGATCATACTCTATCCTCCTGATTCCTGCTTACAAGCAAAAACTAAACCCGTATGTACCATTGACTCGCTTAATACGGAAGTGGTCAGATGACGTGGATGCTATGCTACAAGACTGGAATATGTTCCGGGATTCATCCAATGGCATTGAGGAGTATACCACCTCAGTCACCGGCTTCATCAATAAGTGCATCGATGACGTCGTCCCTACAGTGACCGTGCGTATATTTCCCAACCAGAAGCCATGGATTACAGGCAACATCCGCACAGAGCTAGAGGCTAGAGCTGCCGCTTTCAAGGAGCGGGGCTCTAATCCGGATGTTTCTAAGAAATACCGCTATGCCCTCAGAAGAACCATCAAACAGGCAAAGCGTCAGTACAGGACGAAGTTTGAATCCTACTACACTGGCTCTGATGCTCGTTGGATGGGGCAGGGCTTAAAAAATATGCCAGACTACAAAGGGAAACCCAGCCGTGAGCTGCCCAGTCACGCAAGCATACCAGACGAGCTAAATGCCTTTTAGACTTGCTTCGAGGCAAGCGACACTGAAGCATGCATGAAAGCACCAGCTGTTCCGGACGACTGTGTGATCATGCTCATCGTAGCCGATTTGAGCAAAACCTTTAAACAGGTCAACATTCACAAAGCCGCGGGGCCAGACGGATTATTAGGACGTGTACACAAAGCATGTGCAGACCAACTGGCAAGTGTATTCACTGACATTTTCAACCTCTCCATGACTGAGTCTGTAATACCTACAAGTTTCAAACATACCACCATAGCCCCTGTGACCTGCCTAAATGATTACCACCCCGTAGCACTCACGTTGGTAGCCACGAAGTGCTTTGAAAGGCTGATCATGGCTCACATCAACACCATAATTATGGAGACCCTAGACCCACTCCAATTCGCATACCGCGCCAACAGATCCACAGATGACAATCTCAATCGCACTCCACACTGCCCTTTCCCACCTGGACAAAAGGAACGCCTATATGAGAATGCTGTTCATTGACTACAGCTCAGCATTCAACACCATAGTGCCCACAAAGCTCATCACTAAGCTAAGGACCCTGGGACACGACACGTCCCTCTGCAACTGACGTATGGACTTCCTGATGGGCCGCCCCCAGGTGGTAAGGGTAGGCAACAACACATCTGCTACGCTGATCCTCAACACTGGGGTCCCTCAGGGATGCGTGCTTAGTCCCCTCCTGTACTCCCTGTTTCCCCACGCCTGTGTGGCCAAGCACGACTCCAACATTAAGTTTGCTGACGACCCAACAGTGGTAGGCCTTATCACCGACAGGGAGGAGTTCAGAGATGCCAGGACAACAACCTCTCCCTCAATGTGAGCAAGACAAAGGAGCTGATCGTGGACTATAGGAAAATGAGGGCCAAACAGGCGGGGCTGTAGTGGAGCAGGTCGAGAGTTTCAAGTTCTTTGGTGTCCACATCACCAACAAACTATCATGGTCCAAACATACCAAGACAGTTGTTAAGAGGGTACAACAACTGATTTCCCCCTTAGGAGACTGAAAAGATGTGGCATGGGTCCTCAGGTCCTCAGAAAGTTATGCTGCTACACCGTCGAGAGCATCCTGACCGGTTGCATCATCGTCTGGTATGGCAACTGCTCAGCATCTGACCATAAGGTGCTACAGAGTGTAGTGCATACAGCCCAGTACATCACTGGGGCCAAGCTTCCTGACATCCAGGACCTATAGACAAGGTGGTGTCAGAGGAAGGCCCTAAAAACTGTCAAAGACTCCAGTCACCAAAGTCATGGACTGCTCTCTCTGCTGCCGCACAACAAGTGGTACCGGAGCGCCAAGTCTAGGACCAAAAGGCTCCTAAACAGCTTCTACCCCCAAGCCATAAGACTGTTGAACAATTAATCAAATGGCCACCTGGACTATTTACAGTTGAAGTCTGAAGTTTACATACAGGTTGGAGTCATTAAAACTCGCTTTAAAACCACTCCACAAATTTCTTGTTAACAAACTATAGTTTTGGCAAGTTCAGTTAGGACATCTACTTCATGCATGACACAAGTAAGTTTTCCAACAATTGTTTACAGACCGATTATTTAACATAATTCACTGTATCACAATTCCAGTGGGTCCGAAGTTTACATACACTAAGTTGACTGTGCCTTTAAACAGCTTGGAAAATTCCAGAAAATGATGTCATGGCTTTAGAAGCTTCTGTTAGGCTAATTTACATCATTTGAGTCAATTGGAGATGTACCCGTGGATGTATTTCAAGGCCTACCTTCAAACTCAGTGCCTCTTTGCTTGACATCATAGGAAAATCAAAAGAAATCAGCCATGACTTCAAAAAATAATTTGTAGACCTCCACAAGTCTGGTTCATCCTTGGGAGCAATTTCCAAATGCCTGAAGGTACCACGTTCATCTGTACAAATAATAGTACGCAAGTATAAACACCATTGGACCACACAGCCGTCATACCGCTCAGGAAGGAGAGGCGTTCTGTCTCCTAGAGATGAACGTACTTTGGTGCGAAAAGTGCAAATCATTCCCAGAACAACAGCAAAGGACCTTGTGAAGATGCTGGAGGAAATGGGTACAAAAGTATCTATATCCACAGTAAAACGAGACCTATATCGACATAACCAGAAAGGCCGCTCAGCAAGGAAGAATCCGCTGCTCCACAACCACCATAAAAAGCCAGATTACGGTTTGCAACTGCACATGGGGACAAAGATTGTACTTTTTGGAGAAATGTCCTCTGGTCTGATGAAACAAAAATATAACTGTTTGGCCATAATGACCATCGTTATGTTTGGAGGAAAAAGGTGGAGGCTTACGAGTCGAAGAACACCATCCCAACTGTGAAGCACAGGGGTGGCAGCATCATGTTGTGGGGGTGCTTTGCTGCAGGAGGGACTGGTGCACTGCACAAAATAGATGGCATCATGTGGTAGGAAAATTATGTGGATATATTGAAGCAACATCTCGAGACATCAGTAAGTTAAAGCTTCGTCACAAATGGGTCTTCCAAATGGACAATGACCCCAAGCATACTTCCAAAGTTGTGGAAAATGTCTTAGGGACAACAAAGTCAAGGTATTGGAGTGGCCATCACAAAGCCCTGACCTCAAACTATAGAAAATTTGTGGTCAGAAATACAAACCTGACTCAGTTACACCAGCTCTGTCAGGAGGAATGGGCCAAAATTCACCCAACTTATTGTGGGAAGCTTGTGAAAGGCTACCTGAAACGTTTGACCCAAGTTAAACAATTTAAAGGCAATGCTGCCACATACTAATTGAGTGTATGTAAACTTCTGACCCACTGGGAATGTGATGAAAGAAATACAAGCTGAAATAAATCATTCTCTCTACGATTATTCTGATTTTTCACATTCTTAAAATAAAGTGGTGATCCTAACTGCCCTAAGACAGGGAATTTTTACTAGGATTAAATGTCAGGATTTGTGAAAAACTGAGTTTAAATGTATTTGGCTAAGGTGTATGTAAACTTCTGACTTCAACTGTACATTGAGCCCCCCCCCCCCCTTGTTTTTACACTGCTGATACTCGCTGTTTATTATCTATGCATAGTCACTTTACAAATTAGCTCTACTATCCTGTACCTCTGCACATTCACTCGGTACCGGTACCTCCTGTATATAGCCTCGTTATTGTTGTGTAATTTTCTTGTTACGTCTAAACAATATTTTTTCACATTAGTTTATTTTGTAAATATTTCTTGAACTGCATTGTAGTTTTGATTCTAAATGAAGCATTGGAATACCTCACTGGCCTTTGTGGTTGAATCTGTTTGAAATTCACTGCTCGCCTGAGGGACAGATACAGTTATTGTATGTGTGGGGTACAGAGATGAGGCAATCATTCAAAAATCATGTTAAGCACTATTATTGCAACTTATTTTGTGAATTGTTAAGCACATTTTTGCTCCTGACTTATTTAGGCTTGCCATAACAAAGGGGTGGAATACTTATTCACTCAAGACATTTCGGCTTCAAATTTGTAAATATAAATTTGAAATTAAACATAATTCCACTTTTACATTATGTTGTGTTGTGTATAGGCCATTGACAAAACAATCCAAATTTAATCAATTTTAAATTCCGGCTGTAACAACAAAATGTGGAAAAAGTCAAGGGGTTTGAATACTTTCTGAAGGCATTGTAACTAACAATGCTTCCTCATGAGACCCTTACAGCCCCTTTTTCCTGTAAGGAAGTATTGATATATGGGTCATTCCATCATTTCGGTGCCTTTTGAGAAGTGTAACTTGGTCCAAAAAATCTTTCAATTTCACAATGTGTACATTCTGTCACAAAGAGCACATGTTCAACTTCATAAAAAAAAGTTTTCCAATCTTAAGAGGTACATTTTTTTGGGACAGTCTATTAAGTGACAAATAAAGTAACCGGGTCGACTAATGTTTGACGATTTAAAATCTTAAATCGGCCATGAATCCCCTTGTGACAGGGAGAATGGAAGCTTTTTGTATGCAACAGGGTGTGGCAATTGAATGCAAGCTTCACAAAAAAAAAGAAATTTTTAAACCATTTCTAGCCTGTCTATCTATGTGTAAGAGAGCTGACGTGTTATGCTCGACCCACTCAGTTTTCCACCACAAACACCAGCTTTCTTGCTTTTACACTATTTTGATCATTAAATGTTTAATATACTTTATACAGTGCGTTCGGAAATTGTTCAGACCCCTTTGACTTTTCCCACATTTTGTTACGTGACATCCTTATTTTAAAATTGATTAAATAAACATTTTTCCTCCTCAATCTAAACACAATACCCCACAATGACAAAGCGAAAACAGGTTTTTGGACATTTTAGCAATTGTATAAAAATAAAAAAACAAAATACCTTATTTACATAAGTATTCAGACCCTTTGCTATGAGATTCAAAACTTAGCACAGGTACATCCTCTTTCCATTGATCATCCTTAAGATGTTTCTACAACTTGATTGGGGTCCACCTGTGGTAAATTCAATTGTTTGGACATGATTTGGAAAGGCACACACCTGTCAATATAAGGTCCCACAGTTGACAGCGCATGTCAGAGCAAAAACAAAGCCATTAGGTTAAAAGATTGTGTCGAGGCACATCTGGGGAATGGTACCGAAAAACTTCTGCAGCATTGAAGTTGCCCAAGAACACATTCTTAAATGCAAGAAGTTTGGAACCAGCAAGACTCTTTCTAGAGCTGGCTGCCCGGCCAGAGCAATCGGGGAGAAGGGCCTTACTCAGGAAGGTGACTAAGAACCCAATGGTCACTCTGACAGAGCTCTAGAGTTCATCTGTGGAGATGGTTGTCCTTCTGGAAGGTTGTCCCATCTCTATAGCTCTCCACTAATCAGGCCTTTAGGGTAGTGGCGAGACGGAAGCCACTCCTCAGTAAAAGGCACATGACAGAGTTTGCCAAAAGGCACCTAAAGCACTCTGAAACAAGAAACAAGATTCTCTGATTTGATGAAACCAAGATTGAACTTGTTGGCCTGAATGCCAATCGTCACGTCTAGAGGAAACCTGACACCATCCCTACGGGGAAGCATGGTGGTGGCAGCATCATGCTGTGGGGATATTTTCAGCGGTAGGGACTGGGAGACTAGTCAGGATCGAGGGAAAGATGAGCGGAGAAAAGTACAGAGATCCTTGATGAAAACCTGCTCCAAAGCTTCGGGACAAGTCTCTGAATGTCCTTGAGTGGACCAGCCAGAGCCCGGATTTGAACCTGATCGAAAATCTCTGGAGAGACCTGAAAATAGTTGTGCAGCGATGCTCCCCATCCAACCTGACAGAGCTTGAGAGGATCTTTGGGGAATAATGGGTTAAACTGCCCAAATACAGGTGTGCCAAGCTTGTAGCGTCAGACCCAAGAAGACTCGATGCCTTAATTGCTGCCAAAGGTGCTTCAAAAAAGTACTGAGTAAAGGGTCCAAAATAAATGTGATTTAAACATGTTTTTATTATTTGCAGAAATGTTTTAAAACCTGTTTTTGCTTGATTATGGGGTATTGTGTGTAGATTGAGGGGGGAAAAAAACGATTTAATCAAATTAGAGTGTGTGTGTGTGTGTGTGTGTGTGTGTGTGTGTGTGTGTGTGTGTGTGTGTGGTGTGTGTGTGTGTGTGTGTGTGTGTGTGTGTGTGTGTGTGTGTGTGTGAATATATAAACTCAGCAAAAAAAAGAAACCGGCAACAACTTCGCCTATGGGCACAAATCCACCGTCGCTGTACCAGACAGGACTGGCAAAAAGTGCTCTTCACTGACGAGTCGCGGTTTTGTCTCACCAGGGGTGATGGTCAGATTTGCGTTTTATTGTCAAAGGAATGAGCATTACACCGAGGACTGTACTCTGGAGCGGGATCGATTTGGAGGTGGAGGGTCTGTCACAGCATCATCGGACTGAGATTGTTGTCATTGCAGGCAATCTCAACGCTGTGCGTCAAAGAGAAGACATCCTCCTCCCTCGTGGTACCCTTCCTGCAGGCTCATTCTGACATGACCCTCCAACATGACAATGCCACCAGCCATACTTCTCGTTCTGTGCGTGATGTCCTGCAAGACAGGAATGTCAGTGTTCTGCCATGGCCAGCGAAGAGCCCGGATCTCAATCCCATTGAGCACGTTTGGGACCTGTTGGATTGGAGGGTGAGGGCTAGAGCCATTCCCCCCAGAAATGTCTGGGAACTTGCAGGTGCCTTGGTGAAAGAGTGGGGTAACATCTCACATCAAGAAATGGTAAATCTGGTGCAGTCCATGAGAAGGAGATGCACTGCAGTACTTAATGCAGCTGGTGGCCACAGCAGATACTGACTGTTACTTTTGATTTTGAGCCCCCATTTGTTCATGGACAAATTATTCCATTTCTGTCTGTGGAACTTGTTCAGTTTGTCTCAGATGTTGAATCTTGTTATGTTCATACAAATATTTACACATGTTAAGTTTGCTGAAAATAAACACAGTAGAGGATATTTCATTTTTTGCTGAGTTTATATATACACACACACTACCATTCAAAAAAAGCAATTTTTTTGTCCATTAAAATAACATCAAATTGATCAGAAATACAGTGTAGACATTGTTAATGTTGTAAATGACTATTGTAGCTGGAAACAGCTGATTTTTTATGGAATATCTACATAGGCGTACAGAGGCCCATTATCAGCAACCATCACTCCTGTGTTCCAATGGCACGTTGTGTTAGCTAATCCAAGTTTATCATTTTAAAAGGCTAATTGATCATTAGAAAACCCGTTTTCAATTATGTTGGCACAGTTGAAAACTGTTGTCCTGATTAAAGAAGCAATAAAACTGGCCTTCTTTAGACTAGTTGAGTATCTGGAGCATCAGCATTTGTGGGTTCGATTACTGGCTCAAAATGGCAGAAAAAATGACTTTCTTCTGAAACTCATCAGTCTATTCTTGTTGTGAGAAATGAAGGCTATTCCATGCGAGAAATTGCCAATAAACTGAAGATCTCGTACAACGCTGTGTACTACTCCCTTCACAGAACAGCTCAAACTGACTTTAACCAGAATAGAAAGAGGAGTGGGAGGCCCCGGTGCACAACTGAGGAAGAGGAGGAGTACATTAGAGTGTCTAGTTTGAGAAACAGATGCCTCAAAATCCTCAACTGGCAGCTTCATTAAATAGTACCCACAAAACACCAGTCTCAACGTCAACAGTGAAGAGGCGACAACAGGATGCTGGCCTTCTAGGCAGAGTTCCTCTGTCCAGTGTCTGTGTTCTTTTGCCCATCTTAATCTATTATTTTTATTGGCCAGACTGAGATATGGCTTTTTCTATGCAACTCTGCCTGGAAGGCCAGCATTCCAGAGTCGGCTCTTCACTGTTGACGTTGAGACTGGTGTTTTGCAGGTACTATTTAATGAAGCTGCCAGTTGAGATCTTGTGAGGCGTTTGTTTCTCAAACTAGACACTCTAATGTACTTGTCCTCTTGCATGTCCTTGTGTGTTGCTTATGGTCCAGATTCCAATGTTAGGTAGCTAGCTAGCTGCGCTAATGTTGCTATTGTGTTGAAAGTCCTTGTTGATACTAGGCAGATGGCCCCAGCTATATAACTACTTAGCAAGATGATGAAGAAACAGTTGAATTCAATCTCCATAATCCCGTTCTGACAGTGCTAGCCCATAGCCAAATGTTTAGCTAGCTAGCCAATGTTAGCATATTCGCTAGCACAACATAGTGCAGTGTCTTTGTCATAAATCGGCAGCTAACACAGGCAGCTGTTTCGTGGAAACTAATCCGTGATTTAATTATAATGCCGATACTAGCTTCAGTAGTTAGCTAGCTTGGAGGAAGTATTTGTGTCTGTTTACTTAGCTAGTTACCATCCCATAGCTTACATTGCATATAAAGTGTAACTGGCTCATAACATTTAACTGTGGATGTTTGGAGAAAATTCCCTATTTTTTTTTTCATTTTTATTGTTTCTCCTATTGGCTCCCCCACGTGCTCTCTGATTGGCTCAAAGTCAAGTTGTTGGCCACTGATGAGTGTTGCAATTTTACAAGTATACACGTCAGGTTCGTCGGTACTAGGTCGGCACGCAGCAGGTACCGCTTTCCTTCTAGCAAGAGAAGGAACGACCTCCCACTGTGATAAGTACCTATCGGCAGTCTATTGGCAGTGAGATTCATGCTTTAGACTGTATGTAGTAAAATGCCATCTAGTTCCACCAAGGACTCGTGATATAAGGAGGACCCTGAGATGATGTGCTAATTCAGAAGTCAGGGCCCTGCCAAGAGGATGGGAAGCAGCCTGCCAAGAGCCATGTGAAAAGATAGTCATGAGATATAATCAACACAATTTTTTTTATTTTCCCCCAAAAATCGTGTTGTGTTCCTTTTTATTCTTCCCCTTTCAGAGTGGCTGTCCCAGTTCAGGAGAGAACAGTTTTACATTACAACTGTGAAATCCTGGCATGAAGACCCCTTTTGTCCCCTGCCATTATTTTCACACAAATATAGTCCATTGTCACACAGCTGAAGTTAATTTGATCAACATTGGAGACATTGAACTGTTTTGTTTGCTGAAAAGGCTTGTTTCATGCTCATTTTCAGGCCATTGAAAAGCAATGATTGGCAGAAAAATAATGTTGCCGTTAACAATTCAGGGCAATTAGTTTCCCAGGGGGAAGCAGTGGGCCGTATTGGCCGCCACACAGCAATTCATTGTCATTTTATGGACGGTCATCAGTCAACTGTCAGAGCGTCTCAAAGAGCTCTCCAATCTAAATGTTTCCCTTTAGGCTTTTCCCAGAACAACGGGCTGAAAGAGGAGCGAAAGAAGAGCCTGTTTCCAGGCAATAGACATGTTCAGCTGGAAGGAGGACTGAATAATTGCAGGGAGATCCTCCATAAAAGCCGGATTAATTTATTAGACAGGGTAGTGTGTGTGGTGTGTGTGTGTGTGTGTGTGTGTGTGTGTGTGTGTGTGTGTGTGTGCGTGTGCGTGTGCGTGTGTGCATGCGTGCATGTCAGACAAAATGTACGAATGAGTGTTTAAGTGGAGGTGTGGTGAATTAATTTGTGTTTATTTACTTTTTAGAGCATCTGATTGTCTCAGCGTGTATGCTTATGACTTATTTGGCTGTGAATGCAAGCACCTGCTGTGACCTGTGTGTTTTTGTGGCACAGAGAATACTGAGGATGCTGCTTTATGTCATTCAGTAGAGACTGAGAGGGGAGCATGTGCTCGCCTTTGGGTTGTGTTTAGGGGCTAATGGACAGTGCTCTGCTAGGGCCCGTATATAGCCCTTCATGGGGGGTACTAGGGTGGGTTGGGGGTGAGAGGGGTGTCAGTGTGTGACTCTGTGAACTGCCTCCTCACCCTGGGAGGCCTGGGGCAGCAGGGGTTAATCCCCAGTCAGTCTCCACTGATACCTCTCTCTCCCAGTATAGGACTAGTTCATAAGCAAGTAGCTATTATTAGCTCTGCAGCGATGGGAATTAAAGTACCTTCAACAATTAAATACTGTGTATTGGCTACAGCCATTTACCTAGTTATGTAGAGATCTGTAGAAATGAGGCGCTATGATTGGTTCACAGGCTGGTTCACAGGCTGTATGGAGTGGCTCCCATAGTGGATCCCATAGTGGATCTGGCAGGTGTGAACCACTGCTGAGGAGAGATTGGACAGGCTTGCATCTTCACCCATACCAGTCCACAGAACTCCACCAGATCCAGTGGCCGACAACCTTCCTTCCTGTTTTTTTTGGGGTCCCTATTAGAAATGCTTGGGGTTTGACGTTGTTGGGTTGGCTTATCCTTTAACCTCTGTGTGACCGCGACACCCTACCACCACCACCCTTCTGGCCTGACTCAACTGGGAGAGCTGGGTAGGGTGGGTGAAGTGGTTCATGGGGGCTTGTAGGGAGCGACCGCCCCTGGGAGTCACAGGTCACATCATGGGTCCTCCCCTGTCCCATTGAGCCAGACGTCAGAAAGCACATTCTTCACAATGTTAACATTCTCCCAAATTCTGAAAATCACGCTTACAATGGATGACTCTGCATTGGCTTTTGCATTGTACCGCTGAGTTTTGTTGAGTTGAATTTGACTTGCCAAGTAATGGTAAGTCATCTTGTCAATCTCGTATTGACATCGACCCCCAGTTGAACAGTGTAATCCTAACAGCCTGTCTATTACAACTCAGATTAACTGTCTGTCGATCACTCTCAAGACTATTTTTTGGGATGTGTATAGAGTTATATTACCATGTAAGGGAGAATAACTAAACCGTGTGTGTGAGAGAGAGGAATGTGCTCCAGGTGCTTTGTGCAGCTGCGGTAGGGGGCCTGGGAGCAGAGTTAAGGACCATGTTATAAATTAGCGGCTGACCCTGTCTTTGTGTGGCCCTACGAAGGCCTGACTGATAGCCCCCCCCCCCCTCAGTGAGAACGGCCCCTGTGAAGAGCCTTTATCAGGGGTGTCACCGTGCGATGAATTGGCTGGGGGGAAGCATGTTTATAGACTGTGTAAAGAAGTGCGTCTTTGTGTGGGAATGTCGCTGACACTCTTACAGTTTGCTTGAATGAACTGTGATGACGCGGCTAATGGGGCCCCCGCTGGGGGTCCTGCAGGGGGCCCCCAGGACCCCCCACCACAGCCCCATTCACGCCCAGTCCGCTGTGGCTAATGTGTCGATTCTTCGGGCCGCCACAAAGGCCAAGCAAAAGTCAACTTTCACACCAGCGGGTCACCACAAGTGCTTTAGGAAACTATCGTGTAAACAGTGTTACCTTCTGACCTGCCGCTGATACCTTAGCTCTGCAGACAAAACGTCCAAGGCTATGGCATTAGACATGGCTATTAGAGGGATAAAGCTGTGGGCTGGCTCAGCACAGCACTGGGCCCTGTGGAAACACACTGGGGAGAGAGGCAATGTCTTAGTCGTCTCTATCTGTTTTCTCTCTCTTCCCTTTCTCCTCTCTCCCGCCACACTGATTTTCTTCTCCATTTTATCCCCCCCCCGTCTCATCCTCTCTTCATGCTCATTCTCCTCTCCATTCTCTTTACTCTCTCTTTTGCGATCTTTCTCTCGCTCTCTCTCTTTCTCGCTCTCTCTCTCCTATGTACACTTGCTCCATAAGACTTTTTGGAATTAGCTAATAATTTTTTATTTTTTATAATCATAATAAATGTATTTTATATAGCGTTCTTCATTACAAACAAGAATCTCAGTCACTTTGAAAATAAAAACTGTCGGGATCTGGCAGTTCATGGTTAATGATCTTCCACAGCTTCAGATGTCTAAGCAGTTCGAAAAGGCAGTCAGTAGCTGTAGATTACATTTATTTGTCGTCAAAAACAACTTTATGTTGAGTAAGTGCCTTTGATGGATTGCACGTGCGCAGTTCGATGCGAGACAACCGCTAGACCCGATGACGTGTTTCTATGCATGAGCTTAGCTAGCCAACATTGCCTACAAGCGTGATCGGGATTTCTAGATATCTTCATACTGTACTGTCTTTGCAATAACTAGGGCTGTGACGGGAATTGAATAACCGTGCAACTGACGGTTATGGATGTAGACCGTCATGAAAAGAAAATAAGTCAAACCCGTTTGAATAGGCCTACATTCATTTTTTTCCCAAAATGTTTTATTAACTTTAGTTTCATGCAGATAAACTTTACCTAATAGTGAGAGTGTTTATTTGCTAACTTAGTCCGTCTATTAAACTTTCTTAATTTACTCCTTCTCCTTACTGTCCTTTGATGCTCGAGCAGCTAATAAATAAAATAAAATTGTATAAGTCACATGCACCGAATACAACAGACCTTACAATGAAATGCTTACTTACGAGCCCCTAACCAGGAATACAGTTTAAAAAAAATAACAATAAGATATAAAAATAACAAGTAATAAAAGACCAGCAGTAAAATAACAATAGCGAGACTATATACAGGGGGGTACCGATACAGAGTCAATGTGCGTGGGCACCGGTTAGTTGAGGTAGTATGTACATGTAGGTAGAGTTATTAAAGTGACTATGCATAGATGACAACAGAGGTGTAAAGAGGTGGTGGGGTGGGGAGGCACTGCAAATAGTCTGGGTAGCCATTTAACTAGATGTTCAGGAGTCTTATGGCTAGGGGGTAGAAGCTCTTGGACCTAGAATTGGCGCTCTGTTACCGCTTGCCGTGCGGTAGCAGAAGAACAGTCTATGACTTGGGTGGCTGGAGTCTTTGACAATTTTTATGGTCTTCCTCTGACACCGCCTGGTATAGAGGTCCTGGATGGCAGGACGCTTGGCCTCAGTGATGTACTGGGCCATTCGCACTACCCTCTGTAGTGCCTTGCGGTTGGAGGCCGAGCAGTTGCCATACCAGGCAGTGATGCAACCAGTCAGGATGCTCTCGATGGTGCAGCTGTAGAACCTTTTGAGGAGCTGAGGACCCATGCCAAATCTTTTCAGTCTCCTGAGGGGGAATAGGTTTTGTCGTGCCCTCTTCACGACTGTCTTGGTGTGTTTGGACCATGTTAGTTTGTTGTTGATGTGGACACCATGGAACTTGAAGCTCTCAACCTGCTCCACTGCAGCCCCGTCAATGAGAATGGTGGGCGTGCTCGGTCCTCTTTTTCCTGTAGTCCACAATCATCTCCTTTGTCTTGATGTCCTGGCACCACATGGCCAGGTCTCTGACCTCAAACCTTTTGTCGTTGTCGGTCATCAGACCTACCACTGTTGTGTCATCGGCAAATTTAATGAAGGTGTTGGAGTTGTGCTTGGCCGCGCAGTCATAGTGAACTGGGAGTACAGGAGGGGACTGAGCACGCACCCCTGAGGGGCCCCTGTGTTGAGGATCAGCATGGTGGATGTGTTGTTACCTACCCTTACCACCTGGGGGCCGCCCGTCAGGAAGTCCAGGATCCAGTTGCAGAGGGAGGTGTTTAGTCCCAGGATCCTTAGTTTAGTGATGAGCTTTGAGGGCGCTATGTTATTGAACGCTGAGCTGTAGTCAGTGAATAGCATTCTCACATAGGTGTTCCTTTTGTCCAGGTGGGAAAGGGCAGTGTGGAGTGCAATAGAGATTGCATCATCTGTGGATCTGTTGGGGCAGTATGCAAATTGTAGTGGGTCTAGGGCTTCAGGGGATAATGGTGTTAGTGTGAGCCGTGACCAGCCTTTCAAAGGACTTCATGACTACAGACATGAGTGCTACGGGTCGGTAGTCATTTTGGCAGGTTACCTTAGTGTTCTTGGGCACAGGGACTATGGTGGTCTGCTTGTAACATGTTGGTATTACAGACTCAGTCAGGGACAGGTTGAAAATGTCAGTGAAGACACTTGCCAGTTGGTCCGTGCATGTTCAGAGTACATGTCCTGGTAATCCGTCTGGCCCTGCAGCCTTGTGAATGTTGACCTGTTTAAAGGTCTTTCTTATGGCTACGGAGAGTGTAAGCACACAGTCGTGTGCATTACTTGCCTCAAAGCGAACATAGAAGTAATTTATCTAATTTGGTAGGCTTGTGTCACTGGGCAGCTCGCGGCTGTGCTTCCCTTTGTAGTCTGTAATAGTTTGCAAGCCCTGCCACTTCTGACGTGTGTCGGAGCCAGTGTAGTATGATTCAATCTTAGTCCTGTATTGACGCATTGCCTGTCTGATGGTTCGTCGGAGGGCATAGCGGGATATCTTATAAGCTTCCGGGCTCCTTGAAAGCGGCAGCTCTACCCTTTAGCTCAGTGCGGATGTTGCCTGTCATCCATGGCTTCTGGTTGGGGTATGTACGTACAGTCACTGTGGGGACGACGTCATCGATGCCAGTGACTGCCATCGGAAGATTCCCGGAACATATTCCAGTCTGTGATAGCAAAACAGTCTTGTAGCTTAGCATCTGCTTCATCTGACCACTTTTTTTATTGACCAAGTCACTGGTGCTTCCTACTTTAGTTTTTGCTTGTAAGCAGGAATCAGGAGGATATAATTATGGTCAAGTTTGCCAAATGGAAGGTGAGGGAGAGCTTTGTATGCTTCTCTGTGTGTGTAGTAAAGGTGGTCTATAGTTTTTTTCCCTCTGGTTGCACATTTAACATCCTGGTAGAAATTAGGACTAGTAACCGGAAGGTTGCAAGTTCAAATCCCCGAGCTGACAAGGTAAAAATCTGTCATTCTGCCCCTGAACAAGGCTGTTAACCCACTATTCCTAGGCCGTCATTGAAAATAAGAATTTGTTCTTAACTAACTTGCCTAGTTAAATAAAGGTAAAATAAAAAATAAGTGGGAGAAAACCCATCGGTTCATTTCAATGGGATCGGTATTTATTTGTTTTATATGCAGAAAAGCCAACAGACAAGGACAAAGTGGGCATATATCTTTATTTTGACTCCTTTAATGTTGTGTCAATACGAAAATACAACAGATGCTTTCAAACCTGGCATTTCTTAATTTGTTTATGTAGTATTTAAAAATAATAACCTGAATAATCATAATGGAATGCCATGATAATATAGACATGTAATGGCTTGTTTCAACTAGGTTTTTATTCAGAAGCATATCCATGTAAAAAATCAAAATAAACCTAAACGGTTATGTTGGTGGTTGTGTACAATGGCCTGGCCAATTACCGTAATCTCAAATTCCAAGACTGTCACAGCCCTTTACTTTTGTTAGACCTCTATTTATTTTTTACAGACTAACTTGTATTTTCATTGTGGCCTATTTGGCCCTAGGACACTGAGACACATGGGTTTGCAAACACAACTTTTTAACTCAAGAAATGTTACTGTCTTTAAGTGACCATTCCATTGGCCACTTGCACAACAAAAAAATGCAGGTGGAACTGTCCTCGTATTCGAATAGTGCTCTTTCAGTCTCTTGAAGCATGTCTGGGGAAGGTCAATGATGACATCGTGCATGTTAACCCCATCCAGCCACCAGCACTCCCCCCACAACAAGCACCTTTTCCCAGGCTGCTGTGCCCCCACTCTCCCCCCTCCGCATCGCTCCTATTCTGCCTGGTCTGTGGTGGTGCTTTATTATCATACTAGGAAGGAACCCACCACCGAGTGCCTTCTCTTTTTACAGCCTCATAAATATATTGTTATCAGGGGTCCGGGAAGGAGTCCACCCTCCACCCAGAGATTTATCCCCCCCGATTAGCGAGGTGCTAGCATCCTGAATCATTAATTACACAAGTAGGCTTGCAGCGCTACCGCCATCGTCTCAATTTCTTATCTCTCCTCTGTAAGATGGGGCCTCTTTTAAGAGAATTATTATGTATAGGAAGTTAATTATATGTCGCTTATGTGCGTTTTAAATGCGCTTGGATGCCGGTTCTGCTGTAGATCTGGAAGCATTCCATGAACCTGGGATCTGGACTCCATGAATCCTCCCTAACTCACACACACAGTACTATATTAGAGTTGAAATCGGAAGATTACATACACCTTAGCCCAAAACATTTAAACTCAGTTTTTCACAATTCCTGACATTTTATCCTAGTAACAATTCCCTGTTTTAGGTCAGTTAGGATCAGCACTTTATTTCAAGAATGTGAAATGTCAGAATAATAGTAGAGAGTGATTAATTTCAGCTTTTATTTGTATTTCTTTCATCACATACACTCAATTAGTATTTGGTAGCATTGCCTTTAAATTGTTTAGCTTGGGTCAAATGTTTCGGGTAGCCTTCCACAAGCTTCCCACAATAAATTGGATGAATTTTGGCCCGTTCCTCCTGACAGAGCTGGTGTAACTGAGTCAGGTTTGTAGGTCTCCTTGCTCACACACGTTTTTTCAGTTCTGCCCACACATTTTCTATGGGATTGAGGTCGGGGCTTTGTGATGGCCACTGCAATACCTTGACTTTGTTGTCCTTAAGCCATTTTGCCACAACTTTGGAAGTATGCTTGGGGTCATTGTCCATTTGGAAGACCTATTTGCGACCAAGCTTTAACTTTCCTGACTGTTGTCTTGAGATGTTGCTTCAATATATCCACATCATTTTACTTCCTCATGTTGCCATCTATTTTGTGAAGTGCACCAGTCCCTCCTGCAGCGAAGCACCCACACAACATGATGCTGCCACCCCTGTGCTTCACGCTTGGGATTGTGTTCGTCGGCCTGCAAGCCTCCCCCTTTTTACTCCAAACATAACGATGGTCATTATGTCCCAACAGTTCTATTTTTGTTTCATCAGACCAGAGGACATTTCTCCAAAAAGCACAATCTTTGTTCCCATCTGCAGTTGCAAACCCTAGTCTGGCTTTTTTATGGCGTTTTGGAGCAGTGGCTTCTTCCTTGCCTTTCAGGTTATGTTGATATAGGACTCGTTTAACTGTGGATATAGATACTTTTGTACCTGTTTCCTCCAGCATCTTTACAAGGTCCTTTGCTGTTGTTCTGGGATTGATTTGCACTTTTCACACCAAAGTACGTTCATCTCTAGGAGACAGAACGCATCACCTTCCTGAGCAGTATGACGGCTGCGTGGTCCCATGGTGTTTATACTTGCGTACTATTGTTTGTACAGATGAACGTGGTACCTTCAGGTGTTTGGAAATTGCTCCCAAGGATGAACAAGACTTGTGGATGTCTACAATTGGTTTCTGAGGTCTTGGCTGATTTCTCTTAATTTTCCTATGATGTCAAGTAAAGAGGCACTGAGTTTGAAGGTAGGCCTTGAAACACATCCACAGGTACATCTCCAATTGACTCAAATGATGTCAATTAGCCTATCAGAATCTTCTAAAGCCATGACATAATTTTCTGGAATTTTGCTATCTATTTAAAGGCACAGTCAACTTAGTGTATGTAAACTTCTGACCAACTGTAATTGTGAAACAGTGAATTATAAGTGGAATAATCTGTCTGTAAACAATTGTTGCAAAAATGACTTGTCGTGCACAAAGTAGATGTTCTAACCGACCTGCCAAAACTGTAGTTTAACTAGAAATGTGTGGAGTGGTTGAAAAACGATTTTTAATGACTCCAACCTAAGTGTATGTAAACTTCCGACTTCAACTGTACCTATTACGTACTGTGGGTTTCTAGATTTCTCTCTTTTCTTAATGTTCTGTGACCATGTCCCTACGGTGCCTTCGGAAAGTATTCAGACCCCTTGACTTTTTCCACATTTTGTTACGTTACAGCCTTATGCTAAAATTGATTAAATAGTTTGTTTCCCTCATCACAATACAACATAATGACAAAGCAAAAACAGGTGTTGCGGTGCAGTGCAGCAATATCAACCAAGTAATCTTAACAATTTCACAACTACTACCTTATAGAGACGGTATATACATATGAGATGAGTAATGTAGGGTATGTAAACATTATATAAAGTGGCATTGTTTAAAGTGACTAGTGATAGATTTATTACATCCAATTATTAATTATTAAAGTGGCTAGAGATTTGAGTCTGTATGTTGGCAGCAGCCACTCAATGTTAGTGATGGCTGTTAAACAGTCTGATGGCCTTGAGATAGAAGCTGTTTTTCAGTCTCTCTGTCCCAGCTTTGATGCACCTGTACTGACCTCGCCTTCTGGATGGTAGCGCGGTGAACAGGCAGTGGCTTATTTGGTTGTTGTCCTTAATGATCTTTTTGGCCTTCCTGTGACATCGGGAGCTGTAGGTGTCCTGGAGGGCCTGTAGTTTGCCCCCGGTGATGCATTGTGAAGACCGCACCACCCTCTGGAGAGCCCTGCGGTTGGTGGCGGTGCAGTTGCCGTACCGGGCATCTGTAAAAGTTTGTGAGGGTTTTAGGTGACAAGCCAACTTTCTTCCGCTTCCTGAGGTTGAAGAGGTGCTGTTGCGCCTTTTTCACCACACTGTCTGTGTGGGTGGACCATTTCAGTTTGTCATTGATGTGTACGCCAAGGAACTTAAATGTACACCTTCTCCACTGTTGTCCCGTCGATGTGGATAAGGGGGTGCTCACTCTGCTGTTTCCTGAAGTCCATGATCATCTCCATTCTTTTGTTGACATTGAGTGAGAGGTTATTTTCCTGACACCACACTCCGAGGGCCCTTACCTCCTCCCTGTTGGTAATCAAGCCTACGACTGTTGTGTCGTCTGTAAACTTGATGATTGAGTTGGAGGCGTGCATGGCCATGCAGTAATGGGTGAACAGGGAGTACAGTTTTTTTTCTTTTTTTCTTGTGGTATCCAATTGGTAGTTAGTCTTGTTTCATCGCTGCAACTCCCGTACAGACTCGGGAGAGGCGAAGGCCGAGAGCCGTACATCCTCCGAAACACATCCCAGCTAAGCCGCACTGCCGGCCCAACCCTCCACTAACCTGGACGATGCTGGGCCAATTGTGCGCCACCCTATGAGTCTCCCGGTTGCGACAGAGCCTGGACTCAAACCCAGAATCTCTAGTGGCACCGCTAGTACTGCGATGCAGTGCCTTAGACCACTGCGCCACTCAGGAGGCCGGTGATGTTGTTTCCTACATTCACCACCTGGGGGCGGCCCGTCAGGAATTCCAGGACCCAATTGCACAGGGCGAGGTTCAGACCCAGGGCCTCGAGCTTAATGATGAGCTTGAAGGGTACTATGGTGTTGAATGCTCAGCTGTAATCAATGAACAGCATTCTTACATAGGTATTCCTCTTGTCTAGATGGGATTGGGCAGTGTGCAGTGTGATGGCGATTGCATCGTCTGTGGACCTACCAGGTAGGCCAGTTGAGATCAAGTTCTCATTTACAACGGCAAGCTGGCCAAGATAAAGCAAAGCAGTGCGACACAAACAGCAACAGAGTTACACGTGGAATAAACAAACGTACAGTCAATAACACCATAGAAAAAGTCTATATACAGTATGTGCAAATGGCGTGAGGACGTAAGACAATAAATAGGCCATAGTAGCGAAGTAATTACAGTTTATCAAATTAACACTGCAGTGATAGATGTGGAGATGATGATGTGCAAGTAGAAATACTGGTGAGCAAAAAAGTAACTAAAACAAAATGGGGATGAGGTAGGTAGTTGGATGGGCTATTTACAGATGGGCTATGTACAGCTGCAGCGATTGGTAAGCATGCTCAGATAGCTGATGCTTAAAGTTAGTGAGGGAGATATGTCTCCAACTTAAGCAATTTTTGCTATTCGTTCCAGTCACTGGCAGCAGAGAACTGGAATGGAAAGGCGGCCAATAGTTGTTGGCTTTGGGGATGACCAGTGAGATATACCTGCTGGAGCGCGTGCTATGGGTGGGTGTTGTAATGGTGACCAGTGAGCTGAGATAAGGCGGAGCTTTACCTAGCAAAGACTGATAGATGACCTGGAGCCAGTGGGTCTGGCGACGAATATGTAGCGAGGGCCAGCCGATGAGAGCATACAGGTCGCAGTGGTGGGTGGTATATGGGGATTTGGTGACAAAACGGATGGTACTGTGATAGACTGCATCCGGTTTGCTGAGTAGAGTGTTGGAGGCTATTTTGTACTTTTACGATGGTATGTTTGGCAGCGTGAGTGAAGGAGGCTTTGTTGCGAATTAGGAAGCCGATTCTAGATTTAATTTTGGATTGGAGATGCTTAATGTGAGTCTGGAAGGAGAGTTTACAGTCTAGCCAGACACCTAGGTATTTGTAGTTGTCCACATATTCTAAGTAGGGATGCTAGTCGGGCAAGTGCGGGCAGCGATCGGTTGAAAAGCATGCGTTTAAGAGCAGTTGGAGGCCACGGAAGGAGTGTTGAAGCTCGTTTGGAGGTTTGTTAACACAGTGTCCAAAGAAGGACCAGATGTATACAGAATGGTGTCGTCTGCTTAGAAGTGGATCAGAGAATCACCAGCAGTGAGAGCGACATCGTTGATATATACAGAGAAAAGAGTCGGCCCGAGAATTGAACCCTGTGTTACCCCCATGGAGACTGCCAGAGGTCCGGACAACAGGCCCTCCGATTTGACACACTGAACACTCTCTGAGAAGTAGTTGGTGAACCAGTCATTTGTTGAGTCTGCCGAAAAGAATACGGTGATTGACGGAGTCGAAAGCTTTGGCCAGGTCGATGAAGTGGGTCTAGGGTGACAGGCAAGATGGCGGTGATATGATCGTTGACTAGTCTCTCAAACCACTTCATGATGACCGAAGTGAGTGCTACGAGGCAATAGTCATATAGTTCAGTTACTTTTGCGTTCTTGGGTACAGGAACAATGTGTAACGGGGACCGCGTGCTGTTAACAGCTTAGCTTCCTCCACTGTCCGACTGCCCCATACTGTGCTCGAACCAGTGATCATCTGCTTTGCATACACGTGACTGCCCTCTTTGACAACGTTCCAACATGTTGAGCCACCCAAAAGGTACCGATTGGATGGCTCCATCCCTGACATTCAAGCTTACGGCATATTCTTAACTCCGTTACATATGGTCATTACATCACCACATACTAAGTAGTATGCAAGTGTGGATATTGGGACCGAGTTCATGACTGCACAAGTCCCATGCCAAGTATAGCAGCTTCCCATAGAAAGGAGATCATGCCTATAGGGGGCACAAGTGCACATGCCCCCTCAGATTTGTCCTGTTTTTTTAATTTGTCAGATGTTAAAGGAATGACTAAATGTTTTTTCTGAGTACCGCTCTTCATATTTTCAAGCATAGTGGTGGCTGCATCATGTTATGGGTATGCTTGTCATCGGCAAGGACTATGGAGTTTTTTAGTATACAAAGAAATGGAATAGACCTAAGCAAAATCCTAGAGGAAAACCTGGTTCAGTCTGCTTTTCAACAGGCACTCAAATATGCACTGGAGTTGCTTACCAAGACATTGAATGTTCCTGAGTGGCCTAGTTACAGTTTTGACTTAAATTGGTTTAAATCTATGTCAAGACATGAAAATGGCTGTCTAGCTATTATCAACAACCAACTTGATGGAACTTGAAGAATTTTTAAAAATAATAATGTGCAAATATTGTACAATCCAGATGTGCAAAGCTCTTAGAGACTTACCCAGAAAGACTCAATCATTGGCAAATGTGATTCTAACATGTACTGACTCAGGGGTGTGAATACTTATGTAAATTAGATATTCATTTTTCAATACATATGTTTTGACTTGGTCATTATGGGGTATTGTGTGTAGATGGGTGAGACATTCATTTTGAATTCAGGTTGTAAAAACAAAATGTGGAATACTTTCTGAAGGCACTGGATTGCTGATGCTTTGTATATTTCAATTAAACGTTTCAAGAACAAAATTACATGTAAGTATTTTTGTAATTGTAGTGAAGACAGTAACATTAGTAATCTCAAAAGTATAATATAATTTAAAGTATGCATTAAAGTGTTTGTAATAGCATAAATGTGGCAAAACTAATGTAGACATTAATACATGCATTTACATTGCTTCCAAAATATTTTTGCAGGCATGGTGGCTTCAGCACATGCCCCTATCTGTCACTGAAATAATGGGTGCATGATGCCCCTGCAAGCAATCAAACTGTGCAAGTTTCAAATTCCAATGAACCAAAATATAAACGCAACATGCAACAATTTCAAAGAGTTTGCTGAGTTACAGTTAATATATGGAAATCAGTCAATTTAAATAAATTCATTAGGCCCAAATCTATGGATTTCACGTGACTGGGCAGGGGCACAGCCATGGGTGGGCCTGGGAGGGCATAGGCCCACCCACAATCAGAATTTGTTTTTCCCATGCCAATTGCACACTCCGTCAAAACTTGAGACATCTGTGCACATTTTAGAGTGTGTCACAGGTATCGTCGTCGGTGAAGGAGGACCAAAACGCAGCAGGCATGCAGTTGTTCATTTTGAACATTTATTAACTCCAAAATGAACACAAAAATAACAAAAGAGAACGAACGATAAACTGACAGTCCTGTAATGTTGACACACACTAAACACGGAACAATCTCCCACAAATGACAAACACACCCTAATATATGGGACTCTCAATCAAAGGCAAGTAGACAACACCTGCCTTCAACTGAGAGTCCCAACCCCAATTAACCAAACATAGAAACAGACATACTAGACTCAACATAGAATACATGAAAACCAAACAGTGCCCAAAACCCCCGGAATACTTAAATCAAATGCCCCTTCAACAAACACACCACCCCGAACCACATAAAATGAATACCCTCTGCCACGTCCTGACGAAACTACAATACCAATTAACCTTATACTGGCCAGGACGTGACAGAGTGGCCTTTTATTTTCCCCAGCACAAGGTGCACCTGTGTAATGACAATGCTGTTTAATCAGCTTCTTGATATGCCTAACCTGTCAGGTGGATGGATTATTTTAACAAAGGATAACATTCTCACTAACAGGGATGTAAACACTTTTGTGCACAACATTTGAGGGAAATAAGCTTTTTGTGCATATGGAACATTTCTGGGATCTTTTATTTCAGCTCATTACACATGGGACCAGCACTTTACATGTTGTGTTTATTTTTTTTTTCATTGGAATTTGAAACTTGCACAGTTTGATTGTGATACCCCCGCACATTGACTCGGTACCCCCTGTATATAGCTTCGGTATTGGTATTTTGTGTTACTTGTAATAAACATTTTTACTTTAGTTTATTTAGTAAATATTTTCTTAACTCTATTTCTTTAACTGCACTGTTGGTTAAGGGCTTGTTAGTAAGGATTTCACGGTAAAGTCTACACCTGCACATGTGACAAATAAAATGTGATTTGATTTGAATAAAAATATTTGAAAGGCCCCAATCTACACAAACCTATTCACGTTAACTGATTTTTGTTGTTGTTGTCATGTTGAATATTGTTATCCACAGGGGTGCAAACATCTTGCAAGTGTTGGTACCACCAGGTGGTGGTGTGCACCTCATAAATAAAATGCCCTGAGGCAACCAAACACTAAGGCCCAACAGTATACAACTCCACTTGGATCAATTCACATTTAATGACAAATACTTTTCATGTTTTTCAGGATCACTGACCAGCGGTTTGAGAAGGTGCCATATTTTGTCTTTGGGGACTTCAACTTCAGGTTGGATACAAGGCAGGTTATTGAGGTAAGCACATTGATGCATGTGTTTGCGAACATATCAGTTAGTGTCTACACTATATGTGATTCGGCACATACACCTTGACATGGATAGGTGTTGCTGATATCTCTCTCTGTGTGTGCACAGTTTTCTAGGGTTTGTGGGGGACAATAGCCACCAGCCCATCACAGTTATCGCTCATTTTCACCCCTCCACTGTCATTGGCCCAGCTGTGTTTGCCAACCAACCCTCCAAGTCCATTATGTTATGGTGACGTCCCCCTTCACTTTCTCTCTCTTCCTTCCTCTCTCCCTCCCTTTCTCTTGGTGCTAATGACGCCACATTAGAGTCAGTGTAGTAGTCAGAGTAGTCATTCAGCAATCCTCATCAGGAGATAGGGGGGCTGTAGGGTAACAAGCCATAAAGTTCCACACAGACAGTGAAGCTCCATAATAAGAGAGAGACTAGCCACTTGTGGGGCGAACCCTGCTCCCACCACACAATGGCCCCTCAAATCAGTGGCTCTGTTCAAGTTGTGGGGATTGTTCATTTGGGAGAAGACCCTATGTCTCAAAAGGGAAGGGGAAGAGGAGTGGGGAGGAGGGGGTGGGCGCTTGTTGAATGGAAGGCTTTTGCTCAAATGGTTCAGGAAATACTTCATCCTGTGAGGTAAAGTGAGAAGGGACTTTTGAGCGGGGAGTGTAGTTTAACCATCGAAACACTAGGGGAGGAATTGAATAGAATACTTAATTGAATGCGGAGGTCATGCTATTCCTCATAGGCAAACATTAAATGAGCATGTTGCTTCACGCTGCTGTGTTCAGCTGCAGGGTTGTTATGTGCGACCATATGATGTTTTCTACTGTATCTTATCACATTGATAGATTGCGTTGTCTAATCCTTCGGCGGTACATTGAATTCCACAGCCGTATGTAGGGCACGTTAGAGCTGCTGATCATGTGAGAATATTATGCTTTGGAGATGATAGTGATCCCATCACGAAACCAGGACAAAACAATAACATGATTTGGGAGATGTTCATTCATAGAATGGCCCTTTGGAAAAAGGATTGGTGACATTTGTATCTAAAAGCATAATTGATCATCAAAGTTGGCATATTTATAACATTTTGGCTAACCAAGGCCTCCTTTAAGTCTCCATAATGTTTCATTTGTAAGTGCTACAAAGCAAGAATTGGTGTCAAATGAAGCTTTTCCGCCTGCTCTGTAATATGAGTTGTATTTTGATTTGAATAATTCAAAATAAAAGTGTTAATTTTGGCACTCTTTTTTTAGATTAAGTCTAGTCTTAGTAATTTTGACTACAATATCATTGCCTCAATCACATTTTTGTCATTTGAATAATGAGAGAGAGTAGTAGCACAATAACCAGATGCTGCTGCAAATTATTGGCAAATTAGTACGGGTTGCAACTCCATCACTCGGTCACGTCATTGCCATTGTTATCAACGTTCCACCGATGCCGCAGCCACATTGATGTCCAAAAGTAGAACGGGTGCTAATGACTTTGAACGGGGGCTAATGACTTTTTCGCCCAGTGATGTAGTCGAGTTACTAAACCTCGAGTCCGAATCGAGTCCCAAGTCCTCTGTGCTCGAGTCCCAAGTCCAAGTCACCAATGGTCGAGTGAATTCTGACTCCCAGTGCTCGAGTCAATAAATTGTTTGCTATCCCTTTTCCTTACTTTCTGTGCCACAAAATGTTTGCATATAGGCTACTGGTTATATGTTACCAGAGCCGCGTTCAGTTTAAAAAAAACAATCTTGATTGTTGGAGATAGAAATTCCATAAATAGAGCCGACGTTATTCATTATTCAACATGTCAAAGAGGCAGTTGGTTCTACATAGAAATATGCTGTTTTAATATTCCAAAACGTTGCATCCTGCATCCAGATTGTTAGCTATAGCTGACTAATGAGGTAACATGACTGAACAAGGTGCAGCCTAAACAAATGGTTAACGGTCCGGTCCGATAGTAGCCTAGTTTTAAAACGGCCCGCGATATGCTTTATGAATATAAAAAGCGGCCCACCAATACACGATAGAAAGAGAAAAAGACTTAGCGCCGGTATTACAGATAATGTCTTTTGAACAAGAATCAAGCCGTTTTCTCTGAAGAAAAGAGGAAGATTTGGCTACGTTGGCTACAAAACCTGTATATGAAATGCAGTGGGAAATGTGGGAGGGTTGAGCGAGACTACATTTCAAAGACGGCCTACTTTTCTATAGCCTACTCATGGGAGAGAAAAACATGTTTTCCTATTAGTCAATGCTGCTATTGTTTTTATTTTCACGAAGCAGCTTGTGTTTCTTAACCAGGTAAAGGGTAGCAAACTAGAAGGCTGGCGGTGACTGGTTAGCTAATGTGAAGTAACAGAGTCGCCTGCGCGATGTGTATAATTGGAGGCGGAGCGGTGGCTGCCTGTCTGCCCACGATCATCGCTTGCTCCCCCGCAGTTCACCAGCTCATCGCTTGCTGCCCCACAGCTCATCATCATACTGTATGTAGGCTGTGTTTGCCTAGTGTGACTCATCCTTCTGACTGCTGAATTGAACTACGCTGCGCATCTGTGCTGATAATATTAATTGTCTTTATCACTGAGCTCTCAATCTTTCCAAAAACTCTTGTCAGTCCACTTAGTCAGATTTTAGTCACAAGGAAAATGTTGTCTCGTTTTAGTAAACGTTTTAGTAAACTGTCTATTTAGACAGTAATAGTCTCATCAATTTGCCACTGGAAAATAGGTGTTTGACTAATATTTTTGTCACTATTTTTGTCTGCACTAATCACAGATTTAGATTTGGCAATTTTCTATATATATTGTTTAACATAATATACTCTACGTGCATATCAAAGTTCCAGGGTGGGATCTCTGCTAGTTTTAAAGTTATGGCCCATTTTATACAGATAAATTGGTATAGTAGGCAATGTAACATCACAGCTCTCCTGTATCATTGCACATCCTGCAAAGGAACCATTTTGAATCCATTTTCACATTCACTCAGTAATGCTTGCAAATTTGATCATAACTCTAAAAGTAGCAAAGATGCCACTCTGGAACTTTGATATCCGTGTAGAGTATATTATGTTAAACAATATATAGAAACATTTGCCAAATATTCATAAATTAATGTCAAAATAATCATATTTGAAATCAAAATACTACTCATATTACAAAGCAAGTGGCAAAACTTTATATTTTGTAGCACCTACAAATGAAACATTATGGAGTCTTAAAAGAGGCCTGGGTAAGGCCAAAATGTCATAAATATGCCAACTTTCATAAATTATTTCCCAATTATGCTTCAACATACTTATGTCACATACACTGAGTATTCCAAACATTAGGAACACCTTCCTAATTTTGAGTTGCACTTTGGGTGGTGGACCACTTTTGATACACACTGGAAACTGTTGAGCGTGTGGAACCCAGCACCATTGCAGTTCTTGACACAAACCGGTGCTCCTGGCACCCACTACTATACCCCGTTCAAAGGCACTTAAATCTGTGATTCAGCCTCTGAATGGCACACATACACAATCCATGTCTTAATTGTCTCAAGGCTTAGAAATCATTCTTTAACCTGTTGGGTCTAGGGGGCAGCATTTGCACGTCTGGATAATTTTTTTTTACCCGATTTAATCTGGTTACTAATCCTACCCAGTAACTAGAATATGCATATACTTATTATATATGGATAGAAAACACTCTAAAGTTTCTAAAACTGTTTGAATGGTGTCTGTGAGTATAACAGAACTCATTTGGCAGGCAAAACCCTGAGACATTTTCTGACAGGAAGTGGATACCTGATGTGTTGTATTGACTTTAAACCTATCCCATTGAAAAACACAGGGGCTTAGGAATATTTTGGCACTTCCTATTGCTTCCACTAGATGTCACCAGCCTTTACAAAGTGTTTTGAGTCTTCTGGAGGGAGATCTGACCGAACAAGAGCCATGGAACGATGATGTCCCATTAGACACCTGGCGCGCGAGTTCATGTTGGGTACCCTCGTTCCAATACGTTATAAAAGAGTATGCATTCGTCCACCTTGAATATTATTCATGTTCTGGTTAAAAAAGGCACTAATGATTTATGCTATACAACGTTTGACATGTTTGAACGAACGGAAATATATTTTTTCCCCTCGTTCGTGACGAGAAGTCCGGCTGGCTTACATCATGTGCTAACGAGACGGAGATTTTTGGACATAAATGATGAGCTTTTTTGAACAAAACTACATTCGTTATGGACCTGTGATACCTGGAAGTGACATCTGATGAAGAGAATCAAAGGTAATGGATTATTTACATAGTATTTTCGATTTTAGATCTCCCCAACATGACGTCTAGTCTATATCGCAACGCGTATTTTTCTGGGCGCAGTGCTCAGATTATTGCAAAGTGTGATTTCCCAGTAAGGTTATTTTTAAATCTGGCAAGTTGATTGAGTTCAAGAGATGTAAATCTATAATTCTTTAAATGACAATATAATATTTTACCAATGTTTTCTAATTTTAATTATTTAATTTGTGACGCTGACTTGACTGCCGGTTATTGGAGGGAAACGATTTCCTCAACATCAATGCCATAGTAAAACGCTGTTTTTGGATATAAATATGAACTTGATAGAACTAAAAATGCATGCATTGTCTAACATAATGTCCTAGGAGTGTCATCTGATGGAGATTGTAAAAGGTTAGTGCATCATTTTAGCTGGTTTTATGGTTTTGGTGACCCTGTCTTTGACTTGACAAAACATTACACACAACTCTTGTAAATGTACTGTCCTAACATACTCTAAATTTATGCTTTCGCCGTAAAACCTTTTTGAAATCGTAAAACGTGGTTAGATTAAGGAGATGTTTATCTTTCAAATGGTGTAAAATAGTTGTATTTTTGAAAAATTTGAATTTTGACATTTATTTGGATTCAAATTTGCCGCTCTTGAAATGCACCTGCTGTTGATGGAGTGCACCACGGGTGGCACGCTAGCGTCCCACCTAGCCCCAAGAGGTTAACCTATCTCCTCCCCTTCATCTATACTGATTTGAAGTGGATTTAACAAGTGACATCAATAAGGGATCATAGCTTTCACCTGGATTCACCTGGTCAGTCTGTCATGGAAAGAGCAGGTGTTCTTAATGTTGTGGATACTCATTGTATATGCCAACAATCCTCCTTCCAAAGGACCATTCTATGGATTCAATTTTGTGAAAATCCCCAAAATCGTGGTATTTTTTTTCCTTCCTGGTTTCATGAGGAATCGCTCAATACAGTAAGCCAAGGTCCCAAGTGCACAGCAGCCACAGCCTAAGAGGGAAAAGCATATGACGGAAGAATACTCAGAGAACATTGAGACCATTTTGAATCAAAGACACTCGCCCCAACATCTAGGTTACCTCGATTGAGGAATATGAAGTGGTTAGCATGACTGTGATCATTATATACAAACATATCATATAGTGGCCATTAGTTTCATATTCCAGCTACCGCTGAGACATTGGGATATTATGACTATAGAAAATCCAAATTGTGCTAGATTAGAGAGGAAATAATGTAGAACAAAAAGTAAATCCTGGTATAATGCTGCCAAAGTGTTTAATAGTACAACGTTTCTAACCCAAACTGGGTGATCATAGAAATATAACCGTCAGAAAGAATATCATCCCAGTACGTCACCATATTTATCCCCCGTGACTAATCTAGATCAGACACCCCCTCCTTCCTCCTCCCCCCTTTGCTCTGTGGTAGGTAAGTAGTCACCCTCTCTGTGTCTCAGCCACTGAAATGCTGTTTAAGTGTACTAGGGGTCATGACCCCTTTTCCAGGGATGTGTAAGGCTAGCACCAGTTTGTGTCCGTCTCTGCCTACTCCCCTCCGCCCAACTCCTTTCTCATGCACCTTCTATATCCCCACCACACACACACACACACACACACACACACACACACACACACACACACACACACACACACACACACACACACACACACACACACACACACACACACACACACACACACACACACACACACAATGTTCCTGATTGATTTTCCTTGTGTGATGGGGTGGTGCCGCCACAGGGGGGGGCTCTTTAGTCCAGAGAGTACCCCAGGAAGTCAGATCTGTGGGCCATGAAGCCCCTTCAACCACCGCTCTATTCTCACACACAAACACACACTTTCTCTCCTCTCACACACACCCCTCTCCTTCCCTTTACACCTTCCTAAGAGGTCCTCATACTCACCCTTTAACGGGACAACACCAAAGGCTGATGACATCATCCAAGGAGCTCGGCCCGTTAGAGGCAGCATTCTACTCATATAAAACCGTTCAGCACAGAGCACACCAGTCTGATTTAATTGTGACCTGTACTGTATGTGGTTGTGGAGGGACGCTGTAATGTCACCAGTAAACAGATGATTGTAGCCTTCATGTGGCTCTATAACTCACAGCCAGGAGATATGTCAACCCTGTAATGACAATTAATGTCAGCTGGACAATTAGTGCACATTGGAACGATGCTTTACTTTAGATTGGACCTGGTGGATCAATTGGGCCTGCTTATCTGGAGATTGATTCAGATGGAGGGCTACTCTCTCTGTTTCTCTCGCTCTGTAACACACATTAGGCACAATTACCTCTCCACTTCTTTAATGCAAAAAAGGTAAGAACTGTCCCATATTATATGTGGGCAAAAACAAGGAGCATTTCATACATGTATTTCTCTAGTTCCTTGAACACTACAGCTGCACTGTTTCTCTCTGAGTGTCATCATGGACACCCACTGCAATGCAAATAGCCACCAGCCCCTCCCCTTAACCCATCATGCCCTGTGGATCCGTGTGTGGTGGTCTACACACTAGGCCCAATGTCCTATGCCCCATTGTCCCAGGGTTGGACATAGGTGGCGGATTCCTGGCATGCTTGTGCTGCAGGATCAGTAACCAGAGGCTGTGGCCAGCCCCCCTCCCAACTGGGCTCCCCGTTAATTGTGTCCGACAGAGGGAATTGGCTTCAATTGACCCTCATTCACTGGGCCTTTCACCAGGGGACAAAGGACACAGCCAAGTGGAGACTAATGCTGGGGTTGAGTTCCCTGGAGGTGGTCTTCCCAGTGTCATCGACCAGTCCCCGGTCCCTTTTTCCTGCTCTGACTGTATCATCAGGACAGGAGAGGTGTGCCCAGCCAGAGAGAAGTGCAAGTGGAGGAATGAGGCTGCCCAAGCACTCGATGGGACAGTGCAGAAGGGAACCAGTGTAATCTGTTGATTTGGAATAGTGCACTTGTACCTGTTTTCCTGATTTGGGGAAATACCAAAACTTACTATAATGTGCATGTCAGAAAGTTGTATGTGTGAGAGAAGGCATTAGGAGCTGATTAACCACCTGTGTGCTGCTGAGTGTATGCTGAGACGGCCCGGACCGAGACTGAAGACGAGGTGCATGATGGGACATCCCGGGAACCCCAGGGACCAGTGGCAGTGAATCACAGAGGCTCAGTGACAGCCCAGGGCTCCGTGCCTGGACTCTCAGTATATTTAAAATGTATCCTAATTAAACTTAATAGAATGTAAATTTAATATCTGCAGAAATTGTGCGCTCCTGGCCGGTCGCTCCAATTTAAGGATTGATGGAGGCCAGCGGGGAGGTTAATTGCTGACTTGATCTACTGTCCCCGTGACATAGCTTGTGTCTGTTTTAATTGGAGTTTATCTGGCCGCTACATGGGCAGATTTCATTAGGCTAGCGGCCTCTCACCGCACCGCGCCACCACTCCCAGTGTGAGGGAGATCCAAGTTGGAGGACGTGTGGATGTGTTCGGTAGCGCCTCCTTTCTGTGGTTAGTGGAAAGAGCAGGTGGATGGCAGGGGATGGCCCAGGCATCAATCTTCCTCCCTTTGTCCTGCACCTTTCTCTACTTGAGCAGCATGAAATTAAAGGTGGAGCCATTGACTAGGACCCACTCCAAATGAATACTGTAAAATACTCATTAACGACAAGCAGGGTAATATATATGTTCAATTTTTCACCCTTTGTGGAAGTGCTTTACAGCATACGGTCCATGCCAGGGAAAAGTGTGACGGGGCGTGTGTGATTGTATGTGTGATACTGTTTTTAAAGCCATATTCTAAACACTGGCCTGAGTGCTAAAGGTCTTCACAGATCCACCTGTACCCGAATACCGGAGACCCAATCCGGGACCCGAGTGGGTCTGGATCCAGAATTCTAAATAATTCCATGGGTCTGCGTCAGATCTGATATGATTGTCACGGGTCTCAGGTATGTGTAATTTTGACTGACTTGTCCGGAAGGACCCATATAGATCCAAACACGACTGCAGCAGTAGAGAAAGGGAGATTGTATAATTTATGCTGCTGCTCTTAGCTTTTCATGAGAGTGGCGCGTGTAGCTTGTTGTTGTTGGCCAATCATAAGTCATCAAAGTGGCAATAGTCTACCGTCATAGAGCCTCCGTGTGGGGCAAAAGTTAGGAGATATCTAATCAATGGAAGATGGAATTCAATTATGGAATTAAAAGTTAAAGGAGAAGGATAGGGTACAATGACCGAGAACCAACAAGTAGGCTGCTACTTTATATTCTGAATGAAGTTATTTGTAACTGTAGGACGAGAAAGCGCATGCAGCCTCAATTAGCCTAGCTAGCTTAACTAGCTTTTCTTGATTTGATGCAGTCAAGACAGGTACAGGTACTACGTAATCATGTTGAATAATAAATAACATAAATAATATGGAAACTATTAGTCGGCTCGGTTGGTTCTAGTCTCTCCCTCCCTCCCTCCTTGTTCCCTGTGTCACTCGCTCACACTCACAGTATTGTACACACACAGCAGGGCCCCTACTAGAGCGTCACCTCTCTCTACCTCCTCTCCCTCACACTTTATCAGCCGGTTAATAAAGTCGCTTAAAAATGGACTTTTCTGCAGCTTCCTTCACTATGATTGGACTGGGTCTGGATCCAACCAGGTCTATACGGAACGGGTCTAGTTGTCCTCAGGTCCGTTCGGAACGGGTCTCTATATTGTAAAAATAAATATATACATATCTGGTCCGGATGGGAAAGTCCCAGGTCCATTTTGGAACGGGTCCAACTTTTTGGAACCGTGAAGGCCTCTACTGTGTGGATGTTTGTGTGAGTCTGTGCGTGTGTGGACATACATGGGTGTGTATGTGCTTGCATGTGTTCTTCCATGTCTGTAATAATGTATTTATCCCTTAATAATGTGAAACATATACAAGCACTCTTCAAATAGGCTGGAAAGAGTCATTTAGGGTTGTTGATGCCTATTGTCTTGGTTCGTGAACCTGTTTCTGGGTAAATAATTTTCACTGCCTTTTCCCTTTCTGCCCCAGCCTTTGATTAGCATGTGTGCTAAGGTGGGCCCTTCCATTAATCAAAACAGAGGCAGTGTAATTAAGTGTACACTACATTAGTCGGGCTAATTAATTTTGGGGGCCATCCATCCATTAGCCAGTGGGCTAGCACTGATTGGGCCTCTGTTCTGGGGGAACCTAGACACCAGGGACTGTGAGGACTGTGACCCTCCTTGGCTGCTGTCACACACACATACACACACACACATGAACACACACACACACTCTGCTGCCTACTACTCCCCAATACCACAGCAGGAGCACCCTACTTAATCAGATTACACCAAATATCTGTCATACACACAACATGGTGATACAATGATAATCTTATTTTATATCTGAGGACAATCTTGTTGTTTCAATAGGAGAAAAAAAGATCTATGACAACAAGGCCAGCAGTATGCCAAAGATAGTGTAGATGAACACGATAAATGAACTAACTTATATGTGAGGTCATCATGATACGGCGTCACCTTGTCACTGGATTATATGTTTAGTTTTATCCACATAGCCTTAGACAAAGAAGTTTCCGATATGAAGATAAATCGTCACGATCTGGGTAATTCATCACAATGAGGCCCCATTATGAGAGATAACCCATCTGGATAGAGGGAGACTATTCCCCTTGGGACAAAAGAGCCTGTTTTCTCCTCCTTTTTTCCTCTATTTGCTTGCCATGCTAATGAAAAGAGAGACAGAGAGATGGAGACACAGAGAGAAAGAGAGAGTTCAGCAACGAGGGCGTAACGCGAGCGATGTCGCTTTGATCAGGACGCTGTTCCGCAATTAAAACGCTCTGCAAATGAAGAACAAGCAGTGGCTTCTGTTGGTCCTCCTCATCAACAACAGCCTCCTCATCAACAAGAGCTGCAGCCATTGTGTTACTGGCCGCAGCGGCTGGCAGCTGGGCCCACCATTCCAGGGGTAGATCACATGGTGTGACAGGGTGTGAGGACAGTGCCTGGCACCAGTGGTCACCCACCGCCCCCCTCAGACCATGGCGTTGTGGCCTCTCGGGTCCAGGGTTGGCCTGGGCCGTAGCCCCATTGACCCCCTTAGTCAATGATGCCACACCTGCTGTCAGCCGTTGGGCCACTGGGGAGGACACTCCTACTGGTCACTCTGGCCACCTCACCTTCTTAGTCTCTAGTGAGGCTTTAGATCTCTCGTTCTCTCATTCATGTCCTCACACTTCTCTCTCATTTACATTTACGTCATTTAGCAGAAGCTCTTATCCAGAGCGACTTACAAATTGGTGCATTCACCTTATGATATCCAGTGGAACAACCACTTTACAATAGTACATCTATATCTGTGGGGGGGGGGGGGGGGGGGGGGGGTAGAAGGATTACTTAATCCTATCCCAGGTATTCCTTAAAGAGGTGGGGTTTCAGGTGTCTCCGGAAGGTGGTGATTGACTCCGCTGTCCTGGCGTCGTGAGGGAGCTTGTTCCACCATTGGGGTGCCAGAGCAGCGAACAGTTTTGACTGGGCTGAGCGGGAACTGTGCTTCCGCAGAGGTAGGGAGGCGAGCAGGCCAGAGGTGGATGAACGCAGTGCCCTTCTTTGGGTGTAGGGACTGATCAGAGCCTGAAGGTACGGAGGTGCCGTTCCCCTCACAGCTCCGTAGGCAAGCACCATGGTCTTGTAGCAGATGCGAGCTTCAACTGGAAGCCAGTGGAGTGTGCGGAGGAGCGGGGTGACGTGAGAGAACTTGGGAAGGTTGAACACCAGATGGGCTGCGGCGTTCTGGATGAGTTGTAGGGGTTTGATGGCACAGGCAGGGAGCCCCGCCAACAGCGAGTTGCAGTAATCCAGACGGGAGATGACAAGTGCCTGGATTAGGACCTGCGCCGCTTCCTGTGTGAGGCAGAGTCGTACTCTGCAAATGTTGTAGAGCATGAACCTACAGGAACGGGTCACCGCCTTGATGTTAGCGGAGAACGACAGGGTGTTGTCCAGGGTCACGCCAAGGCTCTTAGCACTCTGGGAGGAGGACACAATCGAGTTGTCAACCGTGATGGCAAGATCATGGAACGGGCAGTCCTTCCCCAGGAGGAAGAGCAGCTCCGTCTTGCCGAGGTTCAGCTTGAGGTGGTGATCCGTCATCCACACTGATATGTCTGCCAGACATGCAGAGATGCAATTCGCCACCTGGTTATCAGAAGGGGGAAAGGAGAAGATGAATTGTGTGTCGTCTGCATAGCAATGATAGGAGAGACCATGTGAGGATATGACAGAGCCAAGTGAATTGGTGTATAGCGAGAATAGGAGAGGTCCTAGAACTGAGCCCTGGGGGACACCAGTGGTGAGAGCACGTGGTGCGGAGACGGATTCTCGCCACGCCACCTGGTAGGAGCGACCTGTCAGGTAGGACGCAATCCAAGAGTGAGCCGCGCCGGAGATGCCCAACTCGGAGAGGGTGGAGAGGAGGATCTGATGGTTCACAGTATCAAAGGCAGCAGATAGGTCTAGAAGGATGAGAGCAGAGGAGAGAGAGTTATCTTTAGCAGTGCGGAGAGCCTCCGTGACACAGAGAAGAGCAGTCTCAGTTGAATGACCAGTCTTGACACCTGACTGATTTGGATCAAGAAGGTAATTCTGAGAGAGATGGCAAGAGAGCTGGCCAAGGACGGCACGCTCAAGAGTTTTGGAGAGGGAAGAAAGAAGGGATACTGGTCTGTAGTTGTTGACATCGGAGGGATCGAGTGTAGGTTTTTTGAGAAGGGGTGCAACTCTCGCTCTCTTGAAGACGGAAGGGACATAGCCAGCGGTCAAGGATGAGTTGATGAGCAGGGTGAGGTAAGGGAGAAGGTCTCCGGAAATGGTCTGGAGAAGAGAGGAGGGGATAGGGTCAAGCGGGCAGGTTGTTGGGTGGCCGGCCGTCACAAGTCGCAAGATTTCATCTGGAGAGAGAGGGGAGAAAGAGGTCAAAGCATAGGGTAGGGCAATGTGAGCAGGACCAGCGGTGTCATTTGACTTAACAAACGAGGATCGGATGTCGTCAACCTTCTTTTGAAAATGGTTGACAAAGTCGTCCGCAGTCGTCCCAGATTCAGGAGGGAGGAGAAGGTGGCAAAGAGCTTCCTAGGGTTAGAGGCAGATGCTTGGAATTTAGAGTGGTAGAAAGTGGCTTTAGCAGCAGAAACAGAGGAAGAAAATGTGGAGAGGAGGGAGTGAAAAGATGCCAGGTCCGCAGGGAGGATAGTTTTCGTCCATTTCCGCTCGGCTGCCCGGAGCCCTGTTCTGTGAGCTCGCAATGAGTCGTCAAGCCACGGAGCAGGAGGGGAGGACCGAGCCGGCCGGGAGGATAGGGGACTCCCTTTCTGCAAAGGATGCAGAAAGGGAGGAGAGGAGGGTTGAGGAGGCAGAATCAGGAGATTGGTGGGAGAAGGATTGAGCAGAGGGAAAAGATTATAGGATGGAAGAGGAGAGAGTAGCAGGAGAGAGAGAGCGAAGGTTGCGACGGCGCAATACCATCTGAGTAGGGGCAGAGTGAGTAGTGTTGGAGGAGAGCGAGAGGGAAAAGGATACAAGGTAGTGGTCGGAGACTTGGAGGGGAGTTGCAGTGAGATTGGTAGAAGAACAGCATCTAGTAAAGATGAGGTCGAGCGTATTGCCTGCCTTGTGAGTAGGGGGGGACGGTGAGAGCGTGAGGCCAAAAGAGGAGAGGACTGGAAAGAAGAAGGCAGAGAGAAATGAGTCAAAGGTAGACGTAGGGAGGTTAAAGTCACCCAGAATTGTGAGGGGTGAGCCATCCTCAGGAAAGGAACTTATCAAGGTGTCAAGCTTACACTTTTTCTCTCATCCTAATTTTCTTTCAGCTGGCTGGCTCACTCACTCACTCACTCACTCACTCACTCACTCACTCACTCACTCACTCACTCACTCACTCACTCACTCACTCACTCACTCACTCACTCACTCACTCACTGCTTTCTCTCCCTCTCGCCTGTCTGCCTTCACTCTCCCTCCCATTCTCCCTCCCCCTCCATCTACCTCTCTCTTTCTGAATGCAGGTGGTGTTTGTCCTCACTCTGTCTTGGGGACTTTTTCCCCCCATCCTACTGTCCTATCTCCTGAAAAGGCCACCAACTTTCTAGAGCACTGATCATTTATCTTTAACGGCTCAGGAAAGGGATTTTCACTTTTTTTCATAGGGGAGAAGAAAAGGAACAAGCCAGTTTGTCTAGCGGTGGGGGCTAAATTCTTACTGGAAGGTCTGGTGTTAAATTGGGTCAGGAAGGCAGATTTTGCTGCAAAGGGAATATGAGAATATTAGCTAAAAGCACATGGCCAGGCAGACAGACAAGCATGTTCTAATACAGGCCTTGTCATATGAGCTCAGAGCTGCTTGCCTTCCACGTGTACTGTATGTATGTGTGTGTGCTGGCGGGTGGCTAGGATGTGTGCATGCGTGCGGGGCGATATTAGGCTGTCTGAGCGTACATGGTTGTAGACAAGCATTATTATGCGACAAAGGTGTTGTAGAAATATAAGAGGATGTGTTTCACAGCTGACAGTGAGACGTGTTGGTGGAAAGCCCCACGTATTTGTTTTGATGCTTCGTACACTCGTGGTCTTATTTACTAGGCTGGACTCACCCCACATTTGCAGTTCTGGAGTAATTGTGTTTGTCCATTAACTTTGAATACCTCCATGGGCAAAATCTGGAATCCACAGTGTGGTTTTCCCCATCCCTTTAAATTGTCAGTCACCATATGCAGAAAAGTACCTCATACCTACTGTAAAATATGGTGGTGGATCTTTCATGTGACTGGGCTATTTGGCTTCCACTGGTCCTGGGAACCTTGTTAAGGTCAACGGCATCATGAACTTTACCCAGTACCAGGATATTTTAGCCAAAAACCTGGTTGCCTCTGCCAGGAGGCTGAAACTTGGCTGCATCTGGATCTTCAATCAAGACAGTAACCCCAAGCACACATCAGAATCCACAAAGAAACCGTTAATGGACCACAGAATCAACATTTTGCAATGGCCATCTCAGTCTCCAGACTTGAACCCCATTGAAAACATGTGGTTGGAATTGCAGAGGGCAGTCCATAAGCGCATGATGAATGATATCAAGGAGATGGAAAGATTATGTGTGGATGAATGGTCTAGAAACCCTCCCAATAAATTCTCCATTCTCATAAAACATTTTTGAAAAAGGCTCAGTGCCATTATCCAAGCAAGAAGAGTATTGAAAACAGGGGTGCCAATCATTTTGACACCTGACTTTTTGAGAAAAAAAAAGTTTTACTTGTTACAGAAAATGTATTTCGCTGAGCAATTGAATTAGTATATATTTTTTTGCATACAATATAGCTCAGTATTTGTGTTATTTATTTTAGACATAATTTTTTGCTCATCTTTGTCAAGGGTGCCAATAATTTCAGAGCTAGCTGTATGTTTGTCTTATCTCGCAATTCACTAGATTGTCCTCCTTGCCTCTATTTTGGTCAAAATGGAGCCCATCCATGCAGCCTTTGAAAATGCCAGGGATGAACAACTGGCCAATAGTGACTTTTTGATTTAGTTCCAAACGAAATGTGGCATAAACTGTAGAGGATAAGGGTGTCATTGTGCCTGGTGCATAGTGACCTACTTGTATGATGTCAGTCTATTTTTGACTAATGCAGTGCTGGGCCTTTGCGAGCTGAGCACAATAATAGTTTTTTATTTTTGGTCTGGTGGGGTGCCAACCAGGTCCCAGGACACTGCGTGTTGTTTCAGGTGTTATGTAAAGGTTTATTTTATACTCAGTGCCTTCGGAAAGTATTTAGACCCCTTTTTCCACATTTTCTTACGTTACAGCCTTATACAATTGATAAAATAAAATACATTCTTCAGCAATCTACACACAATAACCCGTAATGACAAAGCAGAAACAGGTTATTAGAAATGATTGCAAATGTATTAAATATAAAAAACATATATAACTTATTTACATAAGTATTCAGACCCTTTGCGATGAGACTTGAAATTGAGCTCTTATGCATCCTGTTTCCATTGATCCTCCTTGAGATGTTTCTACAACGTGATTGGAGTCCACCTGTAAATATAATTGATTGGACATGATTTGAAAAGGCACACACCTGTCTATATAAGGTCCCAAAGTTGACAGTGCATGTCAGAGAAAAAACCAAGCCATGTTGTCAAAGGAATTGTCCGTAGAGCTCCAAGACAGGATTGTGTCGAGGCACAGATCTGGGAAACGGTACCAAAAATGTCTGCAGCATTGAAGGTCCCGAAGAACACAGTGGCCTCCATCATTCTTAAATGGAAGAAGTTTGGAACCACCAAGACTCTTCCTAGAGCTGGCAGCACGGCCAAACTGAGCATTTGGGGGAGAAGGGCCTTGGTCAGGGAGGTGACCAAGAACCTGATGGTCACTCTGACAGAGCTCTAGAGTCTCCTCTGTGGAGATGGGAGAACCTTCCAGAAGGACAAGCATCTCTGCAGCACTTCATCAATCAGGCCTTTATGTTAGAGTGGCCTGACGGAAGCGACACTCCATTAAAAGGCACATGACAGCTCGCTTGGAGTTTGCCACAAGGCACCTAAAAACTTTCGGACCATGAGAAACAACATTCTCTGGTCCGATGAAACCAACACTTTGGCCTGAATTCCAAGCATCACATCTGGAGTAAACCTGGCACCATCCCTACGGTGAAGCATGGTGGTGGCAGCATCATGCTGTGGGTATGTTTTTCAGCGGCAAGGACTGGGAGACTTGTCAGGATCGAGGCAAAGATGAACGGAGCAAAGTACAGAGAGATCCTTGATGAAAACCTGCTGCAGAACGCTCAGGACCTCAGACTGGGGAGAAGGTTCAGCTTCCAACAGGGCAACAACCCTAGGTAAACAGCCAATACAATGCAGAACTGGCTTCAGGACAAGTCTCTGAATATCCTTGAGTGGCTCAGCCAGAGCCCGGACTTGAACCCGTTCTAACATCTCTGGAGAGACCTGAAAATAGCTGTGCAGGGACGCTCTCCATCCAACCTGATAGAGCTTGAGAGGATCTGCAGAGAAGAATGGGAGAAACTCCCCAAATACAGGTGTGCCAACCTTGTAGCGTCATACCCAAGAAAACTCGAGGATGTAATCGCTGCCAAAGATGCTTTAACAAAGTACTGAGTAAAGGGTTTGAATACTTTTGTAAGTCTGATATACATTTTTTTGATTTTTAATAAATTAGCAAACAACTCTTAACCTGTTTTTGCTTTGTCATTATGGGGTATTGTGTGTAGATTCATGAAGGGGAAAAAACTATTGAATCAATTTTAGAAGAGGGCTGTAACGTAACAATGTGGAATAAGTCAAAGGGTCTGAATACTTTCCGAAGGCTCTCTCTGTGTGTGTGTGTGTGTGTGTGTGTGTGTGTGTGTGTGTGTGTGTGTGTGTGTGTGTGTGTGTGTGTGTGTGTGTGTGTGTGTGTGTGTGTGTGTGTGTGTGTGTGTGAAAGACACACACAGTTGAAGTCGGAAGTTAGGTTACACTTAGGTTGTGACTTATGAGTCATTAAAACTCGTTTTTCTACCACTCCACAAATTTCTTGTTAACAAACTATAGTTTTGGCAAGTCGGTTAGGACATCTACTTTGTGCATGACACAAGTAATTTTTCCAACAATTGTTTACAGACAGATTATTTCACTTATAATTCACTGTATCACAATTCCAGTGGGTCAGAAGTTTACATACACTAAGTTGACTGTGCCTTTAAACAGCTTGCAAAATTCCAGAAAATGATGTCATGGCTTTAGAAGCTTCTGATAGGCTAATTGACATCATTTGAGGTGTACCAGTGTATGTTTTTCTAGGCCTACCTTCAAACGCAGTGCCTCTGCTTGACATCATGGGAAAATCAAAATAAATCAGCCAAAAATTGTAGACCTCCACAAGCCTGGTTCATCCTTGGGAGCAATTTCCAAACGCCTGAAGGTACCACGTTCATCTGTACAAACAAAGTACGCAAGTATAAACACCATGGGACCACGCAGCCGTCATACTGCTCAGGAAGGAGACACGCTCTGTCTCCTAGAGATTAACGTACTTTGGTGCGAAAAGTGCAAATCAATCCCAGAACAACAGCAAAGGACCTTGTGAAAATGCTGGAGGAAACAGGTACAAAAGTATCTATATCCACAGTAAAACAAGTCCTATATCGACATAACCTGAAAGGCCGCTTAGCAAAGAAGAAGCCACTGCTCCAAAACCGCCATAAAAAAGCCAGACTACGGTTTGCAACGGCACATGGGGACAAAGATCGTACTTTTTGGAGAAATGTCCTCTGGTCTGATGAAACAAAAATAGAACTGTTTGGCCATAATGAACATCGTTATGTTTGGAGGAAAAAGGGGGATGCTTGCAAGCCGAAGAACACCATCCCAACCGTGAAGCACGGGGGTGGCAGCATCATGTTGTGGGGGTGATTTGCTGCAGGAGGGACTGGTGCACTTCAGAAAATAGATGGCATCTTTTGGGAGGAAAATGATGTGGATATATTGAAGCAACATCTCAAGACATCAGTCAGGAAGTTAAAGCTTGGTCGCAAATGGGTCTTCCAAATGGACAATGACCCCAAGCATGCTTCCAAAGTTGTGGCAAAATGGCTTAAGGACAACAAAGTCAAGGTATTGGAGTGGCCATCACTAAGCCCTGACCTCAATACAAAATAACATTTGTGGGCAGAACTGAAAAAGCATGTGTGAGCAAGGAGGCCTACAAACCTGACTCAGTTACACTAGCTTTGTCAGGAGGAATGGGCCAAAATTCACCGAACTTATTGTGGGAAGCTTGTGGAAGGCTACCTGAAATGTTTGACCCAAGTTAAACAATGTAAAGGCAATGCTACCAAATACTAATTGAGTGTATGTAAACTTCTGACCCACTGGAATGTGATGAAAGAAATAAAAGCTGAAATAAATCATTCTCTCTACTATTATTCTGACATTTCACACTCTTGAAATAAAGTAATGGTCCTAACTGACCTGAGACAGGGAATATTTACTAGGAATAAATGTCAGGAATAGTGAAAGACTGAGTTTAAATGTATTTGGCTAAGGTGTATGTAAACTTCTGACTTCAACTGTATGCACGCACACACACACACTATGGTGGCCTGTTGATAGGGACAACCCTTTCCATTTTCTCCACCCTATGATTGAGTTTGCATTATGTTATGTCCCCCCTGTGAAATTGCTCCAAGTCATCTGTTCCAGCTCAAAAGAAGTCAACCTTAATTTGCGAGTTAACTTTGTTAAAATGTATAAAGTTATATTTGATAACAAGCAAATTAAACTTTTATGGGCAGTTTCTCGGAAGCAAAATTTATGAATTACATACCGACATCTGGAATAGATCTCCAATTAAAAGTTAATGCCGTTTGAACTGACAATGTAAAGAATGCAATATCCATCGGAAGGTGATGGCGAGATCTCCTGATTTAAATCTTATTCATGGGGTTGGATAGAATGTACATACTGTCAGTCATACAAAGGTGGTCTCACAGAGGAGCTCTATGTAACACAGTTGTAAACCCAGCGTTGGCACCCAGGGCTTTTAAACAACTCTGCTCAGTGACATTAAAAGTCGCTCTGCTCTTTTCACAGCCCATTATATTTAAAAGGGCACCATTAAGTAGCACAGTGAGAATTCATGGGCCTCTTTCTACAATTCCCCAGTTATTTATCTGTAACGGCCATATTGGCCAGGCTCTTTGAGGAGGGGTTCATCGTTTTGTCTTATTGGACCATTTACGTTAGTAAAATAAGTCCAGTGAGATCTCTCTTCAACATCAGATTTGCAACTCTGTTCACACTATCTTTGGATGTGGTATGTCGAAAGCCACATTCCTGCTTCATGTGCGAGTGCATCTTATTAGCATACCGTAAATACACTATATACAGTGCCTTCGGAAAGTATTCAGACCTCTTTACTTTTTCCACATTTTGTTACATTACAGCCTTATTCTAAAATCAATTTGTTTTTTTCTCCATTCATCAATCTACACACAATACCCCATAAAGACAAAGAAAAAAACAGTTTTTTTAAAATGTCTATTAAAATAAGAAACTGATTTCACATTTACATAATTATTCAGACCCTTTCCTCAGTACTTTGTTGAAGGACCTTTGGCAGTGATTACAGCATCGAGTCTTCTTGAGTATGACACTACAAGCTTGGCACATCTGTATTTTTGGAGTTTCTCCCATTCTTCTCTGCAGTTCCTCTCAAGGTCTGTCAGGTTAGATGGGGAGCGTTGCTGCACAGCTATTTTCAGGTCTCTCCAGAGATGTTCGATCGAGTTCAAGTCCGGCTCTGGCTGGGCCACTCAAGGACATTCAGAGACTTGTCCCGAAGCCACTCCTTTGTTGTCTTGGCTGTGTGCTTAGGGTTGTTGTCCTGTTGGAAGGTGAACCTTCACCCCAGTCTGAGGTCCTGTGTGCTCTGGAGTAGGTTTTCATCAAGGATCTCTCTGTACTTTGCTTCCGATCATCTTTGCCTCGATCCTGACTAGTCTCGCAGTCCCTGCCGCTGAAAAACATTTCCACAGCATGATGCTGCCACCACCATGCTTCACTGTAGGGATGGTGCCAGGTTTACTCCAGATGTGATGCTTGGCATTCACGTCAAAGAGTTCAATCTTGTTTCTCATGGTCTGAGAGTCTTTAGGTGCCTTTTGGCAAACTCCAAGCAGGCTTTCGTGTGCCTTTTACTGAAGAGTCACTTCAGTCTGGCCACTACCATAAAGGCCTGATTGGTGGAGTGCTGCAGAGATGGTTGTCCTTCTGGAAGGTTCTCCCATCTCCTACCTGCCCGAATGCATAGTGGCAACTGTAAAGTTCAGTGGAAGAGGAATAATGGTCTGGTGCTGTTTTTTTTATGGTGGGCTAGCCCCCTTAGTTCCAGTGAAGGGACACTACTAACGCTACAGCATACAATGACATTCTAGACGATTCTGTGCTTCCAAATTTGTGGCAACAGTTTGGGGAAGGCCCTTTCCTGTTTCAGCATGACAATGCCCCCGTGCACAAACCGAGGTCCAAACAGAAATATACTGCTCAAAAAAATAAAGGGAACACTTAAACAACACAATGTAACTCCAAGTCAATCACACTTCTGTGAAATAAAACTGTCCACTTAGGAAGCAACACTGATTGACAATACATTTCACATGCTATTGTGCAAATGGAATAGACGACAGGTGAAAATTGTAGGCAATTAGCAAGACACCCCCAATAAAGGAGTGGTTCGGCAGGTGGTGACCACAGACCACTTCTCAGTTCCTATGCTTCCTGGCTGATGTTTTGGTCACTTTTGAATGCTGGCGGTGCTTTCACTCTAGTGGTAGCATGAGGCGGAGTCTACAACCCACACAAGTGGCTCAGGTAGTGCAGCTCATCCAGTATGGCACATCAATGCGAGCTGTGGCAAGAAGGTTTGCTGTGTCTGTCAGCGTAGTGTACTGAGCATGGAGGCGCTACCAGTTGACAGGCCAATACATCAGGAGATGTGGAGGAGGCCGTAGGAGGGCAACAACCCAGCAGCAGGACCGCTACCTCCGCCTTTGTGCAAGGAGGAGCAGGAGGAGCACTGCCAGAGCCCTGCAAAAGGACCTCCAGCAGGCCACAAATGTGCATGTGTCTGCTCAAACGGTCAGAAACAGACTCCATGAGGGTGGTATGAGGGCCCGACGTCCACAGGGGGGGTTGTGCTTACGGCCCAACACCGTGCAGGACGTTTGGCATTTGCCAGAGAACACCAAGATTGGCAAATTCGTCACTGGCGCCCTGTGCTCTTCACAGATGAAAGCAGGTTCACACTGAGCACGTGACAGAGTCTGGAGATGCCGTGGAGAACGTTCTGCTGCCTGCAACATCCTCCAGCATGACCGGTTTGGCGGTGGGTCAGTCATAGTGTGGGGTGTCATTTCTTTGGGGGGCCGCACAGCCCTCCATGTGCTCGCCAGAGGTAGCCTGACTGCCATTAGGTACCGAGATGAGATCTTCAGACCCCTTGTGAGACCATATGCTGGTGAGGTTGGCCCTGGGTTCCTCCTAATGCAAGACAATGCTAGACCTCATGTGGCTGGAGTGTCAGCAGTTCCTGCAAGAGGAAGGCATTGATGCTATGGACTGGCCCGCCCGTTCCCCAGACCTGAATCCAATTGAGCACATCTGGGACATCATGTCTCGCTCCATCCACCAACGCCACGTTGCACCACAGACTGTCCAGGAGTTGGCGGATGCTTTAGTCCAGGTCTGGGAGGAGATCCCTCAGGAGACCATCCGCCACCTCATCAGGAGCATGCCCTGGCGTTGTAGGGAGGTCATACAGTCACATGGAGGCCACACACACTACTGAGCCTCATTTTGACTTGTTTTATGAAGGACATTACATCAAAGTTGGATCAGCCTGTAGTGTGGTTTTCCACTTTAATTTTGAGTGTGACTCCAAATCCAGACCTCCATGGGTTGATAAATTGGATTTCCATTGATTATTTTTGTGTGATTTTGTTGTCAGCACATTCAACTATGTAAAGAAAAAATAATTTAATAAGATTATTTCATTCATTCAGATCTAGGATGTGTTATTTTAGTGTTCCTTTTATTTTTTTGAGCAGTGAAGTTTGTCGAAATCGTTGTGGAAGAACTTACATTTTACATTTTAGTCAGTTAGCAGACGCTCTTATCCAGAGCGACTTACAGTAGTGAATGCATACATTTCACTTCATGCATTTTTTTTTTTGTACTGGCCCACTGTTGGAATCGAACCCACAACCCTGGCGTTGCACACACCATGCTGGCGTTGAAAACACCATGCTCTACCAACTGAGCCACAGGGAAGACCTTGACTGGCTTGCACAGAGCCCTGACCTCTACTCCATCAAACACCTTTGGGGTGAATTGGAACGCCGACTGCGAGTCAGGCCTAATCGCCCAATATCAGTGCCCGACCTCACTAATGCTCTTGTGGCTAAATGGAAGCAAATCCCTGCAGCAATGTTCCAACATCTAGTGGAAAGCCTTCCCAGAAGAGTGGAGGCTGTTATAGCAGCGAAGGTGGGACCAACTCCATATTAATGCCCATGATTTTGGAATGAGATGTTTGATGAGCAGTTGTCCACTTACTTTTGGCCATTGTACCATAGTATAAAGACATAAGGATAGCAATTCAAACTATACAGCAGTTTCTCATCTTAACTATATTGCATAGTGTTGCAAACTTGTCTTTACACTACACAAGTATCTCTCCTGGACCTAGTTTGTTTCGTCAAAGTAGTGTTAAGAGGCCTTGATGCCCAAAACAATGGATTTCAGGCCCATTTTCCTACAAGGCTTTCCTTTCAGGGGGCTGAGAGGGGCTAAGAGGCACTGGGCTGTCCTAACATCTGTTTGTGTCCAGATCCAGGCGGGCCCGGAGCACAGCGCGGCTCGGCGGCCCCCTTCTCCTCTACCCGGGGGTCTTTGTTCCCCGATTTCATGCTATCAGAGAAGCAGCATGTTTTCTTGCGCAGAGCTGTCAGAGGCATAAAGGGGCCCCGAGTGGGGTCACATCTAGAGGGATGGGCATGAAAAATTTGTAAAATATATCACAAAGCCCACCCACAAGATGGTTGCCTAGCGCGTTGTGAGGAGGCAGGGCTGCTCTGTATACATTTCTTTCCCCCTCTTCTTTCCCCCTTCTCTGGGCTAAATTACACCACAGGGCTCCCCTCTTGCCCTGCCGGAGAAGACACATCATTTAGATGAAATGGTGCAAACAAATTAAAGGGTGGCACTAGCTTCCAAATGAATCATTGTTCTTTGTCTCCGGGGAGGCATTGTGCCGGGGTCCTCTTCAACACTGTACAGATAGAAGGCCACCAGGCTGCCTGAGAAAAACACCCATTATTATGCATTGTCCCTTAATTTAAAAAAAAGATTAAATACCGTATTATATGCTCTCAAGTTCCTTTACTGTTGGGCAGGTCCCACTTACTTTCCTGCCCATATGACTTAGTATCTACTTGGACAAACCCTGGGCCCTAGTTATAATCCTGTATTAAGGTTTACTTATAGCCTAATAATAAGGACTTCCTGGTCAGGAAAGTCTCGGGGCCATTCTTATGTGCATGTAATGTGATTGTTTGTTTGACTTATCATTCATGCTGAGGCAACAGAAGCTCCATCAGATAGCAATTCTAGTGTTCATTATGACATGCATAGTGTTCATTATGACATGCCATGGAAGACATTTTAAAAGTTTTCCATTAGTGCCGGCTGTCAGCTAATAAACTGGTTATACTGTACACTCATTTTCAGCTGGCTACATTTTCAGCATTATATTAACTTGGCTACTTTTCAAATTTGCTAGTCCGTCGAGCCCTCTCCCGCTAGAATACAATATGCATCTTCTAGCGAACTATTGATAGGATAGGCGCCTGTCGGTCACAAAGCGAGCGATGACAGGGAAATGCAGCAGAGAGGAAGGGGCGAAGCGAGAGGTTTCACTCTCACCAAAATTTGTCCAAAATAATTCCAATGCTTTTCTATGGGCTTATTTTAGACCTTAGCTTGTCGCCTGCCTTCCAGCCTTTGGGACAACAACTCCCATTGTTAGGGCTGAGACATGAGCATATCCTCATTATATAAAGATCTCTGGTTGCAGTCTAATTTCTTTATAAGGAAGAGGGAGAGAGAGCAGGATGATTGTGAATTTGCACATCCCATGTAATGTAAGTAGTAACGATGAGTCGAACTCCAATAACCTAATTATTGTTTTTTTGACACATTCATTTATTTTATTTTGTGTGTTTCACATAGCCAGCCAATGCGAAGTCGTTGGGACATGTACGCAATTTACTGTGCGAGCCAGCCATGCGGAGTAATGGCGCCAAGTAGGCTATTTACTGTGCGTTAATTGACAACTGAACAGCAAGTGTTGACTAGTTTATAAAAGATGTCGATCTCCTATATTCCTTTCCAGTGGCTATTTTAGCATGTAAGTCATGCCAGCAAAGCCACAAAACAACACTGAACAATACATTAATTGCACTATAACAGTGACAAACGGTGCCCACAAACTGTTAGGGCCTACACATGGCTTTCCCAACAGCAGAGTCCCAACAGCAGTCCAAAAACCTTACCACTGCTACACCTGGCTATGAGCGGAGCCTTGTCTGGCAGCGAAACAGTTCATTCAGCCTCATTTATTGCCTTTTTAAAATGTGGTTTCTACTGACAATTGAGATGTACAAACAATGGCATAAGGGAACGATGAGCTGATTAAGATATTTATGAGCGAGCTAGGACGGACATAGTCAATATAACTTTGTTCAACACTTTTGAAATGTACAGCGATAGAATTCATCGCATGGGCTGTTCTTACAGTATTCTCCCAGTACAGAACTGTACGATAAATAAAGGGGGCATAAGCAATATTCAATGATGACATTTCTTTAAAAAAGGCTACAGGCTAAATGTGCACCACCAAGTCAGAACAGTAGGCTAAGTTATCAGGGGAAAAGGGAGCAAATTATTACGGTGAGGCACATGGGCTACTAACAGCTTACTACACAAATCAAATCAAATTTTATTGGTATTTTTTCCCGAGTTCCCAGTTGTCTTGAACTCACTGAAGTCCGAGATTTTCCAGCTCCGAGTTTCCAGTTATTTCGAACACGGCAGAAGTCATGCTGGATTGACTCCATGGCCAATGTTGAATGTTTATCCTTTTAAGCTTGGAAAAGAGATCCTTAAACCCAGACTTGGACCACAAACCCACTCCACTGAATAGCAGGCTAGTGATTCCTTCCAAACCAGTCATTGTTGATTCTGAGATTTCCAACTTGTTGTGTAATGTTTATGTCCAATGACCGATGAACACCGATACATTTTATCTATGTCATATGAAGAAAATGATGAAGAGAAAATAATTGAAAAGGATTTGCCAGTAGATTGTCGACTTGATTCATGATGTTGATTGCTGGCTTGATTAGCTAAGATTTTGAAAGTACGATGTTGACATGGTCAGTCCAATCAAAGCTCCGGTACGAATATCATGATTTGACGTCAATTTATCTGTGGCCAATGACCTTGAGCCTTCTTGGATGGGCACTTCTAATGTAACTCTATGGCAGCACCGAAGGGGCTTGAATTTTCGATTTCTCCCCATAGATTTTGCAGTGATGTAGTATCCCCTTGAGTGACAAAACACTGAGCCAATCACAGTGCAACTAGAGAACATTACCAACCCCTACGCTCTGTATGTTCCGCTGGCTACCCTACCACAGAAAGCACTGAGCTAGGGTTAAACATCTGCAAGAAAGCAAAAAAGAGATGATGTTTGTATGCGGCTTTATTAACTCAATGATATACAGTACCAGTCAAAGTTTGGACACACCTACTCATTCAAGGGTTTTTCTTAATTTTTACTATTTTATACATTGTAGAATAATTGTGAAGACATCAAAACAATGAAATAACACATATGGAATCATGTAGTAACCAAAAAAGTGTTATACTTATAAAAATATATTGTTAACTTCTATGGGTTAGGTGGGACGTCACCGTCCCACTCTATTCAACAGCCAGTGGAAGAGGGTGGCGCGAAATACAAAACCTCAAAAATGAAATAATTTCAATTTTTCAAACATACGACTATTTTACACCATTTTAAAGACAAGACTCTCGTTAATCTAACCACATTGTCTGATTTCAAAAAGGCTTTACAATGAAAGCAAAACATTAGATTATGTTAGGAGAGTACATAGCCAGAAATAATCACACAGCCATTTTACAAGCAAGCATATATGTCACAAAAACCCAATACACAGCTAAATGAAGCACTAACCTTTGATGATCTTCATCAGATGACACTCCTAGGACATTATGTTATACAATACATGCATGTTTTGTTCAATCAAGTTCATATTTATATCCAAAAACAGCTTTTTACATTGGCGTGTGATGTTCAGAACTAGCATTCCCACCCAAAACTTCCGGTGAATTTACTAAATTACTCACCATAAACGTTGACAAAATACATAACAATTATTTTGAGAATTATAGATACAGAACTCCTTTATGCAATCGCTATGTCAGATTTTAAAATAGCTTTTCGGCGAAAGCACATTTTGCAATATTCTGAGTACATAGCTCAGCCATCACGGCTAGCTATTTTGACACCCGCCAACTTCGGGGCTCACTAAACTCAGAATTACTATTAGAAAAATTGTATTACCTTTGCTGATCTTCGTCAGAATGCACTCCCAGGACTGCTACTTCCACAAGAAATGTTGTTTTTGTTCCAGATAATCCATAGTTATGTCCAAATACCTCCGTTTTGTTCGTGCGTTCAGGTCACTATCCAAAGGGTAACGCGCGAACGCATATCGAGACAAAAAAAATCAAAATGTTCCTTTACCATACTTAGAAGCATGTCAAACGCTGTTTAAAATCAATTTTTATGGTATTTTTCTCGTAAAATAGCGATAATATTCCAACCGGACAATAGTGTATTCATTCAAAAAGGAAAAGAAAAAACAGCATGGTCGCGGGACCACGCATTTCCAATCTCTTAGTCACCAGTCAGACCACTGACAAACTGAGCTACCATACTCTGCCCAGAGACAGGAGACGCCTCAATCCGCTTTCTGAAGGCTTTAGAGAGCCAATGGAAGCCTTAGAAAGTGCAACGTAACCCCAGGGATACTGTAGTTTCGAAAGGGACTAGAAAGAAGAACTACAAATTCTCAGACAGGCCACTTCCTGCTTGGAATTTTCTCAGGTTTTTGCCTGCCATATGAGTTCTGTTAAACTCACAGACACCATTCAAACAGTTTTAGAAACTTCAGAGTGTTTTCTATCCAAATCTACTAATAATATGCATATTCTCATTTCTGGGAAAGAGTAGTAACCAGTTTAAATTGGGTATGTTTTTTTATCCGGCCGTGAAAATACTGCCCCCTAGTCCAAACAGGTTAAACAAATCAAGCCAACAAGTGCTCAGCATATGTGGGAACTCCTTCAAGACTGTTGGAAAAGCATTCCAGGTGAAGCTGGTTGAGAGAATGCCTAGAGTGTGAAAAGCTGTAATCAAGGCAAAGGGTGGCTACTTTGAGGAATATCATATAAAACTGATTCGGATCTGTTTGACACTTTTTTTTTTTGGTTACTACGTGATTCCGTATGTGTTATTTCATAGTTTTGATGTCTTCACTATTATTCTACAATGTAGAAAATAGTACAAAAATGAAGAAAAATCCTTGAATGAGTAGGTATGTCCCAACCTTTGACTGGTACTGTGTATATATATTTTACATTGTTTGCAAACTGATATGTGACATGTATTAATGATGAAATAACATGCAAAACAGGCTAAATGAATACATTCAAATGTATTTATTTTATTTTTAGCAAAACAGGTGGGGCACAGAACAGGTATTGAATGACGGGTCACCACTGTCCCTTTCAAAAATTTTCCCCAGACCTCAAAGCTATTCACTTAATTTTTCTGTTTAAATAAAATACATAATTTGAAAAACAAACAATGTGGCAGTTCATATCTTGTAGTAAAACTGTAAATAAGACTAATCTCAGAAGACAGGTTAAATGTTAGAATAGGTGTAATGTTCTCTTACTTAGTCATGTCTTTCTACACAATACCACAACTAATTTTTCCAATCTGGGTACAATCTCAAAAAAGTATTCAATCATTTCAATGTGTATTTTAGTTGGAATCAAGGAATTAGAGGCCAACAAAAATAATACACAAGGGGGTTAGCCTCGCCTGATTCCCCTGGCCCGGGGGTGCTTAGCGGGCTACTACTTCTATTTGGCTGGCTACTCAATGTTCTTGTGGAAAGCACTGCGGAAAACTAAAATGAGTGTTGCTTATTGGACAAATTCATCTAGTCCTTTCCCATTTTAATCAGTTTTCATTCCATTTGGTGCCGACTGAACACAGCCCAGGTCTCCCCCTCCAGAGGGAACAGGAGGATTAGAGCTTAATTAATTGTTCAGCCGGCATCTATATTGATCAGCACGGTAATGAACTCCATGAAGAGCCTCTGCTCTCTTACTGGAGCACCAGTAATTGCTGATCACCTCTCCAATATTCTCAATATGACCCTCCAACAACAACACCCCCTCCACACACAGCTTCACCATCTAGGCTCTCATCAATTGCTCACTAGCTAGTGTGGAATGAGCGAACATAGTTTTTCTTTATAACAATGATAACAATTAAGTTTTATATTTGATTATGAAGTGCCTTCTGAAAGTATTCACTCCTCTTGACTTTTTCCACATTTTGTTATGTTACATTTAAAATAGATTAAATTGAGATTTTGTGTTACTGGCCTACACACAATACCCCATAATGTCAAAGTGGAATTATGTTCTTATATTTTTTTTAACGAATTAATAAAAAATGAAAAGCCGAAATGTATTGAGTCAATAAGTATTCAACCATTTAGTCATGGTAACTAGGCTTCTCCAAAACTGCATTCTGATGTTGCTGATGGTCATTAGTAGCATACCAAACTTGCTAACTGCCATTCACTAATGGCCCGGTACTCAGGGCTCTATTGTCCCTCTAGTCACTTTCACATCAATGCAAATGCAATCGAAAAATCTAATCACACACTTCATGAGAGCCCATGAGCTCATGTTCTGCAACATTTCTATAGGCTATGCAGTTGTATGAGAACAGAGTTTTGATGGCCTCTATTAATTAAAAAGATGATCCCATCAGCTTTCTATAGGCTATAGACTATTTATTTTTTAACTTTCCTTTACAACAGGAGTAGCATACCTGGCTGACATGAAAATGAACAGCAGGAAAAGCATCATCCGTTCACTATATACGTGCATATGGATGACATATGTTCCAACAGGTGCATGATAATGGTCCATTCTAAATCACAACTAATTTGCCACGTTATTTATACTGAACAAAAATATAAATGCAACATGTAACAATTTTATTGAGTTACAGTTCATATAATGAAATCAGTCAATTGAAATAAATAAATTAGGCCCTAATCTATGGATTTCAGATGACTGAGCAGGGGCGCTGCCACTGGGGAGCCATGCCCAGCCAATCAGAATGAGTTTTTCCCCACAAAAGAGATTATTACATACAGAAATACTCCTCAGTTTCATCAGCTGTCCGGGTGGCTGGTCTCCGATGATCCCGCAGGTGAAGAAGCCGGATGTGGAGGTCCTGGGCTGGCGTGGCTACACATGGTCTGCGATTGTGAGGCCAGTTGGACGTACTGCCAAATTTTCTAAAACAACGTTGGAGGTGGCTTATGGTAGAGAAATTAACATTTAATTCTCTGACAACAGCTCTGGTGGACATTCCTTCAGTCAGCATGCCAATTGCACGCTCCCTCAACACTTGAGACATCTGTGGCATTGTGTTCTGTGACATAACTGCACATTTGAGTGGCCTTTTATTGTCCCCTGCACAAGGTGCACCTGTGTAATGATCATCCTGTTTGATCAGCTTCTTGATATGCCACACCGTTCAGATGGATTGATTATCTTGGTAAAGGAGACATGCTCACTAACAGGGATGTAAACAAATTTGTGCACAATATTGGAGAGAAATATGCTTTTTGTGTGTATGGAAAATTTCAGAGATCTTTTGTTTCAGCTCATGAAACATGGGACCAACACTTTACATTTTGCGTTTACATTTTTGTTCAGTATAGAATATGAAGTACATCTAAACTGAAAGTGGAAATTATTGTCCAAAAACAAACTTTTAAGTAGCACTGACTGAATGATAAATAGTGAATATGTGCAGTGTGCACTCACTGGGGATATTGCTGATGCGCTCCTCTGGTGCTAATAAGATAGGCTACTATTCACTCAATTAACTTGAACATTTTGATAACTAAAAGACAGATTAGTATTTTCATTGTGTTGTGGAAATTCTTACACAGGGACACTCAAAGTTAATCTTAAATGAATCATTGTTTATTATCAGCGCACTGGAGAGGTTCCAACTTAATGCACCAAGTACACGTCAATCAGGAGCTCTACCGGGGCAGACCTGTTAGTTCACTTATATACAGACAAATTAAATTTGCATGATTTAGCGTATTCAGTAATTAATTTATCATTAATGTTTGCTTCATTAATGTGACCGACCAATACTGGGTCATGCATGTGACAGACCAATACCTCACAAGGCTTCTTCTCTCCAAGCTGAGACCTTGAAACTGAGAGATCGATCTCAAAACAAGGGTCTGGACGTACTGCCAAATTGCAGATACTACAGTGAGGATTTCAATCAGTCACTTGCATGAACATGGAAATTGGTTATTAGAAAAGCACAAACGGAACACACAAATTGGTTATTAGAAAAGTACAAACATAAACATGTCCATCACAATTGTCTTCTCTTTACAGCAATAACCATTTGCTTTCCAAACTATGTTTCCCGCGATTGTATTTTGAAACATTGCGATATGCCTGGCTCGGCCTTTCTACTTTTCAGACAGTCGCAACTCAACAATAATCTACCTAAATTGTGCGGTGCCTTTCCTTCCGACTGTAGGCAATGCAATTTAAAACAATACCCAACTTATTTTTTAAAGAAGCTAATGAACCTCTGTGGCCAAATCATGCTTTAGTAGCCTATTTTGAATTATTTGATGTATTTCTGTATAGACATGAGTAGGCTAATTAGGCTATGTAATTTTGACTTCCCCTAGCCTTATGGACGTGCCAATATGCTTACATATTAAAAATGTAACCATACGTAACCTCCATTCGCTATTCGAGTGCATGCTATGGATTACATGTTTTTTTTGTGTGTGGACCATTCTAAATAAAAAATAATTCCACAGGCCTTTTGTTATGGTATCTGGTTCTCTCTTTCACACTTTTGTTTCGCTTATAAATGTCTATGCTCTCAATTGGGATGATGTTATTAGCAAACGTAATTTTTTGTAGCCCAATCTAAACTCACACCATTTAGTTTTTGGAGGCGACCCAGTCTTGGACCATTCAAACCCTGTTTTACCCCAAACCCTGACAGAGGCACCGATCACACTTTTTTTCAAACTCATCAAAGATGCATTGGAGTGTGGCTCATACAGACCAATCTCACTTTTAAATGCAGATGTAAAAAATATTAGTGAAATTGCTTGCCTCTAATTGAATCCTCTATGACAGACATCATATCAATGGATCAGACAGGGTTTATTAAGGGTTGCCACTCCTTTTCTAACATTCAAGCTTAATGTCATACACTCTCCTGCATCTTCGGACGTGCCTGAAGTAGTTATCTCTTTAGATGCGGAGAAGGCATTTGACAGGGTAGAATGGGAATATTTATTCTCTTTACTGGGAAAATGTGGATTTGGTGCAAACTTCATTTCCTGGGTTCGACTGTTGTACTTATCACCCAAGGCATCAGTACTTACAAACAAACTTCATTCACAGTATTTCCCATTATCAAGGGCCACACGCCAGGGATTTTCCAATGTACCCTCTGTTATTTGCCCTGGCAATAGATCCCCTTTCTATTATGCTAAAGGTCACACGCTCAATACATGGTATCTACAGATGGGTACTGGAACGCAAAGTTTCCTTGTATGCATATGACTTGCTTTTAGATATCTCAGACCCTGAAGCGTGTGACCCTGAGTTAGTGGACCTACTGCGTAGGTTTGGTGTATTTTTGTGTTATAAATAGAATTTCTCAAAGTTAATATTTTCCCATTAATCAATTATCATTACAAATTCCACGGGATACTATTCGATTTCATATGTCCTAGTCTAGCTTTAAATATTTATGGATCAATATCACCCGTACCTTGTCTTCCCTCCATGATGGGAACTTTATTCCTCTGATTAGCAAATTTAAACGGGACTTTCCGAGATGGAGTATTCTCCATTTTACTTTAGCTGGTTAAAGTGAATTGTATCAAGATGAGTGTATTACCCAGATTTCTATATTTGTTCCGATGTCTCCCCCCTTTTCTTTTTTTTACCAAAGTCTTTTTTCACTTTAGTGCATAAGCTTCAATCTTATTTTTTATGGGGTGGTGGGAATCCAGGAATACGTAAAGCATTCCTCCAGAGAGAACCCACGGAGGACTAGCCCTTTCTAACTTTATGTATTATTACTGGGCAGCGAATATACAAAAGATTGTTTACTGGCTTCGCACCCCAGAAACTGACTGGTGTCAAACAGAAGCCAACTCCTCTTTCTCTTTGTCAGCTTTAGTCACCTCCAATTTCCCTTTTTCAGCTTCACGCTATACATTCAATTGTTGTCAATACTGTAATGAAACAGCAGGGAGCAGGTTTCGAACCCTCGACCTTCAAGCCCGAAGTCCAGCGCGCTATCCACTGTGCCGCAAAAGCATGCTCAAGTCGATTTCCGCGCTTATAAACCCAGGGTCGTCACACTACTCCCTCCTTTCAAAGAGCGCGTCCTCGCGCTAGCTTGCGACTCTACGTATTATAGGAACGCGCTCACCGGCCAAGCACACGCACTGTCGTGGATGCAAGGTCCGATCACTTCCGACACCAATGTAATGAAACAGCAAGGAGCAGGTTTCGAACCCTCGACCTTCAAGGCCGAAGTCCGGCGCGCTATCGACTGTGCCGCAAAAGCATGCTCGAGCGGCAGAGTCGATATCCGCGCTTATAATGGTCGTTACAATACTCTTAAAATTTGGACTCGATTCCATCAACATTTTAGATTCTGTGATTTAACTATTCAAGGTCCTATATGTAATAATCACCTCAAACTGGATTCAGCTTTCAAGCTGTGGCAGAGGATTGGCATTACTAAGTTTAATGACCGTTATATTGATGGCACCTTTTCCAATTACGAAGACCTCACTATCAAATTTTATCTACCACATTCAAGTTTATTTAGATATTTCAAAATCTGCTGGTTTATTCACACTTATAGCCCAACCTTGCCAATTCTGTCAAGCGAATCGGGTCTGGATGCCCTTTTGAAAACACCTTTTCAACTAAAGGACTCATATCCCATATTATTTAGATAATCATGTCCCTTGATAACCCGTCACTCAATAAAATCCGATCTGAGTGGGAAAAGGAACTTGGTGGAGATTTCATTGATGAATGGTCCCGTGTGGCTCAGTTGGTAGAGCATGGTGTTTGCAACGCCAGGATTGTGGGTTCGATTCCCACGGGGGACCAGTTAAGCATATACAGTAGGAAGACCTGTTTCTTTGTTAACCGCTCAACACAGAATAGCTGCATGTGCGCTCTCCCTCAGAAATCGTTGGGAGAAAATATCCTTTGTATTTTATTCATGTTCAATTGTATTCTTTATACTGTAAAATCATGGCACTGAATTCCAAGCAAATATTGTCTGCTAAATGAACTAGTGTAGCCCACAGCCTTATGGCATAGCCAGATCAGGGCCTAACGTAAGGACAACTCAGAATATGTAGTCTATTTTAGAAGAACAGAATAGCATTTTCTTCATATCATTTTCTTCATATCATTTTTGTTTAGATCTGTCTAAAATAAATAATGGATTTATTGTGATGGTGTAGGATATATTACATGGATTTATCAGACTTTTTAAAATGTAGATGTTCCAAAGGTATGCATCAGTGGCTTGTAGGCTATGTGTGGAAGCCAGGAGATGCTAAATGTGTTTGTTGATTAACAGTCAATTATCGTGAGACCGGCAGTTATTTGCATGACAATTACCGTCTGACAAAATGTTATGACCGCCACAGCCCAATTCCTGAGGGGCTGTCTTGAAAATCTATGGCAAGACTTGAAAATGGCTGTCTAGTAATGATCAACAATCAACTTGACGGAGCTTGAAGAATTTGAAAAAGAATGTGTAAATATTGTACAGTCTAGGTGTGCAAAGCTTTTGGAGACATACCCAGAGGACTCACAGCTGTAATCACTGTCTAAGGTGATTCTAACATGTATTGACTCAGGGGTGTAAATACTTATGTAAATAAGTTAATAAGTTATTTCTGTATTTAATTTTCAATACGTTTCAATAAGTTTGCAAGCATTTCTAAAACATGTTTTCACTTTGTCATTATGGGGTATTGTGTGTAGTTAAGTGAGAGAAAACAATGATTTTATCCATTTTAAATTCAGGCTGTAACATAACAGAATGTGGAATAAGTCGAGGGGTATGAACATTTTCTAAAGACAAACACTTTATGTGAGTAAGTACAACTCCCAATAATGCTTAGTAAGTGTATAGGATCTGTAATGGCCAGAAAGCTGCATCGTTGTGTAGGGTTTTTACGTTATACCACGGGGTAATCATCACTTTTGAAAATTGTTTTTCATTGGGAGGATAGTTTTTCTTCTGAGACGTGAAAAAGTATTAATTGCACAAACGTTGATGTCCACTCCGCTGTTTATGGTCTGTTTGGAACCAAAACTTGCATCTAGCAACATTCAAATGAAGCATTATCCCAATAAAAAAAGGCAAGCTGTTGAAGCGTTTGACTGTAGGAGAGTAACTTATGTGCGTTAAACAGTCTCATGGACATCTGCCGGGATTGGTTTCAAACTGCTGACTTAGTGTCAGAGAGGAGGTGGGCTGGCCAGGGTTTTCAGATTAAATCTTTCATTAGGCTCTCTTTGTACAGGTGGCAGTAATGTGTCAGGAGCCTGGTCTGAGACAATGACCCCTCTTACTTTGCCTAATACGCTGAGGAGTGCCGAACCTCCTTTACTGCCACTACTTCATACACACACACACACAATGAAGCATCTGGTGGCCTTTTCCTGTTGAGAAGTCTTTCTTCGGACATTGTGTTGGTAAAATGTGTGTGTGATTAGGAGCTTTTGTCTGTTTCTTTGCCTTAACATGTATGTATGTGTATATGTGAAAGTTTGGTAAAGTTGGATATTTAGCTATTTGTGTGTGATGGGGGGCTACTGCCTGTGTGCATGCTCCCAGCTCAGCTGGGTGTGTCTACTCTGGAACCCCCAGCAGGGTGAGGTCGGCAGGGTCAAAGTGATGAATTTTTATGGGCCTGTTCCCTGTGTTTCAGCCCTGTCCCTTTCTCTATGCTCTGCATTGCCTCTTTAAAACAACCATGCAGGGCAATTTGTCCTGCAGGGCCCTGGAAAATGGGCGAGCAGAGAAGTTATATACCAGGGGGCAAAACACACTCATGCACACACACACACATTCACCCCCACCCCAGCATCATGTTGTCCTGAATGATTTGTGGCCTGTCCATTATGCTTCAGAAAGGACAAATGCATTCGACAGGGTCCTGAAGTTAGCACAGGGGCAAGAATGGCACCCCTTCCAATGCCACCTATTGTTTTAGAGAAGTTTCCCAGATGTTATAATGCACAAGATAAATAGTGCACATTATCGTTACCTCGCGCGCCCCTTTTACCTCGCCTCATTTGAGATGGGGCGTTGCGCACTAGGAGACCCCCCCAGTGTGGCCTGCTATCACAGTACTTCAGCTCTCACACTCTGGGGCTCATGGGAAGCCATGCAAGTGTTTGTGTGTCTCTGTGTATGTGGGTATCAGTGTCTGTGGTGGGGGATGTTAAGGCAAGGCAGTGAGAAGGGTCGACCATTCTTCCGACCAGAAAGACGTTGATGCATGGCCCTGACTAACCTCTAACCTGGTGTGAGTCTGGGTCAGAAATAGGGTAACGGGTAACAGTGAGGGTAGCAGGGTAAAGCCACAGTCAGGGCCCATAATAAAGAGTCTCAGGGAAGGAGTGCTGATCTCTGATCAAGTCCCCCTGTCCTGTACATGTTATCTTAGCCATTATGGTCTAAAAGGCAACACTGATCCTACCTCTACTCCTACTGAGACGCTTTATGAATACTGAACAAGATCTGTGACTATCCGCCCCATGTTAAATCCCCCCTCCTAGTTCTTCATCATGGCATTGGTGAATCCACTATGTTTAGTGGGATTAATTAGCAACCCGGAGGGAGAGAGTGTGGAGCTCTCTGTTTGGACTCCAGTCAGGTGGGGTGGGGGGGTGGGGGTCAGCCCTGATTTAAAGGCTCCCTGGGTAATGGGTGGCGGGTGGGGAGGAAAGGGTACATTTGTTTTTGCCCACTTTGGATCCGAGCGCATCACCGTTTGGGAAGATGTCTCAATCATGCATGCAGGGCAGACTGATGAGGGGAGGGAAGAGAGCAGGAGAGAAGAGAGGAGGAGAGCGCTAAGCTAAACCTGCCAGCCGTTGGCACCACTCGAGCGGGTTGGCAAGTCCCCTCGCGCAGCGGTGAGAAAATAATGGCACGCCATGACAATGCCACCGCCCCTGGTGACAAAGGCCAGCCCTGCCCTGTCCCCCCTTGGCGTAATGGAGAATGATCTCTTTAAGTAACGGCAGCCCAGGGGTCATTCTCCAACTCCCTGTCCCGTCTCCCTTATCAAAAATAGAGATTTAATCGCCAAGCTCTAAACACACTCAATGGGTTATTATTTTGGTGGAATGTCGGTGACTGGAGAGTGAACAATAGGCATGTGAAATTATTTGATGGGATTAGGGTTGCAAAGGGAGACTGTATTACTGGAAACCTTTGAAGTTCTTTCAAGGATTTTCTGTAATATATCCCAAGACATTTAGTGGCACTTTTGGGTCCTTCAGATTATCACAGGTTTCTGAAATAATGTCTGGCCCTCTATGTGGCCTTATCACATGTAATAATTGAATAAGATGATTTAAAACTAAAACATAAAATGACAAAGCTGTAAAACATTATCCTAAATATAAACCATCAACTTAGTGAATACCATTGGTGTTTAATATGAGGGTTTCAGCATGAAATATCCTTTATATATATTTTTTTACAAACAGATTTATTTTAATATGTCTATGTATTTGTTGTCAATGTTTTGGCGTCAAGCTGGTGGCAGTTATGAAAAAGTGTTTTTTTGGAAGAGTTTCGGAGTTAAGTGAAAATAATGCCATTGTTGATTAGATGCTTTTTTCATTAATTAGGCTATTGAACCATATGGTCTATCTACTAGAAACCCATGGACAATAATAACACAAATATAATAATTAGATACTTATGCCATAAATTACCAAAGTTAAGATAGATTGCTCTAGATTTTTCTGTTAATTACCAAAATTACAAAAGTAAATTTCCGGTATCTTTGCAACTCTAGATGGGAATCACCCAGTGGTTGGGTTGAGTGATGTAAGCAGAGCCCCTGCCCAGGCTCTGTGGCGGTAATCCCATGAAGCCACCGTTGCCCCATTGCCATGCCAGGGCAGTCACCTGGCACACTGCCACACCCATCAACCCCTGGAACATTACAAGCCATGGACTGGGGCCTGGTGAGAGGAAACGTATGACATTAGATACAGGAGGAAATGCTACCTAGAACCATACTACAGTGTTTCCCAAACCTCTCCTCTAGTACGCCCAGCTGTTCCACATAATTGATGTATTCCAAAACTAGCACACTTGATTCAATGAAGGGCATGGTGATTAGTTGACCAATTGAATCAGGCGTGCTAGTACTGCAATAGATCTGTGGATTTGCTGTGGTTTGGGGAACACTGCCATATCACAGGCACAGAAATGTGTTATGTATGTGTGCGCTTTGTATGGGATGTGCTGAACGGAAGTTATATCAGGGCAAGAGGGGGGATACTGGTTTTGAGTAGAGTTGGTTTTCTTAGGTGTGAGATTGGTGTGCCGGTTGGCTTGTGGCCAGGTTGAATGAATGGGGGTTGTGGCATGGTTTTGTTGGTTGTGTCAGTGTTGTGTTTGCGTTGGGCTCAGCCAAGCTTCTCCATCTGTTTGCATGGCTGGATCAGTAGCAGAAGGGGAAAGGCAGTCGGGGCTTTGAAGTGGGACAGATTTCTTTAACCTTGTCTCTAAAGAGAGCAGCTGGAGTAGAGAGGTCTTTTCACCGCCCGTTTCCTTCTCGGACACTGATGGGGAAAGGCTATACGGACACACCTTGATGACGTAGGTTGCGCAGCGGAGAGTCGTGTAGAGACTAATGGATTCGGTTCAGTCAGTCGTCCTGTTGAGCCCTTCCCAGCTAGCTAGTTTATGCTGGCTAGCTGGCAACAACCACAGCATGGCACTAGTTAAAACTTGTAAAAGAAAGTGATATTTAGATGGGCGAGGGAGAATTAACTTGTAGTATTGGTTACCATCTGGATGTCACCGTGACATACCGATTAGCTAACATAATGACAAGCCGGTACGAATGACCAGTGCAACGGTGTTGTATCGAGGTGCTTGCCGACGTGAGCTGCTTCCCACCGGGCAGCTATATCGCATGTCGCCGCTGGTAGTTAAAACGGGGCCAATTTGTTCCATCCTACTTGATATTATTTTGAGTAGGATAGCAACCTACAGTATGACCAGTGTATTGGTGTATCCAATATCAGGCCAGGGTGACCACTAAAGCACATTTATTGTACCGATTTTCAACAGAAATGTACAACTACTGAATTTAACGTCCACATTTAAATAAAAAACAATTACTCCGATTAAAAACAGAATGATTCTGGATACTCTCCCAAGTCCCAACTTCGGCAGACAAGTTTCAAATTCTCACTGAAGTTTCTAGCCACAAGCATAAACTAGCTACCTGGAAAGGGCCCATCAGGATGACTGACTGAACCGAATCCGTTTGACTCCGCACAACTCTCAGCTGCAGGACATACGTCATCAATTTAGGCACCAGGCGTGTCCGTGTAGCCTCTCCCACACCAATGAGATTATTCCATTGAAGCGCAAAGCAAGCGCCATCCCCCAAGATGCACAGGGGCAACCTCTCCTCTAACCCCTCGACAAACAGGCCCCCCGTCTCCTGTGTTGACCTGAGACCCACAATGCAAAGCTTTGCCGGGCCGGGGGCTCTCTTTGTATGGGCTGTTAGAGAGACTATTGGCGTTCCCGAAGCAGTGAAGACATCCCACTGGACAACTCTACATATTTGTTTTCCTTCCAAACTTCTCATCCCTGACAGCTGTCCTGTTTTTTTTTCTTCTCCCTCTTATCCTGATGTACCAAATGAAAAGCCAATTGTTTAACTCAAATGTGTTATGTTAATATCATTTGGGGGGGTCAATGAGAGCGTGTTTAGATGTAATGTGTTATGTTAATATCATTTGGGGGGTCAAGAAGAGCGTGTTTAGATATGTGTTTAAAGACGCAGGCGCTTTGATCAGCCCAGCCACTGGCCCTACTTAAAAAGCTCGCTTCCTCTTGCCTCCCACGCCCCCTACCCATTCGCTCACATTACCCAGGGTACCTCTATACCAGATGCATGATCCACAGTTAGCGGTGGTGAGCCTGGGTTAATTCTTGGTCAACATCTGTCCTTGTTTTTTTACATCTGAGAGAGCACCTGGGCTCTCTTGGCAGTCCCGTCCTGCACTGATCTAGAAGACTTAAGCAGTGGCATGGGGTTCTCATTTACCCTGCCTCTTTGTTAGGTTAGTGGGGGTATTTCATGACGAAGGTCCCTGCATGGGCCGACGGGCTGGTGGGTTGGTGGGCCAGGCTGAATTATACAAGGGATGTGGTGATGGAGTTTTAGAGGGACGAGGAGGGGGAGGTTGTTTTTCACTGAGGCATCCCCGGACGACAGGAACGCACTGTGATCAATGGCGTGCAATCAGCCGCCTCTGACTCCCATGACACACTGATCAGTCTTAGTCAATGAACACATGAATGAATGAATCAATCACATGTCAGGCCTGGCCACAGAACTGCTTAACCTGAACAACTGTGAGGACAGACCACCACCATACTGATGGGTGTGTAGAGGACCCAGATTTGTAAAGTAGGCACGCTATTCTGAAAAATTGAGTTGATTCTCAAAGATTATTACACTCCGATTGACTGGTTTTCCCTGAAGTTGTATAGTTTCACTAAAATGTAGACCAAGTGAAATAATTTCCCCACAATACACGACACTGTGTCATTGTCGTTTTTCCTTGTTGAGCTTTCGGTTCAGAGTCAGAAACAGTTGGCAAAGGGTGTGACACAGAAAAGCTACATCATTGTGGACCAATGAGCCTCTAGGCTCTTAGAAGAAATAAACACAAACAACTTGTGTGCTTGCTTGTGCAGGTATGCTTTTGACTTGTGATGGGGACATATTCATGTATAGTGAAGCAACTTTGACCCTTGTGCTCAAATAACAGATTTCTTGGTCGAGGCTAACGCTTACTGGATTACAGAAATCATTTGAACATGAATGGGGATGCCATTTCTGTTCTTGAAATATCTGGGGTTTTTTTGTCCAATAAGCTGTGTGGGTTTCTGGCAGCGCTGCTGGCTCTGAAGTGGCCAGGGATTTCTGCTTGGCTGGGTTTTGGATTTGCAAAGCTGACAGAAGGGCTTCGATTGGGAAGAACAAGAGGGCCCAACGCTGCTACCAAGTCACTAACTTGAAAGGCTCATTTGAATAAGATAACTTCTTAAAATGTTCAATTTTTTTTATCTTGTTCAACCGTCCTCATGGCTGCGTTTTGTTTTCTGATTTGCTCAATTTCGATAAGTTGTGAAGTCGTTCTAAAAAAAACACTTAACAATAAAGAACGTCAAAAGTCGCCAATTTTGCTACGTTTTTCGTAATAATCGTAGAAGTGGATGAAAAATTTAATTTTTCGGATTATCTCTTGCTGGTGTGGCTACAATGACTTTTTTTGACAGGGAAAGTATATATGCCTTGCCCTTCTCCAGCTCCTTCTTTGGCCTATTCATTGCACAAAGCTGCTTAAGCACACTTAAGCGCATTAGCATTTGGATGGCAGGGGACCATATTGACCCTGCATTTGGAGGGCCTAAATGAGTGAAAGATGGAGCGATTTGTTAGGGCTTTAGAAACCAGCTTTGGGGGGGGACCGGGGAGGGTTGTTCCACTTTCACTTACTGCTGGGTGTTTGTTCTAATCTGGTGTGCCATTTTGGGCAAGCAGGACTGATTTGTGACATTTCAGTCTAAAGGCCCTTTTTCTGCCCGTTATATTGGCTTGACCTGATTAACTAATCTGTGCTTTGAATTTCAATCAGACCGCTGTCCCTGCAGTGTGGTATGGGAACCACTGGTTGAAGGATTACCTCATTCAACTGTCTTCAAACACAGATGGTTGAATGTTTAACTAATTGTTAAAGGAGTCCACAAAGGGGAATTTAACCATGCACACGGTCCACAGGGTCAAGACATAGCACAGAATAAAGACGGGGACAGTAAGATGGGGATTTTTTGGTGGGGTGGGTGGGTTCTTAAAAAATCCTTCAAATGCATAGTGGTGTGCATGTGTTCTGTGTGTGGACTGTGGAATGGCCATTAGTAATGATACGGTATAGCCCTCTGTACACACACACGCAGAGAGAGAGAGAGAGATCCTGTGTTTTACCCTTTGACACCATACGATACATGGTTACATTTGTTTTGTCCGCAGTATGATATACTGTTCCATCCTATGAGATGTAGGGAATATTGCCACTAACCCCCCCCCTTTCCTTCTACAGAGTCTGTGTTCCACTGCCACCATGCAGACGGTCAGAGTAGGTGACACCAATGAAGTCGAGAAGCTAATATTCAGAGAATCGGAGAACGATCGCGAGGTATGCTACAGCATTGATGTTGGTTCATAACAAGACATAAATGCACTGTGTACACACAATACCTGACATTTTTCAAGTTTTATCAGAATTACTCATGTACATCACCTCACCTGAACACGGAATAGTTTGTTTGTAATGTGCCTTTATAAAGAAAGAATTTACTCTTTCACACTAACATTCCCATAGAATCTAAAGGCCATTCTAATGCCTGATACACTCTATAGAGCTGACCCTAACCAGACCTGACCCAGTTGAAGATATTTTCATTTCACATTGTCCTTTCCAGCAACTATGGTGTATGCGTAACAAGGCCAGCCGGCTTTTCTCGGTTTGGCCCTATAGTGAGAATCAGGCATAAGTGTACAGGTGGAATAATAGTATTCAACACTTCAGACAGAATGAATGCTGCTCCCAACACCACAGCACATTACCCTTCATTAAATGAATTAAAGCTATAATGATAAAGTGCTGGTTCAGATGAGGGTCGCAATTAATCAGTCCACTATTCTCCTACCCTCTTCTGCCCCTTTTAGGTTGTACTTCAACTTGAAAAGAAGCTTTTTAATTATATCAACCAGGACGTTTTCCGGGAAAACAATGGGACCCTGGTAAGACATTCATTTTGTTTTATAACTTTGGAAGGTTTATTCAATACATTTTTTTATTGAGGGCTTTGGGACATTCAAAGTGGCAGGAATGTGCAACGTTTACTACATGTTGTCATCTTTAGACAAAGGCCAAAATTCACTGTGAAACAAGTAAATGAAAGTCACTGATGCGGAACTAGATTTTAGTTTTATTTTTTGGTGGGGGGGGGGGGGGGGGGTTAGGCCACACAGTGGGTGTCATTGTGACAGAAGCGAGCAGTGCAGATGGTCTGAAGGATGCCCTCACGCTTTCCTGCCTCGTCTAAACACTGATTTCAATCTAGGAAAATATTTATTCGGTACCAAATAGAAGAAAACGAATTGAATAAACGAGGGACTACCTTGACCTGCTCCAATTCACCCATGTTCTTTTTCTGTTGCAAAAATGCTTTGAAATGTTTTCTGTTGTGTGTCATAATAAATACAACACTGATTCTTATCATCCTGACACCTCCTATTGGGAAACAGCTTTCCACTGAGTGTATGTTTGTGCAATTGGACATATCTAACACTGTATAACAGGCAATTGGACACATGTAAGCCAATGTAACACACATCAGGACTCCTCATGACCATGTCATTATAATAGCCAATAATCCATGTGAAACATATGACTCTTCAAGTAGTCTGTCTGTGTGTATAGTGTACATACTGTGAGTGTATGTGGGGCTGTATGTCTGTGTCTCTGTGTTGGTATGTGTGTGTTTATGTGGTGTGTGTTTGTGCCCCAGGATGCCCCCACTTTCCTCTCCCCCTCCCCTGCAGGGCTCGGCAAGATAAATGGCGTAATGGGGCGTCAGAGATAATCTGATGGTCATAGTCTAGTTAAACACACAGTGTTATGATCCTTATAAAACAAACTACCTTTCCAAAAGGATAAATGTTCCCCCCTGCACCCCTCCTCAGAGGAAAAATAAATCCATTGCATCCTTCATCAACTACTAGGCTTGACAGAAATGTAATTCGAGGCACCTCTCAAAAATAATTATTATATTTTGAGAGGAGTAATCATTGGTCGGGACATGATTGAATGTGTCCATGCCTATTGATTTTTGCTATGATTAATAGTTTTGTTTAGTCGATATTCCCATCGAAATTGTATAATTAATTATCCCCGCTGCTGTCAGGCCCGGACGATGGAGAGCCCTGATAAGTATTTGGGAAGATTACCTTTTCCGGGAGTCGTGGCGTCAAGGGACACAGGAGCTTGCTCCTCAGTTGGAGGTAGAGGGAGTGGGCAGGGGCGGATCTATGTTCCCGGGAACCAGGATTCTGTGCAGACACATGCCCCCCTCCTCTCCACTACCTCCTTTTTATCCAGTAGCGTCTCTTCCATCCTGTAGCCCTCCTCTCTCCCCTCTTCATCATTGATTTTGTTTCAGTACCTCTTTATTGTAACTTTATCAGTGTGGTGTCGGCAGACGGCTGGGAAGGGGGGGGGGGGGGGTCCTGTTTCGAGTGATGAACTTTTCTGTCAGGGCTGCTCCTCATTGTCATGCTCCCTGCGTACTCGCAACATTACTCAAGCCACAAGTTTTCCAGATTAAGTAAATAAATATATAAATAAAGATCCATCCCCTCCCAGGCTAAACTTCTTCAATATTTTACCTGTCAGTGCTCTTAAGTGGTAATACAGCAGCATGCTAAATAAAATGTGACCTTAGCTAGGAAGATAAACATGGAAGGCCAGGGAGAATGGGCTTCTGTGCTGTCTCTTATACCTGAATGCCTCGCTACACTGAATAGCTTATTGTGCTTTTGCTACTATTGATCAGTTCCTCAGTCTGATCATGATGTATGTAGCATATATACTGCTCAAAAAAATAAAGGGAACACTTAAACAACACATCCTAGATCTGAATGAAAGAAATAATCTTATTAAATACTTGTTTCTTTACATATTTCAATGTGCTGACAACAAAATCACACAAAATAATCTATGAAAATCCAATTTATCAACCCATGGAGGTCTGGATTTGGAGTCACACTCAAAATTAAAGTGGAAAACCACACTACAGGCTGATCCAACTTTGATGTAATGTCCTTAAAACAAGTCAAAAGGAGGCTCAGTAGGATGTGTGGCCTCCACGTGCCTGTATGACCTCCCTACAACGCCTGGGCATGCTCCTGATGAGGTGGCGGATGGTCTCCTGAGGGATCTCCTCCCAGACCTGGACTAAAGCATCCGCCAACTCCTGGACAGTCTGTGGTGCAACGTGGCATTGGTGGATGGAGCGAGACATGATGTCCCAGATGTGCTCAATTGGATTCAGGTCTGGGGAACGGGCGGGCCAGTCCATAGCATCAATGCCTTCCTCTTGCAGGAACTGCTGACACACTCCAGCCACATGAGGTGTAGCATTGTCTTGCATTAGGAGGAACCCAGGGCCAACCGCACCAGCATATGGTCTCACAAGGGGTCTGAGGATCTCATCTCGGTACCTAATGGCAGTCAGGCTACCTCTGGCGAGCACATGGAGGGCTGTGCGGCCCCCCAAAGAAATGCCACCCCACACCATGACTGACCCACCGCCAAACCGGTCATGCTGGAGGATGTTGCAGGCAGCAGAACGTTCTCCACGGCGTCTCCAGACTCTGTCACGTCTGTCACGTGCTCAGTGTGAACCTGCTTTCATCTGTGAAGAGCACAGGGCGCCAGTGGCGAATTTGCCAATCTTGATGTTCTCTGGCAAATGCCAAACGTCCTGCACGGTGTTGGGCTGTAAGCACAACCCCCACCTGTGGACGTCGGGCCCTCATACCACCCTCATGGAGTCTGTTTCTGACCGTTTGAGCAGACACATGCACATTTGTGGCCTGCTGGAGGTCATTTTGCAGGGCTCTGGCAGTGCTTCTCCTGCTCCTCCTTGCACAAAGGCGGAGGTAGCAGTCCTGCTGCTGGGTTGTTGCCCTCCTACGGCCTCCTCCACATCTCCTGATGTACTGGCCTGTCTCCTGGTAGCGCCTCCATGCTCTGGACACTACGCTGACAGACACAGCAAACCTTCTTGCCTCAGCTCGCATTGATATGCCATCCTGGATGAGCTGCACTACCTGAGCCACTTGTGTGGGTTGTAGACTCCGTCTCATGCTACCACTAGAGTGAAAGCACCGCCAGCATTCAAAAGTGACCAAAACATCAGCCAGGAAGCATAGGAACTGAGAAGTGGTCTGTGGTCCCCACCTGCAGAACCACTCCTTTATTGGGGGTGTCTTGCTAATTGCCTATAATTTCCACCTGTTGTCTATTCCATTTGCACAACAGCATGTGAAATGTATTGTCAATCAGTGTTGCTTCCTAAGTGGACAGTTTGATTTCACAGAAGTGTGATTGACTTGGAGTTACATTGTGTTGTTTAAGTGTTCCCTTTATTTTTTGAGCAGTGTATATTATATACAGTGCCTTGCAAAAGTATTCAGTCCCCTTGGATTTGTTCACGTTTTATTGTTACAAAATGGGATTCATATTGATTTAATTGTCATTTTTTGTCAACAGTTTATACAAAATACTCTGTCAAAGTGGAAGGAAAATCATTTTTAATTTTTTATTAATAACAATTAAAAAAAACTAAAATATAGTTGTTGCATAATTATTCAGCTCCCTGAGTCAATGCATATTAGAAACACCTTTGGCATTGATTACAGCTTCTTGGGTAAGTTTAAGGCTTTGCACACCTAGATTGTGCAATATTTGCCCATTTATTATTTTTCAATATTCTTCAAGCTCTATCAAGATTTTTGGGATCATGGCTAGACAGCAATTTTCAAATCTTGCCATAGATTTTCAAGCAGATTTAAGTTAAAACTGTAACTTTGAATATTCACTGTCTTCTTGGTAAGCAACTTCTGTGTACAGTTGAAGTCGGAAGTTTACATACACCTTAGCCAAATACATTTAAACTCAGTTTTTCACAATTCCTGACATTTAATCCTAGTAACAATTCCCTGTCTTAGGTCAGTTAGGATCACCACTTTATTTTAAGAATGTGAAATGTCAGAATAATAGTAGAGAGAGTGATTTATTTCAGCTTTTATTTCTTTCATCACATTCCCAGTGGGTCAGAAGTTTACATACACTCAATTTGTATTTGGTTGCATTGCCTTTACATTGTTTAACTTGGGTCAAACATTTCAGGTAGCCTTCCACAAGCTTCCCACAATAAGTTCGGTGAATTTTGGCCCATTCCTCCTGACAGAGCTGGTGTAACTGAGTCAGGTTTGTAGGCCTCCTTGTTCGCACACGCTTTTTCTGTTCTGCCCACACATTTTCTATAGGATTGAGGTCAGGGCTTTGATGGCCACTCCAATAGCTTGACTTTGTTGCTTCAATATATCCACATAATTTTCCGCCCTCATGATGCCATCTATTTTGTGAAGTGCACCAGTCCCTCCTGCAGCAAAGCACACCCACAACATGATGTTGCCTCCCACATGCTTCACGGTTGGGATGGTGTTCTTCAAATTGCAAGCCTAACATAACAATGGTCATTATGGCCAAACAGTTCTATTTTTGTTTCATCAGACCAGAGGACATTTCTCCAAAAGTACGATCTTTGTCCCCATGTGCAGTTGCAAACTGTAGTCTGGCTTTTTTTATGGTGGTTTTGGAGCAGTGGCTTCTTCCTTGCTGAGCGGCCTTTCAGGTTATGCTGATATAGGACTCGTTTTACTGTGAATATAGATACTTTTGTACCTGTTTCCTCCAGCATATGTAAACTTCCAACTTCAACTGTATATAACGTAGGTACATGACGTAATGGCACAGCCACGTAAAAGTTTGCGTTATATGTGCAACACAGCATTCCTAAACTAGCCCACAATGTCTGCTGTGTGGATCGAGCAGTCAACATACTATGGAACGCTGTTTGGATCTTTGCTTGTCAAAAAAGATACAGTAGCACTGTCAAAGCTGTACAAAAAAGTTTTTAATGCATGATTTAGGAATCCTTGTGTATAAGACAATGATTTAGGAATCCTTGTGAATAAGTTATCTAGGTTGCCACTTGTTTGCCTATTGAAATTTAATTTCAGTTCATGAAAATAAATAGTCAGCAACTTAACCCTGTTGCCCAAAGTTAACATTATAAGCAGCCAGCTAGCTTCATCTGGCTAGTGAGGCTCGACCGCACCGGGTTATGTGTTGTGAAGCTAGCTACAATAAGGATTAGGCACAATAGTGGAATTTGTGGTTTGCCTTCAAAATAAAAGTATGTCATTGACAGTAATGCAAATTAATACATATAGTAGAATTATGCCACACTTTTATTTTGAAGGCTAACTGCAAAGTCCACTATTGTGGCTAATCCTTATTGTGGCTAGCTTCACATAAATGGGTCCAACCACCATTAATCAAATAAGAACTGTCTCATAAATTAGGGTTATTTTAGATGATGACACCTAGCTATATAGTTACTGAAACAGATGTTGTGTTGTTTGACACGTCAAATAGTGTTATTTGACGTGTATTCTTTTGACACGCAAAGACCCAAACGGCGTTCCATAGAAATCCTGGTTGAGAATGAAATGACTGAACAAATGAACATGAAACAGCACAGCAAGTAAGTGAAAGAAATAGGTTTTGATTATGTTTTACTGGTAATGCAGAGAATGGGTTTCCTTTGCTCCACAGTCCAATGGCGTACTGCCAACAATAATGGTCTTGGGTTGTTTTTCATGGTTCGGGCTAGGCCTCGTAGTTCCAGGGAAGGAAATCTTAATGCTACAGCATATAATGACTTTCGAGACGATTTTGTGCTTCCAACTTTGTGGCAAAAGTTTGGGAAGGCCCTTTCCTGTTTTAGCATACTGGCAGTATGCGAAGAAGTGATGCGCATTTGGAGCAATACTGGCTGTATCCAAGGCTCAGCCAATCGTTCACATAACAACATAACAACAGAATGCAGCACGTGACTAAAGAGAGAAGAGACAACCAATTTGCTAGTTACAGCGGAATCTGGAAAGACAGCAGAGAGTGGAAAGGCAGTTTGCCAGTGGGGCGGCAGGTAGCCTAGTGGTTAGAGCGTTGGACTTGTAACCGAAAGGTTGCAAGATCGAATCACCGAGCTGACAACGTAACAATCTGTCGTTCTGCCCCTGAACAAGGTAGTTAACCCACTAGGCCGTCATTGAAAATAAGAATTTGTTCTTAACTGACTTGTCTAGTTAAATAAAGGTAAAATAAAAAAACAGTAACGAAGAGGTAGGTGCCTGACCACGGAGACATGGAGTGAGAACAGAGATGGCGCCGCGGTGGCCGCTCGCATTCCTAGGAAACTATGCAGTATTTTTTTAATGTAATCTTAGGTTTTATTACATACAGTCGGGAGGAACTATTGGATATAAGAGCAACGTCAACTCATCAACATTACGACCAGGAATACGACTTTCCCGAAGCGGATCCTCTGTTTGGCCTACCACCCAGGACAATGGATCGGATCCCAGCCGGCGACCCAAAACAACGACCCCGTAGAAGAAGGGGCAGACGGAGTGGTCTTCTGGTCAGGCTCCGTAGACGGGCACATGGCGCACCGCTCCCGAACATACTACTCGCCAGTGTCCAGTCTCTTGACAACAAGGTAGATGAAATTCGAGCAAGGGTAGCATTCCAGAGAGACATCTGAGACTAACGTTCTTTGTTCACAGAAACATGGCTCACTCGAGACACGCTATCTGAGTCGGTACAGCCAGCTGGTTTCTTCACGCATCGCGCCGACAGAAACAAGCATAACTCTGGTAAGAAGAAGGGCGGGGGTGTATGCCTTATGATTAACGAGACGTGGTGTGACACATATACAGGAACTCAAGTCCTTTTGTTCACCTGACTTAGAATTCCTCACTATCAAATGCCAACCGCATTATCTACCAAGATAATTCTCTTCGATCGTAATCACAGTCGTGTATATCCCCCCAAGCAGACACATCGATGGCCCTGAAAGAACTTCATTGGACTCTATGTAAACTGGAAACCACATATCCTGAGGCTGCATTTATTGTAGCCGGGGATTTTAACAAAGCTAATCTGAAAACAAGGCTCCCCAAATTCTATCAGCATATCGATTGTGCTACCAGGGGTAGCAAAACCCTGGATCATTGTTATTCTAACTTCCGCAACGCATATAAGGCCCTCCCCCGCCCTCCCTTCGGAAAAGCTGACCACGACTCCATTTTGTTGCTCCCAGCCTATAGACAGAAACTAAAACAGGAAGCTCCCGCCCTCAGGTCTGTTCAACGCTGGTCCGACCAATCGGATTCCACGCTTCAAGATTGCTTCCATCACGTGGACTGGGATATGTTCCGCATTGCGTCGAACAACAACATTGACGAATATGCTGATTCGGTGTGCGAGTTCATTAACAAGTGCATCGGTGATGTTGTACCCACAGCGTCTATTTAAATATTCCCCAACCAGAAACCGTGGATTGATGGCAGCATTCGCACAAAACTGAACACGCGAACCACTGCTTTTAATCAGGGCAATGTGACCGGAAACATGACCGAATACAAACAGTGTAGCTATTCCCTCCGCAAGGCAATCAAACAAGCTAAGCGTCAGTATAGAGACAAAGTGGAGTCACAATTCAACGGCTCAGACACGAGAGGTATGTGGCAGGGTCTACAGTCAATCATGGACTACAAAAGAAAACCAGGCCCGTCGCGGATCACGATGCCTTGCTCCCAGACAGACTGAACAACTTTTTTGCTCGCTTTGAGGACAATACAGTGCCACTGACATGGCCCGCTACCAAAACCTGCGGGCTCTCCTTCACTGTAGCCAACGTGAGTAAAACATTTAAACGTGTTAACCCTCGCAAGGCTGCAGGCCCAGACGGCATCCCCGGCCACGTCCTCAGAGCATGCGCAGACCAGCTGGCTGGTGTGTTTACAGACATATTCAATCAATCCCTATCCCAGTCTGCTGTCCCCACATGTTTCAAGAGGGCCACCATTGTTCCTGTTCCCAAGAAAGCTAAGGTAACTGAGCTAAATGACTACCGCCCCGTAGCACTCACTTCCGTCATCATGAAGTGCTTTGAGAGACTAGTCAAGGACCATATCATCTCCACCCTACCTGACGCCCTAGACCCACTCCAATTTGCTTACTGCCACAATAGGTCCACAGACGACGCAATCACCATCACACTGCACACTGCCCTAACCCATCTGGACAAGAGGAATACCTATGTAAGAATGCTGTTCATCGATTATAGCTCAGCATTTAACACCATAGTACCCTCCAAACTCGTCATTAAGCTCGAGACCCTGGGTCTTGACCCCGCCCTGTGCAAATGGGTCCTGGACTTTCTGATGGGCCCCCCAGGTGGTGAGGGTAGGTAACAACATCTCCACCCTGCTGGTCCTCAACACTGGGTCCCCACAAGGGTGCGTTCTCAGCCCTCTACTGTACTCCCTGTTCACCCATGACTGCGTGGCCACGCACACCTCCAACTCAATCATCAAGTTTGCAGACGACACTACAGTGGTAGGCTTGATTACCAACAACGACGAGATGGCCTACAGAGAGGAGGTGAGGGCCCTCGGAGTGTGGTGTAAGGAAAATAGCCTCACACTCAATGTCAACAAAGCAAAGGAGATGATCGTGGACTTCAGGAAACAGCAGAGGGAGCAGCCCCCTATCTACATTGACGGGACAGTAGTGGAGAGGGTGGAGAGTTTTAAGTTCCTCGGCGTACACATCACGGACAAACTGAAATGGTCCACCCACACAGACAGCGTGGTGAAGAAGGCGCATCAGCGCCTCTTCAACCTCAGGAGGCTGAAGAAATTCGGCTTGTCACCAAAAACACTCACAAACTTTTACAGATGCACAATCGGAGCATCCTGTCGGGCTGTATCACCGCCTGGTACAGCAGCTGCTCCGCCCATAACCGGAAGGCTCTCCAGAGGGTAGTGAGGTCTGCACAACGCATCACCGGGGGCAAACTACCTGCCCTCCAGGACATCTACACCACCCGATGTCACAGGAAGGCCAAAAAGATCATCAAGGACAACAACCACCCGAGCTACTGCCTGTTCACCCCGCTATCATCCAGAAGGCGAGGTCAGTACAGGTGCATCAAAGCGGGGACCGAGAGACTGAAAAACAGCTTCTATCTCAAGGCCATCAGACTGTTAAACAGCCATCACTAACATTGAGTGGCTGCTGCCAACATACTGACTCATCTCCACCCACTTTAATAATGGTAAAATTGATGTAATCAATTTTTCACTAGCCACTTTATATTATATAATGTTTACTTACCCTACATTACTCATCTCTTATGTATATACTGTACGCTATACCATCTACTGCATCTTGCCATCTGATGTAATTAAATGTATCACTAGCCACTTTAAGCAATGCCACTTTATATAATGTTCTCATACCCTACATTGCTCATCTCATATGTATATACTGTACTCTATACCATCTACTGCATCTTGCCTATGCCGTTCGGCCATCACTCATTTATATATTTTTATGTACATATTCGTATTCATTCTTTACACTTGTGTGTATAAGGTAGTTGTGAAATTGTTAGATTATATTACTTGTTAGATATTACTGCATGGTCGGAACTAGAAGCACAAGCATTTCGCTACACTTGCATTAACACCTGCTAACCATGTGTATGTGACAAATATATTTGATTTGAAGTGTACTTCATGAGCTGTAACCGAAAAACAACTGGCATTTGGAAAGTTTGAGGTGAGGGAGAAAGTGTGGTGGAACAACTATTGATAGCATTGTTAAGTAATGTTATCTTGCTAGCTGGATCAAATTCTCCATTAGCTAGCCAGAGAGATGTTGAGCAACATTAGCCAACTTAACTGATCAAATAATTGAGTTTATGATGTGAAAATTTGGCTGGCTAATAAAGTCACAGCTAACGTTAGCTAGCTAATGTTACAACATCAGATGAGCTAACGTTAGTAAACCTAACCAATTCGCTACAGTATTAACTGGTATACAACTCCTTGCTGTTCCTCAAGTTATAACGCGTTAGTTGCTTACTGGACCCTGGCAATCTGTGTGAAATGTTAACTAGTTAATGACCTAACTACTATCTGTGAACTAATGTTTTCCCTCTACAGTATGTGGTTAATTTTCAGAATGAGAGAATTAGGTGAAAATGAGGCGTTGCTTGTTAAACAAGTGGATTCAGGGATCAAGTGGAGCTGGTCCTGGCTTAAGCTGGATGCCACTATGGAGGTGAAAGGAACACCACACACACACTTTCCCTCTTTCTCACTTTTTCAATACAGTGGATAGAAAGGGGTATGCCATGTGAATTCTCTGCCTGAAAAATATCAATTATGCCAAGAAAGGGTATCATGCTCTGCTGGCACATTGTAGAATAGATGTCCACAGACAGAAAGTGTACAATGTAATAATGTGCAGTGTAGCCCAAAAATATTGCTTTTGTTGTGTTGAACTGGACAGTAACACTTGTGTGTGAGGGAGGGGCATTATTACATTTTTTTACTCAGTGAATGTTATTTTTGCACACATGTAGCCTTGTGCACTTGATCGATGTCTACTATAGTGGCCACTATAATAGAGCATAAATAGAATGCCTGTTTGTTTCATTCTATTTTTTTCTCCCAAGTGCGATATTTAGATGTGTGTGGTCACAAGCGTTCTATTATAAAGACTGTCATGGCTAACTGCGATATTAGTGTATTGTTTTTTTTCAAGACTTGAGTGTCATTTGCAGTAAAGTCTAGGCAACAAATAACATTGGATTGCTTTCTTTACATTTTTTAACTGTGAGTCAGGTTCACATTAACCACTTTTTATTTTACACACAGAGACTGCTCATGTAGATCATATTCTTTGTTGTTTAATTAGTTAAAATCTGCATTTCCCCTTGTCAGGGATTTTTTGCAAAAAAGTGTCACCTTTTTGGGCCCTCACCAGTTTGGATCCCTGCCTACCTCACTAATGCTCTTGTGGCTGAATGGAAGCAGGTCCCCGCAGCAATGTTCCAACATCTAGTGGAAAGCCTTCCCAGAAAAGTGGAGGCTGTTATAGCAGCAAAGGGGGGACCAACTTTATATTAATGCCCATGATTTTGGAATGAGGTGTTCAACGAGCAGGTGTCCACATACTTTTGGTCATGTAGTGTATGATAAGAGAGAGTATAATGAGTCTGTAGCCTCTAGCCTGCTGGCTGTATTTGTTTGGGTTGACCCTCTCAAGGCGGTCGGCCATTCCCTGTCAGCGACAGTTTATCGTTTCCACAACAAATAATGAAGATCTCATAAAACGAAGAAAAAATATGGCCCTGCAATGACAGCCAAGTGTGTGGCTTAAATATAAAATTAAATGACCTTTCACCTCTGTGTTTATTGATGGCTTTTAATGGCAGCAGGTGTTGTCAGAGGGATAGTTTGACATGTTGTAAATCATTGCACAACCACAGGCTGGGTTAGAGGGACAGTCAGCCCAGATACCTTTTATTCCCTCTGTCCCTTCAACTTCTCCCTCTTATAACAATCACAGCTACGGTGATTTAGGTGTGTGTTGCTCATTCAGGCGAAGTAAGAAATATGAACACTGGACTTGTTTAGGGGGGGCACTTCCTCATCTTTCTCCTTGTCTATGATATTGCCTGAGCCATATCAGCTAGCAGCTCTCTCCAAGGTCATTTCAAGCTGACAAACTACTCCGCCATCTTTATAATGCAACGAGGCCTTGAACCAATATAAACTGGGATTTTTTTTACTGCTGACCTACCAGAACAGCAAATCATTATGCTTAATTGACCCGGGATGAAATGTAGTGTGAAATTTCAGCCCTTGGGTTTTCCAGTCAACCTAAATGAATTACTCAACATTCACTTAGAGGCTCTATGCACACACAAGCGCAAACACACACACACACACACACACACACACACACACACACCACACACACACACACACACACACACACACACACACACACACACACACACACACACACACACACACACACACACACACACACACACACACACACATCACAGATACACAGTGCGCTTCATCACCCCCCAACACAGCTCATCTGCTGCTTTTTAAAGGTGTCACTTCTCATCTCGGCTGCACTAGCTCCACAGAGACAAACACACCTGTCCACTCACACTCACAGAAACACACCGGTGTACACACACACCCCCAGATACTCTATTAGGGTAAGAATAGACGCAGACATGAGGTGCACACAAACAGGGACAATTACATTCCGCACCTCTATAAATGTTTACAGTCAATTATTTGTATTATCATATACACACACACACACACAAACAAACTTTTACTGTACATCTTGACATTCTCTCAGTTACAAACTTATATGCTGGCTCACTCTTCCACTAAGGACTCTTCACACACACTAGGAGCGTGTCATTGGGAGGATGGTGGTGGTGCACAGTGAAGCGTGTAGCGCATCCTCCGGGCTCCATTCCTCATTCACATTGTGTGAGCTCTCCTGTGACCCTGCCTCCTGTGAGTTTGATGAATGTTACACATCTGCCCTCCTGAACCACAGAGACTCTGTCTGAGGGCCCCACTGCCTGGAAAGTAATGTCCACTGTTCTACACACACACACACACACACACACACACACACACACACACACACACACACACACACACACACACACACACACACACACACACACACACACACACACACACACACACGCTCACACTTTACATGTAAGTATGCATACGGTTGGCTACTCGCAGTTACCCACATAAACTTGCTCATACAGAAATCCACAGCCATGTAAATGTATCCCACATATGTATGTGAAAATGTCAACCAAGTTTTAAACTAGCTTACAAACATTTATGTTGGGATTGTGGATTGATAGAATGGCGCCGGAGGGGATGGCCGGCATTCTACGGGCTCCTGACAAATTGTGCTATTTTGTGTGTTTTTGCGCTGATCAAATTATTCTACATTTTTTTACAATGTTTCGGCCGTCGTTTCATATGACCTAAAAGAGCTTCTGGATATCAAAACATAGATTACTAACCTCAATTTGGATGAGGACTTCTATTTTAACAAATCGGAGGCGGACATAATGCTCATCTCAGACCAGGCCCAAATCCCCGTCATTCAGTGGCGGCGGAGGCAGCGCTACAGAGGCTGACGTGCAGGATTTTTAATGCGACGCCATGTGGATAAGTCGCTATTACCCTCTGTTCTATTGGCAAACGTGCAATCACTGCAAAATAAACTGCATGAGCTCCGTTCGATACTATCCTATCAACGTAATCTGAAGAACTGTAATATCCTATGTTTCACAGAGTCGTGGCTGAACAATGACAGAACAGCTGCGTCCGGTAAGCTGAGGGGAGGGGTGTTTCTTTGTCAACAACAGTTGGTGCGCAGTCTCTAATATCAAGGAAGTCTCGAGGACCTGCTCGCCTGAGTTAGAATACCTTATGATAAGCTGTAGACCACGCTATTTACCAAGAGCGTTTTCATCTATATTTTTCGTAACTGTCTATTTACCTCCACAAACTGATGCTGGCACTAAGACCGCACTCAACAGGCAGTATAAGGCCATAAGCAAACAAGAAAATGCTCACCCAGAGTTTATCACATCAGTCTCTGGCTTCATTAATAGGTTAACTGACAACGTAGTCCCCACAGTGACCGTACGTACATATCCTAACCAGAAGCCATGGATTACAGCAACATCCGCACTGAGCTAAAGGCTAGAGCTGACGATTTCAAGGAGCGAGACACAAATCAGGATGCTTATAAGAAATCCTGCTACGCCCTCCGACAAAGCATCAAACAGGCAAAGTGTCAATATAGGACTACGATTGAATCCTACTACACCTGCTCTGACGCTCTTCGGCTGTGGTAGGGCTTGCAAACCATCATGGATTGCAAAGAGAAACCCAGCCGTGAGCTGCCCAGTGATGCGAGCCTACCAGACGAGCTAAATGCCTTCTATGCTCGCACCAAGGCAAGTAACACTGAACAATTCATGATAGCACCAGCTGTTCCGGACGACTGTGTGATCACACTCTCCATAGCCAATGTGAGTATGACATTTAAACAGGTTAACAGTCATAAGACTGCTTGGCCAGATGGATTACCAGGACGTATACTCAAAGCAAGCACTGAACAGCTAGCAAGTGTCTTCACTGACATTTTTATCCTCTCCCTGACCCAGTCTGTAATACTCACATGTTTCAAGCAGACCACCATAGTCCCCGTGACCAAGAACGCCAAGGTAACCTGTCTAAATGACTATTGCCCCATAATAGCATTCACATCTGTCGCTATGAAATGCTTTAAATGGCTGGTCATGGCTCACATCAACACCATTATCCCAGACACCCTGGGCCCACTCCAATTCACATACCGCCCCAACAGATCCACAGAAGCAATCTCTATTTCCCTTTCCCACCTGGACAAAAGGAACACCGACATGAGAATCCTGTTCATTAACTACAGCTCAGCATTCAACACCATAGTGCCCTTCAAGCTCATCACTAAGCTAAAGGACCCTGGGATTAAACACTTCCCTCTGCAATTGGATACTGGACTTTCTTACAGGCCACCCCCAACAGTGACCCTCAACACAGGGGCCCCTCAAGGGTGCGTGCTTAGCCCCCTCCTGTACTCCCTGTTCACCCAGCCTGTGTGGCTGCACATGACTCCAACACTGTTATTAAGTTTGCTGACAACGAGACGGTGGTAGTCCTGATCACCGACAACGATGAGACAGCCCTACAGGGAGGAGGTCAGGGACCTGGCAGTGTGGTGCCAAGACAACAACCTCTCCATTAGTGTCAGCAAGACAAAGGAGCTGATCGTGGACTACAGGAAACAAAGAGCTGAGCATGCCCCCATTCACAGTTCCACGGTGTCCACATCACTAAGGATCTGTCATGGTCCAAAACAAACCAACACAGTCGTGAAGAGGGCACGACAATGCCCCTTTCCCCTCAGGAGGCTGAAAAGATTTGGCATGGGCCTTCAGATCCTCAAAATGTTATGCATCTGCACCATTGAGAGCATCTTCAAGACTGGGCATTCAACTGAGACTGCTCTTCTCTGTGTCACGGAGGCTCTCCGCACTGCTAAAGCTAACTCTCTCTCCTCTGCTCTCATCCTTCTAGACCTATCTGCTGCCTTTGATACTGTGAACCATCAGATCCTCCTCTCCACCCTCTCCGAGTTGGGCATCTCCGGCGCGGCCCACGCTTGGATTGCGTCCTACCTGACAGGTCGCTCCTACCAGGTGGCGTGGCGAGAATCTGTCTCCGCACCATGCGCTCTCACCACTGGTGTCCCCCAGGGCTCTGTTCTAGGCCCTCTCCTATTCTCGCTATACACCAAGTCACTTGGCTCTGTCATATCCTCACATGGTCTCTCCTATCATTGCTATGCAGACGACACACAATTAATCTTCTCCTTTCCCCCTTCTGATAACCAGGCGGCGAATCGCATCTCTGCATGTCTGTCAGACATATCAGTGTGGATGACGGATCACCACCTCAAGCTGAACCTCGGCAAGACGGAGCTGCTCTTCCTCCCGGGGAAGGACTGCCCGTTCCATGATCTCGCCATCACGGTTGACAACTCCCTTGTGTCCTCCTCCCAGAGTGCTAAGAACCTTGGCGTGATCCTGGACAACACCCTGTCGTTCTCCACTAACATCAAGGCGGTGACCCGATCCTGTAGGTTCATGCTCTACAACATTCGCAGAGTACGACCCTGCCTCACACAGGAAGCGGCGCAGGTCCTAATCCAGGCACTTGTCATCTCCCGTCTGGATTACTGCAACTCGCTGTTGGCTGGGCTCCCTGCCTGTGCCATTAAACCCCTACAACTCATCCAGAACGCCGCAGCCCGTCTGGTGTTCAACCTTCCCAAGTTCTCTCATGTCACCCCGCTCCTCCGCTCTCTCCACTGGCTTCCAGTTGAAGCTCGCATCCGCTACAAGACCATGGTGATTGCCTACGGAGCTGTGAAGGGAACGGCACCTCCATACCTTCAGGCTCTGATCAGGCCCTACACCCAAACAAGGGCACTGCGTTCATCCACCTCTGGCCTGCTGGCCCCCCTACCTCTGAGGAAGCACAGTTCCCGCTCAGCCCAGTCAAAACTGTTCGCTGCTCTGGCACCCCAATGGTGGAACAAGCTCCCTCACGACGCCAGGACAGCGGAGTCAATCACCACCTTCCGGAGACACCTGAAACCCCACCTCTTTAAGGAATACCTAGGATAGGATAAAGTAATCCTTCTAACCCCCCCCCCCCCCCCCCCCCCTTAAAAGATTTAGATGCACTATTGTAAAGTGGTTGTTCCACTGGATATCATAAGGTGAATGCACCAATTTGTAAGTCGCTCTGGATAAGAGCGTCTGCTAAATGACTTAAATGTAAATGTAAATCTTAACTGGCTGCATCACCGCTTGGTATGGCAACTGCTCCCTGTCATCCAGAACCTCTATACCAGGCGGTGTCAGAGGAAGGCCCTAAAAATTGTCAAAGACTCCAGCCACCCAAGTCAGTCTGTTCTCTCTGCTACCGCACGGCAAGCGGTACCGGAGCGCCAAGCCTAGGACCAAAAGGCTCCTGAAAAGCTTCTACCCCAAAGCCATAAGACTGCTGAACAGTTAAACGGCTACCCGGACTTTCTACTTTTCACCCCTACCTACATGTACATAGTACTTCAATCAGTCACCTAACCAAACCTATATGTACATATTACCTCAATCAATCACCGCAACTTCCTCGTACCCCAGTACACTGACTCGGTACCGGTACTCCTTGTATATAGCTTGAATAAAGCCTCATAATTGTTATTTTATTTTGATCTATTTGTTAATTTTCTTACTTTAACTGCATTATTGTGAAAGGACTCGTAAGTAAGCATTTCACAGTAAAGTCTACACTTGTTGTAATTGGTGCATGTGACAACTCAAATTTGATTTGATGGATATGTTTGTATTCCACTGGTAAGACACCACTCCTCTGACAATTCTCCCTCACCTACCCTCTGTTTGGCTGGTTGCTTGGTTTTAACACTGTCCTAGATGGTGATTCCATTCACTCTATTGTTACATGCCATGTAATGTTATTGTGAAGCTAGCTTTATAACTACTGACAGTATCACAAAGGCAGTGTAGAGGACCTCATCAGACTATATCTGATATGTGTTCTGTTGAGGGTGTCAATTTACCACCGAATGAACATGCTCTGGTATGTTCCTGCTAGCTGCCAGTCAGTCAGGAAGGGGCAGGGTCTGTATGTATCCTGCAGGGTTGCCCAGATACCTGTCCGTCGCTCAGGGAGCCAGCGATGCCGATGCCCCTGCTACCTGCTCATCTCCCAGATAATTAATGTGTACAAGGAGCTGCTAATTGCACTTCTCACTAATGATTTATGGGATTTGGGAAGGGGGGAGAGGAGGGGGGATGGAGTGGGGGTGTACGTCTGTGCTGGTGCAGTCAGAGGGAGTGCAGCTGGGAGACGGGACATGATTGATGAAGACTGTTTGGATCTGCTGTCAGCGTAGAGCGACAGAGACAGACCCACACCCTCGGCAGCAAACTAGGGGCTGCGATAGGACAGGGATGGCTCTGGAATAGCCAGGTCAGAGACGCACACATAAGCACTGGTCAGCTGTTCTCACACACTTGCCTTCATGTACCACCACACTGTTCATGACACTTGTGCAGTATGCGGGCAAAGGCACAAATCCACACGTCGAAAAAGGAGAGAAACGAAGCTACCACAATTATTATCTAACACTTACTCATGCATGCAGGCGCCTCACACACACTCACACACTCATAGTTATTCACTCAGTGAGTGATGACTGACATAGTGGATATTACTTTCTGTAAAGAAATAAACCCTTTATCACTCACTCTCTCCCTCCCTTCTCCCCCCCTCCCCCCTCTCTCTCTCTTCACAGTTTTTACAGTTTGACAGTGAGCTGTCCTGTTTCAAGGAACGGCTGCACGAGCTGGAGATCTCCTTTCCTCCCAGGTATGAAATCCTCTCAATGTTTCCTTATGAATCAATGTCTGTGAACCATACCGATTCAACTCAATCACTCCTGTTATTTAATAGGGGATTATAAACAAATGTTGTACTCTTGGTCATTGGATTTCTTGTACCACTCCATACTGACTAATGTGGTCTTTTAAAAAGACAGTTATTCCATAATGTTATGGTACAAGAGCCAAAAATCACCAATTAAATCAATAATGGTCTTCCAGGGATGTAACTATCTATTACACTGCACAGTAATTGGTGCCTATATTGGTACTTAGCTATTACTGTCTATTATCCTGTATATTACCTACTTCCCCTGTCTATAACCCCATAAAGTGCCTACTCTCTCACCTTCACTATCATTGCCCCTGAAATGGCAGTCCTGACTCTTATACCCTTCACATCTCACTCTAACCATGTGCAAGTTACAGTAGCTACGATACATAGTTATCCAGGACTCAGTCAACAGTGTAGGGTACCGAAAAATGGAATAACTTTTTTGGAAGTACACATTCTATCCATTGGTAAGAGTGGGTTATGAAAAGAAAGGGACCTTCCTACTAACCTCACTACAGCACCACATCTTTGAAGAGCAAAGTAAATCAGCAGTGTACTAGAGGCTGATGTTTTGGTCCATTTAGGGTATGGGGGCCTTAACATTACTCACTCATCCCTCTTGGCCCAAATGGCTTTGTCTATGCCAAATATATGTTTGATGGTTATCAATTGTTTAGTATGATTGGATGTGCTCCTAAAATGCTCCCCTGGGTGTGTGTACGTGTATTTGGTTGCATGTGCACGTGTCTGTTCTTGCTTGTGTGTGTGTGTGTGTGTGTGTGTGTGTGTGTGGTGTGTGTGTGTGTGTGTGTGTGTGTGTGTGTGTGTGGTGTGTGTGTGTGTGTGTGTGGGTGTGTGTGTGTGTGTGTGTGGTGTGTGTGTGTGTGAGGTGGCCTGCATTGATATTCCATCACGGTGGGAGTTGGGGGACATTGGGGCGGGGGTCCTGCTACTCTGTCTCCTCTTCCTCAAACAAATGCATTTGCAATTAGCCCTTTCAGAGGAGAGGGAGGGAAAACACACACCCGGCCTGCATCGAAATATGTCTCGGCGCTGGCGCGATAATGGTGCTTGACCTTTGCCGACAGTTGTGACTCAATCAGTGCAGATAATGAAACGCTGTAATCAAACAATAATTACTTGATAAACTGCTCTAGTGGCGGGCAAGGGGCGGGGCAGGCAGGGAGTGTGTGCATGTCAAGGTCCTGGCAGTCACTGTTTTTAAATGACTCTGTCTCTTAATCAGGGACCCCATTTACATCGCTTTGCATAAGTGACGGCTGGATTTATTGTCCTTTTACACTCTGTGACTTTTGCGCCTATCTATCCATAATATAATATTGAATCATCGTTTCCCTGCCAGGTGAATGAACAGGCTGCTGTGAAAGAATACAAATGATTTCCACCTATGTGGAAACATGATTCATCAAATTGATGAGACCTCGGCACAGCATCGGAAATGTTATTTGATCCACTCAGTGTCTGATACAAGCCACGTCATTGTAAGTGGTGTAATGAGTAGAAATGGCATAGTTAAACTTAAACAACCCCTCCTCCCATTCACATAACACACACTTGCACCAACAGACACACACACACACACAGCGTGTACATACTCCCCCCTCCCCCTGTCAGAGCTCCCTTGTGCTCCATGAGCAATCAAGCAGTCAAAGATTGTTCTCCATCACATAGCCTGCTCCGGACCAGCCCCTCACCATCTGTGAGGTTATTACTCCCCTTAACACAGGCCATCAGAGGCCCTCTATACACACACACATGCTCGCTTGCATTCAATCGATAAGTCAATACTGGTCACTCGTGTTTAATCTATCAATGAATCCTGCATGTTGTAGTCTGTCCACTTGTGAAATTGAGTGGAAAACCGTAGCCTAGACGTCGCTGTATTTTAGGAAATTGAGCATGTTGCCAGGTATAAAGATGTCATCAAACCCGCCATTATTTTTGTTTAGAGATCAGGGCCTGTATTCTCAAAGAGTCTCAGAGTAGGAGTGCTGATTATAGGATCAGTTTTGTCTTTTTAGATCATAATGAGTAAGATTGTATGGACAGGGGGGACCTGATCCTAAATCAGTATTCTTACTCTGAGACGCTTTATGAATACAGGGCAAGAACTGTAGGTATAAGGTTGTGAAAATGTGTAACAGCGAAAAATGATGATCCTCTCTCACCCTCAACCAGTCTGCAGTAAAAGACCAAACACTCCAAACTGGAGGTTCCATTCCATTTCTTGAATAAGACACTATAGTGTTATTGAGACTATACGTTATTTCATTGTCTGTCCCATACATACTCGCGCGTCGTGTTTGCATTTATGGAATGTGCAACAAGCTGTAAATTCATATTGCTCACCTTCAAGAAGTTGTCTGTCAAAGTTGGCCGTGACATGTCTAAGCACTCGGCCATCGGGGTGTGGAATTTGGCCGCAGCCCGCGAGAGTTGTACCTGGTGCCAGCTGGCTGCCGCACGCTAATAGGCTAAGCGGTATACCATTCATACAGGAGTGCACACACACGTTTTTTAAAAGGCGATGTCTGTTGGAGTTTGGTAGTTGGGAATGAGGCGCAGTCTGTCAATTGGAAACCAATCACATATGATCTAACTAGTAAGCGCCATCCATTCCATTAACGCTCTTCTGAGCATTTTCAAGAAAGGTTCTTGTGCAAAGGTTGACTATCATCTTTGTAACAAATGACAGCATGGCCCCAAGACTGAAACTAACTGAATGGTATAATTACAATTTTACATTTGATTCAGTTTGCTGGAGTAGCATAACTACGGTAATCTCCCTTAAAACATATAAGGAGGTTGAGTAACTTATGTTATTCATATATTTCTATTGATTTAGGAGAAGGCTTTTAGTACTGCCCGTTATCAAATTTATTTGCCCTTTTTTTGTCTAAGATCGATGCAAAAATGTAATTTAAACCCTGGCTGGGGGTAAATTCAGTAAAACAATGAGAGAGTAGGGGAATAATTTATTCCTGCTTTAACCAGGTTACCCTGAATGGGTTCTGAGGGGATTTTCAGCGTCATCAGACAGACTGCGGTTCTATCTCCATACGGCCCCAAGAGTCCGCTACACAGAAAGAGATATGGAGGAGGTGGAAGGGGAGATGGAGAGGTGAGAGCGGAGAGAGAGAAATATGGGAAATCGCTTGAGCTAGAAAGGATAACTACAGCCCCATGCGTCTGTGTTTGCCCAGTCTAGACAGGGCGGGAGAAGCGCGGAGTAGTGGAGAGGGGCGAATCGGCCAGGAGGTCATGAGCTGAGGAGGGGCAGGGTGGGTGAGGAGGGCGGCTGATAAACAGTTGTCTCTTCACCGTTTGGTGTTTAACAGGAAGCCGGGAGCGCCCCGGGACCAACCTTGGCAAGTTAGCATACATTTTCCAAACATGGCGGGTCTATGAGGATGGGCCGAAGAGTGACTTCCCCCCTGGGAAAATACACAGCATTTACAGTGCAGGGGGAAGAAAACCTTGAGAAAAACAAATTACCTGTGCGGTTGGCCATTAGTTTAGGGAGGAAAATAGCATTTGGTCCAATGACATAAGTGTTGATCTGCCAAATCTCCAGGACATGCTCTCAAAACACTAATCCATCCCTTGTCCCTTCAATAAAGACAGAAAACAAGTTTTAGTTGAAAACAAGCAACTGAATGCTTTGCATTATAATTTATGGCCATCTTAGATTTTCCAAGAGTTCACCAATGGATAACAGCACTTTACTGAGTGTAATGTTTCTTCATTGAATAGTTGAATTTGTGAATGTGTCATTAAGGCCATTGGGAAACAGTTCTTAGAACAATGACTCTCCTTTTTTAATTTTTTATTCGATTTTTTTATTTCGTGCTATCCAATTGATAGTTAGTCTTGTCCCATCGCTGCAACTCCCGTACGGACTCAGGAGAGGCGAAGGTCAAGAGCCATGCCTTCCGAAACACGACCCTGCCAAACCGCACTGCTTCTTGACACACTGCTCGCTTAACCTGGAAGCCAGCCGCACCAATGTGTTCTAGGAAACACTGTACAGCTGATGGCACAAGTCAGCGTGGATGCGCCCGGCCCGCCACAAGGAGTCACTAGAGCTCGATGGGACAAGGACATCCCGGCCGGCCAAACCCTCCCCTAACCCGGACAAAGCTGGACCAGTTATGCGCCACCTCATGGGTCTCCCGGTTGCAGCCTTCTGCGACACAGCCCGGGATCAAACCCGGTCCGTAGTAACTCCTTTAGCACTGGGATGCAGTGCCTTAGACAGCTATGTCACTTGGGAGGCCCTACACTGGCTCTCCAACTCTCCCTGCAGAATGAGGAAGACATTGAGATCCCGCCCCCTGGGCATCTTAAGAGTGATGTCACTGTGTGTGTATGTGTGTGCGTGCGTGTGTCTGATGGCAAGCCAAGTGAAGGACATTCTTGTTCTAGCTCCTCTCCTCCTCTGAAAGGTTCTCCTATACTCCGTCGGAGGCGCGTGACTCAGTTTATGAAGTACCACAGATGTTCGTTAACTACTGTAAGAGAGGGATTCTAAGGCACGCACACACAGCTGGTATTATTCGCTGGAGTGTAGAGGAGATTGAGCGTTATCATCAGCTGAGGAGGAACATTGTTTCACACTCAACACATCAATCATTCTAACTGCTGGTGAGCCATAAAAAAAATGACGAGGGGCTTTTGTTGTATGATGATAGCTGGTCATTTCCAATGGCCATGTGTCTGTGTGCTTCTTTGCTGCGCTGATGCTTTCAATGGGATTAGAGGGAGCCTTTGTTTAAACTCCTCTGGTACATATAGGGGTTAAATAGACGCTCAAGACTTTCTCTTGAGTGAAAGGGGGGGCTGCAGAATAGATGCAGCTCTTTACACATACAGAACCTCTTGGACAGAGTGTAGCAGTCTGTCCAATACACACACACACACACACACACACACACACACACACACACACCACACACACACACACACACACACACACACACACACACACACACACACACACACACACACACACACACACACACACACACACAACATGTGAACACACACACACACACACACACACACACACACAACATGTGAACACACACACAACCTCTGAGCAACCTGTGGCATTTGACACAGTGTTTGTGTTGGGCCAATGTTGTGGCGGAGAGCTCCCCAACCCTGAAATGTGGAGCAAACATTCAGGGAGATTTATTGATAGCAGTTTGTGTGGCTGATCTTTGTGAATGAAAATGGAGGTGTCTCTCTTCTTTTCCTGCTCCCGGCCTTGTTTTGCCAAGTCTCCCCTGACAACGGTAAACAAATATGGTTGAGCGGGAGAGGTATCATTACATTTCTCATTTTTTTACATTTTCCAGTGAAATTAAAATAACCTGACAGCTCCGCCAATCTCTGCGTCCGTACAGCCCCGTAACACTGAGTCATGTGAACTTATCCCCATGATGCCCCTCCTGACCTCTGCCCTTGTGTCATTAATACTCTAACAACTCTTATCTCTAGCTCCCTGACGATATTCACTAGTTTATATTGCCCTCGTTAAATATGTTTGGCTTGTCACTTATTTGGCTTTTCACATATTGGTCATTATGTAGAACAAGATAATGGCATTTGGCCAGGAGATAGGAAATGTGGAACAGGATGGAACAGGGGCCTGGCCTGTATGACGCTCACCAGTGCTGTCTGACTGCAGCCTGGGGATAAAGGCTCTCAACTGGCCTGGTGAGGCTGAGTGATACCAGACCTGGGTTCAAATACTATTTTAATTCATTTAAAATACACTGCTCAAAAAAATAAAGGGAACACTTAAACAACACATCCTAGATCTGAATGAAAGAAATCATCTTATTAAATACTTTTTTCTTCACATAGTTGAATGTGCTGACAACAAAATCACACAAAAATAATCAATTGAAATCCAATTTATCAACCCATGGAGGTCTGGATTTGGAGTCACACTCAAAATTAAAGTGCAAAACCACACTACAGGCTGATCCAACTTTGATGTAATGTCCTTAAAACAAGTCAAAATGAGGCTCAGTAGTGTGTGTGGCCTCCACGTGCCTGTATGAACTCCCTACAACGCCTGGGCATGCTCCTGATGAGGTGGCGGATGGTCTCCTGAGGGATCTCCTCCCAGACCTGGACTAAAGCATCCGCCAACTCCTGGACAGTCTGTGGTGCAACGTGGCGTTGGTGGATGGAGCGAGACATGATGTCCCAGATGTGCTCAATTGGATTCAGGTCTGGGGAACGGGCGGGCCAGTCCATAGCATCAATGCCTTCCTCTTGCAGGAACTGCTGACACACTCCAGCCACATGAGGTCTAGCATTGTCTTGCATTAGGAGGAACCCAGGGCCAACCGCACCAGCATATGGTCTCACAAGGGGTCTAAGGATCTCATCTCGGTACCTAATGGCAGTCAGGCTACCACTGGCGAGCACATGGAGGGCTGTGCAGCCCCCCAAAGAAATGCCACCCCACACCATGACTGACCCACCGCCAAACCGGTCATGCTGGAGGATGTTGCAGGCAGAAGAACTTTCTCCACGGCGTCTCCAGACTCTGTCACGTCTGTCACGTGGTCAGTGTGAACCTGCTTTCATCTGTGAAGAGCACAGGGCGCCAGTGGCGAATTTGCCAATCTTGGTGTTCTCTGGCAAATGCCAAATGTCCTGCACGGTGTTGGGCTGTAAGCACAACCCCCACCTGTGGACGTCGAGCCCTCATACCACCCTCATGGAGTCTGTTTCTGACCGTTTGAGCAGACACATGCACATTTGTGGCCTGCTGGAGGTCATTTTGCAGGGCTCTGGCAGTGCTTCTCCTGCTCCTCCTTGCACAAAGGCGGAGGTAGCGGTCCTGCTGCTGGGTTGTTGCCCTCCTACGGCCTCTTCCACGTCTCCTGATGTACTGGCCTGTCTCCTGGTAGCGCCTCCATGCTCTGGACACTACGCTGACAGACACAGCAAACCTTCTAGCCACAGCTCGCATTGATGTGCCATCCTGGATGAGCTGCACTACCTGAGCCACTTGTGTGGGTTGTAGACTCCGTCTCATGCTACCACTAGAGTGAAAGCACCGCCAGCATTCAAAAGTGACCAAAACATCAGCCAGGAAGCATAGGAACTGAGAAGTGGTCTGTGGTCTGCACTTGCAAAACCACTCCTTTATTGGGGGTGTCTTGCTTATTGCCTATAATTTCCACCTGTTGTCTATTCCATTTGCACAACAGCATGTGAAATTTATTGTCAATCACTGTTGCTTCCTAAGTGGACAGTTTGATTTCACAGAAGTGTGATTGACTTGGAGTTACATTGTGTTGTTTAAATGTTCCCTTTATTTTTTTGAGCAGTATACTTTATCTGGGCTTGATTGAGCTGGTCTGGTGCAGTGGAACCGATAGAATACTTGCAAAAGTGCAAAGCCCACCCATCTGGCACTCCAGGACTAGAGCAAACGCTTCAAGTATTTGAAAGATTTCTAATAGTATTTGAACCCAGGTCTGACTGATACACTAGGTTTTACCTCGCCAATCCTCTGTACTACCCAAACACACGACTGACACTTATTGGAAAAACCTATGAGTCATATTCCAGCAGGCAGTCAAACATTAAACCCCACATGAAGAATGAGTAATGGTGTAGTGGCTTTGAGAGAAGTCCCCGTGTTGAAGTCAGTTCATTTTTCATATGCGGTTATAGCCCTACACACTGCACATTTGACCACATCATTTACAATGCTTTCCACCATTATGAATACATATTATTCACAATGCATTATACATTACACACAGCCACCGGTGGTTCATAGAAACTAAACTGTTTAGGTAGCTGAGCCAAGCATGGGCGCCTGACTTTGTCTGGAAATAGGGGTGCAGAAGCTTGGGAGGGTGAGGTTTTTGACTTTTTTTTTGCGCCGTTGTTTGGAGCATTGTCACCATGAAATTTTTTTTTTATTGACTTGTCTCAGCATCGTACATACTTGATGCAAAGTGGGTGGAAAAGGCATATTTGGTCAATATTACTTACCCGGCACCAGGATAAAGTGACTAAGGGAGCAGTTGGAGTCGGTGAGGGGACACAATTTTGGGGGGTTACTGCATTGGAATTATATTGAATTCTACCTATATCACTCTATACCACCACAATAAACATAAAGTTCAAATGCCGAGACCATTGAGTGATTTTGAAGTGACAGGTTGGCGTGAAATCTGTAGCCCATCTTTGGTGCGCTGTACCGGCACAATGAACAGTGCCCTACACACTAAAGCAAGGCCTATTTAGCAGTAAATATAGACTATGTAACAGGTGAATTACCCTATGTGAATGAAGCAGTACACACAGCTGTCTTATACAAATAATGCAAACTAAATTCTGAAAGTAGTAGCCTAGTTATTCATGCAAAACAAAATACTGAATAGCAGTTTGGCTTAGAACACCAACACAACTGCGAATGAGAAGGAATGAATGTGAACAGATCAAAACACCGGTAGGCATACTATAGGGCTATAAACCAAATATCAGATCGATAAAGGCATGGCACAATCTATATTTTGGCTAGTTACATTAACAGTAAACAAACACAGTAAACAAAAGGAAAATACAAACAGCCTACTACAGCAAGATGCAGCCATGCACAGCTGTCTTGCCAAATAAACAGGCCTATAGACCCACTTCAAACATGAAACATCATGCAGCTCTTGAGTTCACGCAAAACTTTGCAATATGGCACAATACACTTATTTTTCTCAAATGCGACCCACCCATGTGATCAATTAAGCAATGCCGACCGACCATAAACACGGTTCCAAAACGTACAATTCCATTTACAACCATGAAAAGCAGTATGCTACTAAGGAAGCCTACATTCTATTTCTATGGTTATCTATTTCTACAATGAAACATACCGATATGTAGCTATACCCAGGGGCGTCATTTGGGTTCTTGCATTGGAATCATGTTGAATTCTGCTTATATCACGCTGTACCACAATAAACATAAGGTCAAATGCCGAGACCATTGCTTTTGACCAGGAAGGCACAGGTTGTCGCGATATCTTCGTTGCGCTCTATCAGCACCATAGACAGCGCCCTACACACTAAAAAAGGCCATTTTGGCAATGAAAATATAGTCTGGCTAAAGAAGTCATTTTGCCATTCCGTACCCTAGGTGTTTGCAGAAAATGACACCACTGGCTATGCCACCAAGATTTTGATCAAAAACCAACCAGCTAGATTTTCTTACCTTTTCAGAAGAGTTGAACTTTCTGAGTAATCGATAATTCCATTCTCCCCGAAATCTTCTTTTAAGGTCCCCCTCAAATGCCAGTTGGATTAGTTGAGCTTTCCTTGGGTGTAGAATGTTTTGTCTGTGCTGACTGATCACGTTTGTCAAAGTGGAAAAATAGTTCTTGCCCAGCTGCCTGTCATTAACAAGTGTTGACACCTCAGTTTCCATAGCACTCCGAACTTGTTTTCTTTTTACAGTGCAATGTATTTCAAATGCTCCTTGCTTGATGTTGGCCTTCCGAATCTTTTGCTTGCTTCCAGTCAGAATATCTGCCTTGGATGAAGGCTTTGTCTGCATTAGCATTGGACCCAATACAGAACTTTTGACATGGGAACCAAAATTCTGCATCTGCAGTAACCGAGTATTGCAGCCACTCTGGTCATATGAACCAGTTGCTCTTACATTGACATTGTTGGACAGAAAACCTGTGACTAGGGTAGAATTCTAGGCTAACCTGGGCTTGCTGTCTCTGTTCCAAGATCGTCAGGAACAGTCGGAGGTGGAGGGGAATGTGGAGCCATTATCCTGGCGGCACTTGTGGAAGGGGGGTAAGCTCTTCACAGAGAGCTAGCTGGAGCTCGGCAGCATCATCGCTGCTGGGCTTGCTGGCGGCCTCTGTGTGGTTTGGTTTCTGATATCCATTGTGGCAGATTAGCTGGTTAGAGCTAAATACTCTAGGCTAATAACATTAACGCCTTTTACAGCTAGCTAAGAAGCTAACTAAACTCTGTAGTGGTGAATTGGGTGAAGCAGCTTCAACTGTAAACTTGACCCATTCCTTATAAATCAAAAATGAAGGTGGCATTTTTACGTTATTCACATAGCCTACCACAAACGAACAGTGCTTTTTATGGAAACCCGAAGGAGTCATACCTAACCATCCGGTGGCTTTTTATAGGCCCGCTACACACACACACACACACACACACGCCAGGCGACAGGCAGCAGCGATACAGATTTCGTGGCAACCTGTCATGCAATCTTTTGAACTTTTTTGTTATTTTTATAGAGGGACATGAAAAAAATGAGGTGGCAAATGTTTCAACTGAGAGGGATAAGTCCCCTTTTGCCCCCTCATGGAGCCGGGCCCATAATCAGAACTGTTTTATCCAGACACAAATATCCTGTGTTTTTTCATTTGGTGCGTAGTCACATACAGACACTGTCACTGTTACTTTTATAGCTGAATGAAAACATTTTAACAATGTGATTTAACCGATTGAAGTTGGGAAAATATAGTCGCAAAAATGCTGAATGTTGTTAAATGCCTGTAAACCGCTTGGGGAGGAAAATTATTTCAGATTTAATCATGTAATATTAGGCCTACTGAGTATTTCTCACTATCTACTTGCGAGAGCTACTCATTGACAGCCCGCGAGCTACCAGACATGCAGTTTTCTGCTAAGGTGCAACCTTTGGTAGGCTGATGGACGGCTACTCATAGTCAAAGTTTGCGCTACAGCGAAGCCAAATCAGAGATGCCCATGCTCATCATGGTTCTTACATGGAAAGTGAAACGATACAATGAATTTGCTCGTGGTGAACACAGGTCAAATTATACAGTAACAACAACACCCCTGGACCAACACCATCGGACAACGATACGAATATATTTGCAGGTGCTTTTTCATTTTAAACATCAGTGGTGCGACACGTGTTTTCTAACCGCACTGAACCAAAACAGTGTTGCCAGGAGCAACGCAAAACGTTGAGTGGACAAAGACATTCGTCTTGAGGTGACTGGGGAGAGGGTGCAAAATGCAACTTGTTAATGATTATGTCATATGTAAAATGGACACATCTATGTTAATGCAGACTAGCTCAAAACGTTGCTAGACATTGAAATGGAGGAAAAAAATGAGTTGCCCCTTACAGACTCCAAGACATAATCCATTCTGAGATCACGCTCAAACATTGCAAACTCAAATTTGTCCCTATCATCTCACAACTTATTTCAGTCTGGCGCCTGGTTGGTAACTGTTTGTCTTGTTCAGTATTGTCACTTGTTTCTCTGTCCATGTGTTCCTGTTTTGTGTACCTTATTAAAAAATAATAAAAACATTTGATCACAAAAAAAAACTAAAGGAATACACTGAAAATGAGAAATTACCCAATGGATCATGGTAATTTTCTGGTAAAAAAAAAGTGTGTGGGGGGGGGGGGGGGTGCAAAAATGTTTGCTCCCCTATTTTGAAACTGGGGGTGCAGCGGCTCCATTTGAGAGCCAGGTGCACTACCACCACAGTAGCCTGCCTGAGGGACAGAAGTTTGGCCAACGGACTGGTGCTCGTGCATGTGCTTGCATGCGCAGGATCTGTCTCACAGTGAGCATGGGACACTGTCATACACACAGGTGGGAGATTTGTTGAGTTTATCAGCTCGGCCCCATTAATTAGTGTAATTAGTCTTGCTGCGGGCTTTAAGTGCCCGATAGGAGCTCCGGCCCGTACGCCCACTCGCCCCGTTTGCTTTCAGATAAGTTTGTGAGCGCCTTAATCGAACACATTAATCACACAGCACTCCCCAAAGCCGCCACTCCGGTGTTTGCTGTTGCATTAGGACCTGTTATCTCAATTGGGGCCATTGGAGGGTGGGGTGAGAAAGGAAGAGGAAGAGAAGGGCAAGACTGCCTGCACAGTTATCGTTTAATCGCCATTGTTGAGTATTGTTAATCATTTTATACGATGATTAAGAATCTTTTAAGATTGCTATTTTATCATCAAAAACAGTGATATCAGTTTTGTTTTTTAATGTGCACCACAGCAATTTGCTATGAGAGGTTGAATACTCCATTATGTTTCCCTTATAATATAGAGATAACGTAGTAATTTAGAGGCAGTTCACTGTATGGACTAAATGAAGAGTCTGTAGCTAGGCCACCCCTGAAGATGGCTTGATCCCGAGCCACTTTGATGACTTTGCTCTTTTCCTCCAGCACTCTGTTTTTCTCTCTGAGCCCTCTTTATCCCATCTCTTCTTTATCTCTCTGAAATACTTTCATCCTGTGGATCCATCCTTCATCCCTTCTTTAGCATACCAAAACCTGCTCCATTTCCACATGCTTAAAGTGCCATTCATGCTAATTGGAGGCTGTGTGCTCTGTAAGGAGCCTGTAAGGAGCCCTCTGCAGGCCTATTTGTTCACCCAGCGGGGGGTGCTGTGTGCTGGCCGGATGTGGGTACCTCTCCTCCCCTATTCCCACCCCCCCGCCGCTGTCCCATAGTTCTCAGTCTGTGTGTCTCACTGGTCGTCATGGCACAACTGTAACATTGCCTCCTGTGCTGTGGCAGCTGTCCCAGTGCATTGTGTATGTGTGCGAGCGTGTGCACGTATGCGTGTGTGCGTCAGGGGGTATTTACCAGGCCTCTGTTTGCCCAGTTGGTTCCCTGCCTGGCTGCCTGAGAGTAACACACTCTGCCTTCATGGCTGCCATGTGACAGTGTATGTTGGCCTGCCTTGCACATCATGGCTGATTGGCCTAAGAAGGTGCCTGTGTGTGTACTCACAGCCACCGGTTAGCTAGGTAAATGTGTCTTATAGGATGTGTTAAATGTGTTAACAGGACAAAAATATTTAATCAGATGGACCCATCTGACTGACTGATTGGAGAATACTAGGAGGGGTCTCCAAGTCATTACATTATAGTGAAACACCCTCATATGCATGCACACACATACACACACACACACACAGGAAGGTGCGCGCGCACACAGAAACAGAATAATCACACATGACATTTACAGTATGTAATCCCAGATACACTTTTACTTTCAAGTCTTATTATGTCTTCACCCAAGCTTCTTGACAATAGTGCTTTGGATAATATAGGACGGCTGTGGTTATTTTGTCATTAGTTTTACTGGCCCCGGGCGAACGCGTGTTGTGTTACGCGACGGTGAGCCCAGTGTGTAGCACTGAAGGAACAAATTGGATCGGTATTACAGTATGTTAACCCGGTCCTATCCTGATGAGCCCCGCAAACAAATTGGATTGGTGGCATGTAAATCTGATGCAGTTTGATGAGCTGGAGGGCCAAATTGAATTTTCAACAATGTAAATCTGTATCGGTTCGATGGGTTTCCCGGCGGGCCCGGGCTACTTAAATCATCCGATTGTTCCTCCTGTTACCAGATACAATCTCACTTGGCCATTTGCCACAGCACTAATCTCTTTTTGATGGCTGCATAAGGATGTAGCTGCTGTACATTTCTGAGAGAGAGAACACGGAGACTGAAACTCCCTCTGCTCTGGCTCTTTCTCTTTTCTCTCTCTTTTTCTACCTCTTTCTCTCTCTATATATCACACTCGCATACTCACTCGGCTTCTTCCGCAGCAAGATCTTCAGACCCTGTACAGTTGGCATGGATTTTTCCTCACAAGATTGCTCTGATTGAGCCATCCTTCCATGTGTGTTCACTCAAAAGATTATTTCCAGAAAGTCAAAGCTGTGTATCTAATTGGATTCAGTGTTTTCTCCTTTTCTGTGCTTTAGCCCCAAACTTAGAAACTCAATTTGCAAACTAAACTCATTTGTTGGCTATGCCTTTTCAACGATCTACATTAGAATACACAGAATTGTATTTTATGGACCATTGTTCTATGAACCTTATGTAACTGATGATTGTGTTTTTGGGTTTGTTTCCACAGTTATCCGTACAGTGAAGACAGCAGTCAGGGAAAGCAGTACATGGACACCAGATGCCCTGCCTGGTGTGACCGCGTCCTCATGTCTGCCACAGCTAAAGACCTGGTTTTAAAGGTGAGTTTAACCTTGTGTATATATTGCCAGAGACCTAGCCTTAAAGGTGAGTTTAACCTTGTGTGTGTGTATATATATATATATATAAATATATGTGTGTATATATATATATATATATATATATATATATATATATATATATATATATATATATATATATATATATATATATATATATAGCCAGAGACCTGGTCTTAAAAGTGAGTTTAAGAAGCTCAGGCACATACACACGACGTCCGGCCAATAACAGTCAGTGGCAGACCATCACCCTGTGGTTATTTCTGATTCAACATGTAGAATCTTGGATTGTCATCAGGGATGTCTTCACACTCTTGGTCTATGGGAATCTGCTCTTACTCTATCACTCTCTCCTCCATTCTCTCTTTTTCTTCCACCCGCTTTGTCACTCTCACCCCCCCCACCCACCCAGATGGAGGGATGTACTGTGTGTGAATATTCATCCAGAGAGTTAAGCCCAGTTGTCCACACAGACAGTATATATATCCCAGATCTTATAGAGTGCCAGTGGGCCATAACGGCTCTATAAAGCTGGAGCTCTTGTGCTCCCTCTGTCTGCTCATTCTCAAGAGTCAACACATTGGCGCAGCCCAAAGCTGTGGCCCACCACCCTGCCCAAATCCGGGAGAGGCATTGTGAACTATCAACCAATCTGCCAACTCCGTCCCTCTCCGTTAGCACAGCACCAGTTTGGGCTCCAGACTGTTGTCTTTCCCCAGTTGTTTGCTGGATTACATGACAAATGTACCATGCCTAGTCCCTCCCTTCTCTGTTCCCGTCTGGCTATGACGTTTAGAGAACATGGCGGAGCTGGAGAAGTGTTGCCTGGGGTTGGATAATACAAAACTGTTTCTAATACCTCTTTGGCACTTGGCATTTACACAAAGTGGATTTCTTAACATGTTTACTAATCAAAATCAAATCAAATATATTTATAAAGCCCATTTTACATCAGCAGATGTCACAAAGTGCTATACAGAAACCCATCCTAAAATCCCAAACAGCAAGTGATGCAGATGTAGAAGCACGGTGGCTAGGAAAAACTCCCTAGAAAGGCAGGAACCTAGTAAGAAACCTAGAGAGGAACCAGGCTCTGAGGGGTGGCCAGTCCTCTTCTGGCTGGGCCGGGTGGATATTATAACAGTACATGGCCGTTAAGCCCAGATCGTTCTTCAAGATGTTCAAACATTCATAGATGACCAGCAGGGTCAAATAATAATCACAGTGGTTGTCAGCACCTCAGGAGTAAATGTCAGTTGATTTTTTTATAGCCGAGCTTTCAGAGGTCGAGACAGCATGTGCGGTAGTGAGGCAGAGAGAGATGGTCGAAAACAGCAGGTCCGGGACAAGGTAGCACGTCCCGTGAGCAGGTTAGGGTTCCATAGCCGCAGGCAGAACAGTTGAAACTGGAGCGGCAGAATGACAAGATAGCACGCCTCGTGAACAAGTCAGGGTTCCATAGCCACAGGCAAAACAGCATAAAAACTGGGTTGGCAGCACGACCAGGTGGGATGGGGACAGCCAAGGGCTCAGGTCCTCTGGGTTGGAGAGAGGGAGGGAGGGAGGGAGGGAGGGAGGGAGGGAGGGAGGGAGGGAGGGAGGGAGGGAGGGAGGGAGGGAGGGAGGGAGGGAGGGAGGGAGGGAGAGGGGGGGGGGGGGAGAGGGCGGGCGACTGACCCTAGCCCCCTGACACATAGACTATTGCTGCATAGATAGATACTGGAGGCTATCAGCCTAACTTAACATTTTCCATGATACTACAAGTTTGACAAATGCGTCCTTTTTTGTGTGTTTTCCCTGTTGGTTGCAGTTGTCAGCAAAGGAGTGTGTATAAATCTGTCATTTCAATTTACGCTCAGATGTCCCATTTTTCCTTTAATCAGCCCAATGAATAGATTACGTTTCTCCACCTATTTGATTACTGTGGTTTTTAAGGTGACAAGAGGAAAAATGTATTGTGTCTAAAAATGCACTCTCACACTTGATTAAATTGGAGATAGTCCCTGACAAGAGAACTGTTGGAAGGCATCTGATGTGATTAATGAGACTAGGCCAGCTCTAGATTTAAGTGAAGGCAGCCACATCGACATGGCATGGCAGGTGTTCAGTAGGTAGAAAAGGGTTAGAAATGGGGTAAAACAGAGAGATACTGTCTGAACTTGTCCTAAATGAAAACGCCTATTTTTGCTTTCCGTTGCAAAACGCTTTCCGACGGTGTGCACTACTGAACATTACCCTGTATGGGGAGAAACTGGCCGGCTGTCCATGGAGAGGAGAGACCCTTTATTGACCACAACACCAGAGCAATCCCTTCTTCCACAAAAGCACTTCTCTTCTGTAGCAGTGCCTGCCATTTATCTGATGGTCTCCAGGATAACAGCGCAGTACAGTAGTCCACTCCACAGTGTGAGTCTGCTCACAGCCACACACATCTTTGAGCCCCAGTACACAGGCGGGCTTTCCTTTGTCTGAACAAATGAGAATCATTTTTTTCTGTGCTTCTCATCTACTGAAGGCTATACAGGAAGGTTTGGCCTATCCCCCATTCCAAAACGCTTAAAGAGCCACCAAAAAGCCTAGCAATTGGTTCTATAAATAGTAGTTCTACAATTGATTTACTTTCTCAATTACAGGTTAATTGTTTAGAATTAAGGGAACGGGCTGAGTCTCCTTATGTTAAAATGTTCACAGATTGGCTGATGATGCACTGAGCATACACACACACACACACCACAGACACACACAAACACTCAGTCACTCCCGGGCAGCGTTACAGATTGTTGAGACATGGGCCTGTAAACAGGCGTCCGAGTGGCATCATCTATCATGGCACGGTCGGTTAACTCGCCATCATGTTATTTTCTGCTTGCCGAGCCCTAACACGCCAAAGGTTGCCCGCCGCCTTCGCGGCACAGCGCCGAAGGGTGGAAGCGCGGTAATGAATGCTCAGCGGAGCGAGCGCTCTGTTTCTGCAGGAGGGCCCTGGTAATTTGTTTATCTGTCTAAAGATTATGCAGGCTGAAAATCCACAGTTTTATGCTGCCTTTGTAAATTATCAAGTCTGTATGTGATGAATGTATCCAGGGCTGCGGGAGGCAGCAACTCAGGCATTTGGCAGGCGGTTGGGGAAAGTGCTAGAGCGTGGCCCCTCAGAGAGTCGGAGTGAGGTACCCCACCGCAAGGTGCACGCCAGCGCACCGGTGACCTTAGACTAGCAGGATAGGTTTGAAGTTAATTTGGATTTAAGTTTACGGCCCATTCTGAAGCTACTCTTGTGTTTCTTCTCAAGTGGCGGTGTTATTCACCTAATCACAGCTGACTGCTCTGACTATTTAAAAAGGATTTAGTTCTACCAGATAAATATGATTTATTATACTCTAGACCCGAGATGAATGTCTGTGTTTGACACTTCCTTTGTGTGAGATATGGAACATGATTTATTCATATGCTGAATCAGTGCATTTGTTTGGGAGTTATGTCTACTCACTCAATTCAATCTTCAAAGAAATGGTGCAAATTGAGTTTTAAAGCTGTATTTAACACCATTTAAACCCTGTTGTTAGTTATAAAGAATGCATATGCATTCAGGGGTAGGCTAATACTTTAGGACCAGATTTACTTATAGCTCACGAAATGTCTAAGATAATAAGATTCCTGTAATAACATTGTTCAATTTTATCAAAATAAACAAATGTTTACCTCAAAATGGCAACGAATACAATTATTTTGCACTCTGGTAGGAATATTTTCTCTCAATTATGTTTTATTGTTTGTTTACATGCTTATACTACTCTGTATTCAGCGTTGTGTTAATGTGTTGCATTTTTTTTCTCAGCCTGAAAATGAGGAGAAATACTTGGTCTACGACAATATAGGGCCCAACGTCTGCATGGGGGACCACAAGGTAACATCACAGGCCTAGCTCACTTCTGGGTTGTATTGTGTTGTGTGTGTTTGTCTGTCTGCATGGATTTGTATGTGTGATTTGGCTGTGTGAAATCAAGTACATTATTTAATCATGTTCTATTGTTTCAATTGAAAACTAAAAGTTTGCACTATTGAAATGTGGGGTTTCCAGTCATTTTCAATGAATGCTATTCTGTATTGTCCTTGATTTTGAAGAATATGACTTGTAAATTAGATTAGTACAACTACCTTATCATAACCAAAAACTAGTACTCCATTGACCTATTACTGCAATTGCTTATGAACATATTCTGCATGTGTCTATAGTGAAACCAAAAGTTGGCTGTGAACAGTCATATTGAGATCAGAGGTTCTTTTGTCATGCTGACTTTATAGACAGTATTTAACGCAGTCCCTCCAGACTGCAATGTTCGGCAGTGGCTGTTAAGCTGACAGAGAGAGAGAGGCGCCTTAAAGCTGAAGTCCTCAGTCTTTCATCATTACATACTGTAGACTGGACAGTAGTGTGTGTGTGAGGTGACCGGAGCAGTGAAACAGACTCCACCAGACCTAGGCCAAGAACCACACGCACCCGCTAAAATCACATTCTGCTATGTTTAAAAAATGTCCAATGTAGTTAGCACGCAAGAGGAAATATGTGCACCCCTGGTATGCGAGTTTAGGCTGTGTGTAATGGATGGTTGTGTGTGTGTGTGTGTGTGTGTGTGTGTGTGTGTGTGTGTGTGTGTGTGTGTGTGTGTGTGTGTGTGTGTGTGTGTGTGTGTGTGTGTGTGTGTGTGTGTGTGTGTGTGTGTGTGTGTGTGTGTGTGTGTGTGTGTGTGTGTGTGTGTGTGTGTGCTTTAAACTTGTATTGGCCCCCTTGCCTTTGGCCCTTCCACTCAGGGCAGGACTGTTGCTAACTGTCTTATTTGTCTTTCTTTGTCCGTCTGTCTGGCAGCCTGTCTACCTGTCGTTTCGATTAACAGCCGGGGCAGGTAAACCTAATGCAAATAAGCACAAGTGTTGTAACGTGCAGTGATGTCGTGGTAAATATTTTTCTTTATTATTATGAATAAATGATTGTTATTATTGCTTTTTACTGTTATTATTATTATTATTAACAATAATATATTTATTATTATGCTTTCACTTCCTTTATCTTTTGCATTTTTTCCCCCTTTGTATAACACATGGCCTGATGCTGATGCAGTATTCTCATGGCGTGTGTGTGTGTGTGTGTGTGCGTGTGCATGTATGTTTTCTTTATTTTGTCAGGGAAGTGGTGCCAAAGGGTGGAGAAGATCTCTGCCTGAAGCGCCTCTGTGATAAGAACCAAGAGTTGGACACCAACACACACACAAACACACACACGGAAGACCCTATACAGACTGTTCAGCAGTGCTGACCAGTTGCAGTTGTTCTAACACTTCATCCATACAAGCTGTTGTTTTTCCACACAGCACATCAGTATCTGGACTACCCACCCGAGAGACGTTTGAGATAAGACACACCTCACTGACCTTACCATTGCTACGCACCCCATTCCCCCAGAAAAAGGAAAAAACTATTTTACAGCCTTGTTGCCAAAACTCTAGTAGAAATCAGTCTTAACTACATTATTTTAGATACCATACTTGCAATTGTAGGTATGTCTCTATGTATAGGAGCTACTTCCATACAGTATGTAAGATGTTTTTAAAAAGTGCAATGCAAAAAAAGTTGTATATCTATATTGTTAGGTTTATTTGTACATTGGACAGTATAACATAGAGTTGTTGATGGTTTTAGTGCCATTGTCTCTCTTCTGACCAAACTTTGTGGTCCCACTGTTTAGAATATATACATATTTTCGGTTCATTTCAATTACTTTTTATTATTTTTTATTATTTTGTCCGTTGCTGACTTGTGTGCCTAACACACTGCCATGCCTCACACATCAGCTGAATCTCATTTTATATACTGTACTTTTTAAAGAGAGAATTTATCATTCTTAACACAATTGTTATGAAGTATATGGAGACAATATGGCTGCTTGGGTGTTCCATCAGCCATGACCTTTGAATCTATCATTACAAGTGAGAAAAAAAAACACTTTTTAGCCAACATGATTCATACAGTATAGCGTATCCAATGATGTTTTAAGCAGTGCCATAGACCATGCAAGTATATAAGATTGTTTCATATATAGCACTCACATTATTCTTATTCTTATTCTAACTTATTTCTATGTAATGATATTATGGTTCTGAATGTGATGTTTTTAGATAGGCTTTGGTATTCTTAAAAAAATGTAAATGTGTTTTTTTTTTGTGTGTGTTTTCTACTGCATTATAGTGCCAAGTATACACAGAATGAAGTGTGAAAAGTCAACATAAAATACACCAGTCCAAATGATAGATAAAGGCCTTGATTATACATTGTAAAAAAACAACAACAACAACGCTAAAGGCAGGAAAGACTTGGAAGAATTGCTTTTTAATTTTGTATGTAGCCTTCAACAGCCTTCATTGCTATGTTGCAAATAATTTCCTCTCATCGCTCGTTAGAGCATTAAACTGCAATTAGGGGAGGCTGTTGATGAAAAGCGAACGTTTCCCCTTATTGATTTAATTTACTACACTACAGAGCTCAGACTGTGTGAAGCCGTTAGATTGCTCCTTGAGTTTTCCATCTAAATCACCGCAAGTTGAAATGATTTTGTGCCTGCTGCAGACTTCATGTTGTCTTGACAGTGTGATTTGGTTCGCGGGCAAAACTGCTTGTTTTTCCCGCTGGTCACGTGTTAAGAGAAGCAGCAGTTTGTTCACTCCTTTCAGCAGATAGAGATTATATTCTACCCAATGGACGGCATGGCCTCTAGTGTTGATTATGCGGTTCTCAAGCAATAAAACCATTAGAACAAAATGGGTGTTTTGTCATTATTCCACCGCATCTATCACTTCAGCATTGCGTCTGTACCACACAACAAGATGCTATTGACAACGCCTACTTATTTGTGGATCTTGATCAACGTGCATGCATGGCCAGTGGACACAACCCTACTGAAGCTATTAAAGTTCAAAGATGAATATTTCCAAAAATGTTCCTGCTTCCATGATGAGGTTCGTGGTATCACATCAAGTTAAACCATGCAGCCTAAAGTCTCCACGTTGGTAATTACTCGGATATAGGCATACCATATGAGTATTGCAGATAGCCTGGCCCTGTAGCAGAGCTACAGAAAACGATGGATGATGAAAAGTGGCCAAATTCTGTTTTCAAGTTAGAACCAGCGCAGTCACGTAATAACTCCCCAAAAATGTAATAGAGCAATAATGAAACGTGTATCGAAATACATACAAAATGCAATATGTAGTTAAATGGATTATAGCGCTATGGAAAATTATATTTGTTCCAAAAATGCAGCTTATTAATGAGGACTTTAATTAGCCCATAGAATAGTAATTATGCTATTGCGCTTTAAGCATGAATAAATGTATAATGTCCCAATATTTAATAACACCTACACATCAGAGGTGTTAGTTCAACAACAACAAAAAATCGAACTGTTCTGAAACGTGTGAAGTCTCAAATACTTAGTCGAGATATGCTAGTCTTCACACTCTTCTTCAAACTATTATTTCCACATTAAAGTGCAAACAATAAATTGGCCTAAGCTATATAGGTTGTAATTTGGGGTTGTGACGCAAACGTATCTAGGCTAACCTAAGCAACACCCCATTCCAGTTGCCATTTAATATATGGCTTTGTAAATCTAAACATTTTCATTTTTGGAACATAGAGCAAATTATAATTATATTTTATATGTAGCCTATATTTATGAAATTCACTAGGCTTTGTGTAAATGCATACAGTAAGTAGGTCTAGCATTTGTAGGCCTGATCACCACCATCACAACGCCGTTGTTTAAAAAAAAAAGTCACATCTTGAAAACAACTAAAGTTTCACAAGACGTAGGCCTATTACGAGTTTAGTATAGTCCTATACTTTCACCAACGCAACTAACATTGAGCTATTCGGACTTGGGCAAGGTTTACAAGAAAGAACTAAAAGGGATCCAAAACATCTTTGATGGTCTTGGATAAAGGAAGAAAACAGGTTTCCGATTATTATAATTTACCATACCCGCCTTTTTCAGCAATTGAGTGGGTCCCAATCAATTTCAGACTATTGGTAGGCAGCCTAATTCAATGAAGAGTAATTTCAGTGAAGTGGAACAAAATTCCATATTAAAAACAAACGCTTGTTAAATAATTTATTCATAATACAAAGTTTTTTTCCCTCCATCTTCGCGGAAGCAATAATACTCTCTTATTCCAACAAACGATTATCCAGTTCTCTATTTTTGTTTGATGAAGTGAAACAAATTCCTTCAAATTATAAAATAAAACAGTTTAGATCGTTAAAACAAGCTTTTTACATAATTTACAACGTTTGCATTTATACATTGTGTACCTTGAATTTAAAATGGTAAAGGTGGAGAGATGGGCGACATTATTCTGCAATATATAACAAAATGAAGCTATAATATTGAGAAGGTATATGCTTATCAGGATTTGCGGGAAAAGCCTGCCATTTCTTGTTTACATTGGTTTAATAACATAACTTACTCAGTAAAAAATATATACATCTCACATTTTCGTCTGTACAACATAAATCATTCATACCACCCATCAGCGCCCTTTCTCTCCTTTTGAACAATTTATACCCTGGTTAAATTAGCTTTAGAAGCATCATGGAGTGTTTGAGTCTTTCCTCGACAAGTTCTCAATGTCATCACAAGGTGTCCGAGCTATTGCTGCATGGACTGATCAAGGAAAGGTTTGTAGCCTTGTGCTTTTTCAGAAGTCTCGTGATTTTTTCGTCATCTGAATTTGGGTCCAGAGGTTTGTTGTACTCATCATCGTCCTCATTGTCCGAGCTTTCCTTCATCTTCTCAGTTTCAGAGTCATGTTTCTTTTTGGCTGTGGCCATTTCTGCTGCGTGTCTCTTCCGCCATTTGGTTCTCCTGTTTTGAAACCATACCTATTGGGAGAAGGAATAACATACAATTAGCCACTTAATACATACAATAATAAATAAGATATTCTTGGTAGTATAGGTAGAAATTATTATTCCAATATAAAAGTCATTATCTGAGTCGGAGCCAAGAAAATACTAATAGCTCCAATTGCATAATAATGACAACATGATAACAACATAGGCTAATGCCAATAATGTTAACCATATTGCCAATAATAATAATAATAGGCCTACTAATACTAAGCATGCTAAACATATACTTATAATATACCATACTACACACAGAACAGCCAAATATGCCAATATTAATTTTAAGACAATCATCTATAAATAATGGCTTCATTACATTTTAATTCATGTCAAAAGATAACTCAAGTAATAATAGATACCTTGACTTGACTTTCAGTCATTCCCAAAGAGTAAGCCAGTCGAGCTCTTTCTGGGCCAGCAAGGTATTTCGTCTGTTCAAAGGTTTTCTCCAATGCAAAAATTTGCTGTCCAGAAAAAGTTGGTCTGGAGTGTTTTTTCTTGCCATCCTTGTCGAGCATCATGTTTGCTTGAGCTACAAAAAAGATTGAAGAGTCTAGTCAAAAATATGTAAACACAACAGTGATTAGTATTTCAACATCAGTAGTAAACAGTTCTCACGATTTCACTCTTGGAGAGGGACTTTGTGTTGACTAACATAGCTAGGCTTGCACATTAATTAAAACACTGAATATAAAAAGCAACCAATATAAATGGAAAGCCCATCGAATCATTATGTATAGGTCGTCAATATAAGCTAAGTTATTAAAAGTAATTTACAAGAAGCAGCACAAAATAAGCTACCCAACAAATTCAACAGATGTCTGCATTAAAAAAGTAAAACATTTTTGAGCAGCCTACAGACATTTTTTAAATTTCTATAACTGCGTTTCTATAACATTTTGCACTCGACACAGCCAGACAGCGAACTTACTAGGACAGGGCACTCGAGGATCCCTCCAAGGGGAGCTCTGCATCACTCCAGGCCAGAATATGGGTGCTCTCCCCGGGAGCTCCGTCAGGGGCTTCGGGTACCGAGAAACGGCCGCTGGGTTAAAGTACATTCCTGCAGTGGTAGCCAAGCCGTTTATCCTTGGAAAGCCCGAGAGCAGCTGTCCAGCTGAGTTGATAGGTCTACCCAAGATATCACTAATTCCATGTGGTGTCCCCAGGGCAAGCTGCGAGTTCAAATGAGTAAGAGAATGCGCCTTGAAGCCCGCATGATTCTGCAAAGTGTAGGGAAATAAAGACGTCTTCATTTCGGTCATGTTGTGCAATGCTGCCAGCGGTGTACTGCCTAGGACGAAAGCACTCTGCCGGTTAGCATCCATCTGCCCAACAGCTAACATTGGAGAGCATGAACCACCAAATTCGCTCGAGTAAAAATAACAATAAACCGAGGAAAGGAATATAAAGGTGCTGAACTGGTTGATAAGCAGAGGCCACTACAGGTGCTTCAGACGTATATCCTGGATTACCGCAGCCACTGAAGGTTGAAACTTCCGAAAACAAAAACACTTATTTAGGAGAGAAGTACTCTTGCGTTGTCGGGCAATAGTTTGATCGAAAATGTCTCTCCAATTCAGACTGTCAATAGTGAGTTTGCCGCATGCGTCCACAGCGAGAATCCACTCGGAAGTTGGAGGATCTGATTTAGTTTTTTGGTGGTTTTGATGGTGACCATAAGGGTCGGCTTTCTTCGTAAATTGACTCGAGCTATGGTGTGCGTGAAGCGGGATGCACTGATAACGGCGGAGCCACCTGCATACGCATTTTCCCCATTGGATAATGTTGAGTGAGAGTGCTCTCTGATTGGAGGGAACGCACTCGGGTACTTTTCATGTGCGCCACTTGGACATAGCCACACTATTAATGCATTTAATATATTACTGTACTATTAATGATGCATCGTACTGTAGAAATAATTGTTTCAAGATTTGACTAAAATGATGCATATACGTTATGACCCATTACCGATGACAATGTAAGTAGGCTACATCATTAAACTCAATAGAATTATGCTGCAGGGCCTACTGATGTCATTGTTACCAGTGATTTGAAGGAGGTTGAAGATAAGATTACACGCATTTCTAGAAGACACATCCAGTAGCCTATTAATTGAAAAGCACGCTTTATGTGTAGGCTATGTGTTGTTGATGTGTAACAAGCATATAGAGTACGCTTTATGTGTAGGATATGTGTGTTGTGGATGTATAACAAGCATAAAGACTAGGCATACTTAACTAAAGTTTGCCTTTTAGAAAATTGTTAATCAAATCGATTTCAGAGCCAGATAAAATAACTGACCACAATAATTGATATTTTTCTGATGCCGTAACGGATTCATTGGGGTGCATAGTTGTGTCGTTATCTTGAAATGTTCTGTAAATGCTGTAAAACAATTAAATGTTTTAAATATATTTTCGTTTAAAACTACCCTTATCTTTGTTTCATGTGATACAGTTAATCTTTTTTTTTTCAGTGTGCGGGTCTAGATAAACTCATAGATAGGCTAAGTGAGTCTTAAACGGTATCACTTGGCCTACACAATAGAAAATTAGATCAGCGATTGTATCTTTATCACGGTCACTGATCAGATACACAGATGCATCATTTGCCTGGTAGCCTATATATGTCCAAACTGACAACTAAACAGTGTAACAAACATAGACCTAATGTGACCTTTTTCATTAGTCAAATTATCATTGTTGTATTTTCATTATTTTCATCATGAGATGTGACCTGGACTGAAAAAAAGCGCGTGGCTCAAGACGTCATCAAGTTGAGTGCCGCTTCAAGCCACAGCGCTAATATTTTATGGAGACGTGAATGTTGTTGGAGTGAAATATGGCCACCTTAGCATTAGAAAGGCTTCAGCGAATCTACCTTGGACATTTAATAGCAGAGTGAAGAACGCTTATTCTAAGGGGTTGGAAAAGTAAAGGTTTTCCAATTTTGCACTGCATTTCTTTATTTAGATGAGAATTACACATTTCAACAGGCCTATCTATAAATTATATAGGGGAAAAGAGATACAAGTAGACTACAGTTTGTGACCTTTTCAAACGTGTTAAAAACATGAATAATACAAACATTAGATTTCAAATATTTGTTTTTTCATTGTCATTATTTTAGGCCATATTGGAAAATATAATGTTATTGACAATATATTATTTAACTATTTAACCGGACATAACTGGTGATGAAAACAATCTTTATCTCCCGATACACACCGTCATAGGAAAGTTCAATACACCAGTCACTGTTTGGCTATTAAGAAACAAGAACAAACAATCAGAAAAAACCGTACATTTCGCCTGCAACCACTGAATAACTGAAATCGCACAGAGAATAATGTAAGAAAAACGAATTATCATCATTAACTTATAGTTATTTTTTTCTGTGCAGTTTTTATCAACTAACTTTTTGGAATGCATTCTCCAGGCCAACTTTTCTGTTACTGGTGTGCACACCCATCTATACATCTGTAATTAGCAGCACCGTCGATTTAAAATCTGCTCTAGCTATATCTTTAACATAAACATATTTTCAGTAATTACAGGAGACCTTTATTATGGAGATTTTTTATAGGCTAAACGTTTGTATAAGGTTTCATAATTTATAGACAAAGTCTTCGAGCTTATTAATAAAAAAAATAAACATTCAGGGATTTTATTTATATCACCCTGTAAACGCATTAATTTGTTATTATTGTACGTATTAATATTACAATTATTACAAGTAAAGTATTCAAAATATAGAAATATATTATAATTATTTTAATTATAATTATTATTACTATTATTATTATCATCATCATCAAAATAAGTAATTGACTGTTGTTTGCAGCGGCAAGGGTAACCTGTATGCAATAAGTAAGTGTGCTTAATCACTGCCAATCACCTTGCATGTAAAAAAAAATAGACATTAAAATAATTACTATTATAATTAAACGTAGGTTAATTTATGAATTAATTGTTCTAATTGTTTGATATCTCATGGGTGAATTAAATTATTGATACAAATCTGTGGGGGATAAAAAATCAACTATAACGTTGACGTAAACGTAGTCAACTATAACATTGATGTAAACCATTTGACACAAAATGTCAGCGGCACGGATCCCAGATTACAGTTTCGAAGAGCCCTCTAGTGGCGTCAAGAAGAGTTGTTTACTGTATCATTTCACATTTGCTAAACACAGGTAAGTAGGCAAGAATGAAAAATAGGCTAAGGTGACCGACCAACCAACCACTAAACGCATAACACACACTTTACGCTAGATATGAGCGTCTGTTGAGTGATTTACAAGTGTTGTTTCAAGTGAGAAAATGTCACTCCTATACAATCCTGTGCAACACAGAGCATCCATCAGCCATCAGTATATTCTGCCTTCATTGTAGACTATCCCAATAATTGCCAAACTGTCTGTTCCTCCTCAAAGATCCCTCCGTTTATTTCAATCAACTTTTCTATTCAGTTACCTGTAGTTAGATAGTTACTTGGTAAGCAGTTAATGGTTTGATTGGTCGTTTTTTGGTTGTTATATTTAATCAATAAGGCCCGAGGGTGTGGTATTGGCTTTGGGCTGTTCTGTGTTATATCCAACACCTGGTGTATTAATTGATAATCATGAATTATCTGATTATTGTTTTAGTAGGCTAATATTAACTGAGTTAGGCTGCACTTTAAGCCTACCAAGTTCAAATCCAAAATAGAGAATAGGCCTGGGTATTATTTATCTTTGATATTGAACTGATAATTAATGAAAGGATGTTCATGTATATAGTTTTATTCATCTTAATGACGATGCAGTAGACCTGCTATTTGTGGTAGGTCTATAAAATGTTCTTGTTAATGGCAAATCAACTGAACTTCCATTACATACAAATTGTGCTATTAGTGATAGTCCACCATCCTTTTTTGAGGTTGATGTGGGTCATGTGATCTAAAAATTATGTATAGGCCTATACTATTTTCCATAGCCAGCTAGAATATTTGCTCAGTCTACAGTTCACGTATGTACAGTGCATTCAGAAATTATTCATACCCCTTGACTTAATCCACATTTGTTGTGTTACAGCCTGAATTCAAAATTGATTAAAAAAAATGTCCTCACACATTTACAAGCAATACCACATAATGACAAAGTGATAACATGTTTTTAGACACGTTAAAATGTATTGAACATGAAATACAGAAATATCTAATTTACATAAGTAAAAAAAAGTAATTTACATAATTCACACCCCTGAGTCAATACATGTTAAAATCACCTTTGGCAACAAATACAGTTGTGAATCTTTCTGGGTAAATCTCTAAGAGCTTTGTACATCTAGATTGTACAATATTTGCACATTATTATTTTTGAAATTCTTCAAACTCTGTGAAGTTGGTTGTTGATCATTGCTAGACAGCCATTTTCATGTCTTGCCATAGATTTTCAAGACAATTTAAGTGAAAACCTTAACTAGACCACTTAGGAGCATTTCATGCCATCTTGGTAAGCTATTGTCTTGCTGAAAGGTGTATTTGTCTCCCAGTATCTGTTGAGAAGCAGAATGAAGCAGATTTTACTCTGTGAATTTTGCCAGTGCTTAGCTCTATTCTGTTTTTTTTATGTGTTATCCCCCCAAAAACTCCCTAGTCCTTGCCAATGACAAGCATACCCATAAAATTATGCAGCCACCACCGTGCTTAAAAATATAAAGAGTGGTACTCAGTAATGTGTTGTTGGATTTTCCCCAAACATAACGCTTTGTATTCAGGACATAAAGTACATTTCTTTGCCGCAGTTTTACTTTAGTACCTTATTGCAAACAGGATGCATGTTTTTGAATATTTTTCTTCTGTACAAGCTTCCTTCTTTTCACTCTGTCATTTAGGTTAGGGTTGTGGGGTAACTACAATGTTGTTGGTCCATCCTCAGTTTTCTCCTATCACAGCCATTAAACTCTGTAACTGTTTTAAAGTCACCCTTGGCATCATGGTGAAATCCATGAGCGATTTCCTTCCTCTCCGGAGGCTGAGTTAGGAAGGACGCCTGTATCTTTGTAGTACTGGTTGTATTGATACACCATCCAAAGTGTAATTAATAACTCACCATGTTCAAAGGGATAACCTCCCTGGACTGTGTGGTTGAATCTGTGTTTGAAATTCACTGCTCGTCTGAGGGATGTTACATATAATTGTATGTGTGGGGTACAGAGATGATGTAGTCATTCAAAAATCATGTTAAACACAGTGAGTCCGTGCAACTTATTATGTGACTTGTGAAGCAAATGTTTACTCCTGAACTTATTTAGGCGTCCCATAACAAAGGGGTTGAATACTTATTGACTTAAGACACTTCAGATTTTCATAATTTTTTCATACTTTCTGAAGACACGGTAGGCCCAATGTACACTTTTCCCAGAAGTGTCGCATTAAAGTGTGTCTCACCTTACTCTACTGTCACTATCATCTCTCTTAAGCATGAAACACACCAATAATCACACTTCCGATATGTACTCAATACAGTGGGAGGCCATTTCTTCTCTTGCCAGAACAAAAGCAATACCTGCTGCGTGCCAACCCGGTAGCGACAAATCTACTCATTCTACTTGTACAATAGCAATGCTCGTCAGTACATCCATGGATGAGCCAGTCACACTTCATATGCAATGTAGGCTATGTGATGGTAGCTAGAGAAGTGCACAGACGCAATGCACACAACGCTAAATACTTCCTCTAAGCTAGCTAACCCCTGTAGCTAGTATTGACATAAATAAATCACAATGGATTAGCTAGTTTCCATTAAACAGCTGCCTGAGTTAACTGCTGGGTTAGTGCAGGGACATTAGCTAGCTAGCTACGTTGTGCTAGCTAGCTAATATGCTAACGTTAGCTAGCTAGCTAAAAAAAATTTATGGACTGGCACTGGAAGTATGGGATTATGGAGAGTGAATTAAATTGTTTCTTCATCCTCTTGCTAGGTAGTTATCTAGCTGTGGCCATCTGGCTAGTTAGTATCAACAAGGGCTTTATACAAAATAACAACATTAGAGCAGATAGCTTGGAATCTTGACCATAAGCAATATGCATGGATATGCATTGCCAAACAACGCTACTGCCATCTTTTGGTTTGGAGTATTTTAAGAGGGATGAGTGGCTGATGACTTCCAGGGTCTTTGCTGTGTGAACAGAAAATAAATTGACTGCCTACACTCTGTTCAGAGGAGCTAAGCACTGTCGGCAGGCACATTTTTACAATCCTACTGGTGTTTGAGCTTTTACACGTTTTTATGGTTATAGACCCCTGTGTTTGCAAACATTGCTGCACGAGGGTGCAATTTGGTTGCAGAACATTTACATGTTGCTTTTGAGTGCATTTTAAACTACTTTTGGATTATAATTAGATTTTAAGGCTCATATGAATATCCTACTTATGAATGAATGTCCTACATCGCAAATCAACTGCATTGTACTTAAAAACACTAACTTAAACCAGTAAAATGGCTATTTGGCTAGCTTTTCATCCAGCCTATGTCAATTAGCATTAGCATTCTAGCTAACTGCTGCATCCAAAATAGATCATTTGCAAAGATCATAACCAAATATAATCTAAGCGACAGTTCAATTAATAATCAAAACATTATAAGCATATGAGAATCCCTCAAAGTTTTTTTGTTTAGAAGTAAGTCATAAATCTGGGCTATGTTGAATGGACGCAAATGGTGATGGATTTGTTTTTGCATCCAGAGGTCACACGCAGTCATGTGTGATGTCAGTTTGACATGTATTGAAAAGGAGCCAATATTGCTAATATAGCTGCTAAAATTGGGAGTTGGCCTATTCATCAAAATACAGCTCATGGTCTGTAATGCGTAAGTTGAGGGAGATCAGGGTCTCGATTCAATCCCTATCACCGAAGTTCAGTACAATAGTGTGACTGAAATGTAAAGGTATTTTCCAATTGAGCCGACATATGCAGCGTTTGCCATGGATGCAGTCTCCATCAATACAGGAACATTGCCTCAATCATGCACTACAGCGCTGAACTTCTGCGATAAGATTGAATCAAGCCCCTTGGCTGGGGGGGGGGGGGGGGGGGGGGTTAGTCCCAAGGTCCTTAGCTTAGTACTGAGCTTGGAGGGCACTACAGTGTTGAATGCTGAGCTGCAGTCAATGAACAACATTCTCACATAGGTCTTCCTCTTGTCTAGGTGAAAAAGGGCAGTGTGGAGTGCAATAGAGATTGCCTCATCTGTGGATCAGTAGGAGTGGGTCCTTGTGAATGTTAACCTGTTAAAAGGTTTATTCACATTGTCTATGGAGAGCGTGATCACACAGATGTCTGGAACAGCTGGTGCTCTCATGCATGGTTCAGTGTTGCATGCCTCGAAGCGAGCATAAAAGGCATTTATCTCATCTGGTAGGCTCGCGTCACTGGGCAGCTCGTGGATGGGTTTCCCTTTGCAATCCGTGATAGTTTGCAAGCCCTGCCCCATCTGATGAGTGTCAAATCTGGAGCAGTATGATTAGATCTTAGTCCAGTATTGACACACCTGTTTTACGGTTCCTCGGAGGGCATAGCAGGATTTCTTATACACGTCCAGATTAGTGACCTGCTCAAGCTCTAGCTTTTAGCTCAGTGCGGATGTTGCCTGTAATCCATGGCTTCTGGTTTGGATGTACAGTTGAAGTCGGAAGTTTACATACACTTAGGTTGGAATCATTAAAACTCGTTTTTCAACCACTCCACAAATTTCTTGTTAACAAACTATAGTTTTGGCAAGTCGGTTAGGACATCTACTTTGTGCATGACACAAATAATTTTCCAACAATTGTTTAAAGAGATATTATTTCAGTTACAGTGAGGGAAAAAAAGTATTTGATCCCCTGCTGATTTTGTACGTTTGTCCACTGACAAAGAAATTATCAGTCTATAATTTTAATGGTCGGTTTATTTGAACAGTGAGAGACAGAATAACAACAAAAAAATCCAGAAAAACGCATGTCAAAATGTTATAAATTGATTTGCATTTTAATGAGGGAAATAAGTATTTGACCCCTCTGCAAAACATGACTTAGTACTTGGTGGCAAAACCCTTGTTGGCAATCACAGAGGTCAGACGTTTTTGCAGAGGGGTCAAATACTTATTTCCCTCATTAAAATGCAAATCAATTTATAACATTTTTGACATGCGTTTTTCAGGATATTGTTGTTGTTATTCTGTCTCTCACTGTTCAAATAAACCTGCCATTAAAATTATAGACTGATCCTTTCTTTATCAGTGGGAAAACATACAAAATCAGCAGGGGATCAAATACTTTTTTCCCTCACTGTATAATTCACTGTATCACAATTCCAGTGGTTCAGAAGTTCACATACACTAAGTTGAATGTGCCTTTAAACAGCTTGGAAAATTCCAGAAAATCACGTCATGGCTTTAGAAGCTTCTGGTAGCCTAAAATACATAATTTGAGTCAAGGCCTACCTTCAAACTTAGTGCCTCTTTGCTTGACATCATGGGGAAATCAAAATAAATCAGCCAAGACCTCAGAATTTTATTTTGTAGACCTCCACAGTTTGGTTCATCCTTGGGAGCAATTTCCAAATGCCTGAACGTACCACATTCATATGTACAAACAATAGTACACAAGTATAAACACCATTAACACCACACAGCCGTCATACCGCTCAGGAAGGAGACGCGTTCTGTCTCCTAGAGATGAAAGTACTTTGGTGTGAAAAGTGCAAATCAATCCCAGAACAGCAACAAAGGACCTTGTGAAGATGCTGGAGGAAACAGGTACAAAAGTATATATATCCACAGTATAACAAGTCCTATATCGACATAACCTGAACGGCCGCTCAGCAAGGAAGAAGCCACTGCTTCAAAACCGCCATAAAAAAGCCAGACTACGGTTTGCAACTGCACATGGGGACAAAGATTGTACTTTTTGGAGAAATGTCCTCTGGTCTGATGAAACAAAAATAGAACTGTTTGGCCATAATGACCATCGTTATGTTTGGAGGAAAAAGGTGGAGGAAAATTATGTGGATATATTGAAGCAACATCCCAAGACCTCAGTCAGGAAGTTAAAGCTTGGTCGCAAATGGGTCTTCCAAATGGACAATGACCCCGAGCATACTTCCAAAGGTGTGGCAAAATGGCTTAAGGACAACAAAGTCAAGGTATTGGAGTGGCCATCACAAAGCCCTGACATCAATCCCATAGAAAATTTGTGGGCAGAACTGAAAAAGCGTGTGCGAGCAATGAGGCCTACAAACCTGACTCAGTTACACCAGCTCTGTTAGGAGGAATGGGCCAAAATTCACCCAACTTATTGTTGGAAGCTTGTGGAAGGCTACCCGAAACGTTTGACCCAAGTTAAACAATTTAAAGGCAACGCTACCAAATACTAATTGAGTGTATGTAAACTTCTGTCCCACTGGGAATGTGATGAAATAAATAAAAGCTGAAGTCAATCATTCTCTCTACTATTATTCTGACATTTCACATTCTTAAAATAAGGTGGTGATCCTAACTGACCTAAGACAGGGAAGTTTTACTAGGATTAAATGTCAGGAATTGTGAAAGACTGAGTTTAACTGTGATGGGCTAAGGTGTATGTAAACTTCCAACTTCAACTGTACATATACGGTCACTGTGGGGGGACGTGGTCGATGCACTTATTAATGAAGCCGGTGACTGATGTGGTAAACTCTTCACTACCATTGGATGAGTCTCTAATATATTCCAGTCTGTGCTAGAAAAACAGTCCTGTAGCTTAGCATCAGATTCATCGTACCACTTCCATATTGAGCATTCATTGGTACTTCCTGTTTGAGTTTTAGCTTGTAAGCGGGAATCTGGCGCTCTGATTTTTTCGCTGGCTGTTGATCCCGGTTACGGGATCCGAGCGGCAAGAGGTTTTTAATAATAATTGAGTTAATAAAGCTGCATACACACTTTTTTGCTTTCTTGAGTAAGACAGCTTCAAAATGCATGTGTTTCAGCCTAGCTCAGTGCTTTCTGTTGTGGTGGGCAGCCAGCGGAAAATACAGAGCGTAGGGGTTGGTAATGTTCTCTAGTTGCGCCGTGATTGGCTCAGTGTTCTGTTACTCAGGGGGACACTCCGTCACCGCCAAATCTAAGGGTAGAACTTGAAAATGCAAGCCCCTTGGGTGCTGCCATAGAGTTACATTAGAAGTGCCCATCCAAGAAGGCTCAAGGACATTGGCCACAGATAAAATGACGTCAAATCATGTTAAGCAGCTTTGATTGGACTGATCATGTCAACGTCATACTTTCAAAATCTTAGATAGCTAGCTAGCAGTCATCACAATGAATCAAGCCGACAATCTACTGGCAAATCCTTTTTAATCCTTGTCATATGTGACCCATTTCTGGAAACTAGGCATATGTCGTGGGTCACTACTTCATAGGAGAACGAATTCAACGTAAACTTTTTTAAAAATCAAAACGCGTTTTTGGCAGTCATGCCTTCTCGAACATGTGACCTTTCATGCGGCTTAATAACAAACTTGTATGCCATCTGTAAATACGAATAAAATTGTTAAATTACGAGCCAAGTTGGTTTAGCCACAGAAAAATCTAGCAACCTTCCCACTAGCCATGATTGGCTGAGATAATAAGTGGGCTGGACATGCCGAGAGATGAGTTTGGATTGGTCTGCCATATAGCACGCTTCTGTCTATTTGAGCTGGTCAGTATGTCTAGGTAATCCTTTCTAACACAGTATTTACATTTTTTTATTGGGTAGTAAAACTGCATAAGCCTAATGTCAAGTTAAAGTGTACTGTTAGCTGGCTGGCTTGCTAGCTAACGTTACGTGTATGCTCTCCACTTTCTAGACGACCGCGTTTTGAAATCAGTGGAATTCGAGTATGATAGCTAAGGAGATGGAGAAAACACCTGTCTCTGGATTACATCTTCAAACTAAGGGCAATCATGTGTCGTGTCTTTGGCTATGCCGGATTAAGTGATATGACATGCTAACTTATAAAATGATTTCTCTGTAATGAATATTACCTGATTAAGCTAACCAAGTAAATGTAATTAACTAGAAAGTCGGGGCACCACGGAAGAACGTTTATAGAGCCGTTATCTTCCGAATAAACTCTTAAAATACTTAGTAATATTTTACATCGATAGCAGTCAATATTAACCCTTATCTTATTTTCAGTCTCATAATGAAAGTTGTAAATTCTTGGTTATCTTCACGAACCCTGGCTAACAAGTTGAATCAGCAATACAAAATTGGGTTTAATTATTTATTTACTAAATACCTAAACTAATCACACAGAATTACAAATACACAGAATACAATGATGTCATACAGAATTCACCCCTGGTGAACGGAACCTGTATGAAAGCTGGTTACACAAAGGAAAGGGGGTTGGGCTTGAATGAAAGAGCGGGAAGATTTAGGAACACAGAAACAGCAGCCATGCTATCGTAAATACATTATCTTATGCATTCTAAATTACCGCCCATTTGGAAAAGGAAAATGCAATAAATATTTACTTTGAGCTGTGCTTTGGTAGATTGGTCGTAGATGCTGGCCGGGTTGGCCAACAGACCTTCCGTACTCGGAAGAATGTCTCTGGTGGTAAATTGGATACGTGGTGGTATCTTCGTCCGTCTGTTAGACTGGATCCGTCGTCCGTCCTTTCCTAGCCCCCGTCTACAGTGGCCGCTGCTACTCAACGGCTAGGAAGTATCACTTCTGTAGTGAATAAGCTCAAAGTTCATACCATTCGCCACCAAAGCTCACGCCGAGGTTGACTTAGTTCTGTTCTTGACATGTGTGTCCTTCTAACGTAGAGGCTGCAGACCTTACGTACTGGAACAACCTGGTTATCTTTTCGTCAAAGGCTTATATAGTGGAGAGGGGGGAAGGATGTGTTTCATCGTTTATAACCCCTCCTCTTCACAGGGGTGGGCCACTGATCAAGCAGGGCACTTTCCTTATGAAAACCCAAATCTCTCATTTGGAAGCTAAAATTACATTTAATCTCCTAACAAACAATTTCAATATCAAACATTTCAATTGCATAACAATTCCATGTGACTCTGATAACTAGAGGGTGGATACTTTCCCAGGTACAGTTTATGTCGTCCTGTCATCAGTCATAATGTCTCAGATGACAACTGAAATGAAATCCATACTCATTACGTTCCCAAGCATATTTCCAACTGGTTTTATTACCAAAATATGGTTCCCTTTCACCATTTGTTTGATGTTCCCAGACTCTCTATATTTAACACAGGCTATTCAAGTCCTTCAGTAGGGTCAGAGGGGGGAAGGGAGAAAGGTATTTATGGGGGGGGGTCATAAACCTTACCCACAGGCCAACGTCATGACACATGTCATCCGACAGGAGACGCATCCATCCATGATGTATACGACTAAAATAGTCTAGCTTGCTACATTTCCAGATATTACACGTTTCAGATTTTGATAGAAAGTGGTTTCATTTCAAGTTAAAGTGTACTCTTAGCTAGCTAACGTTAGCTGGCTGGCTCGCTAGCTATCTTTAGTGTATGATCTTATTATTCATATCTCAGAGCCATTTGCTTGACCATTTGCTAGCTACATGTCTTAACAAAACTCCACTAAGTATCCATTTCAATAGAATGCCACTGCAACAATTGTTGATAGATGTACTAGCTGGTAAATTCGCTCTGGCTATCTACTCCGATTTCAGACCACGGGTAAGATAATCTACCAAGCTACATTTTCAGATATTACACTTTTCTAATTTTGACCTAGAGTCTTTTCATTTCAAGTTAAAGTGTACTGTTAGCTAGCTAGCTAATGGTAGCTGGCTGGCTTGCTAGCTAACGTTACGTATATGGTCTTATTATTCGTAATTCAGTGGCATTTGCTTGACTAGTTATAGACTAATGTTAGCTAGTTAACATTGAACCTGATTGGTTAGCTACCTGCAGATTTATGCAGAGTAGTAACGTCATGAGTTGGGATTATGGTTCATTGTTTACCTAGCTATACATGTCTTAACAAAAGACTCTCCTGAGTGTGCCATAGTGCAGAATAACTGATGAATTTACGAATGCTCAACACTCGTTGAATATGGCCAGTGTCAGTAAACGTCAGCAAAAAAATGTAATTAAACTGTTGCCAGCAGCACAGTTACAGTCACCAACGCTCTGGATAACATGAAAACAGCCTAACCAGCTCTTCTAGGGTGAGGAAAATGGTCAGAGTGGGTGTTCTCTCATTATGTGTCTGGAAGTAGCTAGCAAGCTAGCCAATGTTAGCCAGTTAGCTTGGGTGCTTGACTGCTGTTGTGAGGTCAGAACGTTCGGATCAACCTTACTTGTCGTCCAGTGTGCGCTCTGAACGCTCCGAGAGCGAAACGCTCTGAATTTACGAATGGAAAATCTGACAGCACAGTTGCAGTCACCAACGCTCTGAATAACATAACAGCCTAACCAGTTCTGCTAGGGTGGGTAATGTTCAGTGAGCTGTTCTCTCATGTGTGTCTGGAAGTAGCTAGCAAGTTAGCTTGGGTGCTTGACTGGTATTTTTTTAAATGTATTTTATTATTGTGAACAAAATAAATACAAAAACAGAAATATACTAACAATAGTACATAAACCTAACAGACAGGGGTATTACATATTGAGATACATTTTCAAATTGTCAAAAGGTTTTAGGGTATGTATTGCTTTTTTATTTTTACACATACTTAGAATTTTTAAATTCTATCTTAATCAATGTGAAGAAAGGTTTGTTCTCCGCCCACTTCATTTTATGGATAAAGAATCCGCAAGAAAATAAACAAATTAACAATGAAAGTTAAATCAGGGTTCATATAATTTGGATCAAAATTGAACACATCTGTAACGGCCGTCGTTGAAGAGAGAAGGGGACCAAGGCGCAGTGGGTTGCGTGCTCATCATTATTTTATTTATATTAAAGTGAATACGAAAAACAATAAACAAAGAACGACAGTTTCACAGGCTAATAATAACAGCAGTGCAAAATACAACTACCCACAATGAGACAGGTGAATACAAGCTCCCTAAGTATGATTCCCAATCAGGAACAATGATGTACAGCTGTTCCTGATTGAGAGCCACACCAGGCCAACAAAGAAATACAAAACCTAGAAAACCTAGAAACCCAAAACAAGAACATACACCAAAAACCCCCGGAACACATAAATACAATACCCCTCTACATACACATAACCCCCGAACCATATAAAACAAATACCCTCTGACACGTCCTGACCAAACTACCATAAACAATAACCCCTATACTGGTCAGGACGTGACAGTACCCCCCCCAAAGGTGCAGACCCCAGATGCACCTCACAACAAAAACCCCAAAATAAACCCCTAACTAAAGGGATTGAAGGGAGGGTGGCTGCCGTCACCGACGGCTCCTGTGCTACACCCCCCCTCCCCAAACCTCCTACAATGGAGGTGGCTCCGGCTCCGGCTCAGGCCTCAGTCCCCTACCTGACCCATCCACCCCCACTGAAATCCTCTGCCTGAGGCCATTCACTGATGACCCTGGACTGTAGGGCGACTCTGGGAGCTCCGGACTGTAGGCAGACTCACTCGGTGCCGGACAGTAGGCAGACTCACTCGGTGCCGGACTAGACACTGTTGCCGGGCACTCTGGACGAGGTACTGCTGCCGGGCACTCTGGACGAGGTACTGCTGCCGGGCACTCTGGACGAGGTACTGCTGCCGGGCACTCTGGACGAGGTACTGCTGCCGGGCACTCTGGACGAGGTACTGCTGCCGGGCACTCTGGACGAGGTACTGCTGCCGGGCACTCTGGATGAGGTACTGCTGCCGGGCACTCGGGACTGGGCTGACGCACTGGAAGCCTGATGCGTGGTGCTGGTACTGGATGTGCCAGTTTGGGGACACGCACCTCAGGGCTTGTGCGGGGAGCGGGAACAGGCTGAGTTGGACCGGGCTGACACACTGGAGGCCTGGTGCATGATGCTGGCTGTGGATATACCGGCCGTGGAGGCGCACAGGCGGTCTTGATCGCAGGACTGGCACCGCCTGTACTGGCTGGATGCCCACTTCTCCCTGGCAAATGCGGGGCGCTGGCAGCTCGCACACTGGCCTGTGAATACTTGGCCTCAACTCCATGCGTATCACCCCATAGCACGGGACCTGACTAATGACAGGCTGCTTCCTATAAATCAAATCAAATTTATTTATATAGCCCTTCGTACATCAGCTGATATCTCAAAGTGCTGTACAGAAACCCAGCCTAAAACCCCAAACAGCAAGCAATGCATGTGAAAGAAGCACGGTGGCTAGGAAAAACTCCCTAGGAAAAACTCCCTAGAAAGGCCAAAAACCTAGGAAGAAACCTAGAGAGGAACCAGGCTATGAGGGGTGGCCAGTCCTCTTCTGGCTGTGCCGGGTGGATATTATAACAGAACATGGTCAAGATGTTAAAATGTATAAGCACAGGGAGTTGGCTTGGGGCTTAATCCTGGGGCTGCCTCTTCACCTTCACCTGCTTCCCCGGCAGGTTGTTGCAATGGTCAAATAGCTGTTCCCAAGTCCAGTCTATTCTTCCCTCCAATTCCTCCAGCGACCAGGATGCCATCACCTCCCGAGCACGCTGCTTCCTCCACTCCTGGTGCTGCTCCCCTCCATGCTGCTTGGTACGTTTTTGTTGGCTAGTTCTGTAACGGCCGTCGTTGAAGAGAGAAGGGGACCAAGGCGCAGCGGGTTGCGTGCTCATCATTATTTTATTTATATTAAAGTGAACACGAAAAACAATAAACAAAGAATGAGTTTCACAGGCTAATAATAACAGCAGTGCAAAATACAACTACCCACAATGAGACAGGTGCAAACAAGCTCCCTAAGTATGACTCCCAATCAGGAACAACGATGTACAGCTGTTCCTGATTGAGAGCCACACCAGGCCAACAAAGAAATACAAAACAAGAACATACACCAAAACCCCCGGAACACATAAATACAATACCCCTCTACATACACATAACCCCCGAACCATATAAAACAAATACCCTCTGCCACATCCTGACCAAACTACCATAACCAATAACCCATATACTGGTCAGGACGTGACAATATCAGTCTTTCAAATTAACATTAATAGTAGTTTAAAATAAATAAAAAATCTAACTCACTCCCAAATCTTCTGACATAAGAACAGTCCCAAAATAAATGGTGAAGAGTCTCTGGGTCACAACCACAAAATGCACATTTGTTATCAGTAGCTATTTTGAATCTGTGTATAATAAAGGTCTTTATAGTGGTGCTTGACTGCTGTTGTTAGTACAGAACGCTCGGATCAACCCTTAAAGAGATGGGTGGGGCTGAAGCTTAAGAGGTGTAGACAAAGAGGAGCTCCCCAGTAGTAGTACCAAAACATTCAAAGGCCATTTTCTCAAAAGTGAGTTTACAAGTTTAGCAATTTTCAAAGCACAATTACTTTCCCATTGTTCCTCAACTGTAGTGTATGATATACCATTTTGTAGCTCTGAGTCTCTACTTTTATCCAATGTAAAAAACACAATTTCAAATTTTGCTACATAAGACCAATTTGAGCCGGTTAGTCACATATGAAGAGAAATAATGAAGAGAAATTATAGATAAAATGTATCGGTGCTCATCGGCCAGTGGACATAAACATTACACAACAAGTTGGAAATCACAAATTCAACAATGAGTGGTTTGGAAGGAATCAGTGGCTAACTGCAAGCATTGCAAAGCAATCACTAGCCTGCTATTCAGTGGAGTACGGGTGTGGTCCGAAGTCTGGGTTTAAGGGTCTCTTTTCCAAGTTTAAAAGGATAAACATTCAACATTGACCATGGTGTCAATCCAGCGTGACTTCTGCCGCGCTCAAAACAAATGGAAACTCAGAACTGGGAAATCTGATTTCAATTATTTCAAGACAACTGGGAAAATAACAAGCTTCGACTTGTAAAATAGGTTTCGAACGGTCATCCAACTTGGAATTGCGGGAGTCGGGAACTCTGATCTCTTTCAAGAGCACCGACCTGAAGATCACTGGACGTCATCATGATTTGCCCTTGTTTTTTGCAGTCCCCAGTTGTCTTGAAAGCACCATAAGTCCAGAGAATGCCAGACTTTGATGACAACATTTGCCCACGAAGGACCGTCGCGCCACCTTCCTGTTTAAGTGTGCACAGCACAACAAGGTGAGTCCAAAAAATGCCAGGGAGATATGTATACTGTAGCAAAGAAAGTAATACTAAGTGTATGTTGTGTAGTAAGCTGTTAGTAGCCCATGTGCCTCAACCTAATTATTTGGTCCCGTTTTCCATTCTAATTTTGCCTACTGTTCTCACTTGGTGGTGCACATGTAGCCTATAGCCTGTTTCAGAGAAATGTAATCAAGTCAAATCTTATTTGGCACATGCGCCGAATACAACAGTGAAATGCTTACTTACAAGCCCTTAACCAACAATGCAGTTTTAAGAAAATACCCCCCAAAAGTAAGAGATAAGAATAACAAATAATTAAAGAGCAGCAGTAAATAACAATAGTGGGGCAATATACTGGGGGTACTGGTACAGAGTCAATGTGCGGGGGCACTGGTGTCGAGGTAATATGCACATATAGGTAGAGTTATTAAAGTGACTATACATAGATAATAACAGAGAGTAGCAGCAGCGTAGAAGGGCGGGGGGCAATGCAAATAGTCTGGGTAGTCATTTGATTAGCTGTTCAAAAGTCTTATGGCTTGGGGGTAGAAGCTGTTTAGAAGCCTCTTGGATCTAGACTTGACGCTCCGGTACTGCTTGCCGTGCGGTAGCAGAGAGAACAGTCTATGACTAGGGTGGCTGGAGTATTTGACAATTTTTAGGGCCTTCCTCTGACACCGCCTGGAATAGAGGTCCTGGATGGCAGGAAACTTGGCCCCGGTGATGTACTGGGCCGTACGCACTACCCTCTGTAGTGCCTTGCGGTCAGAGGCTGAGCAGTTGCTAAACCAGGCAGTGATGCAACCCGTCAGGATGCTCTTGATGGTGCAGCTCTAAAACCTTTTGAGGATCTGAGGACCCATGCCAAATCTTTTCAGTCTCCTGAGAGGGAATAGGTTTTGTTGTGCCTCTTCACGACTGCCTTGGTGTGCTTGGACCATGTTAGTTTGCTGGTGATTTGGACGCCAAGGAACTTGAAGCTCTCAACCTGCTCCACTACAGCCCCGTCAATGAGAAGGGGGCGTGCTCGGTCCTCCTCTTCCTGTAGTCCACAATCATCCCCTTTGTCTTGATCACGTTGAGGGAGAGGTTGTTGTCCTTGCACCACATGGTCAGGTCTCTGAACTCCTCCCTAGGCTGTCTCAGCGTTGTCGGTGATCAGTCATTGTGATTATTATTATTTTACCCTGCTGGTCATCTATGAACATTTGAACGTCTTGGCCATGTTCTGTTATAATCTCCACCCGGCACAGCCAGAAGAGGACTGGCCACCCCTCATAGCCTGGTTCTTCTCTAGGTTTATTCCTAGGTTCTGGCCTTTCTAGGGAGTTTTTCCTAGCCACCGTGCTTCTACACCTGCATTGCTTGCTGTTTGGGGTTTTAGGCTGGGTTTCTGTACAGCACTTTGAAATATCAGCTGATGTAAGAAGGGCTTTATAAATACATCCGATGAGTGTCGGAGCCGGTGTAGTACGATTCGATCTTAGTCCTGTATTGACACTTTGCCTGTTTGATGGTTCGTGAGAGGGCATAGCGGGATTTCTTATAAGCTTCCGGGTTAAAGTCCCGCTCCTTGAAAGTGGCAGCTCTACCCTTTAGCTCAGTGTGAATGTTGCCTAATCATCGAATATTGTAAGAGCTTTCATTGTCTGCTTGTATGCCGCCTTCATTTATCCTACGGTTCTGACTTGGTGCACAGGGAGAACAATGTTAAGAACGGCATGTTCCGAATTCTGTCGCAGTACATTGTAAACGTGCTGAACAAATAGTTATATTGACTACGTCCGTCCTAGCTCACTCATTAATGTCTTAATAGAAATTATGGATTACCTCTTATCCGCTCATCATCCCCTTATGCCATAGTTTGTACATCGCAATTGTCAGCAGAAACCACATTTGTTTAAGCAAGTCAGCCATATCAGCTATGTTTTTTTTAAAGGCAGTAAATGAGGCTGAAGGAACTGTTTTTCTGCCAGACAAGGCTCTGCTTATAGCCAGGTGTAGCAGTGGTAAGGTGTTGGGACTGCTGTTGGGACTCTGCTTTTGGGACAGCTTTATGTAGGCCCTAATAGTGTGTAGGCAACGTTTGTCACCATTATAGTGCAATTGATGCATTTTTTTGTGTTGTGTTGTGGGTTTGCTGGCATGCATCTAAAAATATATAATTTTTTATTTTCCCCACCAAGATTTACATGCAAAAATTGCCACTGGTCATAGATGCAACAGTGCTTGACAACTATTTTTACAGTCTATGGTGAGGATGGCCGGAAAATTGCCAATTAAAAACCCATCAAAATATGTTGAGTATGCCAATTTTGTGTATAGAACACACTTCTGAAAAAAACTCCAGGTTTTAGTCAATTTTCTGCAATGTTGTAAACTATTATACAGAACAAGTCTTCTGCAAAAATGTGTCCTTCCCGGTCTGAAAACAGTGACGAACATAACACCAACGGGCATGTGGAGGGAGAGTTCTTGAAATGTAAGATCCACAACACTCAGGCAATACATCATTACATTTCTTCCCCAAAGGAGCGATGTTGCGGCTCTAACTGGTGGTTGTATGGGGAACTTGTTTATGGCTCTATCAACAAAAATGGAAAGAAAACATAGACAAAAGATATACAAAATATATCTACCACACCTTAATCATGTAATTTGGACTATGTTCTATGTATGTCCAAGGTCTTGGCTAAATGACTCTATCATGGCATTGTCTCTAATGTCATATCTAGGGTGATCCTACTTGAAGGTGGGTAGTTAAGGCACTTGGAAAAATGGCCCCTGAAGGACAAAGCTTACATTGGGGACATTACAGGGCTGACCTAGCGAATTCGGGAGAGGAGGCTGGGTGGACCCCCTGATAGGGTTTCAGGATCTATTGGCAACTTTCCAAAAATTATAATCGCTTCCGTCCCACGGGTGATCCTAGTATAAGACCTCATTAGGTCTTCCATTGCATGTGTGCGCCTATGTACATAGTAGGTGCACACGCCACGGGAAATAAGACCAAGGATCATGGTAACAGTCAGGACACTGTCCGGCAACGTCCAAGAGTGGGTGACAGACCAACCTTTTGTCTTGACGTCAGTCGGGTTAACTAAAAGTGCCTCATCCAGTACGCTAACATCAACAGTCATTGGTCATTCGTACTGTATTTGGTTTTGAATGTGCTTGTGGTAACTCAAGGGAACGCTTAGCAAAAGTGTCAGGCATTTCAATCTCTGTATCTATCCTGTCGTCGGGAAGTTGGTATAGAGCGAGGTCGTCTATGTGGATAAACGCCCCCTCTGGTACCTTAACAAACACAGTCTGGCTGGGGAGGTTCAATTGACTGGTTGTGTCATGGCGTTCGTAAGTCATAGTGGGGGACGCGAACGGTGTGTTGACCAACCATCGATTCCCTACCACCTCCACTTGTGTGGTGGTGGCACCATCCCTTGCTGTTAGTTTGGCTATACAGCGTTCTTCACTGGTGATAGGCTTAAGACCACAAAGACGCTCCGTGTTATCCCTGATGAACGGTTTACTAGGACAGAGGTAGTGGACATCTTTGGTTAGCGTACACATTAACAGGTTAGGGGTGAGATAGAAATCTGGATTGTTTTCCTGATCAGCTACAACTGGGGGTGTGGCAATTTTTACGTGGGTACTGTCGCGCCAAAATCCTACATTTATAACCATTTTCAATCTATAGATATTCTCCAGTTCAACAACCGGCAGCGTCAGTAAAAATCCCACTTCATTACAATCAACATCAACGCGTATTGGGATTGCTGACCCCAGACTATAGGCCAAATGTGACAAACGGCCTTATCGTGGTTGTAGTAGCTGAGGTCAATATGTCGTGCACCATTGAGAGGGGCACTAGGGGCAGGGGATTCTATTCATGGCCAGGTGGTCCATAGAAGAGCTAACTTCGAACCAATTAGACATGGGCATAGTCATGGTTCATGACCTCTACTAGCTTTCCTACAGACAGGACGGTTTTGTTCAGGAGAGTAGCGTGTGTGTTGACCACCAGAATAGTGTCCTGGAGAGATTTTTTTTTACATGTTGCAACCTGAGTGCCTGTGCTTTCATCTGTTGCTGGATAAGTGGCATCTCTTCAGTAATCTCCCTAACATTTCTCTTGACTGTGGCTAGACTGACTGCGTTGACAGCAGTGGTACCTAGGGCAAATAGTGACTATACAGCTGCACCTATCGAGAGTAACGCCCAGACAAATCCTTTTTCTCACCTTGGCTCAGCTAGTTCTGACTGGGTTACTGTCAACTTTTGGATTTGGGCCAACATATGGGCATTGTCTAGCTGGGCGTGCTTAAAACCTCTTGGGGCTAGGGGGCAGTATTTTCACGGCCGGTTGAAAAACATACCCAATTTAAACAGGTTACTACTCTGGCCCAGAAAATAGAATATGCATATTATTAGTAGATTCGGATATAAAACACTCTGAAGTTTCTAAAACTGTTTGAATGGTGTCTGTGAGTATAACAAAACTCATATGGCAGGCAAAAACCTGAGAAAAATTGAATCAGGAAGTGGGAGAAATTAGAAATGTAGTTTTTCTTTTGAATCCCTTGAAAAACTACAGTGACATAGGATTTACGTTGCACCTCCTAACTCTTCCAACAATCTTTAGGAACTGGTTTCATCCGTCACCTGTTTACCGGGCAGAAAATTGTGGCTCAGTCAATCACTGGCCAGTCTGAGGACAGGTGTCTTATGACGCGCATGCACGTGACTTCGTTGTTTTTTATTTTTCTTCTGGGATGAATACCTATTGCCCGGTTGTAAAATTATCGCAATTTTACGTTAAAAAATACCCTAAAGGATTGATTGTAAACATCGTTTGACGTGTTTCTACAAATGGTAATGGAACTTTTGACCATTTCGTCTATGGATTTGCGTCCACGCCACATGGCATTGTAAAGTGTTCTGGATGGGTCAACAAAACGGACGTATTTGGACATAAATGATGGACATTTCTTGTGGAAGCGGGTGCCCTTCCGAGTGCATTCCGCCGAAGATCAGCAAAGGTAAGAAAATATTTCGAGCATATTTTTAGAGATTTGTCGACGCCGTGGTTGTAGGCTAACTGTATAGCATAGCATTGAAGGCTAAGTTCTGTACTCAGAATATTGAACAATGTGCTTTTTCCGTAAAGTTATTTTGAAATCAGACAAAGTGGTTGCATAAAGGAGTAGATTATCTCTAATTCTTTAAATAATTGATATACATTTTGTCAACGTTTATGAGTTCTTCTGTAAATGTATGTGCCTATTCACCGGAGGTTATGGGGAGAAAACATTTTCTGAACGTCACGCGTCAATGTAAAAATTGGGTTTTTGGATATAAATATGAACTTGATCTAACAAAAAATGCATGTATTGTCTAACATGATGTCCTAGGAGTGTCATCTGATGAAGATTGTCAAAGGTTAGTGCTTAATTTTAGCTGTATATCTGGTTTTGTGATGGCTATCCGTGCTTGGAAAATTCCTTTTTTTTTTGCTAATGTGCTATCCTAAAATAATCTAATGTTTTGCTTTCACCGTAAAGCCTTTTTGAAATCGGACAATGTGATTGGATTAATGAGTAGAGTATCTTTAAAATGCCGTATAATACTTGAATTTTAATTTTGAGATAATTTTTCTTTGAATTTCACGCCGTGCTATCTCACTGGTTGTTGTCCAACCAATCCCGTTAATGGGATTTTATCTCGAAGGGGTCCTCTAGAGGTTGACTGCCTGCGTGGTCCAGTCAGCCCCGGCCCAACTCAAATGTGCCGCAGGTGGGATGTGTTGGCGGTACACGTTCTCTGCATCTATGCGGACGCATACCCTCTGCGTGTGTACTCTGCAGTTAGTTATAAGGAGTCCTGGATCATCGCGGAGAACGATTCCCGTAGGGGGTCCGCTCATGATTACGTCTGCTGGGTTGGTTTTGAACAGGGCGCAGATGTCAGGATCAGCCAAAGGAACTCCATCCTACAGACTACAGCTATAATCAGAGTTATTGTTGGATTATTTCAGTTATTTGCTTTTGTGAACAAAAATGTTTTGATGTCATTTGCCGGCCAGTCATCATCTCAAAGGGTGTTATTCCCGTAGACCTGTTGTATGTGGCTCTGATCGCCATCATTACCAATGGGAGTTTGAGGTCCCAATCTTTGTAGATGGCTGCCACATATTTCTTCAGGATTCTGACGATTGTTTGGTTGCTCCTTTCTTCCCTGCCGGAGCTCCTAGGGTGGTACGCAATGTGGAGTTTAGCTTTGACTCCCAGGAGCCTCCACAGTTTGGTCTTAACAGCTGCTTAAAAGTGGGTTCCTCTGTCACTGTCCACGGTTTCTCCTGGCAGGCCAAAACGACTGAAAACGTGGTTGAGCAAAAGAACGGCCATGGTTTCCGCTGTGTCATTTGTTGCAGGCAGGCACTCCACCCACTTTGTGAATGCGCAAGTCACTGTGAGGAGATACTTGTTGCCTCTGGCCGACCTGGCAACTGGGCCGACCCAGTCATTCTGGATCGAGCTCCAGGGGTAAGACACATCCTTGCGTTGCAGGGGTGCTCTGGGAAGTGGCTTGGAGGGTTGAAACTGGCAGCAAACAAGACACCCCATCATGTAGTGCACCTGTATTTCGTGTTTGGTGATGAGGTCATCACAAGCTAGAATGAGCTCTCTGTTTTTCACTACTTTGCCACTTGAAGTAGTCATGTGCTTTAGTTTCCAAAACGGCAAGTGGCATAAGAAGGTGAGTCTGGCGTAGTTTGAGTCGGTGCAGATCGCCAGTTCTGACAATTCGTGTTTCACCGCCGTTTGCAGTGTGATAAGCACGCACTTCTGCAAAATGGCTGGTCTTGTTGCCTAGCTGAAATTGAAGCGGTTTGCATTGAAAGGCCTTTGTGCCATACCAATCCCACACCAGCTCGCAAGTGGTCTAGATGACGGTAAGAACAACCATCAACAAATTCCATCGGCATGTCAAAACACACGTTCTCTTCGAAGTAGTGATGGTTCGAAGGCAATAGCGTAGCGATGTCACGCGGGGGTGGTGCGGAGTCGGTTTCATCATCACCACAGCGTTGACACACCGCCAACGCACTGCCCAAAGGCAGGTTTTTTGCTTTTGCGTAGTTGCCGACTATATCATGGCTCTGCAGCATCATAAGCCAAGCCGCTATCCTGCTGTTGTGTACAGCACCCTCACGGACTCATTGGCTTTTCAGAAAAGTCACAGGCTGGTGACATGTTTCTATGATCACCTTTTGTCCGCCGACATAACTGGTATCCGGAACCTCACCTCGCTCATCAACTCATCCTTGACCGCTGGCTACGTCCCTTCCGTCTTCAAGAGAGCGAGAGTTGCACCCCTTCTGAAAAAACCTACACTCGATCCCTCCGATGTCAACAACTACAGACCAGTATCCCTTCTTTCTTTTCTCTCCAAAACTCTTGAACGTGCCGTCCTTGGCCAGCTCTCCTGCTATCTCTCTCAGAATGACCTTCTTGATCCTAATCAGTCAGGTTTCAAGACTGGGCATTCAACTGAGACTGCTCTTCTCTGTGTCACGGAGGCTCTCCGCACTGCTACAGCTAACTCTCTCTCCTCTGCTCTCATCCTTCTAGACCTATCTGCTGCCTTTGATACTGTGAACCATCAGATCCTCCTCTCCACCCTCTTCGAGTTGGGCATCTCCGGCGCGGCCCACGCTTGGATTGCGTCCTACCTGACAGGTCGCTCCTACCAGGTGGCGTGGCGAGAATCTGTCTCCGCACCATGCGCTCTCACCACTGGTGTCCCCCAGGGCTCTGTTCTAGGCCCTCTCCTATTCTCGCTATACACCAAGTCACTTGGCTCTGTCATATCCTCACATGGTCTCTCCTATCATTGCTATGCAGACGACACACAATTAATCTTCTCCTTTCCCCCTTCTGATAACCAGGCGGCGAATCGCATCTCTGCATGTCTGTCAGACATATCAGTGTGGATGACGGATCACCAGCTCAAGCTGAACCTCGGCAAGACGGAGCTGCTCTTCATCCCGGGGAAGGACTGCCCGTTCCATGATCTCGCCATCACGGTTGACAACTCCCTTGTGTCCTCCTCCCAGAGTGCTAAGAACCTTGGCGTGATCCTGGACAACACCCTGTCGTTCTCCACTAACATCAAGGCGGTGACCCGATCCTGTAGGTTCATGCTCTACAACATTCGCAGAGTACGACCCTGCCTCACACAGGAAGCGGCACAGGTCCTAATCCAGGCACTTGTCATCTCCCGTCTGGATTACTGCAACTCGCTGTTGGCTGGGCTCCCTGCCTGTGCCATTAAACCCCTACAACTCATCCAGAACGCCGCAGCCCGTCTGGTGTTCAACCTTCCCAAGTTCTCTCACGTCACCCCGCTCCTCCGCTCTCTCCACTGGCTTCCAGTTGAAGCTCGCATCCGCTACAAGACCATGGTGATTGCCTACGGAGCTGTGAAGGGAACGGCACCTCCATACCTTCAGGCTCTGATCAGGCCCTACACCCAAACAAGGGCACTGCGTTCATCCACCACTGGCCTGCTGGCCCCCCTACCTCTGAGGAAGCACAGTTCCCGCTCAGCCCAGTCAAAACTGTTCGCTGCTCTGGCACCCCAATGGTGGAACAAGCTCCCTCACGACGCCATGACAGCGGAGTCAATCACCACCTTCCGGAGACACCTGAAACCCCACCTCTTTAAGGAATACCTAGGATAGGATAAAGTAATCCTTCTAACCCCCCCCCCCCCCCCTTAAAAGATTTAGATGCACTATTGTAAAGTGGTTGTTCCACTGGATATCATAAGGTGAATGCACCATTTTGTAAGTCGCTCTGGATAAGAGCGTCTGCTAAATGACTTAAATGTAAATGTAATGTAAATGTGATGTGTTTGACCGCCCAGACTGTCGACAGCAGTGCATTTTCACAGTCTGAGTATTTGTGTTCAGCATGGTTGAGTGTTTTTCTCACGTAAGCAACCACACATTTTTCTTGGTCATATTTTTGGTACAACCCAGCACTAAGGCAGTGCTCTGACAAACCGACTTCCAAAAATAACGTATTGTCTTTTTTGGGGTATACCAGGCAGGGTGCCTCGCAAAGCAGGTTTTTCAAGGAAGCCACAGCTTTATTGTGAGTGCCATCCTATTCTGAAGTAGACGGGTCAAAGGCTTCGACAAGTTGCCAACTTTGGCAACTCTTGGTCGAGCTATGTCATTGGCCAACGAGACAACGGAACCAGTTTGTTGAATTGTCTATAGTCAACGGTAAGACGCTATTTACCCATTGGTTTCAGAATCAATGTTCCTAGCTGAGTGTGCCGAGGAAAGGAAATATCCTCTTGAGTCAGATTCTATACCAGGGGGTAAGTGAATCTAGCGGTTAGTTCCATCAGCAGGTTGCCATTGATAGTTAGCCCCAAGTCGAATAGTCGCAGAGAGGGTTAGAAGAGCGCAGTGGTGCCTTCCATCCGGTATCCGGGTGCCAGGTTCAGTCTTACAGAAACCTCTGTGGTTCTTGCCGGAATCAGCATGGCAGACTCAGTTATCACCTTGCAAGCTTCAGGAATAGTCTGCCCGGATGCCATTCGCAACAGTTTGAAAGACAAGCCATGATGGTCTGGCTGCGCCAAAGACCAAAGAACTTGGTGTATGGTATCGAGTTTAACACCCAATCTTACCAAAATGTCCGCTCCCACATAGACTGTATGTGGGAGGTCCGCGACAACCAGTAGGTAGTGAGATACCTCCTTGGTTCCAATGCAGAATGATAGCGCACACACCCCTATAGCGGTGAGTGTCGGGAGTCATTCCCAGTGGAAATCGGAACATTTTCGGCACAAGGGAATGGCAGTTAGCCGTTTTCAAAATTGCGTTCAATATTTCCAAACTGATTGTGGATTTTTCCAACCAGGTTGCCAGTATGGCATCCTCAACCATAGCGCCGTTTAGGCACATGCCCCCTATCAGAGGAGGGTGGTAAGTGTCGGCTGGTGAATCACCCAAGCCACGCAGGAAAAGCTCGTGTTCGGTTGTCATTTGCCACCAATGGTGGACTCATGACCAAGTTCACCGGTTTGCGTCAGATGCTGACTTCGAACCCACGTCGTTACACAATGTAGCCTTGGAAGAATGCGGTGAAGTCAACGGAGTTGGCATAGGTATTTGTGACCAGATTAGGTTGGTTTTCCAATCCATTTGTTACGACTTCTGCCGAAGTCGGTTCCTCTCCTTGTTCGGGCGGTGTTTGGCTGTCGACGTCACCGGTCTTCTAGCCATCGCCGATCCATTTTTCATGTTCCATTTGTTTTGTCTTGTTTCCACACACACCTGGTTTCAATTCCCTAATTACATATTGTATTTTTTCCCTCTCTTTCCTCCATGTCCTTGTCAGGAATTTTTTATTTTGTAAGTACTCGTGCTATGTGTTACTGGTGTGCTACGGGTTTTGTACCCATGTGTTTGTTGTTTTGTATGCCGTTAGTTTTATATACACTGCTCAAAAAAATAAAGGGAACACTTAAACAACACAATGTAACTCCAAGTCAATCACACTTCTGTGAAATCAAACTGTCCACTTAGGAAGCAACACTGATTGACAATACATTTCACATGCTGTTGTGCAAATGGAATAGACTACAGGTGGAAATTATAGGCAATTAGCAAGACACCCCCAATAAAGGAGTGGTTCTGCAGGTGGGGACCACAGACCACTTCTCAGTTCCTATGCTTCCTGGCTGATGTGTTGGTCACTTTTGAATGCTGGTGGTGCTTTCACTCTCGTGGTAGCATGTGACGGAGTCTACAACCCACACAAGTGGCTCAGGTAGTGCAGCTCATCCAGGATGGCACATCAATGCGAGCTGTGGCAAGAAGGTTTGCTGTGTCTGTCAGCGTAGTGTCCAGAGCATGGAGGCACTACCAGGAGACAGGCCAGTACATCAGGAGACGTGGAGGAGGCCGTAGGAGGGCAACAACCCAGCAGCAGGACCGCTACCTCCGCCTTTGTGCAAGGAGGAGCAGGAGGAGCACTGCCAGAGCCCTGCAAAATGACCTCCAGCAGGCCACAAATGTGCATGTGTCTGCTCAAAAGGTCAGAAACAGACTCCATGAGGGTGGTATGAGGGCCCGACGTCCACAGGTGGGGGTTGTGCTTACAGCCCAACACCGTGCAGGACGTTTGGCATTTGCCAGAGAACACCAAGATTGGCAAATTCACCACTGGCGCCCTGTGCTCTTCACAGATGAAAGCAGGTTCACACTGAGCACATGTGACAGATGTGACAGAGTCTGGAGACGCCGTGGAGAACGTTCTGCTGCCTGCAACATCCTCCAGCATGACCGGTTTGGTGGTGGGTCAGTCATGGTGTGGGGTGGCATTTCTTTGGGGGGCCGCACAGCCCTCCATGTGCTCGCCAGAGGTAGCCTGACTGCCATTAGGTACCGAGATGAGATCCTCAGACCCCTTGTGAGACCATATGCTGGTGCGGTTGGCCCTGGGTTCCTCCTAATGCAAGACAATGCTAGACCTCATGTGGCTGGAGTGTGTCAGCAGTTCCTGCAAGAGGAAGGCATTGATGCTATGGACTGGCCCGCCCGTTCCCCAGACCTGAATCCAATTGAGCACATCTGGGACATCATGTCTCGCTCCATCCACCAACGCCACGTTGCACCACAGACTGACAGGAGTTGGCGGATGCTTTAGTCCAGGTCTGGGAGGAGATCCCTCAGGAGACCATCCGCCACCTCATCAGGAGCATGCCCAGGCGTTGTAGGGAGGTCATACAGGCACGTGGAGGCCACACACACTACTGAGCCTCATTTTGACTTGTTTTAAGGACATTACATCAAAGTTGGATCAGCCTGTAGTGTGGTTTTCCACTTTAACTTTGAGTGTGACTCCAAATACAGACCTCCATGGGTTGATAAGTTGGATTTCCATTGATTATTTTTGTGTGATTTTGTTGTCAGCACATTCAACTATGTAAAGAAAAAAGTATTTAATAAGATTATTTCATTCATTCAGATCTAGGATGTGTTATTTTAGTGTTCCCTTTATTTTTTTAGCAGTATATTAAACTGCTCCGGCTATTCACCAAGTTCTGCTCCTGCGTTTGACTTCCCTGCCACCAGTTACGCACCCCTTACACCATAGTGGTACCAAACGGTCAATTAAATCCATCCCAATCAGCATCCGTTCGATGTCAATGCTTGTCACATACCCAGGGTGGATCAGTGACACACTTTCGAAGTTGAGTTTAAGTCGGAGACGCTTGGTTAGGGTTGAGGTAGCTTGAGTGAAACCTCAAAGATTCGTGTCGCAACGTTCCACTGCCCTTTTTAGTTCATCCAGGCAAAGTTTCAGATATATGAGGGAAATTGTCAAACCCGAATATATCAGAGCATGACAGGTCAAACAGTCCTCCAGGACTGCTCTAAGGTATGGCCTGTTCGAGTTGGTTTTTCTCGTCATATCCCCAACAAAATGGAGTGGGTTGGGAGAACGGAGCGGTTTGTAATCTGTGTCGATTTCTAAGACAGATAACTCACCTACGTGACCCAGTGGGTCCTCTATCGGAATGGGAGAGGAATCATCTGTTGCAACGCTGCATATCTTGCGCATCTCCACATCCGTAACCAAGTCTGTAGACAAAACCTGTGGGCTTGTGTCTTGAACGAGTTGTCCCTGGACAGGGATTTGAGTGAGGGCGGGCGGGCGGGGATAATGAGAATGTTTTGGCAGACTCGGTCTCCAACAATTTTACGCCTAGTCATGATGACTTATCCTTGTCCTCGCAGTACATCTCTTATCAGATCTTCGATATAGTTTCGGTTAGCGTTTAGATCGTTGTTGAACACTTTGTTGCCCTTGTTACGCTTGTTACCCTTGTGTCCTGACACTTTGTGAGGGTTAGGCGCAATGACGTATCGGCAAGGTTGATCTCCACGGGACCTGTTAGGTTGGTGACGTTCATCATAGCTATTGTTACTGCGGTGGTTATTGGTGTGGTGGTTACATGGTAGCCACCCCCTTTGTGAGTCATCTTTTACTGCACCTAAGCTCGAAAGTCGAGGTGTCCGGGCTCTTAGCCCGGCTTGCTTTTGATACATCAAAAGTGGTGCTTGCAAGCTCTCGGAGCGTCGAGATCGGCAAACCAACATGGGCAGTAGGGCCCAAGTAGTTGATGAAGTTGGGAGACATGTTTGAGAGAAACAGTTGTTTGAATGGTAATAGGTCATCCATTCCTGTTTCAGTGAGCATGCCAAAGTAAGCTGAACGAAGCCTATGATAGTAGGCTTGTGGGTGTTCATTTCGAGCTTGTTTGATATTGTTAGCCAATGAGCTGTCGAGTTTGCGAGTCGCATAACCACTGAATTCTATTTTCAAAACCGTGGCAAGTTTAGCGTAGTCGTTTTGCACGTGTTGCTTTTGTAGACGGATGAACTTGTCACGTGTCTGTTGAACGTTCGCTTCAATAGGTAGAGCCTGTCAGCATTCGTAGCATTTGGGTAGCCATCCAAGGCGTCCTTTGTCTGCTAAGAATGTCTCAGTGTCATTTGGCTTTCCTGAAATGTGGTCAGAGAGGTGGAAGTTTTTGACAATTTTGTCAAGGCGATCTCCACCAAGCGTGCAGGGAGCATCTGCACTCTCCCATGGAGAATTGTGGACCGAATGGCCAAGAGGAAAAGTAAAGTGGTGGTTGTGTTGGCGAGGAGGTGCTATGTCACTGTGGGCCGAATGGCCAAGAAAAAAAGGCTGAAATCTCATATTTGTCTACCTTCTCTTGTTCCCTGAACTCCAGATGTGAGCTAGGTTGCATGGTTTGGTTGTCCCACGATAGCACGTGACTGTTCTGGAGTTCATCCATATGATACCTAAGAGCGGTATTCTGCTGCGTTGCAGTCCACCTGGGAGTTGAGGGTGTTTATTTTAGAGACGTAGGTGTCGCACTTGCTCCACTCGGCCTCATACTTATCTGTCATGGTTTGCAGGGAGAGTTCTCGAGTGTGGAGTGAGTTTTCTAACTTTCTCACCTGGTCTTTCTCATCCTTCATTAAATCAGCGACTTCAAAGAGTTCTGCTGTTTTGTCATCCAACTTGGTCATTGTGTTCATTAACTGATCGTCTTTGGTCTGCAGCTTTTGGAATAGAACATTACTGCTTTGAGTGGTTTCATTCACAACCATTTGCAGGGCATCAAGTTGCTCACCCCTGTTTCTAGCTAGCTCGTCAGATTCATCTACTTTTGCGTGGACTTCAACGTATTTAGTTTTGGCTAAAACGAGTTGTTCCTTTAGAATATGGACTTGGTCAAGAGTTTGTTTGCGTTCTTTGTTATAAGTGTTAGCCAGACCTTCCAATTTATCTGTTCTCACACACAGTTTCTCGGCTAACAGTAGCTTATCTTTCGGCGCCAACTCCCTAGTTCTCTCCACCTGTGCCTTGAACTCCCAGCTTCCTGCTCGTGCCTCTTCTGGGCACTGAGGTATTGGTGCACTGTCCATCTCTGCTGGTGGGCATAGTTGAGGGCTAATTCACAAGGCCTCTGCCTGATGGTCTATTTTGGAGAGCGTCTGTTGCAATGTCTGAATTTTTCTCGCTTATGGCATCGAAATCTAACATTTTCAGCCCCTCGGCATAGTTAGAATTTGCATCGTTACTGACGTCAGCGATCAATCTTTCCATGGGTGAAGGTGGAAACCCATCTGATGGCTTGCTCATTGTTATGACTATCAGTTATTTCAATTTATGTAAAGTTTGGGTTTTGAGTTGGAAGCTGCAAATACGATTTAACTCAGTTTGTAAACGTTAATGAATCATCAAGACTGGGCCAGTAATGTGGAAGTTGGTTATTAATGAACTTGTCAAAGCAGATTTAATTGATGAATCCATTTTAATGATAAATCGAACCTGTATAGGCTATTTTGGAATTAAACTTTAATTAACCTGAAAGAGTTGCTGTATCTAAGTTAAGATGGAAAAGTTTAACAATGTCTCATTGGTTGGAACACATCAGTTTGTGTATTATCCAAATAAACGACCTACCTGGAAAGGTAGTATGAAAATTTGATTTATGTATTAAATTGAACGAGACAATGGTATCCAATCATTTGAGCCTGGTTGGATACCATCCAGTGCAACCTGAATTATTTAAGAACAATTACTGGTGATTCTTCACCACCAGAGGTCACTGTTAACACAAGCTAAAATCGACAAGGTGCCAGTAAAGGTGTAATTTCACAATGCTGTTAATGTCTCCCTAAACACCATTGAGCTGGTAAAAACAGATTTTATTGATTAATCAACTTGAATGATTAGTCGACCGGTATAGGCTAAAAGGAATGAACTTTAATTATCCTGAAATTGTTGCTTTTGTAGTGAGGTGCGTACTGGCGGCAGAGAAGTCAGGCGCAGGAGAGCGAAAACTGATTTACAGCGGTGTCGTTTAATATCCATAAACCACCGTAAACAGAACAATACAATAAATTTGTCAAACAAAACCTGGTAAATACCAGCATACCATGCATAAGCACTACAAGAAACAATTACCGACAATGGCATGGGGGGGGGGGGGGGGGGGGGGGAACAGAGGGTTAAATACACAACATGTAATTGATGGAATTGGAACCAGGTGTGATGGAGGACAAGACAAAACCAATGGAAAATGAAAAGTGGATCAATGATGGCTAGAAGGTTGGTGACTTCGACCGCCGAACGCCGCCCGAACAAGGAGAGGGACCAACTTCGGCGGAAGTCGTGACAGCTTTATATAGATTAAGAGTGGAAACGTTTAACAATGTCTCATTGGTTGGAACAAATCCATCTGTGTATTATCACAATAAACGACCTGAAAAGGTAGTATGTCAATTTATATCCAATCTGATATCCAATCAGTTGAGATTTGTTGGATATCATACAGTGTAACCTGAACTATTTAACAACAATTACTGGCAATTCTTCACCAGAGGTTACTGATAGCGCAAGCTGAAATCTCACGGGATTCCCGCCAGGCGCGGGAATTCACTTTGAACAAAGGGGAAAACAAAAATGTCTGCTCCCCTATGTCAGCTTAGCATCCTTTTGTTAGCTTAACATCTGGCGCAATGCTTAGCTTCCCTTGTGTGGGATTTCCACTTCACCGCACAAGGAAAGTTCCCTACAACAAGGGAACAGGTTTACTAGGTGACGTCCCACGTTCAACCCTTCAAATCTTCACGTTACCAAACACGAGAGGTAGAGAGATAATAACTTTGCTTCGGTCAAACAAATATATCTACTCAAATTTATGTCCTCTGCTCTAGAAATTGCTTGTGAACGAGTTTGATCGCTCTTGAAAGCGATAGACAGAAATAACACTAGTTGGGCCCAACTAGTATTATTCTCAGAATGCCTGCATCAACTGGTACATATGCCCTAGCTTGTAGCATTCGGTAAACCCCCCCACACACTGACTTTCGTCAGATATACAACACAGGGGTGGTTCTCTCCCTACCAGCATCTGGGTGAAAAGGAAACCACACACACGCTCTTCTCAACAACAAACCTACCTATAGCTATTATTGGTATATATGTATCTTGCTACACAATAGGAATTAACCCAAAAGTGTGGCCTAGTTTTATCTTAGATTCCTCACACGGGGCGCCAATATGTCGTGACATTGTATTGACTAATGTGACGACTGCTGCTCATTGAATGATTAATACTGTCACGCCCTGACCGTAGAGAGCCTTTTTATTTCTCTATTTGGTTAGGTCAGGGTGTGATTTGGGTGGGCATTCTAGTTTATGTATTTCTATGTTGGCCTGATATGGTTCCCAATCAGAGGCAGCTGTCTTTCGTTGTCTCTGATTGGGGATCATATTGAGGCAGCCTTTTCCCACTGGGTTTTTGTGGGATCTTGTTTTTGTTAGCTGCTGTTAAGCCTGCAGAACTTTATGTTCGTGTTTGTATTTCCTTTGTTTTGTCGGTGTTCATCTAAATAAAATAAGATGTACGCTTACCACGCTGCACCTTGGTCTCCTTCTTACGACGAACGTGACAAATACCCCATAATGTCAAAGTGGAATAATTTTTCCCGAAAATGTGGTTTATAAAAAATGAAAAGTTGAAATGTCTTCAGTCAATAACTATTCAACCCCTTTGTTATGGCAAGCTTTAATAAGTTCAGGAGTAAAAATGTGCTTTACAAGTCACATAGTAAATGATTACATCATCTCTGTACCCCACACATACAATTATCTGTAAGGTCTCTCAGTCGAGCAGTGAATTTCAAACACAGATTCAACCATACAGGCCAGGGAGATTTTCCAATGCCTCGCAAAGAATGACACCTATTGGTAGATCGGTAAAAAAAGAAGCAGACATTGAATATCCCTTTGAGAATGGTGAAGTAATTAATCACACATTAGATGGGGTATCAATACACCCAGTCACTACAAAGATACAGGTGTCTTTCCTAACTCGGTTACTGGAGAGGAAGGAAACCGCTCATGGATTTCACCATGAGTCCAATGGTGACTTTAAACAGTTACAGAGTTTATTGACTGTGATAGGAGAAAACAACACAAAACAGCACAATACAAAACATTACTGAGTACCACTCTCCATATTTTCAAGCATAGTGGTGGCTGCATTATGTTATGGGTATGCTTGTAATCGTTAAGGACTGGAGAGTTTTTCAGGATAACATTTTTATGGAATGGAGCTAAGCACAGGCAAATCCTGTTTTCCATCAGACACTGGGAGATGAATTGACCTTTCAGCAGGACAATAACCTAAAACACAAGGACAAATCTGAACTGGAGATGCTTACCAAGTTTTGACTTGAAAATCTATGGCAAGAATACAAAATTGTTGTCTAGCTATGATTAACAACCAATTTGACAGAGCTTGAATAATTTTTTTAAGAATAATGTGAAATATTGTACAATCCAGGTGTGCAAAGCTCTTAGAGACTTACCCAGAACGACTCACAGCTGTAATCGCTGCCTAGGGTGATTTCTAACATGTATTGACTCAGGGGTTTGAATACTTATGTAAATGAGATATTTCTGTATTTCATTTTCAATACATTTGAAAAAAAAATCTAAACACATGGTTTCACTTTGTCATTATGGGGTATTGTTTGTAGATGGGTGAGAAAAAATATATTTAATACATTTTGAATTCAGGCTGTAACACAAAAACATGTGGAATAAGTTGAGAGGTATAAATACTTTCTGAAGGCACTGTACATACATACATGTGTTTTAATTGCTATATTGTATTTACTTCGCCACCATGGCCTATTTATTGCCTTTACCTCCTTTACCTCCCTTATCTCACCTCATTTTCTCACATTGTATATAGACTCATTTTTCTACTGTATTATTGACTGTATGTTTGTTTTACTCCATGTGTAACTCTGTGTTGTTATATGTGTCGAACTGCAACTGGCCAGGTCGCAGTTGTAAATGAGAACTTGTTCTCAACTTGCCTACCTGGTTAAATAAAGGTGAAATACATTTTTTTTAAAGAAAAAAAAAAGAAAAAAAAAACATATATGCATTTATACATACACTACACTACATTCATGGCCAAAAGTATGTGGACACCCCTTCAAATTAGTTGATTCGGCTATTTCAGCCACACTCATGGCTGACTGGTGTATAAAATCGAGCACACAGCCATGCAATCTCCATAGACAAACATTGGCAATAGAATGGCCTCTCTGTTCTCGGTTGCAACATTCACTACTGAGTTCCAAATTGCCTCTGGAAGCAACGACAGCACAAGTACAGTTCGTTGGGAGCTTCATGAAATGGGTTTCCATGGCCGAGCAGCCGCACACAAGCCTAAGATCACCATGCACAATGCCAAATGTCGTCTGGAGTGGTGTAAAGCTCGCCGCCATTGGACTCTGGAGCAGTGGAAACGCATTCTCTGGAGTGATGAATCACACTTCACCAGTCCAACGGATGAATCTGGGTATTTCGGATGCCAGAAAAATGCTACCTGCCCGAATGCATAGTGCCAACTGTAAAGTTTGGTGGAGGAGGAATAATGGTCTGGGGCTGTTTGTCATCGTTCGGGCTAGGCCCCTTAGTTCCAGTGAAGGGAAAACTCAAGCCTACAGCATACAATTACATTCTACACGATTCTGTGCTTCCAACTTTGCTGCAACAGTTTGGGGAAAGCCCTTTCCTGTTTCAGCATGACAATGCCCCTGTGCACAAAGCAAGGTCCATACAGAAATGGTTTGTTGAGATCGGTGTGGAAGAACTTGACTGGCCTGCACAGAGCCCTGACCTCAACCCCATCGAACACCTTTGGAATGAATTGGAACGCCGACTGTGAGCCAGGCCTAATCACCCAACATCAGTGTCAGACCTCACTAATGCTCTTGTGGCTGAATGGAAGCATCTCCCCATAAGCAATGTTCCAACATCTAGTGGAAAGCTTTCCCAGAAGAGTGGAGGCTGTTATAGCAGCAAAGGGGGACCAACTCCATATTAATGCCTGTGATTTTGGAATGAGATGTTTGACGAGCAGCTGTCCACATACTTTTAGTCATGTAGTGTACATACTGTACATACTGCACCTACATGTTAATGTCCCAGATGACACGGCAGTAATATAAAGCATGGTCCTAAAAATTACCCAATTAGCATTTTAAGGTGATTCAAGCAGTCAAAATGACCCAAACACGCTAGAGTCAACTTGCTTATCCAACAATAACACAGTATCTTCCAAACATTTAATGATGTGGTTTGACAGCCTTATTTCTTACCTAGGGAATCAGATAGAGAGAGAATATTCACCTTTTCTCAGAACTGCTGTATGATGTTTTTGGCAGGAGGATTCCAACCTATGTTGAGACGAGATAACAACATTAAGATAAGAACAGAATAATTATCCAGTGTCTGACCAATATTGTCGAATAATATTCTTACAAATATTCTTACGGATAACAAAATGATCACACACTACTAGGAATAAAGCTTACACAGACAGTTCTGACGTTGCAGTTATTTTTAGAGCATTGAAATGTAATATATGTCAATCAAGAAACATTCATCTTTTGCGTAAATGTTAATGTCTTGAAAAAAGAGACAGTTGGGAGTATTTGGAAAGTTCATTTGTCAGTGTTTTTATCCAAATGATGTCTGTGTCCTTTAGGGTGACTCACTTTTTCTGAAACCAAATTCTGTAGAAAAACAGTTCCTCGTTCTACTGCTCTGCTGCTTAATTTAAACACTGATGTTAATGACTTCAATAACAGTATGCTTACTCTGAGTACTAAGATGAACATCAAATTTAAGAACATTTTGAAGAACACGAACCTACAAATAAGGTGCAAGAAAATTAAAAGCTGATTTACCTTTCTCAGTAGAGACCAAAGGAATTTCCAGGGTTAGCCATTCCTGAGACCGGTTGTGATAACTAGTATGCCTAAAGTTTAGTAATAACGTAGGTACAGTGGGACTTTTAGTAAAAGGGGTTAATTTCTTACCTTTATTTAACTAGGCAAGTCAGTTAAGAACAAATTCCTATTTACAATGACGACCTAGGAACAGTGGGTTAACTTCCTTGTTCAGGAGCAGAACAACAGCTTTTACCTCATCAGCTCCGGGATTTGATCTAGCAACCTTTCAGTTACTGGCCCAACGCTCTAACCACTTGGCTACCTGCCACTACCTGCTGGGGTTTATAAATGAAAACATAGCAATGTATCAACCTAAATTAAACCAAAGAGGGCCAACCAACTTTTCTGGTACAGAATGCAGTGATGAATACTAATGATGAACTGCATCTAGTTTTAATGAAGTGGCAGTTGCGTTCATATAGATCATGTTGCCATAGTCTAGGATCAATCGGAACATCGACTGAATAATCAGCTTTCTACTATTTAGTGAGAGGCAGGACCTATTTCTATAGAAGAAGCCCATTTATATTCTCAGTTTCCTAACTAACTCATCAATATGATTTTTAAAAGATAGCTTTTCATCTATTCAGATGCTCAAATATTTATAAGCAGGGACACGAGCAATATGGACAGCTTCGAAAGTACATATGCATAAATCATCAGAATTAATTAGTAATTACTAATGTAATCTAGCTACATGCTGGTTTCGAAATGTGCTTGTAGTTTTTTGGTCATAAATGTGCAATTACTTGTCCTGCAGCACAACATTAGCACACGAACAGGCTTATTTGTAGGGGGTAGCAGACCGATGGAGTACAGTAAGTGATATTATGTGCCATTATGGGGTCAGCTACTTGCCATTATGGCCCTTTTTGTGTCCCCCTGTCTCGTCGCTGTCTATGTTTCCATGATGTGCTTGGAGCATTCACACAGATGCCTCAATGAAAATAACATACACTTCTTGTGGCCTCCTTCAAAGTCATGAAGCCGTCACATGTTCACATGTAAACCTACAGTATAAATCTGGTAGGTATCAAATAGAGATACAGTTTTAGCATCTCTACCACTTTCCCCTAAACTTAGCATACATGCAACAACACAAACTTTTGAAAATATAAAGTGTGCAATCTAAAACAATATTCTCAGGCATTTTCTCTGATTAGATTGTAAACTTCAATGGATTGATGGTGGAAAATTAAAACAAAATCAACATACACAAGGGCCGTTCTTGAATTGCGCTGGCATTTGCGTTCCTCGTGTTTGGAACCATGACTAGGGGGCAGTATTGACACGGCCGGATAAAAAACGTACCCGATTTAATCTGGTTACTACTCCTGCCCAGTAACTAGAATATGCATATAATTATTGGCTTTGGATAGAAAACACCCTAAAGTTTCTAAAACTGTTTGAATGGTGTCTGTGAGTATAACAGAACTCAAATGGCAGGCCAAAACCTGAGAAGATTCCATGCAGGAAGTGTCCTGTCTGACAAGTTGTGTTTCATCTTGGCTCTTTTTATTGAAGACTGAGGATCTTTGCTCTAACGTGACACTTCCTACGGCTCCCATAGGCTCTCAGAGCCCGGGAAAAAGCTGAACGATATCGAGGCAGCCTCTGGCTGAAACACATTATCGCTTTTGGCAAGTGGCCGATCAGAGTACTATGGGCTTAGGCGCGTGCCCGAGTCGACCGAATGCTTTATTTTCTTTCGTCTGTTTACCTAAACGCAGATTCCCGGTCGGAATATTATCGCTTTTTTATGAGAAAAATGGCATTAAAATGTATTTTAAACAGCGGTTGACATGCTTCGAAGTACGGTAATGGAATATTTAGAATTTTTTTGTCACGAATTGCGCCATGCTCGTCACCCTTATTTACCCTTTCGGATAGTGTCTTGAACGCACGAACAAAACGCCGCTGTTTGGATATAACTATGGATTATTTTGAACCAAACCAACATTTGTTATTGAAGTAGAAGTCCTGGGAGTGCATTCTGACGAAGACAGCAAAGGTAATAACATTTTTCTTATAGTAAATCTGACTTTGGTGAGTGCTAAACTTGCTGGGTGTCTAAATAGCTAGCCCTGTGATGCCGGGCTATCTACTGAGAATATTGCAAAATGTGCTTTCACCGAAAAGCTATTTTAAAATCGGACATATCGAGTGCATAGAGGAGTTCTGTATCTATAATTCTTAAAATAATTGTTATGCTTTTTGTAAATTTAGTAAATTCACCGGCAGTGTTCGGTGGGAATGCTAGTCACATGCTAGTCACATGCTAATGTAAAAAGCTGTTTTTTGATATAAATATGAACTTGATTGAACAAAACATGCATGTATTGTATAACATAATGTCCTAGGGTTGTCATCTGATGAAGATCATCAAAGGTTAGTGCTGCATTTAGCTGTGGTTTGGGTTTATGTGACATTATATGCTAGCTTGAAAAATGGGTGTCTGATTATTTCTGGCTGGGTACTCTGCTGACATAATCTAATGTTATGCTTTCGTTGTAAAGCCTTTTTGAAATCGGACAGATTAGCTATGACATCCGTTTGTACTGTAGCTATGGGTTGGGATTATGGTTTATTGTTTAGCTAGCTACATGTCTAAACAAAAGACTCCACTTCACAAGAGATGATTACGTGACCCATCAAGTTAGCCAGGTGTGTCTAGGGGTGATTACAACCATCTATTGTATTTCATGAACATGTGTACATGTCCAGACAATAGTGACCCATCCACTTAGCTAGATGTGGCTGGGGGGTGGTTATAGCATTTCTTACACATGACCCATCAATTTAGACAAGTGTCTGGGTATGCAGCATCTAATAATTATAAAATATTCATACAATATTTTTTATCTGGACACTTTCAAAATCAGATTAGGATATAGGCCAAGGACTAAACCAAAACATGACCAAAACATTATTATCTTTCAGTCTAATACAGCTATTTACTTACTTTTGTAGCTCTTCATCAGAAGCACACTTTTTGTAAGTATTTAGGGCTAACGGTCCTCTCCAAGTTTAGCAGTTGTCAGTAGTTATCACAGCCACAAAGTCTTAAACCCCACCTATTTCTTTATTATTATTTTTAACCTTTTCCATGGTATCCAATTGGTAGTTACCATATTGTCCCATCACTGCAACTCCCGTACGGATTCGGGAGAGGCAAAGGTCAAGAGCCGTGCGTCCTCCGAAACACAACCCAACCCTGCCAAGCCGCACTGCTTCTTGACACAATACCCGCTTAACCCGGAAGCCAGCCACACCAATGTGTCGGGGGAAACACTGTACACCTGGCAACCGTGTCAGTGTGCATTGTACCCAGCCAACCACATGAGTTGCTAATGCACGATGGGAAAAGAACATCCCTGCCGGCCAAACCCTCCCCTAACCCGGACGACACTGGGCCAATTGTGCACCACCCCATGGGTCTCACAGTCACAGCCGGCTGCGACAGAGCCTGGACTCAAACCAGAATCTCTAGTGGTTACAGCTAGCACTGCGATGCAGCGCCTTAGACCACTGCACCACTCGGGAGGCCATAAACCTATTTCTACACATTCTATTCTCTGCTAACCTTATGCCTAAACCTAATTGTAAAAGCACATTTTTGTTTTCATACATTTTCACGATAATCCGCTCACCTACTCCAAACCAAAACTCTCACATTTGGACTCATCAGACCAAAGGACAGATTTCCACCGGTCTAATGTCCATTGCTCGTGTTTCTTGGTCCAAGCAAATCTCTTCTTATTGGTGTCCTTTAGTAGTGGTATCCTTGCAGCAATTCGACCATGAAGGCCTGATTCACACAGTCTCAGAACAGTTGATGTTGAGATGTGTCTGTTACTTGAACTCTGTGAAGCATTTATTTGGGCTGTAATTTCTGAGGCTGGTAACTCCAATGAACTTATCCTCTGCAGCAGAGGTAACTCTGGGTCTTCCTTTCCTGTGGCGGTCCTCTTGAGAGACAGTTTCATTATAGCGCTTGATGGTTTATGTGACTGCACTTAAAGAACAGTCAAAAGTTCTTGACATTTTCTAAATTGACTGACCTTCATGTCTTAATTAAAGTAATGATGGACTATCGTTTTTCTTTGCTTATTTGAGCTGTCTTTTACCAAATAGGGCTATCTTCTGTATACCACCCCTACAATGTCACAACACAACCGACTGGCTCAAACACATTAAGAATGAAAGAAATTCCACAAATTAACTTTTAACAAGGTGCACCTGTTAATTGAAATGCATTCCAGGTGACTATCTCATGAAGCTGGTTAAGAGAATGCCAAGACTGTGTAAAGCTGTCATCAAGGCAAAGGATGGCTACTTTGAATAATCTTAAATATAAAACATATTTTGATTTGTTTAACACTTTTTTGGTTACGACATGATTCCATATGTGTTATTTCATAGTTTTGATGTCTTCACTAGTATTCTACAATGTAGAAAATTGTACAAATAAAGAAAAACCCTTGAATGAGCAGGTGTGTCCAAACTTTTGACTGATACTATATATTTTTTCATGAGCGCTTTGTCACTGCAAATCAGCCTTTTTTCTAAATGAGTGGTGTTTGAATTTTTTATAAAATGCGGGACATAATTGTTTGGTTATGGGACATGGGACAAAGAGCCAAAATACGGGACTGTCCGGCACAATCCGGGACATGTGGTCACCCTAATAATTTGGTGTGTCTAAATCCAAAGTGTCACTTGATGTTACTCAATTTAAATAAAGGGAGATTATATTGTGAGCAAAATTATTAATTATATGACTTTAGTAAAGGATTATTAAAGGGTTAATGAAATTATGTCAAAGAATCTATTTTAGATTCTCTATTTGATAGAAAATCTTAATTTACCCAAAATGTATCATTGGTGTTACCGTCATTGGTGTTACTACTCCTACTGGTGGCACAATGTTATCATAATGGTAAAAATGATTTAAAGTCATTAAGCTGCCATATTAGTTGATTTAGAATGGGAAGATGTACACAAATACATTTGTAAAAAATATTCCAAAATGCCATGCCTAAATGCCACTGCAATTCAAGAATGACCCATTACAGTGGAAAATACATTTTAAGGACTTTGAGATGGAGTGCAGACCGAGTCCCTTGCAGACTGTCTGAACAGTGGCAACCAGGGTCAGTGTTAAGATTAATTCAGTGCATGCTGTTAGGCAGATATCAAGGCTATAGAAGGCGTTGTTTGTAAGAGAGAATTTAGGGACCCAACTGGTCAAGTTGATTGATTGCCTAGACATAAAACCCAATGCAAAGGTATCTTTTTGGGTACTCTCAGACACAATGATATGTCATTGAGGGCTATTGTTATCCATACAATTGTTAGAATGATCCATAATTTGTATATTTTAAATAACATTTTCACTTTTTATAGCTTCAAGGTACATGCCTCCAAGGATTAATTCAAACAGTCCCAACTTTGCCTAGCAGAAGGCTAGCCTGGTTTAACCAGTGCTGCATTCTGTCTGGTTTAACCAGGCAAGCAGAAGGTCTACTGTAAGTTTACAATTTGTTCAATCTTGCTGTATCAATGACAGAGTAGATAAGAAGTGAATGAATTGAAAACAGAAAAAGGAAGAGATGTTTCAAAGAATCACGACAAATAAGGGACAACCAGCAGTCTGTTGTCTTACGGTTTATACCTATAGGTCAAAACTCATCATTACCTGGAAAATAACACATTCTATACGAAATATGTTAATTCCCACTAATGATTGGTCATTTTTGTTGAACTTAAGTTTTAATCAATGTATTTTTCCCCTGGGTAGTTTTCTTTGCTTTTAAAAGGTAATAAGTCTTTATGAGCTGAGCTTTTGTGTTCATTCACACAGGCGAGACAGAGAGCTCAACATTAGTGAGCACAGGTCACATATACAGTATGCTACACTAAGTAAATCATCAAAGATGTGACGGACTCATTTATTGCTCTTCAAAGGATTGCCAAAGTTGTCTGTCACCAACTTTTATCAGGTATTATTCAGTCAATAGCATTACATTTGTTTCTTAGTACACTTAACAATGCCTTATTGTTGCAGACATTAATAAAGACTTATGCAATAATAACGCTTTGCACCACTTAACTTGTGTAGGAAAGTGCAATTATGTCTGAGCTACACTAGATAAACACAGTTCCAACGTAAGATTTGTTCCTTATTCTTTACTTCCCACAAAACATATTAAAGAAGGTTCTGATGAAGGTGGTCCTGGCTGAGGGAGACACAGCCTAACCACCTTTCTCTGGTGTGCAAAGTGTTCAGAGACATCCTGAGCATGCTTGAGTTCCAGGAGGAGGCCCACTTTTTATGGATGGACCGTAAGTTTGTTTCAACCCATCGAACACGAAAGTGTATCTCCATTTGACCTTGTGATGTCATTTTTACTTACCAGTTTGCGTCTTTTTTTATTTACTAAAGTAAGCTATACTAATCACATGTTCATAGATGTTATTTGTACTGTTTATGTTGTAAGAAGACGTTTGCTTAGATATTTCCCTCTACATATAATTTCGTTGACAGTATTGAAGTGGGCAGTAATATTTTATATGTGAATATACAGTATATTATATATACATCACATGCGACTCATAAGACTAAGCAATTAGCCTATTAAAATGTTTATCTGTCTCCATAAGATAAATAGCAATATGCAGGAGACTATAGTTGAGTTACAGTAATAGGCAATGAAGAAATGTCTGAGAATGGAATTCTAAATAAAAGTGTATTTAATTACTTTGTGATATTAAATTATTCACATACAAGGCATAAAGCTTAAGTTACAAGGCAATACTGACACTAACAAAGCATTATTCTAAGCATGATCAGTGAGAGAAAGAGAGAAATCGTAGCCTGAAAGGCCATGCCCCAAAAGTCCATGGGGTAGAGAGAGAAAGAAGTTCAGGAACAAAAAAAGAAAGAAGAATGAAGCTAAGACCCTTTAAGTTGTTTGGGTTCAAAAACTGAGTTGTTGACCTATAGTATAACTGTACATTTCCAATCAGATATTAGACGTACAGGATGTAACCTCTGCTTCTCAGAGGTGAGACAAAGGGGGTTGGTAAGATCAACACAGAGAATGCTGAATTCCTAAGACGACACAGAGGAAATTATTGCATACAGTTGTATGTGTTCTGTTTCTCCTTCATTTCTAAACAGGGCATGTCACATGGAGACTGTGCTCCGAGAAGTACAGGAGGGACTTCCAGGGATGTCCAATGTCCACTGCCTCTTGAGTGATAAAGACATAATTCATAATATCATAGTAAATATACTTGACTTTATACATTTTTGTACCTTTTTCTACAGTTTCCAATTGAATTTGTATAGCAGCACTTATGTGTTAGTGTAACTTTGGAGGGTGCTGTGTGCTGGTGATATAACAACACCGCTCCCAATTTCAGCTCTCTGTGCATCAGTGCTGTAGTATACATTACTGGAAATAAAATATATTACACAAACATCTTTAGAAGTGCAAATATATTTTTAGGTGAAGAAGTATATGATGTCATTGGTATGTTTATGGAAAAGGGGCAGGACCACCGGTTCAGTAAAACCCAGATAACTTTAGCAACTACTGTTGAGGAGCAGACCGTAGAGACCATCCAAACACACACTGGACACCACATGAAAAGCAGTGTCTGGGTGAAATCAGATCTGCTATATTCCCGTTAAATTTTACATGCATGGTCGTGGGTGGGAATTTCCCATGCGAGTGTGCAGACTCCTGTAGATTCCTGTGCATCCCTGAACACTTATGTGATCCGGGAATTGTGGGGATAGTAAATTCCCAATTATGCATTAATACACTTCTGGAAATTTCCGGACCTTGCACGTCACTTAAACTCTCACTTCGCTACTGCCCAGCCTTGCAATACATTTGAATTTGACCCATTTGACATCAACAAACACTGTATAAATTAAATTCAAAATAATGAATGAATTTCCAAATAGATGCATTATTTACATTGAAGTAGTGCTTATTAAAGGTATGTTTGTTTCAAAATGAATAATCAATCGTGTTGTGCACATCATGAGACATTAACATAAATCTGACAGTATGACATTAGGTGCAAATTTCCACCAGAGGGCGGCAGTGTTGAAAGGGAATAGTGTTTCATACAGTGCATTCGGAAAGTATTCAGACCCGTTGACTTTTTACACATTTTGTTATGTTACAGCCTTATTCTAAAATGGATTAAATAAATAAAAAATCTCATCAATCTACACACAATACCCCATAATGACAAAGTGAAAAGTTTATTTTTAATACATTTGCAAAAAAAAATAAAAAAATAACAGAAATACCTTATTTACATAAGTATTCAGACCCTTTGCTATGAGACTCGAAATTGAGCTCAGGTGCATGGAAGGGAAACAGATAAACACTTCTGTCAATCATGTCTGACTCCCAAAAAATATTCTAAAGTAACCAATTACTGTAGAAGAGTCGCTAAGTTTTCTTAAAAATGTTGGTACTTTCAAACCTCTGACCGCACTTATCCCCCCCAAAGACAGATTTCTACTACAGTGCACAATGGAACTACAACACTTACTTTCTCCTTAACTTTAAATTCCTTAAATCCACAGTTGTAGTACAAACAGTACACCTTCCTGCAATACACTCCATGGGAGGGAGGGAAAAGAGGCTAGAGATTACAGTTCAGTCCAAACGAAAAACTTGGATAGAACATCTATAAAACCACCTGTCAGGGTAGTGTTTAAACCAGGTCACTTCAGCTATAACATGCTTGTGTTTTGTTCCTTGCTGTGTTGTTAATTGCATACCGTTTTTTTTCACAATCCCTGGGTGCAGCACAGCCTGTACATCTACAATGGGTTCTTCAAGACTAGAACCACTTGAACACCATTTGGCATAAACACAAAAGCAGACTGTTCAGTTCTGCAGCCATCAACAGAATGTGCAACACCCTGATGTCAAACTTTGGTGCATGTCATGGCAAACTTGGAAACATGAGAGATGGTGCTATCTGGATACACCTTGTTGTAAATGGACAGTAAATCATCCCTCAAACTCTTGTTGACAACTTTTGAGAAAGGAGTCAGAGGCTCCACCTGCATGCATTGTCTATACTAAGTGTGCCTGAGTACATTTGATCACGCTGCATGACATACAGGGAATCCGACATGGTTCCAGTTACCTTAGACTGTCCTTGAATAAAGGTCCATAGACAGATGGCCAAGGTAAGTCGTACAGCTGTTGAAGTTGTTGAAACTTTCTCATCATCTGTACTTCTATGTCGTTATTTGGTAGCTTCCTAGCATGCAATTGTAGCGCTCAAATGAGAAACACCAGAAGGAACATACCAGACCATAATCCAGGATACAGTCCTTGAAATGAAGGCGCAAGTGCATGTTTGCTGTGCAGTGTTGTGGCCCACACAGTCTCTTGAATTTACAAAGGAACAAACAACTAAAAGTATTGGTCGGCTTTTTGTACTTCCTCCTCTGAAATTATACGAGAGCACAGAATTGTGATTTATTCTTTCAATAAACATTTCAGTATTTAATTACCTCTTAGAGCCCCATGTCAAATGAAGCCTCCACACTTCCTTGACGCAGGAATGTCGGATGTGTGTACCTTTTCGTCTGACATTTTGACTCTGGTCCATAGTCGTCAAAAAGGGGATCCAAAAAGGTGTTAACATTCAGCAATGGTTCCTTTGGGCCAGGCATCAACCCAACTACAATTACCTTTTTGTTCTTTGAAGCGCTCTTCTCGAGGCAAGTTCAATAACACCATATAAACACACACTTCATACTCACTGTATTTATAAGGTTGGTACCAGTCAATGTTCGTCATGAGGGCTAAATTATTGTGTGCTGCAAGACATGGTATGCCATCTTGAAATGTGAAGTCTTTTAACACTCGCCCATCAAACACATCTCCCATATCAGAGTCAGGAAAGTCTCTCTCTCTCTCTCTCTCTCTCTCTCTCTCTCTCTCTCGCTCCCCCCATTCCTCACATCTCTGGAGAAATTCTGGGTGACAAATCAAAGACTGGAGAGACTGGACTAAACTCTTATAACAGTAAGACTGTATGGGGTAAGTATATGCATCTCTATTTGGATTATTTACCCTTTTCATCAAAGTGGTGCCACATTTCTATTCATGTGTAGAGCATTTGTGGGGATGATTGTGAAAGGGTACGTATTGACATTTGTTGGATACCTTTTGTGCCATCTCGCGTTGTGTGGTAAATCCCTGTGAAATTCTCTCTCTACTTTGATATACTTCCCGAAAAGAGTCCATGGCAGACTCTCAGAAAAAGCAATGAAAAATATCCCCCAACTATGTGTAAGTATAGCTTAGAACAGATCAGCAATATCCAACATGTTGAACATTGCTTGCCAAAAAAATAAGCATTGCCAGCAGCTAGCCAAAGAAAGTTGTCTCCTTGTTGTCTGTTGTAGTCCATTCCATTGTCGTCACTGTCCCCCTCCTTCGAGTTAGCAGCACTCTGCACTTCTGATGCTGTGTTGTCTCCTTGTTGTCTATTGTAGCCCATTCCCTCCTCGCCAGCTGTTGTGTTGTCCCCCTCCTTTATGTCAGCCTCACTCTGCTCTTCTGTGCTCTAATTAAAGAGGAATAAACATTACATTCAAGGCAGAAAATACAGGGAAAATTAGAGTAGGCCTACTATACTACTAGCACAGATGGACAGTGTTACGAAACCAATTTCTAGCTGATTTTACTGCATTCATTATGTTTAGGGGTCTTAAACCTAAACTCAGCAAAAAAATTATGTCCTCTCACTATAAACTGCGTTTATTTTCAGCAAACTTAACATGTGTAAATATTTGTATGAACATAACAAGATTCAACAACTGAGACGTAAACTGAACAAGTTTCACAGACATGTGACTAACAGAAATGGAATAATGTGTTCCTGAACAAAGGGGGGGGGGGGGGGGGGGGGTGCTCAAAATCAAAAGTCACAGTCAGTATCTGGTGTGGCCACCAGCTGCATTAAGTACTGCAGTACATCTCCTCCTCATGGACTGCACCAGATTTGCCAGTTCTTGCTGTGAGATGTTACCCCACTCTTTCATCAAGGCACCTACAAGTGAGGGATAGGGAATGGCCCTATCCCTCACCCTCTGATCCAACAGGTCCCAGACGTGCTCCATGGGATTGAGATCCGGGCTCTTCGCTGGCCATGGCAGAACACTGACATTCCTGTCTTGCAGGAAATCACGCACAGAACGAGCAGTATGGCTGGTGGCATTGTCATGCTGCAGGGTCATGTCAGGATGAGCCTGCAGGAAGGGTACCACATGAGGGAGGAGGATGTCTTCCCTGTAACGCACAGCACTGAGATTGCCTGCAATGACAACAAGCTCAGTCTGATGATGCTGTGACACCGCCCCAGATCATGACGGACCCTCCACCTCCAAATCGATCCCGCTCCAGAGTACAGGCCTCGGTGTAACGCTCATTCCTTTGACGATAAACACGAATCCGACCATCACCCCATGTGAGACAAAACCGCGACTCGTCAGCGGGAGCACTTTTTGTCAGTCCTGTCTGGTCCAGCGACAGTGGATTTGTGACCATAGGCAACGATGTTGCCGGTGATGTCTAGTGAGGACCTGCCTTACAACAGGTCTACAAGTCCTCAATCCAGCCTCTCTCAGCCTATTGCAGACAGTCTGAGCACTGATGGAGGGATTGTGCGTTCTTGGTGTAACTCAGGCAGTTTTTGTTGCCATCCTGAACCTGTCCCGCAGGTGTGATGTTCGGATGTACCGATCCTGTGCAGGTGTTGTTACACGTGGTCTGCCACTGCGAGGACGATCAGCTGTCCGTCCTGTCTCCCTGTAGTGCTGTCTGAGGTGTCTCACAGTACGAACATTGCAATTTATTGGGCATCTTTCTTTGGTGTTTTTCCAGAGTCAGTAGAAAGGCCTCTTTAGTGTCCTAAGTTTTCATAACTGTGACCTTAATTGCCTACCGTCTGTAAGCTGTTAGTGTCTTAATGACCGTTCCACAGGTGCATGTTCATTAATTGTTTATGGTTCATTGAACAAGCATGGGAAACAGAGTTTAAACCCTTTACAAAGAAGATCTGTGAAGTTATTAGAATTTTTACAAATTATCTTTGAAAGACAGGGTCCTGAAAAGGGGACGTTTATTTTTTTTTGCTGAGTTTAGTTAGCTAGCTATTAGCTACCACAGCCTGTTCAGCTCTAGCTAGCCTCTAGCTATCTGTCAGGTAGCCGTATCTAACAGCTGTTGTGTGTATGGAAATGTTTTGTAGCCTTTGCTTTTTCCCATTTCAACAGAAGTAAATTTGATGATGTACCATTGTAACATTAGCTAGAGTTAGCCAAAAGTTGGTAAACGTAAGCTAGCTCGTTAACTATAGCTATTATTTTTGCCTCAATCACACTAGACCTGATTCAAATGATGAAACCAGCAGCCAGGGAAGACCAGTCTACGGAGCTCAGGTGAATTTTGCAGTTTAATATAACAATCAGTGACTAGATACAACATTCAATCTTGAGTTGATGGGTAGACTATTGTCTGGGATCTGTGAATAATAGTAATTTCAGTTTTTGAACCATTGATTCTATTTATGGATAATATAATATATAAATGTACACCAAGGTAATTCTTTGTCATGCCTCATCTGAGCAGGATCAGATGGTGACAGGGGTCTCATCAGGGTCAGGCAGCCAGGGAAGCCAGTCTGTCACATCTCAGAGGTGAACTATTGCAGATACAACCCTTTATTCTCCCTGTGCAGCAAACACTGGACAAGCAAGAAGCTTCAAATATTGAAACTATTTTAAGGCAGTCTGACCTCTAAAGATGATTTCCAATCTGTATCAAGGGTTGATAAAGGCTTTTCCCAATGACACAAAACATGTAAAATAAATATGTGAGGAAGACCTGAGATGCTATTGATGATGATGAGTGGATACAGATATATTAGAACGCCCAGTCATGTTCATACTATCTCAGACATAAATAACTGCAGTTTAAGACCATCCATAGAATGTACTATATATATATTGTCACGGCCCCTCCTCTGCAGTGCAGGGGCGGTTCCTCCTGCAGGCAGAGGAGGGTCGTTAGTGATTGGAGCCACCTGGGCTCAGGGTATTTAAACTGCTTCACTAACCACTCTTCTCTCTCTGCTCCTCCAGGTATGATCCTGTTTTGTTTGTTCCTTTGTAGTTTTATGTAGTTTCCACTCAGTCATATTCACACACACAGATTCATGCATCCCTGTACTTTACATACACCCTACATTATGACATTTCCACTCCTCATTCCTTTTTCTTTGTTTAAAGTTAACAGTTTTTGGTTTATAATAAAGAACCTTTTTGATTGGCCTATACCTGTTGTTCGTGTCCCCTCATTTTTGCCACAGGCTATGAGCCAGCCTATTTGAAAGACTGGTTCTCCTAGACCCTGATCATAGTGTGGAACCCATTTCCTAACCAACAGCCCATCAAGAGAAAATAACACTGAGCACTATTCCTCACCACTGAATCAGGAACAACTTTATCAAACAGTATCGGCCTTTTGCTCAGCCATCAATGAATCTCTAGAACTAGTCAACTGTTCTGTCTGGAGTTTGACTGGCAACTCAAGACTTTCTGGCTTTCTAACCCCACCATCTACATCACCCTCTAACAGACCACATTTTAGGGTAACTTTATGTAAAGGAGAAGAGAACGGAACTAAACCCATACCACGTACCATTACACAACTGCCAGTATCAGGCTCCTTAGAGAACAGCAAAACAGATTCCAGAATAAAATAATCTAAAGCTCCAGTGTCTCTAACCTGTTGGGGCTAGGGGGCAGTATTGAGAATTTTGAAAAAAATATGTGCCCATTTTTAACTGCCTCCTACACCAACTCAGAAGCTAGGATATGCATATTATTAACCTCTTGGCGTTCCCCTAGGATAGGGGGCGCTAAAGCGATTTTTGCAAAAAATTCGTGCCCATTTTAAACGGCCTCCTACTCAAACTCAGAAGCTAGGATATGCATATAATTAATACGTAGTGGATAGAAAACACCGTAAAAGTATCTAAAACTGTTTGAATGGTGTCTAAGTATAACAGAACTCATATGGCAGTCAAAACCCCGAGACAGATGGAAACAGGAAGTGGAATTCTGAATTGCGAACTCAACTTCATCACGTTGCCTATTAATCACACCGTGAGCTATGGTTCATTGAGCACTTCCTATTGCTTCCACTAGATGTCCCCAGTCTTCACAAATTGGTTTGAGCCTTCTACTGTTAAAACTGAATGAATGAGACGCTGTGGAACGTAGTCACACGGAGAGGGCCATCACCATTATGACGCCGGCGCCCCTGGTTACCCTCCCCTTTCGAAACGTTTTGAAACACAATGCAATCGTCCCCCTCGAATCTTATTGGCTCTCTTGTTGAAAAACGCCCTGAAGATTTATGTTATACAACGTTTGACATGTTTGAACGAACCTAAATGGGAAAAAAATGCATTTTCTCGAAATGGCTGTCCCGTGGCCGACGAAGCATTTGGATCAGCCTTCAGACGCGCTAACAAGAACAAGCTCTTGGAACATAAAGGAGTCATTTTTTCGAACGAAAATATATTTGTTGTGGACCTGGGATTCTGACTCATCAAATTTAGGCAACAAACGAAGATTCTGTGAAACATCAAACTGTGGTAGTCCTTCTGGTCTATTAGCATTTGTCAATCGCGCTATCTCTAACTGCATTTGCAACAGCTCCCTCTGCTGCTCAAAAGTTAATGAAGGGCTAGACTGAACTTGTACCCGCACTACTAGCAGACTGACCCCAAAAAACACCTATTTCCCTAAGACCCTACTTTAATTTAGCTTTAACAGTCTCTTTAATTTTTTTATCAACAATCTCAATCTGATAATGTTCAGCAATTTCAATTAACTGCTCCTTAGTACACAACTCTAAGGCTACCTCTGGAGGAGCTTGAACAAAACTACTCAGAATGGAAGACATTTTCCTCAACCAATACAACTATTACAAATGCTCCCCCCAAAAAATACACAACTCACCTGCTGTCAGTCTGGGTTCAAGGACAGGAGCCACACCCCACTATCCTCCAAAAACAACTAACTAACTGGCCCTGGTCTTCGTGCAGTCACATGTACTTTACATACACCCTACATTATGACATTTCCACACCTCATTCCTTTTTCTTTGTTTAAAGTTAATAGTTTTTGGTTTATAATAAAGAACATTTGTCCCCTCATTTTTGCCAGGCTATTTTTCTTCTGTAATGAATGCGCTATTGTCTGGTTGGAATATTATCGATTGTTTATGTTAAAAACACCCTAAGGTTTGATTGGAAACAGCGTTTGACATGTTTCTACAAACGGTAATGGAACTTTTGAGCTTTTCGTCTATTGATTTGTGCCCCTGTCTCGTGCCTTTGGAATAGTGTTCTGGACGCACCAACAAAACTGAGGTATTTGGACAGAAATTATGGACTTTATCAAACAAATGAATATTTCTTGTGGAAGTGGGAGTCCTTCCGAGTGCATTCCGCCGAAGATCAGCAAAGGTAAGAAAACATTTATAACAGTATTTTAGAGTTTTGACGACGCCGTGGCTTGACGGCTAACTGTATAGCTTGCATTGATGGCGGAGCTCTGTACTCAGAATATTGAACAATGTGCTTTCTCCGTAAAGTTATTTTGAAATCTGACACAGCGGTTGCATTAACCTGTTATGGCTAGGGGGCAGTATTTTCACGGCTGGATAAAAAACGTACCCGATTTAATCTGATTATTACTCCTGCCCAGAAACTAGAATATGCATATACTTATTAGCTTTGGATAGAAAACACTCCAAAGTTTCTAAAACTGTTTGAATGGTGTCTGTGAGTATAACAGAACTCATTTGGCAGGCCAAAACCTGAGAAGATTCTGTACAGGAAGTACCCTGTCTGACCATTTCTTGGCCTTCTTTATCATCTCTATCCATTACAAAGGATCTCTGCTCTTACGTGACACTTCCTACGGCTGCCACAGGCTCTCAGAAGGCGGCAAAAAGCTGAATGACGTAATTCAAAGCCCTGGCTGAAACACATTATCGCGTTTGTCAAGTGGCCGATCAGGGGACAGTGGGCTTAGGCGCGTGCACCGGCCGCCCCCGTCTTTCTGTTTTTCCCTCTATTTACCGAAACTCAGATTCCCGGTCGGAATATTATCGCTTTCTTACGAGAAAAATGGCATAAAAATTGATTTTAAAACAGCGGTTGACATGCTTCGAAGTACGGTAATGAAATATTTAGAAATCTTTTGTCACGAAATGCGCCATGCGCACGACCCTTATTTACCATTCGGATAGTGTCTGGAACGCACGAACTAAACGCAGCTATTTGGATATAACGATGGATTATTTTGGACCAAACCAACATTTGTTATTGAAGTAGCAGTCCTGGGAGTGCATTCTGACGAAGACAACAAAGGTAATGAAACTTTTGTAATAGTAAATCTGACTTTGGTCAGGGCTAAACTTGGTCGGTGTCTAAATAGCTAGCCGTGATGGCTGGGCTATCTACTGAGAATATTGTAAAATGTGCTTTCACCGAAAAGCTATTTTAAAATCGGACATATCGAGTGCATAGAGGAGTTCTGTATCTATAATTCTTTAAATAATTGTTATGTTTTTTGTGAACGTTTATCGTGAGTAATTTAGTAAATTCACCGGAGGTTTGCGGGGAGTATGCTAGTTCTGAACGTCACATGCTAATGTAAAAAAGCAGTTTTTTTATATAAATATGAACTTGATTGAACAAAACATGCATGCATTGTATAACATAATATCCTAGGGTTGTCATCTGATGAAGATCATCAAAGGTTAGTGCTGCATTTAGCTGTGGTTTTGTTTTTTGTGACATTATATGCTAGCTTGAAAAATGGGTAGTCTTATTATTTCTGGCTGGGTACTCTGCTGACATAATCTAATGTTTTGCTTTCGCTGTAAAGCCTTTTTGAAATCGGACAGTGTGGTTAGATTAACGAGAGTCTTGTCTTTAAAATGCTGTAAAATAGTCATATGTTTGAAAAATTGAAGTTTTCGGATTTTAGAGGAATTTGTATTTCGCGCCACGCCCATCATTGGATATTGGAGCAGGTGTTCCGCTAGCGGAACGTCTAGATGTAAGTGGTTAAGAGGTAGTGTATCTATAATTCTTTAATACTGTTATGTTTTATGTTTTTTTTGTTGCTTTCCAAGTCTTGTGCTATCACTCTCTTGGGAAAGTGGAGAAGCCAAAGCCGCTCCATCTGACATATAACAAGCCCGCAGATTCAGCCGGATTGGCATTTTGTTATGTGATGATAGATGGGAATAAAATTGTGTGATCATAGTATAGAGGCCATAAGTCTATGAATTTGTAAACCTCGCGGTGACTGGTTGTTCATTGTTTGTTAATTTGTTTGTTTAATTCATGTTTTATAATAATTTGTTAGTTTTTTTTTATTCATGTTTTATTATCATTGTTTATACATTTAAGTAATTTCCAAGTTTATGTAAAAGTGAACATTAGGATGCTATTGTTCAAGAGGAAGGACTGTTGGAATCGGCTAAACATTGAACATTGAGATATTAAATAAATGATAGAGACAAAGCCTTGAAAAGAAAGAGTTTGTAAAAAGCCAGAAGGCTTTGGAATGTGTTTGATGGAGGAGAGGAGAGCGATGTGTTGATATAGGGAAGACAGATGGATATCTGTGGGTCAGGAGGTGAGGGGTGATGTCAGTTCCCCTTAAGGGAGTAATCAGGATTAGTATTTGGTTACCTTCTTTCCTGTGGAGCCATAAACTACAAGGAAGAGGAATGTCTTAAGTAGGATGTATATAAACTGTGATGTCTGAAATGTTTAGCGGTCTGATTTCAGCTGTACAGAACCTTTGGGAAAGATAAAAAACTTGGTTAAAGCTTCTCTAGTGTCCGTGAGTTATTTACTCTGAAAAATAAGAACCTAACAACAGTTAGTTGTATGTGCCTGAGTTCTGACATTCTATTGTTGTGTGGTTATCAGGGCACATATCAGTTTGCTCTGGGTTTCGCGGGCTCCATCATGCCAGTCCGCCCCTTTTTTTGTATTTAAGCAGTGAGTCACCATTGAGACCAGGGTCTTTTTCACAAAGGGACCCTGGATATACAATTTCATAAGACAAAATATAAAATAAAATATAAAACAAGTAAAATACTGCACAACACAAATATTCAAGAGAAACAAATACATTCCTCAATAAGATGGGGACCTACCGGTAGTTCAAAAAACATCCAATTGTAGATGGGGACCTACCGGTGGTCAAACAAACATCCAATTGTAATGTATTTTGTAGTTGGTTCCAGCAATGAGGTGCTTTAAAACTAAAAGTGGAATTTCCTAGTTTGGTGGAGACCTGAGGAACCTCAAGAGTTAACCAACTGTGGGAATGGGTTTGGTATCTCATGTTTTTATATTTTAACCTCTTGGGGCTAGGTGGGACGCTAGCGTGCCACCCGTGGTGCACTCCATCAACAGCAGGTGCATTTCAAGAGCGGCAAATTTGAATCCAAATAAATGTCAAAATTCAAATTTTTCAAAAATACAACTATGTTACACCATTTGAAAGATAAACATCTCCTTAATCTAACCACGTTTTACGATTTCAAAAAGGTTTTACGGCGAAAGCATAAATTTAGAGTATGTTAGGACAGTACATTTACAAGAGTTGTGTGTAATGTTTTGTCAAGTCAAAGACAGGGTCACCAAAACCATAAAACCAGCTAAAATGATGCACTAACCTTTTACAATCTCCATCAGATGACACTCCTAGGACATTATGTTAGACAATGCATGCATTTTTAGTTCTATCAAGTTGATATTTATATACAAAAACAGCGTTTTACTATGGCATTGATGTTGAGGAAATCGTTTCCCTCCAATAACCGGCAGTCAAGTCAGCGTCACAAATTAAATAATTAAAATTAGAAAACATTGGTAAAATATTATATTGTCATTTAAAGAATTATAGATTTACATCTTTTGAACGCAATCAACTTGCCAGATTTAAAAATAACCTTACTGGGAAATCACACTTTGCAATAATCTGAGCACTGTGCCCAGAAAAATACGCGTTGCGATACAGACTAGACGTCATGTTGGGGAGATCTAAAATCGAAAATACTATGTAAATAATCCATTACCTTTGATTCTCTTCATCAGATGTCACTTCCAGGTATCACAGGTCCATAACGAATGTAGTTTTGTTCAAAAAAGCTCATCATTTATGTCCAAAAATCTCCGTCTCGTTAGCACATGATGTAAGCCAGCCGGACTTCTCGTCATGAACGAGGGGAAAAAATATATTTCCGTTCGTTCAAACATGTCAAACGTTGTATAGCATAAATCATTAGGGCCTTTTTTAACCAGAACATGAATAATATTCAAGGTGGACGAATGCATAGTCTTTTATAACGTATTGGAACGAGGGTACCCAACATGAAGTAGCGCGCCAGGTGTCTAATGGGACATCACCGTTCCATGGCTCTTGTTCGGTCAGATCTCCCTCCAGAAGACTCAAAACACTTTGTAAAGGCTGGTGACATCTAGTGGAAGCAATAGGAAGTGCCAAAATATTCCTAAACCCCTGTGTTTTTCAATGGGATAGGTTTAAAGTCAATACAACACATCAGGTATCCACTTCCTGTCAGAAAATGTCTCAGGGTTTTGCCTGCCAAATGAGTTCTGTTATACTCACAGACACCATTCAAACAGTTTTGGAAACTTTAGAGTGTTTTCTATCCATATATAATAAGTATATGCATATTCTAGTTACTGGGTAGGATTAGTAACCAGATTAAATCGGGTACATTTTTTTTATCCAGACGTGCAAATGCTGCCCCCTAGACCCAACAGGTTAACAGCGAAGTTAGGTAAGTCGGAAAGTTGTGTAGTAGAGCTTTGTAAAAAAAAAAGGGAATAGTGAAGTGATCTACACAATTTTAATGAGGACCAGCCAACCTTTTGACACAGGATGCAGTGGTGATGCACTGTCACCAGGATGCACTGTCACCTGTGATAAAGTGAAGGGCGCTATGGTAGACTGCATCCAAAGGTTTAAGAGTAGTACGTGACTGCTGCAATCTGGTAAATGTTGTCACCATTGTCAAGAACTGCCTGTACAATCTGCTTCCTGCTATTTAAGGAGAGGCAAGATCTATTTAAAAAAAAAAGAAGGCCCCTTTAAATCGTAGCTTTTTAACTAGCTCACCCATATGTTTTTTTAAAAACATTACATCTTTGTCAATCCTAATGCCCAGATATTTGTAGGCGGGAACCAGATCAATGGGAGAACCATCCAATTAATAGATATGTAGTCCATCTGAAAATGTTTTGAGAGAATTTGAGAACAAGATATTGTATATTTAGTATTGCCTGCATTACCAGTTTTAAACCAACTAGGGCTTTTCTGTAAGGCAACAAAGTCAGATTGCAGCTCTAACATAGCCTGATCAACAGTTGGGGCAATGACATACATAAGTGTCATCTGCATACAGATGAATATTACAAGTTTTAAAAGATAGACCAATAGTATTTATATACAGTAATTAGTAAAGGGACAGGTCCCAATATTTTTTAATATCCAGGAAACTAGACTTGACACCAACAGAAATCACGCATTGTGTCCTATCTGACATATAATTATCAAACCACACGCAAGAAACATGATCCAGGGGCATTTCAGTCAGCCTTCGAATGAGAATGTAGTGGTCAACAGTGTCGAAGGCCTTAGAAAGGTCTATAACTAAGGCAGGACAATTACTTTTACGATCTAAGCAATTTAAAGCCCCTTTGCAGTCTTTTAAATTAAATGTTTTAATAATCTCTTATGTCTAATAAATCACTGTTTATTTTTTTTTTTTTATATAACTCCAAAATATATATTTTTATTTCCCTGAGCCTCCTTGTGCCACTGAAATGCTCAGGCTGATCGTGTGGGCGTTTTAAATGTAATATGAAACTACATATTTGTTATTCAACAGGTCAGTTGGAGCTGGAGTTGGACCCTGAAAGCAACAAACTTCTACTGCACAGGTGTGTATGATACTTTGTTTTGTCATCAAAATAAGGCATACATAATGCATCATCATTTTCTATGTCATTGTTGTACTGTGCTCAATAGGTCACCAGAAGATGCAGGACCAGAACAGCCTGTCTACCGTCTATTCATTGCAGAATACCATGATTATCTACAGGGCAGACAAAAGGCCCTCAGCATTTGAGGCCAAACACAGTAAGCAATACTAAGTGCTGTATACTTAGTATTGCTTGCTGTGTTAGGGATCTGAGCTACAATGGCCCACGGTAGAATCTTCAGTATCATCAAAGTCCATTTCATCATTTTGCAAAATGGACTTTATGATGATACTGGATATATATTATTAAAACAATTCTAATGAGTAAACACTCTTGAATTATGTTGTTGAAAGTAAATAAAGAAACCAGACTGCAATGAAAGGTTGTCATTCTTCATAAATTCTCTTGTCAGTTATTTACATAACTGAATTGCAGCGCATCTGTTTATTATGTGTTCTTTATTGTAAACTGCCAGAGTGCTCCATTGTGGCACATGTATTTGTGTAAATGAAACTGTCTATATGTATCTCGGGTCATAAACAAGGTTATAATGAAAGTTAAAATCATGGCATGTACTGTAAGTATCTTTTCAAGTTATTGTTTTACAACTCAAGCTCTGCAAGTTATAAGTCGTTCACAGTAATAGTTATTTCTATTTTAAACCTTACAAAATAAGGAACACCTGTTTTAGTGACTGATGGTACTTCTCAAAAATTCTATGCAATTTTCCGTGATCAGACACTTTCTTATTGGGATAGTAAATGAAACACATATACGCATCAAAACAAATTTCAGAAAGCATTGAGTCTTACATATAATAAGAAAGACATACACAAGTAATATAATATTAATAAAACAATAACTTTATTGAAAGAATAAGGTTAGGGGAGTACATTGTCTCATTCAAACCTGAAAACAAAGTGCAAGTTACATCATAACCATAACATCATACACAAATGCTTGCCCTTACATTCAGGTGCCACACAAGCAAACCACGTCATATTCTCCTTTCTATCTTTCCTGTAACAAAGCCAACAATTTCTAGAGTAGTACATTGAAGTTTCACTCTTTCTGTTCTGACAACCAGCCAAATGTTAGCTTGGTCTTTGATCCGTTTGTGCTATACAGCTAACTCATATGTAAAGCCAAGGCAACTGCTGTGGTAACATGGCACGACAACTATCACAAATTAGGAGCTGGCAAGACAGCATAAACAGATCTGGGACCAGGCTATAGCATTTCTACGACCTGCACCACCAGCTTGGTATGTACAGCAGGCACAACCAGCATCAACCTAGGAGGGTTAGGGGGGGGCACCAGTTCAGCTGCTTCTCTGCCAGTCGATGTTCACCTGTCTGTCCTGTGTGTGTGTGTGTGTGTGTGTGTGTGTGTGTGTGTGTGTGTGTGTGTGTGTGTGTGTGTGTGTGTGTGTCTCATACTCTTCGTCCTAGTCTTCACCAAGTAACTGCTCATCAAAAGCATCTTCTTCCAAGAAGTCCATGACCTCATGGTCCTCCTCATCCTACAGGCCTTCTTCAGCGATGACCCTTTAGCACATAAGAAAGGGCATCATGAATGGAAGGGAATTGTGTAGCTACAAGTTATCAACCTGTTGGTAAGGTGACAAAGGTACATTTGAGAAAACGTAACAATTTCATATCTGATGGTCCATAACTCAAATAATGTGATCATGTAGCAGAGTCAAAACAGCGAGACCTCCAGCTTGAGCTTTCATAAGTCATATGATCCATCATAAGGGTTATACATTCATTTTTGCATTCAACAGCCAGAAGGCTGACCATTTTTTAGGAATCATATCACAGATGAACATACATCTAATGAGATGTCTAGCTCGCTAGCTAATAATAATAATAATAATAATAATAATAATAATAATAATAATAATAGCTACCCTCTTTCTTCTGGCTGGCAAACTAATAGCTACAAATCCAATCACAAGCCAGTTTGTTTTAGCTCTAATACTTAACTAATGACAAATACTCTTCAAATTGTACATTTTAGCATTTTATTTTGTACAGTCATCAAAGAAAACAAACATAAAAAAGACAAGACACAAACTAAATCAAGTAGGCTACCATGTTCTGTTTTGGGTGACTGACAACTTGAACAACAGTCAACAGGCTAGCTACCATTATTTATCTCACAGACTTTGGTAGCTAGCAATCTAGCTACAGTAACATTATCTGAGGAGCCTGAAAATATGACGACATTGCTAAAGTAGGCAAGTAATTAGTAGGAAACCGGTTTGCCATCATTATCATGTTGTCAAATGTACTTTAGAGATATGGCTATCTGGTCCTGTCCCTGAATCTTAGCTAGCTAAAGTTATACTCCAAAGTTAATCTGGTGACATCACAGTGATGACAAAAGATTTGCGTAATAATGATTTTCCTTCATAGGAATGTAATTGTCTTTCCAAGTCACTGTAATGCACTTTAGACTAATCTTCATCACACATGGCAGCGCAGAGAATGCCATTGAGTAACTAGTAGAATGTTCATTCAGGCATCAGTCCTCAAGAGAACGTTCAAAACAATATTGTGATGAAGCATGCAAACCATGACTAGCATGTCCTTTAATTATAGAATTGAAACATGTATATCCAGACACATCATGAATGGTTGCTGCCACTGCTGATTTCAAGATCCATGCGATGCTTGATGGAGCTGCTGGGAAATCGACATGTGTAACATTAACTAGCCGGATTTGCAATGTAGTGTGCTTTGCAGGAGGTTATGAAAAATGCATCGAAGACAAATCAGACTTGTTCAGATTGAATACAGTGGAAAGCACATTCTCTCAATCTCTGCTTATGGGTGGGACCAGTACCAAAACTAGGAGGGAATTTGTAAATAAACTATGGACATTAATTGGTAATCAGATCACAGGGTGATGTTACGCGGCAAGCCAAAATTACATCCCACCCAGTCTGAATTATTATACGTTTTTTTTCAAACAGCTCTTACACAAAAAGGACATTTTCACAATTTGAGTCTTTTTTCGACCTCATAGGGCTCTATTTTAACAAACCTAATGCAATAGTCAATCTAAGCGTTGGGGGGGGGGGGGTACTATACATCCGAATCAAATAATTTGAAGGGGTGTCCACATACAGTGCCTTGCAAAAGTATTCATCCATGTAATGAACACGATGGGAGACAGAGCTGGTTTCATACACGGGGGTCCAAAAAGGCAACAGTACAGGCAGGGGAAAGGCTAGTAACATCACCCGGGAGATCAGGCAATAGGTTGATAACAGGAAATCTGATAGGCAAAAGTACAGGCAGTGAATAGGCAAAAGGCGTCGTTAGTGAGGCAGGCCAAAACTATCATACACGGGAGGATTCAATTACGGGAAAACCAGAGCTCCGAATAGACGTGTGTCACAAAACAAACAATACCTCACAATGATGGGGTGCAAAGAACTGAGCTAAATAGTGTGTGATAATGACATACAGGTTTGTGAACAGGTTATCAGAATTCAGGTGATTGGGATCTGAAGAGCGAGCTGCGTTCAGGGGAGCTATGTGTTTGAGAGTGTGACCTGGAAAGTGCGCTGGAAAGTGAGCTGCGTTCAGGGGATCTACGTGTTTGAGAGTGTGAGCTGGAAGCAGACGTTACAATACCCCTTGGCTTTTTTCCTATTTTGTTGCATTACAACCTGTAATTTAAATGGATTTTATTTGGATTTCATGTAAGGGACACACAAAATAGTCCAAATTGGTGAAGTGAAATGAAAAAGAGAACTTGTTTAAAAAATGTAAAAATAAAAAAAAATGGAAGAGTGGTGCGTGCATAGTATGCATTCACCCCCTGTCACATGAGTTGACGCTGGAGAGACGAAGCAGGTACGGGGAGTAAAACATTTAATAAAGAATGGACATGGAACGAGACAGGAACAGCATCAGCATACAAGAAAACAAAGACAAAAAAACATCAATGCAGAAGCGGGGAACAAAGCTGGGGAACTGACAAATATAAGGGAGGTAATAACAGGTGATGAGTGAGTCCAGGTGTGTCTAATATCACTGATGCGCGTGACGAGGGAAGGCAGGTGTGTGTCATGGATGATAGGAGTGCGTGATGCAGGGCAGCCTGGCGCCCTCAAGCACCGGTGGGGGGGGGGAGGAGCGGGAGCAGACGTGACGGTACCCCCCCTCTTGGGGCGCCACCCGACGTCCCACCTGGGCAAACAGGCTGAGACATGGGCGCTGGGCAAGCCGATTGGGGCGTGGGAGCCCAACGAACCAGTAGGAGCATGAGAGCCTGCGAGCCGGCTGAGGCATGGAAGCCCGACGTTCCGGCTGAGGCAAGACGCCTGTCGATCCCGCTGCAGAGAGGGAGTCCGAAGATCCGGTGGAGTGTGACGTGGGATGGGAAGTCGTCGAGCCAACCGAGGCAAGGAAACCCCTCGAGCCAGCCAGGGCATGGCTTAGGCACCCCCGGTTCCATCGGCGGTGGAATACACCCCAATGTCACCAACAAAACAAAAAACAAACAAAAAAAACTCCTGGACCGGCTGAGCGAACAAGAACTGACGATCAGGCTGAGGCCTGACGTGCGATGGGCGTCTTCCGAGCCAACCGGGGCAAGGAAACCTCTCGAGCCAGCCAGGGCGTGGAAGCCCGATGAGCTGGCTAGGCACACCCGGTTCCATCGGTGGTGACCCAGAGCCGATGCCACCATACCAACCGGAACACCAGTACTCCCTGATGCTTTGTGCGTTGGCTTCTGCATTCAGGTGATGTGTGAGTCCAATATTGCTGATGCGCGTGACGAGGGAAGGCAGGTGTGCGTAATGGATGATATGAGTGCGTGATGCAGGCCAGCCTGGCGCCCTCAAGCGCCGGGGAGAGAGCGGGAGCAGACGTGACACCCCTTTTGCTATGAAGCCCCTAAATAAGATCTGGTGCAAACAATTACCTTCGGAAGTCACATAATTAGTTAAATAAAGTCCAACTGTGTGCAATCTAAGTGTCACATGATCTCAGTATATATATATATATATACACTGCTCAAAAAATAAAGGGATCACTTAAACAACACAATGTAACTCCAAGTCAATCACACTTCTGTGAAATCAAACTGTCCACTTAGGAAGCAACACTGATTGACAATAAATTTCATATGCTGTTATGCAAATGGAATAGACAACAGGTGGAAATTATAGGCAATTAGGAAGACACCCCCAATAAAGGAGTGGTTCTGCAGGTGGTAACCACAGACCACTTCTCAGTTCCTATGCTTCCTGGCTGATGTTTTGGTCACTGTTGAACGCTGGCGGTGCTTTCACTCTAGTGGTAGCATGAGACGGAGTCTACAACCCACACAAGTGGCTCAGGTAGTGCAGCTCATCCAGGATGGCACATCAATGTGAGCTGTGGCAAGAAGGTTTGCTCTGTCTGTCAGCGTAGTGTCCAGAGCATGGAGGCGCTACCAGGAGACAGGCCAGTACATCAGGAGATGTGGAGGAGGCTGTAGGAGGGCAACAACCCAGCAGCAGGATCGCTACCTCCGCCTTTGTGCAAGGAGGAGCAGGAGGAGCACTGCCAGAGCCCTGCAAAATGACCTCCAGCAGGCCACAAATGTGCATGTGTCTGCTCAAACGGTCAGAAACAGACTACAAGAGGGTGGTATGAGGGCCCGACGTCCACAGGTGGGGGTTGTGCTTACAGCCCAACACCGTGCAGGATGTTTGGCAGTTTCCAGAGAACACCAAGATTGGCAAATTCGCCACTGGCGCCCTGTGCTCTTCACAGATGAAAGCAGGTTCACACTGAGCACATGTGACAGACGTGACAGTCTGGAGACGCCATGGAGAACGTTCTGCTGCCAGCAACATCCTCCAGCATGACCGGTTTGGCGGTGGGTCAGTCATGGTGTGGGGTGGCATTTCTTTGGGGGGCCGCACAGCCCTCCATGTGCTCGCCAGAGGTAGCCTGACTGCCATTAGGTACCGAGATGAGATCCTCAGACCCCTTGTGAGACCATATGCTGGTGCGGTTGGCCCTGGGTTCCTCCTAATGCAAGACAATGCTAGACCTCATGTGGTTGGAGTGTGTCAGCAGTTCCTGCAAGAGGAAGGCATTGATGCTATTGACTGGCCCGCCCGTTCCCCAGACCTGAATCCAATTGAGCACATCTGGGACATCATGTCTCGCTCCATCCACCAGCGTCACGTTGCACCACAGACTGTCCAGGAGTTGGCGGATGCTTTAGTCCAGGTCTGGGAGGAGATCCCTCAGGAGACCATCCGCCACCTCATCAGGAGCATGCCCAGGCGTTGTAGGGAGGTCATACAGGCACGTGGAGGCCACACACACTACTGAGCCTCATTTTGACTTGTTTTAAGGACATTACATCAAAGTTGGATCAGCCTCTAGTATGGCTTTCCACAATAATTTTGAGTGTGACTCCAAATACAGACCTCCATGGGTTGATAAATTGGATTTCCATTGATTATTTTTGTGTGATTTTGTTGTCAGCACATTCAACTATGTAAAGAAAAAAGTATTTCATAAGATTATTTCATTCATTCAGATCTAAGATGTGTTTTTTTTGAGCAGTATATATATATACATACATATATACATATATATATACATACATACATACATACATACATACATACATACATACATACATACATACATACATACATACATACATACATACATATACACACACATGTTCTGAAAGGCCTCAGAGTCTGCAACACCACTAAGCAAGGGGCACCACCAAGCAAGTGGAACCATGAAGACCAAGGAGCTCTCCAAACAGGTCAGGGACAAAGTTGTGGAGAAGTACAGATCAGGGTTGGGTTATAAGAAAATATCCAAAACTTTGAACATCCCACGGAGCACCATTAAACCCATTATTAAAAAACAACAAACCTGCCAAGAGAGGGCTGCCCACCAAAACTCAAAGACCAGGCAAGGAGGGTATTAATCAGAGAGGCAACAAAGAGACCAAACATAACCCTGAAGGAGCTGCAAAGCTCCACAGCGGAGATTGAAGTATCTGTCCATAGGACCACTTTAAGCCGTACACTCCACAGAGCTGGGCTTTAAGGAAGAGTAAACAGAAAAAAATAATTGTTTAAAGAAAAAAATAAGCAAACACGTTTGGTGTTTGCCAAAAGGCATATGGGAGACTCCCCAAACATATGGAAGAAGGTACTCTGGTCAGATGAGACTAAAACGTAGCTTTTTGGCCATCAAGAAAAACACTATGTCTGGCGCAAACCCAACACCTCTCATCACCCCGAGAACACCATCCCCACAGTGAAGCATGGTGGTGGCAGCATCATGCTGTGGGGATGTTTTTCATCGGCAGGGACTGAGAAACTGGGCGGAATTGAAGGAATGATGGATGGTGCTAAATACAGGGAAATTCTTGAGGGAAACCCGTTTGTCTTCCAGAGATTTGTGACTGGGATGGAGGTTCACCTTCCAGCAGGACAATGACCCTAAGCATACTGCTAAAGTAACACTCAAGTGGTTTAAGGGGAAACATGTAAATGTCTTGGAATGGCCTAGTCAAAGACCAGACCTCAATCCAATTGAGAATCTGTGGTATGACTTAAAGATTGCTGTACACCAGCAGAACCCATCCAACTTGAAGGAGCTGGAGCAGTTTTGCCTTGAAGAATGGGCAAAAATCCCAGTGGCTAGAGGTGCCAAGCTTATAGAGACATACCCCAAGAGAATTGCAGCTGTAATTGCTGCCTCTACAAAGTATTGACTTTGAGGGGGTGAATTTGTATTTTACCTTTATTTTATTTAACTAGGCAAGTCAGTTAACCTCTTGATTTCAATGACGGCCTAGGAATGGTGGGTTAACTGCCTTGTTCAGGGGCAGAACGACAGATTTTTACCTCGTCAGCTCGGGGATTCACTCTTGCTACCTTTCGCTTACAAGTCCAACGCTCTAACCACCTGCCGCCTACCTGCGGTTATGTACACTCAAGTTTTCCATTTTTTTTGTCTTATTTCTTGTTTGTTTCACAATAAAACATATTTTGCATCTTCAAAGTGGTAGGCATGTTGTGTAAATCAAATGATTCGAACCCCCCAAAAATCAATTTTAATTCCAGGTTGTAAGGCAACAAAATAGGACAAATGTCAAGGGGGGTGAATACTTTTGCAAGACACTGTACTTTTGTATATATAGTGTATAATACACAAAGTTTTAGGAAAGACTGTCTAGGTTGGCAATACTCAGTATAGAAAACAGTCAGGCCCACAACCTAGACCGACAGTAAATGCCATGGTGAAAACATTTGCACGCAAAATTGCAGGGTGACGCAGTCGCATACTGTAGCTACTATCTCTATGTAGAAAAAAGAGAGACAAGCACAGACACAGAGATACTTTAAGAGAAAGAAAGAGAAAAGAGAGAGAAACAGAGAGCAGCAGCAGCAGCAATGAGGACTTCAGGAGACCAGGGAAGCCGCCTCTCAATTTGGATTTAATTTTATTACATTTACTTTGAAAATTGCAGCCGAAAATCCGCTAAATTCATCATTAAATAGTGGCTGAATTTATCCTCAAACCGACTACTTTTTTCATGATTGTTAGGCTATTTGATGTGTAATTTTTATTAAATGTTTATAAATAGTAGCAAAATACTGTATTCTGTATAACTATAGATAGTAGGCTACAATGTATAATGAAACAATCCCAAGTAAGCCAGTGTTTTGAGGTTGGACTGACTGTATTATTTGGCATTAATAGACTGGTTTTATGCACAACAACTTTCTATCCAAGCTGGGAGAGTGCATGAGGACGACTCATGTCATGCAGGTTCAGGTAGGCTATACATGACAGTTGTATATTCAAAAATATATATTGGTAGCTGATTAGTATGCTTTTGCATTGAAAATTAATTTAACAATTTGCAATGTTTGAATTTCTAACTTTATTTACTGAACAAGTAATTACATTATTGCCGCCAGCCAGCAGACACCATGTATAGCTTCGTGAAATATTAGGCTTAACATGAGTCAATTACGACCAAATAGACCACCAGTGTGTGTGTGTACGTATGTCTCTCTTGGTTTCTTATACCAACTGCAGTCTTTTCAATGGGCCTATAACCCAGATAAAGTTGACGAAAATGTTGACATTCTCCTCACATGATGTTCAACAAACTGAAATAGTTTCTCTCTGTTTATGTTTGGTGCATTAGTACAATTGGATTTGGAATTGAGTTAGTGCTGAGGAAAAGCAGTCTAACTTTCCTCTTTGAATAAATGCCTGTTGAATTCCATCCCTCAGGTGTGTAATGGAGAGATGACCTATGAAAAAACATCAATGGCCTCTCTCCACCTCCAACCCCAGCAAATGTTCTCCTGCTCTGTGGACCTTTTCAACATCAAACAGCCAGGGTGAGCCTGTGTGCGTGCGTGCCTGTGCGGTGTTGGGGGGGATAAGGTTTGGGTGAGTCATTTTGATGACACTCATCCCAGGACCTTTTTTTGTGCCCGCCTCTGGTTGGCATTAAACGACTCCCTCTCCCTGGGCAGCAGATGCTTGTTCAGCTCATTTGCATTTCTCTTATCTGCCACATGAGACGTCCAGACTACCACCTGTCATGAAACAGAGATAATTGTCAGCGACACCTTTCAAGGAAGTGCAGGTAGGGAAATAGACCGGTATTTAAACCCCTATTAGTTTAATGGTAGTGCCAAAGAAGGATGCAGAACCAGGGCCTGGTTGGAAAAAGGACAGCAACAAAACTCTTTCATGGTACCATTACTACAGACCACAAGAGTGCACCATTGTCCTTTCAAATGTGTATATTAATATATTTTAACTGTTAAATTAATACAAATCTGAAAATCCACAAAAGCAGGACATTTCTCTGTTTTCTTCCCTGCCATCTCGTCCCATTTACCCATGTATTTTATAATGCTCCCTAACATATTGCCTAGAGAAACTTTCACTCCCCTTGACTTTTTCCACATTTTGTTGTGTTACAGCCTGCATTTAAAATGTATTAAATTTAGATTTTTCGGCACTGGCCTACACACAATACCCCATAATGTCAAAATGGAATTATGTTTTTTTTAAATGTTTACAAATTAATAAAAAATGAAAAGCTGAAATGTCTTGAGTCAATAAGTATTCTACTATTTCGTTATGGCAACCCTAAATACGTTCAGAAGTAAAAATGGACTTAACAAGTCGCATAACTTGCATGGACCGTGTGTGCAATAATTGTGATTAACATGATTTTTGAATGACTACCTCATCTCTTTACACCTCACAATCAATTATCTGTAAGGTCCCTCAGTCGAGCAGGGAATTTCCAACACAGATTCAACCACAAACACCAGTGAGGTTTTACAATGCATCGCCAAGGGCGCCTATTGGTAGATGGGTAAAAAAAATACAAAAATCTGACATTGAATATCCCTTTGAGCATGGTAAAGTTATCAATTACACTTTGGATGGTGTATCAATACACCCAGTCACTACAAAGATACAGGCATCCTTCCTAACTCAGTTGACGGAGAGGAAGGAAAACGCTAAGGGATTTCACCATGAGGCCAATGGTGACTTTAAAACAGTAACAGAGTTTAATGGCCGTGATAGTAGAAAACTGAGGATAGATCAACAACAATGTAGTTGCTCCACAATACCAACCTAACTGACAGAGTGAAAAGAAGGAAGCTTGTACAGAAAATAAATATTCCAAAACATGCATCCTGTTTGCAACAAGGCACTTTTTATTTTTTATTTACTTTTATTTCACCAGGTAGGCCAGTTGAGAACAAGTTCTCATTTACGACTGCGACCTGGCCAAGATAAAGCAAAGCAGTGCGACAAAAACACCACAAAGTTACACATGGGATAATCAAACGTACAGTCAATATCGCAATAGAAAAATCTGTATACAGTGTGTGCAAATTAAGTAAGGAGGTAAGGCAATAAATAGGCCATAGTGGCGAAGTAATTACAATTTAGCAATTAACACTGGAGTGATAGATGTGCAGATGAGGATGTGCAAGTAGAAATATTAGTGTGCAAAAGAGCAGAAAAACAAAAAGCAAATATGGGGATGAGGTATGTAATTGGATGGGCTATTTACAGATGGGCTGTGTACAGCTGCAGCGATCGGTAAGCTGCTCTGACAGCTAATGCACTACAGTAATACTAGAAAAAAAGTGGCGAAACAATTTACTTTTTGTCCAAAATACAAAGTGTTATGTTTGGGGCAAATCCAATACAACACATTATTGAGTACTACTCTCCATATTTTCAAGTATAGTGGTGGCTGCATTAAGTTATGGGTATGTTTGTTATTGTTAAGGACTGGGGAGTTGTTCAGGATAAAATAAAAACTGTATGGAGCTACGCACAGGCAAAATCCTGGAGGAAAATATGTTCAGTCTGCTTTTCCCCCAGACACTGGCAGAATAATTCATCTTTCAGCAGGACAATAACCTAAAACACAAGGCCAAATTTACACTGTAGTTACTTACCAAGAAGACAGTGAATGTTCCTGGTTGCCCAAGTTAGTTTTGACTTAAATCTGTGGCAAGACCTGAAATTGGTTGTCTAGCAATGATCAACAACCAATTTGGCAGAGCTTGAAGAATAATGGGAAAATATTGCACAATCATTTACATTTTAGTCATTTAGCAGACACGCTTATCCAGAGCGACTTACAGGAGCAATTAGGGTGAAGTGCCTTATTCAAGGGCACATCAACTGACTTTTCACCTAGTCATCTTGGGGATTCAAACCAACGACCTTTCGGTTACTGGCCCAACGCTTTTAAACACTAGGCTACCTGCCTCACTGTAGTTGTGGAAAGCTCTTAGAGACTTACCCAAAAATACTCACAGCTGTAATCGCTGCAAAAGGTTATTCCAACATATATATTGACCCAGGGGGTTGAATACTTCTTTAATCAAGATATAGTAGTGTTGTGTTTTTCATAATTATTGAACAAATATTATAATTGTTTTGTGTAGATTGTTGACCAAAAATGACAATTAAATACATTTTAATCCCACTTTGTAACACAACAAAATGTGGAAGAAGTCAAGGGATGTGAATACTTTCTAAAGGCACTGTATGTCATTTTTTTAAAGAGAGACCATGGACAAAATGAATGATGATTAAATGCTTTCATGGGTGTGTCCTAATAATCTCCTTTCTTCTGAAGTGTGCACTCGTTCACTACTCTCCACACATTTAAAATCATTTTGATTGGTGTTGGCATGGTCTAATGGGAGTTTCAATATATACTACTAGTAATTTCCTTTCAAATCCATGAATGGAAGTGAGCAAGTGCACACTACGGTAGATATAAGAGATAATTGGAAGACACCATGACTCACCCAGGCCAGAAGTAATCATAGGTCTGTCTTCACACTTCCCAGTAACAATGGTGCTTCATTGGAAGTCATCTGAATGCTATTCATGGCCTATATGTATGCTAACTACTTCTTTGTGATCAGATATAACTCTACATACCTTGACATACTGATAACATTCTAACGTCCCATAGAAGCTGTAGTAACTTTTATAAGCACACTGGACTGGAGCTTTGGTGTTAAACTGTTAATTTGTTATAACCTTTAATGATCATGCTGGAATGGATCCTTCTTTGCTAAACTGTTCATTTGGTATAAAATGACAATCGCACAGCCTTTCTCATGGGAAGGAAGCTCCGACACCCATAGTGGCTTAACCTTTCCAAAGAGCTCCATGCTGCTTGCACTGCAGCAAATGTCGCCCCGCTTCTTTTTATTAGTATCTTATTCATCTCTACCATCTAATTCATTGGATTTTGGAAATTGGTTTTATATCATATCATGTTGCAGACTTGGTTAAATCTCGCACCTTTACTAAACTTTTTGTCTGTGTTAGCTGATGTGAACGTTTTGGAGATGGTGAGAGTTGCTCTAAAGAGAGAATGTGTTCTCAGTCAACTTACCTGTTAAAACAAGGGCAAATTATAAAAAAGATGAGCAAGAGCTCCCATTGACAGGGTATAGTTAGCTATCGCACTTTTGTATATCGCACTGTAACGTACAATTGACCTTGTTTTAGCGCTCCAAAAACGTAATAGGTCAACTGTAATATGAATACCATTGTAAAGCACAATTTCTCCCCTTTCCAGCAAAATCAATGAGACATTCATGCTGCCCATCTCTAAATGATTTAAGAAGGCAATGAGCTCCGTCAGGTGGGGAAGCGAAACCTACTGCTCGATAGGGAAAGCGGGAGATAAGCTGTGTGGGGAAACGGCTTTTTTCACCCCATCTTTCCAACATCACCTCTAAAATGTAAGTGAAACATTATAAAGAGTTTATATAATGTGTCATTACATACCTATTTGAAGGTTTGTGTCGAATTTGAAATCGGGTTTGTAGGGCGGCGCTAAAGTTATCTTCAGAAGTAAACAGCGGCTGTCACGGCTTGCAGTGATGACGCAAAAATGAATGCATTCAGTTGTACAATTGACTAGGTATCCCCCCTTACCCTATCCCTCTCCCTTTCTTGTTTTTAAACCGCGAGAGAAGCGCTACACCTGGTGGAGAGAGGTTGTACGACACAGAATGAGTTGCATTATGTGCGCTGTATGTTACATCATGACACGTCACAATTTAACGTACAGCGTCAGAGGGGTCAGTTTAAAAAAAAACTTTTCTCCAATACTATCGGGCCATTACCATGTCAATTAACGCTTAAATAGAAACGTAGTTCACACCCCAGATTTGGATGCCAACACAGTCGCTACAGTCCCATTAGTTTTCATTGCAGCCTCGTTTGATTGTCGCGGTTGTTTAAATTTGTACGGAATGGGGTTAGTCAACAGTAATATTCAGAATTTTTTGGGGGGGTAATCTAGGTGACCTGAATCCTGGGTCTAGGCAGGGCTATGGGCTGATGAATCAGCTAGTTAGCTAGGCTATTCTGTCTAAACAAGCTAACTAGTCTACACTTGATTTGAATTTGTTCTGCTACTGACAAAGCCAAACTGCAGTTGCCTCCTACCCTGACCGTGAGACAACACATGTTAAGCAACTCCAAAGTAACATACTGGCGGTATTCATTTCAAACTCCCCTCCTGGCCCAGCGCCGGTGGGTAGCTCGTGCATGCGACGAGGAGTGCAGCAACGAGCTGCCGTGCTCATGGTGGGTTGGGGAGGGGACTTTTTTCAAGATTCATGAGTTTTTGAGCAATTATCTAATTTGATAGGCAATTTGTTGCATTTAAAGAGAGAAAAGATACAATAAAAAGTCATTTGTTTTAAAAAAACACCACCAATCAAAAGGGGACTTTTCATAGGAGGGCAAAAGGGCAGGTGCTCCAGCACCCTTAGGGCTCTATCTGTGCACGTGCCTGGGTCTAGGTGACCCATCATGATCCTATCCAGGAAGGCGAAGTATCATCATGGCCTTATTTCTTACAGGGAGACGTGTGGGTCTGGGGCAGCTCTAATTGTTGGTAAATGAGAATGGCCTTGGGTGAGGCTGAGGAGCAGCTGGCTGTCTGTAGGGACCTTCAAAGCCGTTGGAATCACAGCCGTATGCCCTCGGATGCATATCCTGACCACAAACATGTTCCCAGATAGATTTTGTGTGTGTGTGTGTGTGTGTGTGTGTGTGTGTGTGTGTGTGTGTGTGTGTGTGTGTGTGTGTGTGTGTGTGTGTGTGTGTGTGTGTGTGTGTGTGTGTGTGTGTGTGTGTGTGCGTGTGCATGTATACTAATGAGGACACAGTCCACTGATAGGTATCTAACCATCTAGGAAATGTATATTAACTTTGCCTGTGACTTTGAATAGTAGCAAACACTTATCATATGCTTCCTCTTTCTGGATTGTAGAATCCTCTGATACAAATTGATGCTGCATTGCGAACCATTCAGACTCCAGACACTGAAAGTTATTCCAACATGCATCCCCTTGATAAACTATATTGAAAACACAGCTTGAGATGCAATACGAGCAATGACACAGAAGGCATAGGGATGGGCAGTGGAGACAGATTCCAGAAAATCAGGACAGTCCCAGCTGTTAGCCTGGAGACTTTAAAGATGGTTTAAGGAGATGTTGACGTGTTTCTGTTGATTTCACCCTTATGGCACCTCAGACCCTCCCCTGTCATCCCACTGATGCCACATGGGGATCAGATCAGACAGGATTCTCACTAGTGTATTGTATGTCCGATCTCCCTCTATCACAAATACTATTTGAAATTGTTCACTTAACTTTAGCTTGCCTGGAGTGTCAGATAGGCACGGTTTTCATATTTACAATTATTATATTGGTTCCATTGCGCTAGGCAAGCTGAGTCAAGCATAGATAAAGTATTTTAAATTCATTCTAATTTGAACCGAGGTCTGCTCCATCACATAGCAGTATCCTCTACTCCCTACAACGATCAACATTCGGTCAACAATAATAAGTCAATCTCCTAAATGCCATCCTACAGCTAAGACAAATCTGATCAAATTGATGACCTTCTTTAAAGATGTTTCTCACATTGTATCAGAGTCAATGGACAATTTGAAGGAACGAGAAGAAGCTAAATGGTGTAACTGATTGACAACCCCAGTCTTGGAGTTTGAGAGTAGACACCATATGAAAGGCTAATGAAGCCGTCAAGCGTACGTCCTTTAAACATGTCATGTTCAGGTCTCTTTTCTCTCGAAGGCGTGTTTACTGTATCAACTGAACTGAAAAGGGTCAAGTTTAAGATCTGCAACAAATATTTCAGTTTGTTTCCCCTTATTTTAATTGATTTTTGATTTTTGCAAAAGCAACATTGATGTACCTTGGACAAAAAAACAAAACATACACTGCGTTTCTCTGGTCCTAACCTTCAACTCTTGACTCACTACAATAGGAATAAGACAAAGTGACAAAAGTGACCATAGTTCCTACTTTTCTCTGCTGCCCTTTCAGCACTCTCATCAGGATTTCTATCACGCTCTTTGTGCGGAGGAAGTCTGCCTATTTCACCCTCTCACTCGGATGCTCTCCTCCACCATATGAACACTTAGCTAGAGCTGATGGGATTAAATCAAATCTAATTGTATTTGTCACATTGCGCCGAATACAACAGGTGTAAAACTTACATTGAAATGCTTACTTACAAGCCCTTAACCATCAATGCAGTTAAGAGAAAATAAGTGTTAAGAAAGTATTTACTAAAATAAACAGGTAAAAAAAAAAGAATAAAATAAGAATATAGGGAGCAACAATAAAATAACAGTAGCGAGGCTATATACAGAGGGTACGTGGAACTGTTGGGGTGGTATGTAAATTGGAGTGGGTCTAGGGTTTCTAGGATAATGGTGTTGATGTGAGCCATGACCAGCATTTCAGAGCACTTCATGGCTACAGACGTGTGCTATGGGTTGGTAGTCATTTAGGCAGGTTACCTTGGTGTTCTTGGGCACAGGGACTAGGGTGGTCTGCTTGAAACATGTTGGTATTACAGACTCAGAGACAGGTTGAAAATGGTAGTGAAGACACTTGCCAGTTGGTCAGCGCATGCTCGGAGCACACAACCTGGTAATCCATCTGGTCCTGCGGTCTTGTGAATGTTGACCTGTTTAAAGGTCTTACACACATCGGCTATTCTTCCGGAACAGCTGATGCTCTCATGCATGCTTCAGTGTTGCTTGTCTCGAAGCGAGCAGTGAAGTTATTTTGCTCATCTGGTAGGCTCGTGTCACTGGGCAGCTCACTTCTAATAAGTGTCCGGGTTAGAGTCCCGCTCCTTGACAGCGGCAGCTCTACCCTTTAGCTCAGCGCAGATCTTGCCTGTAATCCATGGCTTCTGGTTGGGAAATGTACATACGGTCACTGAGGGGACAACGTCATCGATGCACTTATTGATGAAGCCAGTGACTGATGTGGTGTACTCCTCAATGCCATCGGAAGAATTCCGTAACATATTCCAATCTGTGCTAGCAAAACATTCCAGTAGCTTAGCATCTGCGTCATCTGACCACTTCCTTATTGAGCGAGTCGCTTGTACTTCCTGCTTTAGTTTTTGCTTGTAAGCAGGAATGAGGAGTATAGAGTATGCTTCTTTGTATGCGTCTTTGTGTGTGGAGTAAAACGGATTTAAGTTTCCCTGCATTAAAGTCTCCTGCCACTAGGAGCGCCGCCTCTGGATGAGCATGTTCTTGTTTGCTTATGGCCTGATACAGGTTGTTGAGTGCCGTCTTAGTGCCAGCATCGGTTTGTAGTGGTAAATAAACAGCTATGAAAAACATACAGTTGAAGTCGGAAGTTTACATACACCTTAGCCAAATACATTTTAACTCAGTTTTTCACAATTCCTGACATTTAATGCTAGTAAAAATTCCCTGTCATAGGTCAGTTAGGATCACCACTTTATTTTAAGAATGTGAAATGTCAGAATAATAGTAGAGTGAATTATGTATTTCAGCTTTAATTTCTTTCATCACAATCCCAATGGGTCAGAAGTTTACATATACTCAACTAGTATTTGGTAGCATTGCCTTTAAAATTATTTAACTTGGTTCAAATGTTTTGGGTAGCCTTCCACAAGCTTCCCACAATAAGTTGGGTGAATTTTGACATTCCACTTGACAGAGCTGGTGTAACTGAGTCAGGTTTGTAGGCCTCCTTGCTCGCACGCACCTTTTCAGTTCTGCCCAAAAATGTTCTATAGGATTGAGGTCAGGGCTTTGTGATGGCCACTCCAATACCTTGACTTTGTTGTCCTTAAGCCATTTTGCCACAACTTTGGAAGTATGCTTCGGATCATTGTTCATTTGGAAGACCCATTTGCGACCAAGTGTTAACTTCCTGATTGATGTCTTGAGATGTTGCTTCAATATATCCATATAATTTCCCGCCTCATGATGCCATCTATTTTGTGAAGTACACCATCCCTCCTGCAACAAAGCACCCCCACAACATGATGCTGCCACCCCTGTGCTTCAAGGTTGGGATGGTGTTCTTCGGCTTGCAAGCTTTCACCTTTTTCCTCCAGACATAACGATGGTCATTATGGCCAAGCAGTTACATTTTTGTTTCATCAGACCAGAGGACATTTCTCCAAAAAGTACGATCTTTGTCCATATGTGCAGTTGCAAACCGTAGTCTGGCTTTTTTATGGCGGTTTTGGAGCTGTGGCTTCCTCCATGCTGAGCGGCCTTTCAGGTTATGTCGATATAGGACTCGTTTTACTATGGATATAGATACTTTTGTACCTGTTTCCTCCAGCTTCTTCACAAGGTCCTTTGCTGTTGTTCTGGGATTGATTTGCACTTTTCGCACCAAAGTACATTAATCTCTAGGAGATAGAATGCGTCTCCTTCCTGAACGGTATGACGGCTGTGTGGTCCCATGGTGTTTATACTTGCGTACTACTGTTTGTACAGATGAACGTGGTACCTTCAGGCATTTGGGAATTGCTCCCAAGGTGAACCAGACTTGTGAACCAGACTTGTGGAGGTCTACATTTTTTCTGAGGTCTTGGGAAAATCAAAAGAAATCAGCCATGATGTCAAGCAAAGAGGCACTGAGTTTGAAGGTAGGCCTTGAAATACATCCACAGGTACACCTCCAATTGAATCAAATTATGTCAATTAGCCTATCAGAAGCTTCTACACAGTCAACTTAGTGTATATATACACTTCTGACCCACTGTTATTGTGATACAATGAATTATTAGTGAAATAATCTGCCTGTAAACAATTGTTGGAAAAATCACTTTTTTTGCACAAAGTAGATGTCCTAACCGACTTGCCAAAACTGTAGTTTGTTAACAAGAAATTTGTGGAGTGGTTGAAAAACGAGTTAATGACTCCAACCAGAGTGTATTTAAACTTCCGACTTCAACTGTGTGTATATGTATATATATACACACACACACACACACACACACACACACACACACACACACACACACACACACACACACACACACACACACACACACACACACACACACACACACACACACACACACACACACACACACACACAACACACACACACACAGGTTCTGAAAGGCCCCAGAGTCTGCAACACCACTAAGCAAGGGGCACTACCAAGCAAGCAGCACCATGAAGACCAAGGAGCTTTCCAAACAGGTCAGGGACAAAGTTGTGGAGAAGTACAGATCAGGGTTGGGTTATGAAAAAAATATCCAAAACATTGAACATCCCACCGAGCACCATTAAATCCATTATTAAAAATTGGAAAGAATATGGCACCACAACAAACCTGCCAAGAGAGGCCCGCCCACCAAAACTCACAGACCAGGCAAGGAGGGCGTTAATCAGAGAGGCAACAAAGAGACCAAAGATAACCCTGAAGGTGCTGCAAAGCTCCACAGCGGAGATCGGAGTATCTGTCCATAGGACCACTTTAAGACGTACACTCCACAGAGCTGGGCTTGATGGAAAAGGTGGCTCTACAAAGTATTGACTTTGAGGGGGTGAATAGTTATGCTCTGTCGTTCAGTTTTTTTGTCTCATTGTTTATTTCACAAGAAAAAATATTTTTCATCTTCAAAGTGGTAGGCATGTTGTGTAAATCAAATGATACAACCCCCCCAAAAAATAAAATGTAATTCCAGGTTGTAAGGCAACAAAATAGGAAAAATGCAAAGGGGTTGAATACTTTCACAAGCCACTGAACATGGCCAAGATGTTCAAACGTTCATAGATGACCAGCAAGGTCAAATAATAATAATCACAGTGGTTTTAGAGGGTGCAACAGGTCAGCATTCAGAGTTCGAGCAGGTGCGGTAGAGAGAACGAGTCAAAAACAGCAGGTCCGGGACAAGGTAGCACGTCCGGTGAACAGGTCAGGGTTCCATAGCCGCAGGCAGAACAGTTGAGACTGGAGCAGCAGCACGACCAGGTAGACTGGGGACAGCAAGGAGTCATCAGGTCAGGTAGTCCTGAGGTATGGTCCCAGGGCTCAGGTCCTCTGGGAGGGAGAGAATTAGAGGGAGCATACTTAAATTCACACAGGACAAGACAGGAGAAATACTCCAGATATAACAGACTGACCCTAGCCCCCCGACAAACTATTGCAGCATAAATACTGGAGGCTGAGACAGGAGGGGTCGGGAGACACTGTGGCCCCATCTGACGATACCCCCGGACAGGGCCAACCAGGCAGTATACAACCCCACCCACTTTTCAAAAGTACAGCTCCCACACCACAATAAGGAGGCCTGTGTCTTGTGACCGTAGCGCATGTGTAGGTATGTACGGCAGGACCAAATCGTAAAGATAGGTAGGAGCAAGCCCATGTAATGCTTTGTAGGTTAGCAGTAAAACCTTCAAACCCGGCCCTTGCCTTAACAGGAAGCCAGTGTAGAGAGGCCATCACTGGAGTAATATGATAAGTTTATTTAGTGCTTTATCCGGGTTGCCGGGGGGTAGAGCATTACAGTAGTCTAACCTAGAAGTAACAAAAGCATGGATTAACTGTTATGCATCATTTTAGGACAGAAAGTTTCAGATTTTTGCAATGTTACGTAGATGGGAAAAAAAGCTGTCATTGAAATAGTCTTGATATGTTTGTCAAAAGAGAGATCAGGATCCAGAGTAACGCCAAGGTCCTTAACAGTTTTATTTGAGACGACTGTACAACCATCAAGATTAATTGTCAGATCCAACAGAAGATAACTTTGTTTCTTGGGACCTAGAACTAGCATCTCTGTTTTGTCCGAGTTTCAAAGTAAAACATTTGCCACCATCCACATCCTTATGTCTGAAATACAGGCTTCCAGGGAGGGCAATTTTGGGGCTTCACCGTGTTTCATCAATGTACAGCTGTGTATCGTCCGCATAGCAGTGAAAGTTAACATTATGTTTCTGAATGACATCACCAAGAGGTAAAATATATAGTGAAAACAATAGTGGTCCTAAAACGGAACCCTGAGGAACACCGAAACTTACAGTTGATTTGTCAGAGGACAAACCATCCACAGAGACAAACTGATATCTTTCCGACAGATAAGATTTAAACCAGGCCAGAACTTGTCCGTGTACACCAATTTGGGTCCAATCTCTCCAAAAGAATGTGGTGATCGATGGTATCAAGAGCAACACTAAGGTCTAGGAGCACGAGGACAGATGCAGAGCCTGGGTCTGACGCCATTAAAAGGTAATTTACCACCTTCACGAGTGCAGTCTCAGTGCTATGATGGGTTCTAAAACCAGACTGAAGTGTTTCGTATACATTGTTTGTTTTCAAGAAGGCAGTGAGTTGCTGCGCAACAGTTTTTTTTACATTTGAAAGGAAAAAGAGATTTGATATAGGCCGATAGTTTTTTATATTTTCTGGGTCAAGGTTTGGCTTTTTCACGAGAGGCTTTATTACTGCCACTTTTAGTGAGTTTCGTACGCATCCGGTGGATAGGGAGCCGTTTAAAATGTTCAACTTAGGAGGGCCAAGAACAGGAAGCAGCTCTTTCAATAGTTTAGTTGGAATAGGGTCCAGTATTCAGCTTGAAGGTTTAGAGGCCATGACTATTTTCATGAACAAGTCAAGAGATATAAGATTAAAAAACTTGAGTGCCTCCCTTGATCCTAGGTCCTGGGAGTGTTGTGCAGACTCAGCACTACTGAGCTTTGGAGAAATACGCAGATTTAAAGAGGAGTCCGTAATAAACTGAGCAAAAAAAGAAACATCCTCTCACTGTCAACTGCGTTTATTTTCAGCAAACTTAACAAGATTCAACAACTGAGACATAAACTGAACAAGTTCCATAGACATGTGACTAACAAGAATGGAATAATGCGTCCCTGAACAAAGGGGGGGGGGGGGTCAAAATCAAAAGTTACAGTCAATATATGGTGTGGCCACCAGCTGCATTAATTACTGATGTTACCCCACTCTTCCACCAAGGGACCTGCAAGTTCCCGGACATTTCTGGGGGGAATGGCCCTATCCCTCACCCTTCGATCCAACAGGACCCAAACATGCTCAAAAGGATTGAGATCCGGTCACTTTGCTGGCCATGGCAGAACACTGACATTCCTGTCTTGCAGGAAATCACGCACAGATCGAGCAGTATGGCTGGTTGCACTGTCATGCTGGAGGGTCATGTCAGGATGAGCCTGCAGGATGGGTACCACATGAGAGAGGAGGATGTCTTCCATGTAACGCACAGCATTGAGATTACCTGCAATGACAACAAGCTCAGTCCAATGATTCTGTGCCACACCGCCCCAGACCATGACGGACCCCCCACCTTCAAATTGATCCCGCTCCAGAGTACAGGCCTTGGTGTAACGCTCATTCCTTCGACGATAAACGCAATTCCGAACATCACCCCTGGTGAGACAAAACCGCAACTCGTCAGTGAAGATGACTTTTTGCCAGTCATGTCTGGTCTAGCAACGGTGGGTGTGTGCCCATAGGCGACGTTGGTGCCGGTGATGTCGGGTGAGGACCTGCCTTACAACAGGCCTACAAGCCCTCAGTCCAGCCTCTCAGCCTATTATGGACATTGCAATTTATTGCCCTGGCCACATCTGCAGTCCTCATGCCTCCTTGCAGCATGCCTAAGGCCCATTCACGCAGATGAGCAGGGACCCTGGGCATCTTTCTTTGGTGTTGAACCAGAGTCAGTAGAAAGGCCTCTTTAGTGTCCTACGTTTTCATAACTGTGACCTTAATTTCCTACCGTCTGTAAGCTGTTAGTGTCTTAATGAACGTTCCACAGGTGCATGTTCATTAATTGTTTATGGTTCATTGAACAAGCATAGGAAACAGTGTTTAAACCCTTTACAATGAAGATTTGTGAACTTATTTGGATTTTTACGAATTATCTTTGAAAGACAGGGTCCTGAAAAAGGGACATTTATTTTTTTGCTGAGTTTATGCTTTCTAATGATCATGATCTTTTCGTCAAAGAAGTTTATCACTGCTGAAGTGAAAGCCATCCCCTCTTGTGTAATGAATAATCAGGGAGAAAAATGTGTAGATTCAGGCGCAGAGAACGGCAGGTGTTTATTTCATCTTTGCAGAAGGCAGGAATCGTGGTCACAGGTAGGCAATGATCATACACAGGTAGGCAAACAGGCAGTTGAATCAAAACTAGGACTGAAGGCTATAACTGGTTCTCACAAACGAGTTAGGAAAAGGCTTAGTAGATTAAAAACGAACAATACCTCACAAAGGCACAAACTAAATAAGGAGCTGATGAGACCAGGTGAGTAACTAACACAGGTGAAATCAATGAACAAAAATGAAAGACAGGGCTACGTTCAAGAACACAAAGAAACAGAACACAAGGTTGACTAAGAAAATAAATACAGAACCTTACATCTTGGGGAATTCTGCTTTTTAGTTAGCTTTGCGACAGTATCAAAAATACATTTTGGATTGTTCTTATTCTCCTCAGTTAAGTTGGAACAATAGGATGATCGCGCAGCAGTGAGGGCTCTTTGATATTGCACAGTCTTTTCAAGCTAGTCGGAAGACTTCCAGTTTGGTGGAGCGCCATTTCCGTTCCAATTTTCTGGAAACTTGCTTCAGGGCTCTGTATTTTCTGTATACCAGGGAGCTAGTTTCTTATGACAAATGTTTTTTGTTTTTAGGGGTACGACTGCATCTATGGTATTACTCAAGGTTACATTTAGTTCCTCAGTTAGGTGGTTAACCGATTTTTGTACTCTGACGTCCTTGGGTAGGTTGAGGGAGTCTGGAAGGGTATCTAGTAATCTTTGGGTTGTCCGAGAATTTATAGCACAGCTTTAGATGATCCTTGGTTGGGGTCTAAGCAGATTATTTGTTGCGATTGCAAATGTAATGAAATGGTGGTCCGATAGTCCAGGATTATGAGGAAAAACAGCTTCCAGTATTTATGCTGCAGTAGCTTGTGTCGGCGGGCTAGGGTCAGTCTGTTATATCTGTAGTATTTCTCCTGTCTTATCTGGTGTCCTGTGTGAATTTAAGTATGCTCTCTAATTCTCTCTCTCTCTCACAGGACCTGAGCCCTAGGACCATGCCTCAGGACTACCTGGACTGATGACTCCTTGCTGTCCCCAGTCCACCTGGCCGTGCTGCTGCTCCAGTTTCAACTGTTCTGCCTGCGGCCTTGGAACCCTGACCTGTTCACCGGATGTGCTACCTGTCCCAGACCTGCTGTTTTCAACTCTCTAGAGACAGCAGGAGCGGTAGAGATACCGCTGAATGATCGGCTATGAAAAGCCAACTGACATTTACTCCTGAGGTGCTGACCCTCGACAACCACTGTGATTATTATTATTTGACCCTGCTGGTCTTCTATGAACATTTGAACATCTTGGCCATGTTCTGTTATAATCTCCACCCGGCACAGCAAGAAGAGGACTGGCCACCCCTCATTGCCTGGTTCCTCTCTAGGTTTCTTCCTAGGTTCTGGCCTTTCTAGGGAGTTTTTCCTAGCCACCGTGCTTCTACACCTGCATTGCTTGCTGTTTGGGGTTTTAGGTAGGGTTTCTGTACAGCACTTTGTGACATCAGCTGATGTAAGAAAGGCTTTATAAATACATTTGATTGATTGATTGAACATTAACTCTTGATGCGCTCGTCCCGCATGCAGGATCAACATCCAGCGAAAAATCATATCGCCATATTCATAACCGAACCATAACAAAATTTAATATTTTTTCTCTCTCAAATATAGGACTATTTTATACTGTTTTATAGATACACCTCTCCTGAATCGAACCACGTTGTCCGATTTCAAAAAGGCTTTATAGCAAAAGCAAAACATTACATTATGTTAGAGGAGTACATCATCAAAGTAGCCACATCGCCATTTTCCAACCAACCACATGCATCACAAATAACCAAAAAACAGCTAAATGAAGCACTAACCTTTGACAATCTTCATCAGATGACACTCCTAGGACATCATGTTACACAATACATGCATTCTTTTGTTCGATAAAGTTCATATTTATATATAAAAACAGCATTTTACATCGGCGCGTGACGTTGACAAAATATTTTCCCTCAAATGCGTCCGGTGAACAAGCGCTACAATTTACTAAATTACTATTCGAAAACATTTTTAAAATGTAATATTGTCATTCAAAGAATTATAGATTAACATCTCATGAATGCACCCGCTTTGCCAGATTTAAAAATAACTTTACTGGGAAATCACACTTTGCAATAAACTACGTGGTATGCTCAGAAAAATAGGCTAGGCAATACAGGTTAGCGCCATCTTGGAACAATCTAATATCAACTATACTCTTGTATACTATTGTAAATATTCCCTTACCTTTGATTATCTTCATCAGAAGGCACTTCCAGGAATCGCAGGTCCACAACAAATGTAGTTTTGTTCGAAAAAGTGAACAATTTATGTCCCAATAGCTTCTTCTTGTTAGCGCGTTCCGAAGGCTACTCAAAATGTACCGTGGTGCGCGGGACTTGTCGTCACGAATGTGCAGAAAAAAATATATTTAAGTTCGTTCAAACATGTCAAACGTTGTATAACATAAATCTTTAGGGCCTTTTTCAACCAGAGCTTCAATAATATTCAAGAGGGACAATTGCATTGTCTTACTAAACATTTTGAAAGGGGAGGGTAGCCAGGGGCGCCCGCGTCATAATGGTAATGGTCCTCCCCCTGTGACCAAGTTCCACAGCCTCTCTTTGGGTCAGTTTGTACCATAGAAGACTCAAACCACTTTGTAAAGACTGGTGACATCTAGTGGAAGCCTTAGGAAGTGCTCAATGAATCCTAACTCACGGTGTGTTTTATAGGCAAAGTGCTGAAGGTGAGTCCACAAATCAGATTTCCACTTCCTGTTAGGATCTGTCTCGGGGTTTTGACTGCCATATGAGTTCTGTTATACTCACAGACACCATTCAAACAGTTTTAGAAACTTTAGGGTGTTTTCTATCCACAACTACTAATTATATGCATATCCTAGCTTCTGAGTTTGAGGCTGTTTAAAATGGGCACGTATTTTTTTCAAAATTCGCTGTAGCGCGCCCTATCCTTAGCGTGCGCTAAGAGGTTTTAAGAGCCACAATATTTATTCCACAGAACAAAACTAGGTCCAGATTATGACAGGGGCAGTGAGTAGGATCCGGAGACATGTTGGACAAAACCCACTGAGTCGATGATGGCTCCGAAAGCCTTTTGGAGTGGGTCTGTGGACCTTTCCATGCGAATGTAAAAAAAGAAAAATTTGAATATTATCTGCCATGACTACAATGTCCAATAGGAATTCAGGGAACTCAGTGAGGAACGCTGTATACGGCCCAGGAGGCCTGTAAACAGTAGCTATAAAAAGTGATTGAGTAGGCTGCATAGATTATGACTAGAAGCTAAAAAGACGAAAACACAGTCATTTTTTTTGTAAATGGAAATTTGCTATCGTAAATGTTATGATTATGGTTCATTGCTTACCTAGCTAACTAGCTAGTGTTAGCTGCCTTGCTAGCTAACGTTACGCGTATGACCTTATTATTCGTATCTCAGAGCTATTTGCTTGGTTAGCTATAGCCTAATTTTAGCTAGCTAACATTGAACCTGGTTGGATGACTACCTGCAGATTCATGCAGGGTAGTAATGTCATGAGTTGTGATTATGGTTCATTGTTTACCTAGCTTGCTAGCTAACGTTAGCTGACTGGCTCGCTGCCTAATGTTACGTGTATGACCTTATTATTCGTATCTCAGAGCCATTTGCTTAGCTAGCTATAGCCTAATGTTAGCTAGCTAACATTGAACCTGGTTGGTTAGCTACCTGCAGATTAGGGCTGGGCGATATGGCCAAAATATTATATCACAGTATTTAAAAAAAAATTGGACGGCATGACGGTATGACTGTATTTTTTGTTTTTGAATAATAAAAGTTCTACATTTGCTTTATGAGTAGTGAGTCATACTTAAGTAAAAGTAAAGATACATTCATCAAAAATTACCCCTTAAAATACTACTTGAGTAAAAGTCTAAAAGTATTTGGTTAAATATACGTAAGTAAATGTAATTGATAAAATGTACTTAAGTATCAAAAGTAAAAGTATAAATCATTTCAAATTCCTTATATTAAGCAAACCAGATGGCACCATTTTCTTGTTTTTTTTTATTTACGGATAGCCAGAGGCACACTTCAACACTCAGGCATAATTTACAAACAAAGCATTTGTGATTAGTGAGTCCTCCAGATCAGAAACAGAAGATGACCAGGGATGTTCTCTTGACAAGTGCGTGAATTGGATCATTTTCCTGTCCTGCTAAGCATTCAAAATGTAACGAGTACTTTTAGCTGTCAGTGAAAATGTATGGAGTAAAAAGTACAGTCTTTTCTTTAGGAATATAGTGAAGTAAAAGTTATCAAAAATAAAAATAGTAAAGTACAGATAACAAAAAAAATGACTTAAGTGGTACTTGAAAGTATTTTTACTTAAGTACTTTACACCACTGCTCAATTCAGAATTTAGAGCTTGCACGATATGGGCAAATAATCAAGGATTTATTTTTAACCAAATGTTGCAATTGCGATTTGACTTGCGAATTAGAGCAAACTGTTGGAATCATGGAAATAGAATGACTATTCTAATTCTATAGTTAGAATATAATAGTGGGTACTTTGAATACAGTGTTGTTTGAGATGACAACAAATTAAAATGCCAGGGAGGAATTATTGTGACAGGGTAGGAACTAAAGTGTTGATAAGTGTTTCCTAGGGGACCCTATACACTTTGGCTACATTGCATGTTTTCTCTAAGCTACTTCATGTAGCTAACATATTCTTGCTTTGCATATTTCTCTGATTTAGAAGTTACTGTTGCACAAACAACATGCTGATTTACAGTTGAAGTCAGAAGTTTACATACACTTAGGTTGGAGTCATAAAAACTTGTTTTTCAACCACTCCACAAATTTCTTTTTAACAAACTACAGTTTTGGCAAGTCGGTTAGGACTTCTACTTTGTGCATGACACAAGCAATTTTTCCAACAATTGTTTACAGACAGATTATTTCACTGTATCACAATTCCAGTGGGTCAGAAGTTTACATACACTAAATTGACTGTGTCTTTAAACAGCTTGGAAAATTCCAGAAAATGATGTCATGGCTTTCGAAGCTTCTGATAGGGAATGTTTACTAGGATTCAATGTCAGGAATTGTGAAAAACTGAGTTTAAATGTATTTGGCTAAGGTGTATGTAAACCTCTGACTTCAACTGTAGGTCTATACCACCACAGGTATAATCAGGCTGTATTAGCTAGCTACGTTTGCTCTTACTCAGTACATTTATTAGCTAGCTGTCGCTCCTTGAGTGACAGGGGGCGTAGCTAGGTCTGTGTGGAAAGTGGCACAGTTGCAGTCACCAACGCTCTGGATAATATAACAGCCTAACCAGCTCTGCTAAGGCGATATGTGTTCAGTGAGCTGTTCTCTCTCACTTAGAGGTCTGGAAGTAGCTAGCAAGTTAGCTTGGGTGCTTGACTGCTGTTGTTAGTACATTCGGATCAACCCTTAAAGAGATGGGTGGGGCTAAAGCTTAAGAGGGCGTGAACGATGCTGGATGGGTTTAGACAAAGAAGGGCTCTCCAATAGTATTACCAAAACATTCAAAGGCCATTTTCGCAAAAGTGAGTTTACAAGTTTATCAACTTTCAAAGCAAAATGACTTTCCCATTGTTCATCAACTGTAGTGTATGATATACCATTTTGTAGCTCAGTAAAAAACACTTTCATATTTTACTACATAAGACCGATTTGAGCCGGTCGGTCACATATGACATGTAGACGGTGTAATGTGGTTACAAATCTCTAGCTAGCTAGCATGCCTACTGAAAATGGTGGGAAAAAGTGAGTGACCTGAGTAGGGCCCAGAAAATAACATTACAGAAAATAAAACAGCAGGAGAAAGGACTCCAGCTGTATAACTGACTGGGCTCTGTTCTAGGCCCTCTCCTATTCTCGCTATACACCAAGTCACTTGGCTCTGTCATATCCTCACATGGTCTCTCCTATCATTGCTAAGCAGACGACACACAATTAATCTTCTCCTTTCCCCCTTCTGATAACCAGGCGGCGAATCGCATCTCTGCATGTCTGTCAGACATATCAGTGTGGATGACGGATCACCACCTCAAGCTGAACCTCGGCAAGACGGAGCTGCTCTTCCTCCCGGGGAAGGACTGCCCGTTCCATGATCTCGCCATCACGGTTGACAACTCCCTTGTGTCCTCCTCCCAGAGTGCTAAGAACCTTGGCGTGATCCTGGACAACACCCTGTCGTTCTCCACTAACATCAAGGCGGTGACCCGATCCTGTAGGTTCATGCTCTACAACATTCGCAGAGGACGACCCTGCCTCACACAGGAAGCGGCGCAGGTCCTAATCCAGGCACTTGTCATCTCCCGTCTGGATTACTGCAACTCGCTGTTGGCTGGGCTCCCTGCCTGTGCCATTAAACCCCTACAACTCCTCCAGAACGCCGCAGCCTGTCTGGTGTTCAACCTTCCCAAGTTCTCTCACGTCACCCCGCTCCTCCGCTCTCTCCACTGGCTTCCAGTTGAAGCTCGCATCCGCTACAAGACCATGGTGATTGCCTACGGAGCTGTGAAGGGAACGGCACCTCCATACCTTCAGGCTCTGATCAGGCCCTACACCCAAACAAGGGCACTGCGTTCATCCACCTCTGGCCTGCTGGCCCCCCTACCTCTGAGGAAGCACAGTTCCCGCTCAGCCCAGTCAAAACTGTTCGCTGCTCTGGCACCCCAATGGTGGAACAAGCTCCCTCACGACGCCAGGACAGCGGAGTCAATCACCACCTTCCGGAGACACCTGAAACCCCACCTCTTTAAGGAATACCTAGGATAGGATAAAGTAATCCTTCTAACCCCCCCCCCCCCTTAAAAGATTTAGATGCACTATTGTAAAGTGGTTGTTCCACTGGATTTCATAAGGTGAATGCACCAATTTGTAAGTCGCTCTGGATAAGAGCGTCTGCTAAATGACTTAAATGTAAATGTAATGTAAATGTTATTTTTCTGACTAACACAAAGGCACAAAGGACAACGACAACAGTAGGCCTGCAATCAAGCATGCAGTACAAAAGATCAACCCATTGGCAAAGTAGATGAGATGAGAACTTGTTCTCAACTTGCCTACCTGGTTAAATAAAGGTGAAATAAAAATAATTACAAAAAAAAATAAAAATTTTAAGATGCCTTGTACTGCACATACTCTGAATTTGGTTGGGGTAAATTATTATAATCTTTTTTTTAAATGTAACCTTTATTTAACTAGGCATGTCAGTGAAGAACAAATTCTTATTTACAATGTCAGCCTACCCCGGCCAAACCCGGACGATGCTGGGGCAATCACGGCCGGATGTGATGCAGCCTGGATTCGAACCAGGTACTGCAGTGAAGCCTCTTGCACTGACATGCAGTGTCTTAGACCACCAAATACTGTGAACTGCTGCCTAGAGACAGATTCATTTCTCACGTTTGTGTCACAGTATCCCCAGAAAATGGTGCCCCTCCTCGGCCGGGCGGCGCTCGGCGGTCATCGTCTCCGGTCTACTAGCTGCCACCGATCTATGTTTCTGTGTTCGTTGTGTTTTGTCTGTCCAGGTCCGCACCTGTTTCCTTTTCTGTCATTAGTGGGGGGGGTATTTAGTTTGTTCCTTTGGGGTTGTGTTTTGTGCAGGATTATTTGTTTGTCAGCGGGCAGTGGAGTGGTACGTTGTGTTTTTTTCTCCAGCGTTTTATATGGGAGTATTGATTCTAGCCGGGCTGCGCCCCGTGCGTATTTTTTCCTCTTCATTGGATTACCTGTTTTCCTTTTGGGGTTTTGTGCGATCCCTGTGCTTTTGATACACCTAGTGTGTTGGGTGTCAATAAACTTCGGCCTACCGAACAATCGTATCCTGCATTTGACTCTGCTCCTTCCTCCTGCCCTACATACACGTGACAGAATCCCTCACCAAAACTATTATGGAGTCAGCAGGAGCCGAAGCGCCTTCAGTAGCTGAGCAGGTGTCGCAGCACGCCAGCCTCCTCCACCGCCTGGGCTCGGCGATGGACCAAGTGCTGGCCCGACTGGAGAGCTGGGAGAGAGGTACCTCCCCCACCAGACCAGCTCCAGTTGTTCAGCCGGCGCCCCTACCGACACCCCCTGAAGTGGGCTCGAGCGGGAACCGGATTACGCCACCGAGGGAATTTGATGGGACGGCCGCTGGGTGTAAGGGGTTTTTGCTCCAGATAGAACTGTACCTAGCCACCGTCCTCCCCTCTCCCTCCGACAAGGAGAAAGTGAGCGTCCTCGTCTCCTGTCTTATGGGTAGAGCCCTGGAATGGGCCAACGCGGTCTGGGAGGGTCCAGACTCGGCTCGGGGCGACTACCCGGAGTTCACCCGTCACTTCCGGGCGGTATTCGATCATCCCCCGGAGGGCAAGGCGGCGGGTGAGCGGCTGTTTCATTTGAGACAGGGGACGAGGAGCGCTCAGGACTTTGCCCTGGAGTTCCGGACTCTCGCCGCGGGATCGGGGTGGAATGAGCGGGCCCTGATGGATCACTATCGCTGCAGTCTCAATGAGGATGTCCGCCGGGAGCTGGCTTGTAGGGATCACGCCATCACCCTCGACCAGCTGGTGGATTTGTCCATCAGGCTGGACCACCTGCTGGCTACCCGGGGACGTTCTAGTTGGGGTCTGTTCATTCCACGTCCCAGCCCTCCTGCTCCACTGCCCATGGAGATAGGAGGAGCTGCTTTGAGGAAGACCGGGGGGGGGGCTCTCCTGCACCCACTGTGGACGCAGAGGACACACTGCGGACCGGTGCTGGAGGGGTCCACCCGGGAGTCCGGAGGGCAGGCAGTGCACTACATCGACCCCCCCAGGTGAGTCAGCACCAGACACACCCAGAGCCCCCTGTCGACCACATGTACACTTCCGTTTGTTTTCCCGATTTTTCCCCTCACTCCCAGTATAAGGCACTAGTCGATTCAGGTGCAGCTGGGAGTTTTATGGACCGTGGGGTCGCTAATAATTTAGGGATTCCCCTGGTTCAGCTTGACCACCCGCTTGACCACCCCTTCCCTGTGCACGCCTTAGATAGTCGACCACTAGGGTCCGGCCAAGTAGGGGAGGTTACTGTGCCACTGGTTATGACGACGTGGGGGGGTCATGTGGAACGTATCAGCCTATACCTCATCGACTCCCCGGCGTTTCCGGTGGTACTGGGAATCCCCTGGCTAGCCACACAACCCTCAGATTTCGTGGAGACAGAGGGCTCTTAAGGGGTGGTCGAGGGAGTGCTCAGGTAGGTGTGTAGGAGTTTCCATCGGTGCAACTACGGTGGAGAGTCCAGACCAAGTCTCTACCGTGCACATTCCTTCTGAATATGCCGATTTGGCTATCGCCTTCAGTAAAACGAAGGCGACTCAATTACCACCCCATCGACAGGGGGATAGTGCAATAAACCTCCAAGCTAACGCGGTCCTTCCTAAGAGTCACGTGTATCCTCTGTCTCAGGAGGAGACAGTGGCTATGGAGACATACGTCGCTGAGTCCTTGAGACAGGGATACATTCGGCCATCTAAATCACCCGTCTCCTCGAGCTTCTTTTTTGTAAAGAAGAAGGAGGGAGGCCTGCGCCCGTGCATTGACTATAGAGGTCTAAATTCTATCACAGTGGGGTTCAGTTACCCACTACCTCTCATTGCTACGGCAGTGGAGTCATTCCACGGGGCGCGCTTCTTCACCAAACTAGATCTCAGGAGCGCGTATAATCTGGTGCGTATCCGAGGGGGAGACGAGTGGAAAACCGCATTTAGTACCACATCTGGCCATTATGAGTACCTCGTCATGCCGTATGGGTTAAAAAATGCTCCCGCTGTCTTCCAATCCTTTGTGGACGAGGTTCTCCGAGACATGCTCGGGCAGGGTGTGGTGGTGTACATCGATGACATCCTGATCTACTCTGCCACACGCGCCGCGCATGTGGCTCTGGTGCGCAGAGTGCTTGGGCGGCTGCTGGAGCATAACCTATACGTCAAGGCTGAGAAATGTGAGTTCTCCAAACGAGCCGTCTCTTTCATAGGATATCGCATTTCCACCACAGGGATGGCGATGGAATTTGACCACGTTACGGCTGTGCGTAATTGGCCGACCCCTACCACGGTGAAGGAGGTGCAGCGGTTTTTGGGGTTCGCCAATTATTACCGGAGGTTTATCTGGGGTTTTGGTCAGGTGGCAGCTCCCATTACCTCACTGCTGAAGGGGGGTCCGGTGCGGCTGCGGTGGTTGGCGGAGGCGGACAGGGCCTTCCGTCATCTGAAGGTTCTGTTTACTGACGCTCCGGTGCTGGCGCATCCGGATCCCTCTTTGCCATTCGTAGTGGAGGTGGACGCGTCCGAGGCTGGGGTAGGAGCAGTTCTGTCGCAGCGTTCGGGCGCTCCTCCGAAGCTCCGCCCCTGCGCTTTCTTTTCTAGGAAGCTGAGCCCGGCGGAGCGCAACTACGATGTGGGGGACAGGGAGTTGTTAGCCGTGGTCAAGGCTTTGACAGTGGGGAGACATTGGCTTGAGGGGGCACATCACCCTTTTCTCATCTGGACCGACCACCGGAACCTGGAGTACATCCGGGCAGTGAGGAGACTGAATCCTCGTCAAGCCAGGTGGGCTATGTTCTTTACTAGGTTCCAGTTTACCCTTTCATACATTCCGGGTTCTCGGAACCGGAAGGCCGACGCACTGTCGCGTCTCTATGACACCGAGGAGAAGACCATCGATCCCACTCCCATACTCCCTGCGTCCTGTCTAGTGGCGCCGGTGGTATGGGAGGTGGATGCGGACATCGAGCGGGCGGTTCAGTCAGAACCCACTCCGCCTCAATGTCCCGCGGGTCTGAAGTTCGTTCCGCTTGGTGTTCGCGATCGCCTGATCCGATGGGCCCACACTTTACCCTCCTCGGGTCATCCTGGGGTGGAACGGACAGTGCGAGGCCTGAAAGGGAAGTACTGGTGGCCCACCTTGGCTGAGGATGTAAGACACTATGTCTCTTCCTGTTCGGTGTGCGCCCAGTGCAAGGCTCCTAGGCACCTGCCTCGAGGGAAACTACAGCCCCTCCCCGTTCCACAGCGACCTTGGTCTCACCTCTCGGTGGATTTCCTCACGGATCTCCCGCCATCTCAGGGGAACACGACGATCCTGGTTGTTGTGGATCGGTTCTCGAAGTCCTGCCGTCTGCTCCCGTTGCCCGGTCTTCATGTGGCCCTACAGACCGCGGAGGCCCTATTCACCCATGTCTTCCGGCACTACGGGGTGCCCGAGGACAGCGTATCTGATCGGGGTCCCCAGTTCACTTCCAGAGTGTGGAGGTCGTTTATGGAGAGGCTGGGGGTTCTCGGTCAGCCTGACCTCGGGTTTCCACCCCGAAAGTAATGGGCAGGTAGAACGCATCAACCAGGATGTGGGCAGGTTTCTGCGGTCGTATTGCCAGGACCGGCCAGGGGAGTGGGCGAGGTTTGTGCCATGGGCCGAGATGCCCCAGAACTCTCAGCGCCACTCCTCTACTAACCTGTCACCTTTTCAGGTTGTATTAGGTTATCAGCCGGTCCTGGTGCCCTGGCAGCAGAGCCAGACGGAGGCTCCTGCGGTGGAGGAATGGGTACAGCACTCTCAGGAGACTTGGAGTGCTGTCCAGGAGTGCCTGAAGCGGGCTATCAGGTGACAGAAGGAGATCGCTGACCGCCGCCGCAGTGAGGCCCCCCTTGTATAATCCGGGGAACAGAGTCTGGCTCTCGACCCGGAACCTGCCCCTCCGCCTGCCCTGCCGGAAGCTGGGTCCGCGATTTGTGGGGCCGTTCAAAGTCCTGAGGAGAATAAACGAGGTGTGTTATAGGTTACAATTCCCTTCATATTACCGTATTAACCCCTCGTTTCATGTGTCTCTCCTCAGGCCGTGGTAGCTGGTCCACTGCAGGACACTGAGGTGCGGGGCCCCACATTGGTGGGGCCCCGGCGTACACAGTCCGGGCCATCCTGGACTCCCGGCGTCGGGTAGGGGGCCTGCAGTACCTCGTGGACTGGGAGGGGTACGGCCCGGAGGAGAGGTGCTGGGTTCCGGTGGGGGACATTTTGGATCCCACTATGCTCCAGGAGTTCCATCGTCTCCGTCCGGACCGGCCGGCGCCTCGCCCTCCGGGCCGTCCACAAGGCCAGCATCGGCACGCTGCGGGAGCCGCGCGTCAGGGGAGGGGTACTGTCACAGTATCCACAGAAAATGGTGCCCCTCCTCGGCCGGGCGGCGCTCGGCGGTCGTCGTCGCCGGTCTACTAGCTGCCACCGATCTATGTTTCTGTGTTCGTTGTGTTTTGTCTGTCCAGGTCCGCACCTGTTTCCTTTTCTGTCATTAGTGGGGGGTGTATTTAGTTTGTTCCTTTGGGGTTGTGTGTTGTGCGGGATTATTTGTTTGTCAGCGGGCAGTGGAGCGGTACGTTGTGTTTTTTTTCTCCAGCGTTTTATATGGGAGTATTGATTCTAGCCGGGCTGCGCCCCATGCGTATTTTTTCCTCTTCTGTGCACTGTAAAAGGGACACACGAAAGCAGCACAATTGAAGTTGAATTTACAGATGCAAGCGCATCAGGCTGTAATTACATATATTAGATGAATCAACTGTTGACTAAATACTCGCTTGTGTGTCCTATTGTCCTTTAGTAGTAATTTATACCCACCTGTGAATCCTTTATCTTATATGTATTTGACAACCAAGATGACTATTTCTGTGGGCTACAACAATGACCCATTCGAACCAAAACATGGCATGGACATTTAGCCTACAACATGTTTAAACTTTCAGTCCAGTAGAAGATTCAGTCTGTGCCATTAGTGATGATATGATACAGCACACTGGCTGGCATGTGTGTGGGGGTCTAGAAGGAGTGGACAGTATGGTAGCAGACCAAAATGAATGGACAACAAATCATTGCCCAGGTTAGATAGAAATGTGTCACGCCTTGTTTGACACAAGTGCTCTAGCCTATTACCCACCTTAAGACTGACTTGTGATCATTGCCCTTGTTAGTTTGATTGTATTGTTATATCCAATCTTAGTTACAGTCATCCATTTTTTTTCAAAATATTGAGTCATTGAAACTGAAACACTGCATCCCGACCGGATGGAGGTAGTAAACAATGTTCCAGGCCAGCTATGATTTACAACCTGGTAGCAATATTTTTTGGACTATCAAGAAATTAACTGTTCATTTGGAATGTATTGACTCCTTCCCTTTTTGCAATTTTGTTTGTTACAGCCTTGTTCTAAAATGTATTAAGTTATATGTTTTCCTCAACAATCTACACACATCTACTTCGCATAGAGTTGATCAGGCTGTTGATTGTGGCCTGTGGAATGTTATCCCACTCCGCTTCAATGGCTATGTGAAGTTGCCCTGGGTGGCTGGGGTGGCTGGTCTCAGACGATCCTGCAGGTGAAGAAGCCAGATGTGGAGGTCCTGGGCTGGCATGGTTACACGTGGTCTGTAGTTGTGAGGCCGGTTGGACTTACTGCCAAGTTCTCTTAACTTCTTGCGGATCAATGGGACGCTAGCATTTCGACACCTTCCGGTGAAATGCAGAGCGCCAAATTCCAATTAAATTACTATAAATATTAAACTTTCATGAAATCCCAAGTGCAATACATCAAAATAAAGCTTAACTTGTTGGTAATCCAGCCGCCGTGTCAGATTTCAAAAAGGCTTTACGGCGAAAGCAAACCATGCGATTATCTGAGGACAGCGCCCAGCACACAAATGCATAACAAATCATTTTCAACCAAGGAGTTGCGACACGAAAGTCAGAAATAGCGATATAATATATGCCTTACCTTTGAAGATCTTCTTCTGTTGGCACTCCAATAGGTCCCAGTTACATTACAAATGGTCCTTTTGTTTGATAAAGTCCTTCTTTATATCAATAAAAACTCAGTTTAGCTGGCGCGCTTCAGTCAATAATCCACTCGGTTTCCCTCCTTCAAAATGCATACAAAATGAATCCCAAACGTTACCAATAAACTTATCCAAACAAGTCAATCAACGTTTATAATCAAACCTTAGGTACCCTAATACGCAAATAAATGATACAATTTAAGACGGAGAATCGTTATTGTCTTTACCGGAGAAAAATACCAAAGAACGCGCTCTCTTCCACGCGCTTGGAAACACTACAGCCAAAATGGGAGCCACCTAGAAAAACTACCATTTCTGGCTCATTTTTCCAGCCTGAAACTCTTTCTAAAGACTGTTGACATCTAGTGGAAGCCCTAGGAACTGCAATCGGGCACGATTTCGCCCTATTATAAAAGTGCAAGCCATTGAAATCAGTGGTAGGATGATTTTCTTTGGGGGGGGGATGGTTTATCCTCGGGGTTTCGCCTGCCATTTCAGTTATTTTATACTCACAGACATTATTTTAACAGTTTTAGAAACTTTAGAGTTTTCTATCCAAATCTACCAATTATATGCATATCCTAGCTTCTGGGCCTGAGTAGCAGGCAGTTTACTTTGGGCACGCTTTTCATCCGGACGTTAAAATACCGCCCCCTATCCCAAAGAAGTTAAGAACAATGGAGGCCACTGTGTTCTTGGGGACCTTCAATGCTGCAAAATGTTTTATGAGATCTATGGACCTTCCTTCAACCTCATGGCTTGGTATTTGCTCTGACATGCACTGTCAACTGTGGGACCTTCATATAGACGGGTGTGTGCCTTTCCAAATCATGTCCAATCAATTGAATTTACCACAGGTGGACTCCAATAAAGTTGTAGAAACATCTCAAGGATGATTCATGGAAACAGGATGTACCTGAGCTCAATTTCAAGTCTCATAGCAAAGGGTCTGAATACTTACGTAAATAAGGTGTTTTTTATTTAGAATAAATTAGCTAAAAATTCTACAAACCTGTTTTTGTTTTGTCATTATAGGGTATTGTGTGTAGACTGCTGAGGATCTTTTTTTCAATCCATTTTAGAATAAGGCTGTAACGTAACAAAATGTGGAAAAAGTCAATGGGTCTGAATACTTTCCTTAGGCACTGTATGTCATGTTTCATGTTTTGTGTGGACCCCAGGAAGAGTAGCTGCTGCTTTCGCAACAGCTAATGGGGATCCTAATAAAATACCAAATACCAAAATATTAAGAGTGAGTCCATGCAACTTATTATGTGACTTGGTAAGCACATTTTTGCTCCTGAATGTATTTAGGCTTGCAATAACAAAGGGGTTGAATACTTATTGACTCAAGACATTTCAGCTTTTCATTTCTAATTCGTTTGTAAAAATGTCTACAAACAAAATGCCACTTTGACATTATGGGGTATTGTGTGTAGGCCAGTGACACAAAATCTAAATTTAATCCATTTTAAATTCAGGCCATAACACAACAAAATGTGGAAAAAGTAAAGGGATGTGAATACTTTCTTAATGCAGTGTATGTTCTTCTGAAATATGAACAAAGAAATACTGGACATATTGAACGCTTATTATGGCGCCGATTTGACAATTACAAATATGGTCTTGAATTGGACTCACATTTTTCTGGCCTTGACTTGGTCTTGGAACACTCTCCCCCCTCCTCCTCCCTGTCTTGGTCTCACCGCCCCTCCGGTCTTGGTCTTGTCTCGGACTCGATTTGGTCTTGAATCGTCTTGCTTTAGATGGTCTCGAACACAACACTGACACACTGTTAGTTGACCAATGTATCATCAATTGTCTAGCTTTATTACATCTAAGGGCATCGCAGGGTATTCTGCAAAATCAATAAGAGCCATAATTTGTGACACTAGGTCATTGCAAAGCGATTGATCCAGCTGTAGAACACCAATACGTCATTTTAATTTGTCATGTCTGCTCCCGCTCTTTCCCCCCTGGCGCTTGAGGGCACCAGGGTGCCCTGCATCATGCACTTCTTTTTTTTTGAATATTTTATTTTTGCATTTTCCAATTAAGAACATTCAAAACAAAAGTGAAAATATGTTAGACAACAAAGGACAAAGTGACGGTAACAGACGAACGTAATAAAAAATAAAAATTATATATACGGGCATACATAATACATAAAAAACATACATGATACATAAATCATAATAAAATAAATATTAATAATAATAATGAGACATTGATTCATATGGTCACCTCCTGTAAGCTACATATTATACATTACGTGTGAAACATTATATAAGAATTATATAGAGATTCAATCAATGTGGTGTGGGGGGAGATTCTCCATATAGTCAATAAAAGGTTGCCAAATTCTGTAAAATGTCTTTAACTTATTCCTCAAGCAGAAAGTGATTTTCTCCAGTGGGATACAACTATTAACTTCCGATAGCCACATTGCCACTGGTGGGGGGGAATCCGATTTCCATTTCAAGGCAATACATTTCTTGGCAATCGCTAGCAATATTTCTGTTAGCTTTATAGTATGACTTTGCCTAAGATTGGTGTTAGTATAGTTACCCAGTAGGCAGACCTCGGGGTCTAAAGGGAATGCAACCCCGTGGATTGAGGATATGGTATCGCATACCCCCTGCCAGAAACCATGTAGTTTTGAACACTGCCAAGTGGAATGGAGGAATGTTCCTTCATCTGAGCCACATCTAAAACATAGGGAGGAGATATCAGGATTGAACTTGTGCAGTCTAGATGGGGTGATATAGAGCTGATGGAGGAAATTAAACTGGATCAATCTGTATCTGGAGTTCAATGTGGATGTAACACCATCCCTGCATAGGTCACTCCATAGGCCCTCATCAAGATCAATACCCAGATCTTTTTCCCATCTAAGTCGGGGTTTATCTAGCTCAGGCAGTGTTAGTACTGACATTAGAGCATCGTAAACACGGGAAATGGTCTTGAGTAGTGGTTGGTCTGCATGGCAGAATTGTTCAATAGGTGACATCTTAGGTAGGTTCCATTGTCCCTTGAGAGTCACCCTAATAAAGTCTCGTAGTTGTAGGTAGCTAAAGAAGTCCCTGTTAGACAAGTGGTATTTCTGTTTCAGCTGTTCAAAAGACATAAGAACTCCCTCCTCATAACAGTGTTCCAGAAGAGTGATCCCCTTATCAGACCATGGTCTAAAGTTACTATTCTGGAAAAACATAGGTATCAATCTATTGTTCCATAAAGGGGTTTTAGGGGAGAGAAATCCCCCTCGTCCGAACAGCTCATGCAGTTTACACCATGCCAGGACAGAATGTATGATTAAAGGGTTGTCTGTGATGGTTTTTATAGATTTTCTGTCCCATTTGTAAAACAATTCTGCCCCCGTGTCATCATTCATCTCAAGCTTTTCAATGTTCAACCATGAGGGGGAGGGACCATTGTCAAACCTCTGAGCCAGAAACCTAGACTGAGCAGCCCAGTAGTACATTCTAAAATTGGGGAGGTTTAAGCCCCCTTGACCGTAATCCAGGGTCAGTTTGTCCAGGCTAACCCTCGGGGTTTTGCCATGCCAGATAAACCGTCTGGTCAGCTTGTCAAGAGAGGAAAAGAATGCTGCGGGCACAGGGATAGGGAGAGATTGAAACAAATATAGAAATCTGGGCAGGATATTCATTTTAATCACATTGATTCTACCCAGTAGGGTGAGAGGCAAGTCCATCCACCTACACAGGTCACCCTCCACCTTCTGCAACAAGCCGGCCAGATTGAGTTTATAGAGGTTGTTCAGGTTACCATCCACCATTATGCCCAAATATGTGAAGCCCAGAGGCGACCATCGAAAAGGAAACTTGTGCTTGATGGTATGATGGTCAAAGACAGACAGCGGTAAGATTTCGCTTTTATCGAAGTTAACCTTATATCCAGAGAAAGAGCTATAACACTGTAGTAGGATCTGCAAGTGAGAGAGGGAGTGTTCTGGGTTTGTTAGAAATAAGATAAGGTCGTCCGCAAAGAGTGATAGTTTATGGGTATGGGGGCCCACCTCAAAGCCATGTATGTCAGGGCACGATCTAATAGCCTCAGCCAACGGTTCGATGGCGAGGGCAAAGAGGTGGGGGCTAATTGGGCAACCTTGTCTGTTCCCCCTATAGAGAGGGAAAGAGGAGGAAGTAATCCCATTGGTAGCAATCCTAGCTTTAGGAGATTTGTAGACTGATTTTATCAAATTTACAAAAACGGTACCTAAACCAAACTTTTCCAAGACGCGAAAGAGGTATGGCCATTCAACCCTATCAAAGGCCTTTTCAGCGTCGAGGGAGACTGCGACACTAGGTATTTTGTTTTTGTTAGCAAGGTGAATTATATCAAAGAACCTTCTGAGATTATTGGAGGACAGTCTATTAATTATGAAGCCAGTCTGATCTGGGTTGACCAACAGGGGAAGACATGACTCCAGTCTCTTAGATAGCATCTTGGTGACCAGTTTACAATCTGTGTTAAGGAGAGAGATTGGTCTATAGGAGGCGCACTTTAGCGGGTTTTTCCCTTTCTTGTGGATTACAGTAATCACTGCTTGAGAGAAAGACTCTGGAAAGCAGTTGTCTTCCCCGGCTTTTTTAAGTACCTCCATGAGGTAAGGGACCAACAGCTCCCTAAATTCTTTATAGAACTCTGGAGGGAAGCCATCCTCCCCAGGAGATTTATTAGAAGGTAAGGATATAATGGCTTCCACCAATTCAGGAACAGAGAAGTTTTCACTCAGGCGCTCTCTGTCTTCCTCTGACAGGCATGGGAGGTTGAGAGAGGAGAGAAAGGAGTCGATCTCCGACAGATCATCGCTTGATTGGGAAGTGTAGAGGTCTTCATAGTATTTCTTAAAGGTATTATTAATTTCGGTAGGGTCGAAAGATATCTCATTAGTAAGGGTTTCTATAGCATTAATTGTCCTCTTACTTTCCTCTGCTTTCAGTTGCCATGCCAGTACTTTGTGAGCTTTCTCTCCAAGCTCGTAATAACGCTGTTTTGATTTAGTGATGGCCCTCTCAGCTTGATATGTGTTCAGAATATTATATTTCAGTTTTTTATTTACCAAAAGCTTATATAGATCTTTAGTCGGGCCTCTTTGGTAGGTTTTCTCCAGCTCAGAGATTTCAGATTCAAGGACATTCAGTTCCGCACCGTATTTTCTCTTCAACCCTTTAGTATAGGAAATTATCTGTCCCCTCAGATAGGCTTTCAATGTGTCCCAAAGAATGAAACTGTCAGGAGCGGAGGGTTTGTTTGTCAAAGTAAAAATATTGATCTGCTCTTTGATAAATGCACAAAATTCTGGTTGCTTTAGGAGTGTAGGATTTAGTGTCCATCTATATGCTCCGTTTACCTTGTTAGGAATGGAGATTGATAATACCAGAGGAGAATGGTCGCTAAGCAATCTGGGGAGATACTCGATATCTAACACTCTATGAAACAGTTGGGTCGATAGTAAAAAGTTATCTATGCGTGTGTGTGTCTTGTGTGGGTGTGAATAAAAAGAGTAGTCCCTATCCTGTGGGTGCAACTGTCTCCAGATGTCTAGTAAATTAAGATCTTTCATGAATGACATGGTGAGCTTGGCGGCTTTGGTAAGAAGGGAGGGTTTATCCGAGGACCTATCAAGGACTGTATCTAAACAAAAATTTAGATCTCCTCCAACCAGTAGCCATCCTGGTGGTGCTTGAGCGACCTGAAGGAAGACATTCTGTATAAACATATGGTCATCGAAGTTAGGAGCATAAATATTCAGCAGGGTCCAAGACTCTGAAAACATATGCCCCTGCACCAAAACCACCCTGCCCGAGGGATCAGAGATGGTGTTGTTGACGCAGAAGGGGATGTGTCTACTTATCAAAATTGCAGTTCCTCTTGCTTTGGAGTTAAAAGAGGACGCAAAAACTTGTCCTACCCATTCCCTCTTCAATTTCTTGTGTTCGCTGGCTGTAAGATGTGTTTCTTGTAGAAACACAATATCGGCCTTTAATTTCTTAAGGTATGTATAGACTCTTTTCCTTTTAATCGGGCTGTTAAGGCCTTTTACGTTGAATGTGACATATTTTAGTGGATTAAGCATAGGTTGGGTTTGAAATATGTAACCGAATGGAAATCTCTCATATGTAAATAGTCAGGAAATGTTTCAACTTTGGTTTGAACACAGAAGTGACCTATGTGCCTCTTTAGGAAGGAAACAACAATAAACATGGAAAAAAAGGGGGAAAAAAACCCACCCACCCCGATTGTCAGACTAAAACAACAATCCCAACAATCAAACATGAATACACTTGTAGAGATACGTTGCTGCTCGCTTTCCACCTTACTCTTACTAGCTAAACCTTGGCGTAAACTAAAACCTGCGAGCTATCTAAATTGAAAACAAACGTTGTGAATAAGCATTTATGGCTGAATAATTACTGCCCACGGTAAGGGCTGCTTGAGTCTCTTTTCGGGAGAGGAGAAACATAAATGTGGGGGAAGCGGTGGGCCTAAACCCACTTATTGCTTCGTCCAGTGGATATTGACTAAACCAAAATATAGTCTCCTGTAAATGTAATAGAACTCACCCCGGGGAAAAACGGTTAGTTGAAAATGTACAAATCAATTATAGCGACCGGATAGCGGGGTAGACGGATCCGATATCAGCAGATCAGTCCAGTTAAGAGAAAACAAACAGATTGGATCTTATCCCCCAGAGAGACCGTTTTTCAGTCGCGGTTCGGTTCTTTGAGAAAAGTGAATACTTCTCCCGGTGTGTTGAAGATATGGCATCGGCCTTTGTACTGAACTTTCATCCGCACAGGGTGGATGAGGTAGCCGGTGATGTTCTTCTCCTTCAGTGCTTTGGCGGCAGGTCTGAACTGCTTGCGACGTCTGGCGAGATCGGCACTCATATCCGGGAAAAGGCTGACCCTCTTGCCATCGAAGGTGATGTCCCCTTTGGCTCTTGCGAGTTGCAGTATCTTCTCTCTGTCTTGGAAACGGAGGAACCTGACCAGAACGGCACGTGGGGGCTCCTCTGGCCGGGGTTTCGGCGCTGATGTTCTGTGGGCGCGTTCGATTTCCAGCGGCTTGGTGAAGTTGATTATGCCTAGGACATCCGGGATCCATTGAGTGAAGAAGCGGACCGGGTCACGGCCCTCGCTGTCCTCTTTCAATCCCACCACACGGATATTACTGCGTCTGCTCTGGTTCTCCATCTGGTCTACTTTGTTTTTGAGGTAGGCATTATCCTTCTGCAGTTCTATCAGAACCTGGTCATGTCGAGCGACGGTGTCCTCAACTGTGCTAATGCGCATCTCGGCCTCAGTCGTTCTCAGAAGGAGATCATTCATGGAGGATTTCAGGTCGTCGATGGAAGAATGGAGTTCAGCCGATTTCTTGTCAATTTTCATAGAAAGACCTTTGTTACCATCCTGAATTTCCCGGAGGAGAGTAGCCAGCATGTCTTGCGAGGCTGCCGAGAGCAATAGTCTGGAACCGTCGTCTGAGATATGAGGGCTAATGCTAAACTTGCTAGCTGTGGCGTTATCGTTGTCTTGGGATTCAACGACGTTTTGATCGTCCTTCTTGCCTCTCGGTCGGAGGTCCATGGCTCTTTGGGAAGGTAAGTATTTGACAATTTATCAGCCGATGTTAGAATATTGTTTCAACGTTGTTATTTAGGTAATAATAGGATAAATTTCAAGAGCTCGGTTTGTCAACGTCTGTTCAGCTCCGCGGCATCACGTGTCTCCTGCATCATGCACTTCTGTCATCAATTACGCTCACCTGCCTTCCCTCATCACGTGCATCAGCGATATTGGACTCACCTAGACTCACTCATCATCTGTTTATTACCTCCCCTATATTTGTCAGTTCCCCTGCTCTGTTCCCTGCTGATGCATTGATTGTTTTTTGTCTGTGTTATCTGTTTGCTGACGCTGTTACAGTCTCGTTCCATGTCCGTTCTATATTAAATGTTTTACTCCCCGTACCTGCTTCGTCTCTCCAACGTCATTCCATGTGACAAAATGATGGTACACTCTTAGAAAAAAATGTGCCATCTAGAACCTAATAGGTTTCTTCAGCTGTCCCCATAGGAGAACCCTTTGAATAATTCGTTTTTGTTCCAGGTAGAACCCCTTTTGTTCCAGGTAGAACCCTTTCCACAGAGGTTTCTACATGGAACACAAAAGGGTTATACCTGGAACCAGAAAGGGTTCTACTATGGGGACAGCCGAAGAACCCTTTTGGAACCCTTTTTTGTAAGTGTAGATGTCTGTCAAAATCTTGAATTCTCAGAAGATGAACATTGTATAAAGGCAACTACGTATGTTCTGTTACCCCATGATCTAATTAGGTCGGAATACCATACAATATGAATTATAACAGTGACAAACGGTACCCACAAACTGTTAGGGCCTATATAAGCTGTCCCAACTGCAGGGCTTTCTTTTCAGCACCATGTAGTGAATCCTTACCACTGCTACACCTGGCTATCAGCAGAGCCTTGTCTGGCAGCGAAACAGTTCATTCAGCCTCATTTACTGCCTTTAAAAAAACATAGCTGATATGGCTGACTGCTTAAATAAATGTGGATTCTACAGACAATTGAGATGTACAAACTACGTTATAAGGGGACAACGAGTGGATAAGACGAAATCCATAATTTGGATTAAGACATTAATGAGCGAGCTTGGACGGACATAGTTAATATAACTGTTGTTCAGAACTTTTGAAATGTACAGAGACATAATTCAGAACATTGGCTGTTCTTACAGTATTATCCCTGTACAACAAGTCAGAACCGTGGGATAAATAAAGGGGGCATATAAGCAGACAACAAAAGCTCTTACAATATTCAATGATTACATTTCTCTTAACAGGCTATAGGATACATGAGCACCGCCAAGTCAAAACAGTACCCTAAATTATGAGGGGGAAGGGACCAAATTATTAGGGTGAGGCACATGGGCTACTAACAGCTTACTACATAACATACTGTATGCTTAGTATTACTTTCTTAGCTATAGTATACATATCTCCCTAGCATATTACATAATTTATGCAGCATACAAGACATTTTTGGACTCACCTTGTTGTGCTCACTTGAACAGGAAGGTGGTGCGGCGGTCCTTCTTGTGGGCTCTAGAAAGAGGTCCAAAATCCCGACTTGGAATTCCGAGTTGTTAAGAATTATTATTTTCCCAGTTGGAGCTAGTTTTATCCGAGTTCCCAGTTGTCTTGAACTCCCTGAAGTCTGAGATTTCCCAGTTCCGAGTTTCCAGTTGTTTTGAATGTGGGAGAAGTCATGACGGATTGATAGCATGGCCAATGTATTCCAACTTTTCTGGCCCATGGCGTTACCCCCTTTTTCATGATATCAAATTGGCAATTACGATCTTGTTTCATCGCTGCAACTCCCCTACGGACTTGGCGAAGGTTAAGAGCCAAGCTGCACTGCTTCCTGACACACTGCTCGCTTAACCCGGAAGCCAGCCGCACCAATGTGTCAGAGGAAACACTGTTGAACTGACGACTGAGGTCAGTTTGCAGGAGCTCTGCCCGCCACAAGGAGTAGCTAGAGGACGATGAGACAAGGATATCCCGGCCGGCCTAACCCAGACAACGTTGTGCGAATTGTGCGCCGCCTCATTGGTCTCCCGGTCAAAGCCAGCTGTGATACAGCGTGTGATTGAACCCGGGGCTGCAGTGGCACCTTAGCACTCATTGTTGAATTTGCGATTTCCAACTTGTTGTGTAATGTTTACGTCCTTTATCCTTTTTGGATAGGCAGTTCTAATGTAAGTCTACGGCAGCACCCAAGATGCTTGATTTTTTTTTCTCTAGCCATAGATTTTGCGGCGACGTAGTGTCCCCATGAGTGACAGCAAACTGAGCCAATCACGGCGCAACTAGAGAACATTACCAACCACTACGCTCTCTGTTTTCCACTGTCTGCCCAACACCACAGAAAGCACTGAGCTAGGCTGAAATACCTGCATGTTGGAGCCGCCTTACCCAACAAAGCTAAAAAGAGGCCGTGTTTGTATGCGGCTTTATTAATTCAATTATTATTTTAAAAAATGACATTGTTTGCAAACTGATATGTGACACGTATTAATGCCAAAATAACATGCAAATAGGCAACAACAAAAAAATATGTACTATATATACAGTACTAGTCAACTTTGGACACACCTACTTATTCCAGGGTTTCTTTTCACTATTTTCTACATTGTAGAATAATAGCGAAGACATCATAACTATTACATAACACATATGTAATCATCTAGTAACAAAAAAGTGTTAAACAAATCAAAATATATTTTATATTTGCGATTCTTCAAAGTAGCCACCCTTTGCCTTGATGACAGCTTTGCACACTCTTGGCATTCTCACAACCAGTAGGTGTGTCCAATACATTATCTATTTTAGACAGGTCTAACGAAATTGTAGTCTATTTCACAAGAACAGAGTAGTCCTTATGTTAGGCTCTGGTCTGGCTATGCCATATGGCTGTGGGCCACACTAGCTCATTTAGCAGACAAGATTTGCTTAGAATTCCATGGCATTATTGTATATTATTTTGTCATTATGAAGAATTCAATTGAACATAGCTGAATAAAATAGAAAGATTTTCTCTAAAAGATTTCTGAGGGAGTATTCTGTGTTGAGCAATTAACAAAGAAACAGGTCTTCCTATATGCTTAATTTAGAGTTATTTATGCAACTTTAGTTGTGATCAAAACATATAAGCCCAACGTTTGGATTTTTAATACATTCTAAGGCTGCATGATGCGACTCTAATGATGATTTGAAAAAAGTTGCATGAAAGACATGAGCGCCGCTTTGTTATTTGCACAGGCTGCACACATTTCATTAGTCTCCCATTCACAATTTGACAAGTACTTGATAATTCCTCAAATTTTCCCGATGGCAACCAATTTGTGTGGCTGTAATGCCACCTAAAAAATCCATGCCTTTTGCGGCCAGTGGCCATTGGGCCCTTGGGCTGAATATAATAATTATAATTCCCTTCTCCCGGCTGTGTGCGCCAAAGCACCTCTCACTCACATGGCTCAATTCTTATTAGCCAATGCCCATTACATGATCGGGTCTTTCTCACAGGCTACAAGTGAAGACAAACACATCAGGGACGCAACTGCACACGTCCTTGTCCAATTCCGAGGTGCATATTGAAGATATTGGAAGAACTGTAAAATGTACTTTTCATCAGCCAACAAGATGAGTAGGCAGCAAAAGCACTAGCCTATCAAATGTTGTACTATGGGGTATAGTATTTAGAAAGTTGACCAATTCTATTCTGTGAAGAAAGTAAATATTCCAAACATAGTCTGGGACAGTTGTGGGATGCAGGAAAGATTAACAGAACAAAGTACAGAGAGATCTTTGATGAAAAACTGCTCCAGAGTGCTCAGGACCTCCGACTGGGGCGAAGGTTCACCTTCCAAAAGGACAACGACCCTAAGCACACAGCCAAGACAACGCAGGAGGGGCTTCTGGACAAGTCTCTGAATGTACTTGAGTGCCCCAGCCAGAGCCCGGACTTGAACCCGATCTAACATCTTTGGACAGACCTGAAAATAGCTGTGCAGCGACGCTCCCTATCCAACCTGACAGTGCTTGAGAGGATCTGGAGAGAAGAATGGGAGAAACTCCCCAAATACAGGTGTGCCAAGATTGTAGAGTCATACCCAAGAAGAGTCTGTAATCACTGCCAAAGGTGCTTCAACAAAGTACTGAGTGAAGGGTCTGAATTTACTTATGGAAATGTGATATTTCAGTTTTTGCTTTGTCATTATGGGGTATTGTGTGTAGATTGATGAAGAAAAAAAAACTGTTTAATCCATTTTAGAATAAGGCTGTAATGTAACAAAATGTGAAAAGTAAAGGGGTCTGAATATTTTCCGAATGCACTGTATATACAGTTGAAGTCGGAAGTTTACATACACTTAGGTTGGCGTCATTAAAACTCGTTAGTCAACCACTCCGCAAATTTCTTGTTAACAAACTATAGTTTTGGCAAGTCGTTTAGGACATCTACTTTGTGCATAACACAAGTAATTTTTCCAACTATTGTTTACAGACAGATTATTTCACTAATAATTCACTGTATCACAATTCCAGTGGGTGGGAAGTTTACATACACTAAGTTGACTGTGCCTTTAAACAGCTTGGAAAATTCCAGAAAAGGACGTCATGGCTTTAGAACTTCTGATAGGCTAATTGACATCATTTGAGTTTACCTGTGGATGTATTTGAAGGCCTACCTTCAAACTCAGTGCCTCTTTCCTTGACATCATGGGAAAATCAAAAGAAATCAGCCAAGACCTAAAAAAACAAACAAAAATAAAAAATAAATTCGTAGACCTCCACATGTGAGGAGCAATTTCCAAATGCCTGAAAATACCACGTTCATCTGTACAAACAATAGTACGCAAATATAAACACCATGGGACCACGCAGCCGTCATACCGCTCAGGAAGGAGACGCGTTCTGTCTCCTGGAGATCCCAGTACAACAGCAAAGGACATTTTGAAGATGCTGGAGGAAAAAGGTACAAAAGTATCTATCTGTAAAAAAGAGTCCTATATCGACATGACCTGAAAGGCCGCTCAGCAAGGAAGAAGCCACTGCTACAAAACCGCCATAAAAAAGCCAGACTATAGTTTGCAACTGCACATGGGGACAAAGATCTTACTTTTGGCGAAATGTCCTCTGGTCTGATGAAAACGAAAATAGAACTGTTGGCCATAATGACCATCATTATGTTTGGAGGAAAAAAGGGGAGGCTTGCAAGCCAAAGAACTCCATCCCAACCGTGAAGCACGGGGGTGCAGCATCATGTTGTGGGGGTGCTTTGCTGCAGGAGGGACTGGTGCACTTCACAAAATAGATGGCATCTTGAGGAAGGAAAATGATGTGCATATATTGAAGCAACATCTCAAGACATCAGTCAGGAAGTTAACGCTTGGTCACAAATGGGTCTTCCAAATGGACAATGACCCCAAACATACTTCCAAAGTTTTGGCAAAATGGCTTAAGGACAACAAAGTCAAGGTATTGGAGTGGCCATCACAAAGCCCTGACCTCAATCCTATAGAACATTTGTGAGCAGAACTGAAAATGTGTGTGCGAGCAAGGAGGCCTACAAACCTGACTCAGTTATGGGCCAAAATTCACCCAACTTGTGGGAAGCTTGTGGAAGGCTACCCAAAATGTTTGACCCTAGGTAAATAATTTAAAGGCAATGCTACCAAATACTAATTGAGTGTATGTAAACTTCTGACCCACTGGGAATGTGATGAAAGAAATAAAAGCTGAAATAAATCATTCTCTCTATGATTATTCTAACATTTCACATTCTTAAAATAAAGTGGTGATCCTAACTGACCTAAGACAGGGGATTTTTACTAGGATTAAATGTCAGGAATTGTGAAAAACTGATTTTAAATGTATTTGGGTAAGGTGCATGTAAACTTCCGACTTCAACTGTATGGAGACTGTTTAATGCCAAAATAACGGGTTAGAATAGATACATTTTTTCATCCAATATTTTGCATATTTTTTTATACTTCATAATGAACAAGTAATTGGGGGATTGAAACCAGGTGTGTAAGACAAAGACATAACAAATGGAAAATGAAAAGTGGATCGGCGATGGCTAAAAGGCCGGTGACGTCGACCGCCGAACGCCGCCCGAACAAGGAGAGGGACCGACTTCGGCGGAAGTCGTGACAATAAGTAATTTGTTACTTTGTCTTAACACAATATGCAGTCGTCTCACAGTATTGCTTCATTACCATCACACAAAATGATGAAATATAGTGTTTTTTTTTCAAAATTGTACATATCGAGTCACACATGAACCGGGAGGTGACAGTGGAGAACAAGGATATGACATCGAAAGAATGATTATTGTACAGTGCCTTCAGAAATTATTCACATCCCTTGACTTTTTCAAATGTTGTTGTGTTACTTCCTGAATTTTAAATTGATTAAATTAAGATTTTGTGTCACTGGCCTACACACAATACCCATAACATCAAAGTGTAATAGGTTTTATTTTTATTTTTACTACACTGAACAGAAATATCAATGCAACATGCATTGGTCCCAAGTTTCATGAGCTGAAATAAAAGATCCCAGAGAAATGTTCCATATGCACAGAAAGTTTATTTGGCTCAAATTCTGTGCACAAATTTGTTTACATCCTTGTTAGTGAGCATTTCTCCTTTGCCAAAATAATCCATCCATCTGACAGGTGTGTCATATCAAGATGCTAAATAAACAGCATGATCATGGGGAGGCAGGTAGCCTAGAGGTTAGAGTGTTGGGCCAGTAACCGAAGGGTTGCTAGATCAAATCCCTGAGCTGACAAGGTAAAAATCTGTCATTCTGGCCATGAACAAGGCAGCTAACCCACTGTTCCTAGGCTTTCATTCTAAATAGGAATTTGTTCTTAACTGACTTGCCTAGTTAATTAAAAAAAGTTAAACAGGTGCACCTTTTGCTTGAGAATTTGCAGTTTTGTCACACAACACAATGCCACACAAGTTTTGATGAAGCATGCAATTGGCATGCAAGAATGTCTACCCGAGCGGTTGCCAGACAATTTTATGTTAATTTCTCTACCGTAAGCCGCCTCCAACATCGTTTTAGAGAATTTGGCAGTAGATCCAACTGGCCTCACAACCACAGACCACGCGTATGGCGTCGTGTGGACGAGCAGTTTGCTGATGTCAACGTTGTGAACAGCGTGCCCCGTTGTGGCGATGGGTTTATGGTATGGGCAGGGATAAGCTACGGACAATAAACATAATTGCATTTTATCGATATGAATGCACAGAGATATCCTGAGGCCCATTGTTGTGCCATTCATCCGCTGCCATCACCTCATGGTTCAGCATGATAATGTACGGCCCCATGTCACAAGGATCTGTACACAATCCCTGGAAGTTGAAAATGTCCCAGTTCTTCCGTGGCCTGTATACTCACCAGACATAGCCGTGTTCCAGTTCCCGCATATATCCAGCAACTTCGCACCGCCATTGAGAAGGAGTGGGCCACAAGGTCACAACATTCCACAGGCCACAATCAACAGCCTAATCACCTCTATGCGAAGGAGATGTGTCGCGCTGCATGAGGCAAATGGTGGTCACACCACATACTGACCTTAACACCACATAGGTCTTAACTTTTGTTAAGGTATCTGTGATCAACAGATGCATATCTGTATTTCCATTCATGTGAAATATATAGGTTAGGGCCTAATGAATTTATTTAAATTGACGGATTTCCTTCTATGAACTGTAACTCAAATTGTTGCATTTTGCTTTTATATTTTTGTTCAGTATAATGAATTAAAAATGAAAAGCTGAAATGTCTTGAGTAAATAAGTATTCAAACCCTTTCTTGTGCCATATATAAATGTGCTTAACAAGTCACATAATAAGTTGCATGGACTTTTAATGACTACCTCATTATCTGTAAGGTCCCTCTGTCGAGCAGTGCATTTCAAACACAAATTCAACCACAAAGACCAGGGAGGCTTTCCAATACCTGGCAAAGAAGGGTACCTGAATGGTGTAACAATAACTCAGTTCTAGGTCAGTATGAAAAATAAATGGAATGGAGCTAAGCACAGGCAAAATCCTAGAGGAAAAACTGGTTCAGTCTGCTTTCCACCAGACACTGGGAGATAAATTCCCTTTTCAGCAGGACAATAATCTAAAACACAAAGCCAAATCTACAATGGAGTTGCTTACCGAGAAGACATTGAATTTTCCTGAGTGGCCGAGTTACAGTTTTGAATTAAATCTTCTTGAAAAGCTATGACAAGACCTGAAAATTGTTGTCTAGAATGATCAACAACCAAAAATAATGGTCAAATGTTGCTCAATCCAGGTGTGGAAAGCTCTTAGAGATTTACCCAGAAAGACTCACAACTGTAATCGCTGCCAAAGGTGCTTCTACAAAGTATTGACTCAGGGTTGTGAATATTTATGTAAATGCAATATTTCTGTATTTCATTTTCAGTACATTTGCAAAAATGTCTAAAACCATGTTTCCACTTTGTCATTATGGGGCATTGTGTGTAGCTGGGTGAGAAAAATATATATTTAATACCCTGATCTGTTTCACCTGTCTTTGTGTTTGTCTCCATCCATCTTCCCCATTATCCCCTGTGTATTTATACCTGTATTCTCCATTTTTGTCTGTTACCAATCATTTTTTCTGTGAAACCTACCAGTATTTATTCCCCTGCTCCTGTCTGTTCTTGCTCCTGTTTTCTAGTCCTTCCTGGTTTTGACCATTCTGCCTGCCCTGAGCCTGCCATGCTATACCTTGCCCCACCTCACTGGATTATTGACCCCTGCCTGCCCTGACCCTGAGACTGCCTGCCGTTCTGGACCTTTTGCACCCTCTCTGGATTACTGACCTCTGCCTGCCTTTGATCTGTCGTTTGCCTGCCCCTGTACTAGAAATAAACTTTTGTTTCTTTGACACTGTCTGCATCTGGGTCATACCTGAAACCTGATAGTACGAACTGGCCATGACTGACCCAGCAGACTCAGACCAGCTCCACAATGCTGTCTCCCTGCAAGGAGCCACCCTTGGAAGACACAAGGAGTTACTTCAAAGTCTTATGGAGTGTCTCCATACCCTGACAGAACACCATGACCAGGCGTTCGATACCTTACTGGAGCAATTCCGTGGATTTCCCACTGGGCAGCGGGTCACACCTGTAATCTCCCAGCCTACCCCAGTGTCCCGAGAACCCTGTTTAACTCCTCCGGAGCGCTACGCTGGAGATAACGGAACCTGCCGGGCTTTTCTCTCCCAGTGCTCCCTCATTTTCGAGCTGCAGCCTTCTTCGTTCCCCTCGGACCGCTCTAGGATAGAGGACATCATAACGCTGATGTCTGGGAGGGCACTCGCTTGGGCCACGGCGGTGTGGGAGCAACAATCCATCTGCCTCAGTCTGGAGGAGTTCATGGAGGAGGTTCGGAAGGTGTTTGATTCTCTGTTGTCCGGGAGATAGGCTGCTCGCAAGTTGCTCCAGCTATGTCAAGACTCCCGTAGTGTGGCAGACTACACTGTGGATTTCCGCACGTTGGCAGCTGAGAGTGCTTGGAACCCAGAAGCGCTGTTCGACATGTTCCTACACGGTGTATCGGAGAAAGTAAAGGATGAACTCGCAGCCCAGTAACAACCGACGGATCGCCTTGACCATTCGGATCGATGGGCGAGTACGGAAACGAAGGAAGGAGAGGAGATTCGATTTCACTCGCCCATCCAAAGATTCCACCTCGCCTCCAAGCTTTCCTGGAAGTCCCTTACGGCTCCATTGCAGAGAGAACCCGAGGCTACCCGAGTTCCCCCGAGAGCCTCCGAAGACTGCCGATTCACCTCTTCCTGAGCCTATGCAACTAGGCTGTCTCCAGCTGAATGGCTATACAGGCTTCACACTAAGAGCTGCCTGTATTGGGGGACTACTGGTCATTTCGTCTCCACCTGTCCACTAAAAGACCAGGCTCACCGGTAGGAGTGAGTACTCTGGTGGGCCATACGGAGAACTTTTCCTCTCCCCTTACCCATGTTGCTGTGGGGGACACAGTTGAAATCTCTCCGGGTCCTCATCGACTCTGGGGCCGATGAGAGCTTTATGGACGCTACCCTGGCTTCCCAGCTGGATATCCACACTCAGCTCCTCTCCATTCCCATGGACGTTAGAGCACTGGCCGGGCGCTCTATAGGCCGGGTCACCCACAATACCATCCATATCAACCTATGTGTTAGGGAACCACAGCGAGATGATCCAGTTCCTGCTCATTAAGTCTTCTCAGGTTCCCGTGGTATTGGTATTCTCCTGGCTCCAGCAACACAATCCCGTCATTGACTGGTCTGGTCTGGTCTGCCATCATGGGCTGGAGCCCGTTTTGCAACGGCCACTGCCTGAAGTCAGCGCAGCCTGCCCCGGGACGTCTTCCTGGGGGCTCGGAAGTTGCCCCGGACCTCTCCGCCATTCCTGCGGAGTACCATGATCTCTAGGAGGTGTTCAATAAGGCCCGAGCCACTTCGCTTCCACCGCACCGACCATATGACTGCGGGATTGATTGGATAAGGGAAGGGGAAGAGTGAAAGACTGCCTTCAACACGGCCAGCGGTCACTACAAGTATCTGGTCATGCCATTTGGTCTTACTAATGCCCCTGTTGTGTTCCAGGCTCTGGTTAATGATGTTCTCCGCGACATGTTGAACCGGTTCATCTTGTCTTCTCCCACTCCACCCAAGAACACAGGTTCCACGTCTGACAGGTTCTCCAACGCCTCCTGGAGAACCAGCTTTTTGTAAAAGCAGAGAAGTGTGAATTCCATCACTCCACCATCCCCTTTCTGGGTTACATCATCGCTGCAGGGAGTGTACAGATGGATCCTGGGAAGGTGAGAGTGGTGGTGGATTGGCCCTAGCCTACACCCAGAGTACAGTTGCAATGCTTCCTGGGGTTTTACATTTACATTTTCATCATTTAGCAGACGCTCTTATCCAGAGCGACTTACAGTAGAGTGCATACATTTTTATTACATTTTTTAAATACTGGTCCCCCGTGGGAATCGAACCCACAACCCTGGCATTGCAAGCGCCATGCTTTACCAACTGAGCTACAACTTTTACCGCCACTTTATCTGGGGCTACAGCAGCCTGGCTTCCCCCTGTCTGCACTCACCTCTCCCAAGGTTCGGTTCACGTGGTCCCCAGCTGCTGACCGGGAGTTCTGGGATCTTAAACACGGCTTCGACACAGCTCCCATCTTGGTACATCCTGACCCGTCCCGCTAGTTCGTGGTGGAGGCCGACGCTTAGGATGTTGGAGTGGGGGCTGTCCTGTCCCAGCGGTCTGCCCTGGACCTCAAGTTACATCCCTGCGCCTTTTTCTCCCACCGCCTCAACACCACGGAGAGGATCTATGATGTGGGGAATCGTGAGCTTCTTGCAGTGAAGATGGCGTTGGAGGAATGGAGGCACTGGCTAGAGGGGATGGAACATCCTTTTATTGTGTGGACCGACCACAAGAACCTGGAATATCTCCACACCTCCAAGTGTCTCAATTCCAGGCAAGCTAGGTAGGCCCTACTGTTCACCCGGTTCAACTTCTCCCTCTCATACCGGCCGGGATCCAAGAATGTCAAGCCAGATGCACTGTCATGCCGTTATAGCCCCAGGGCTACTTCCCCGGAACCTGAGACCATCCTTCCCACCTTGTGCCTGGTGACGGCACTCAGCTGAGGAATAGGGAAGCATGTTTGTGAGGCGCAGCGTTCCCAGATAACCGGATGTTCATTCCTGACGCGGTCTGCTCCTCGGTCCTGGAGTGGTCCTGCTCCTCAGTCCTGGAGTGGGCCCATTCCTCCAGGCTTGCCTGCCACCCGGGCTCCCGCTGGACCCTGTCTTTTGTGCGACACCACTTTTGGTGGCCTACCATGGTTCCTGACGTCTTCGCATTTGTTGCCGCTTGCATGGTCTGTGCACAGAAAAATTACTTGCATCATGCACAAAGTAGATGTCCTAGCCGACTTGCCAAAACTATAGTTTGTTAACAAGAAATTTGTGGAGTGGTTAAAAAACAAGTTTTAATGACTCCAACCTAAGTGTATGTAAACTTCCGACTTCAACTGTAAATACGTTCTGTAGGCACTATATCACCACCTTCAAGAAAAGTCATTGACTATGTCAAGATAAGATAATATTTGAATTCTGCGTCATTACCTCAACGGCTATAACACATCTAGATTGTCCCCTATTTGAAAGAGTACATCTTATTATGTTGTGGTTGGAATTCATCAACTGATAGCTGATCATATTAACAAAGTGTTAGTGTTTACACTACCTTGTAGTTTACCAATAAAATGGGCGGATGGTAAAGTACACATACTTGGTATTCACATCTCCAAAAATATGTATTCATTTACCACAATTAATTTCAATAGAAAGTTAGCAAAAATAGATAACATTTTGCAACCACGGAGAGGTAAATACTTGTCTATTTATGGAAAAATTACATTGATTAACTCTTTGGTCCTATCACAGTTTATTTACTTACTAATGGTATTGCCTACTCCAGATGATTTGTTTTTAAAATCATATGAGCAAAAGATATTTCATTTTATTTGTAATGCTAAGCCAGGCAAAATTAAACGTGCCTATTTATATAATGAATATGAGTTTGGGGGGCTAAAATGATTAAATATTAAAGCTTTAAACATCACTCTAAAAGCTTCACTTATATATAAGTTATTCTTAAACCCAAAGTGGTTCTCCAGTAGATTATTAAGAAAAGCTCATCCATTGATCAAAAATTGCTTTTTTTGCCTTCATACAGATTACCACTTCTCATTTCCAACCAATTGAAAATGACATTTTATTTAAAGTATCACCCTTTCTTAAAACCTGTTGGGGATAGGGGGCAGTATTTGCACGGCCGGATAAAAAACGTACCCGATTTAATCTGGTTACTACTCCTGCCCAGTAAATATAATTAGTAGATTTGGATAGAAAACACTATAAAGTTTCTAAAACTGTTTGAATGGTGTCTGTGAGTATAACAGAACTCATATGGCAGTCAAAACCCTGAGACAAATCCTAAAAGGAAGTGGAAACCTGATGTGTGGAATCACTTCAAAGCCTTTGCCATTGAAACACACAGGGACTTATTAATCATTTAGCACTTCCTAAGGCTAGATGTCAACAGTCTTTACAAAGTGGTTTGAGTCTTCTATGGTAGAAACTGACCCAAAGAGAGGCTTGGGAAGTTGGACACAGGAGGAGGGCCATTACTACTATGACGCGGGCGCCCATGGGAACCCTTTTGTTCCGGACGTCAACTGTCCGCCTTGAATATTATTGAAGCTCTGGTTGAAAAAGGCCCTAAAGATTTATGTTATACAACGTTTGCATGTTTGAACGAACGTAAATATATATTTTTTGCACATTCGTGACGACAAGTCCCGCGCGCTTCAGTACATTATGAGTAGCCTTCGGAACGCGCTAACAAGAAGGAAGTATTGGGACATAAATTATAAACTTTTTCAAACAAAACTACATTTGTTGTGGACCTGGGATTCATGGAAGTGCCTTCTGATGAAGATAATCAAAGGTAAGGGAATATTTACAATAGTATATTTGATTTTAGATGGTTCCAAGATGGTGCTAACATACATCGCCTAGCCTATTTTTCTGAGCATATCACGTCGTTTATTGCAAAGTGTGATTTCCCAGTAAAGTTATTTTTAAATCTGGCAATGCGGTTGCATTCACGAGATGTTAATCTATAATTCTTTGAATGACAATATTACATTTTAACAATGTTTTCGAATAGTAATTTTGTAAATTGTAGCGCTGATTCACCGGAAGCATTTGAGGGAAAATATTTTCTGAACGTCACGCGCCGATGTAAAATGCTGTTTTTATATATAAATATGAACTTTATCGAACCAAAAATGCATGTATTGTATAACATAATGTCCTAGGAGTGTCATCTGATGAAGATCATCAAAGGTTAGTGCTGCATTTAGCTGTGTTTTGGGTATTTATGATGCATGCTAGTTGCTTTGAAAATGGCAGTGTGATTTCTTCGGCAGGGTACTCTCCTAACATAATCTAATGTTTTGTTTTTGCTGTAAAGCCTTTTTGAAATCGGACAACGTGGTTCGATTCAGGAGAGGTGTATCTATAAAATGTTGTAAAATAGTCATATGTTTGAGAAATTGAAGTTATAGCATTTATGAGGTTTTGTATTTCACGCGTGGCGATTCCACAGGCTGTTGACTAGGGTGCCAGTATCTGCCAGCGTCAGCGTCCCACGCCAGCGTCCCACCTTCCCAGACAGGTTAAACAAGCCATACAAAGCTGGTAACAATTTCAGTTTTATCCTCCAGAAAAGATAGAACAAATATTACAACAAATGTTATGATTAAATTCAAATATATTGATTAATAAAAAATCATTCTTTATGGAAAAAATGTTTTATCATATTTATTAATAATATTCTGAATAGAAATGGAGGAGTTATGTCACATGCAGTTATCGAAAATATATGGGAATATCTGCTCAATCCAAATTTACAACCAACTGATTGCAAAAATGGAGGCGTCAAGTGGAAAAGTGAGAAGGTAGGGAACTTGTTTGCCTGCCATATATAAAAGATACAAATTGGCTGAAAGTGACACGGCCTGAACTGTTTCACCTGTCCTTGTGCTTGTCTCCACCCCCTTCCAGGTGTCACCCATCTTCCCAATTATCCCCTGTGTATTTTTACCTGTGTTCTCTGTCTGTTTGTTGCCAATTCGTCTTGTTTGTTCAAGCTAACCATCATTTTTCCTGTCAGAGCCTATTGTTTCCAAGCCTCTCTTTACTCGTCCTCCTGGTTTTTGACCTTTGCATGTCCTGACCCTGTACCCGCCCGCCTGACCACTCTGTCTGACCCTGAGTCTGCCTGCCATCCTGTACCTTTTCATTACCCTGGATCTTCGACCCCTGCCTGCCTTGACCTGTCTTTGCCTGCCCCTGTTGCTACAATAGCCTCCGGAGACTGCCAATTCACATCTTCCCGAGCCGATGCAGCTCGGCAGGGCTGAACGCGTACGCAGAGTTGTCTGTATTGTGGTACTGCCGGTCATTTTGTCTCTACTTTGGAATGAGTACACTGGTGGGTTTGAAAGATAATTGTTCTTCTCTCCTTACTCGCCCCCCTCTCCATGCCACCCTGATGTGGGGCGACCAGTCCAAGTCTCTCCAGGTCTCTCGGGGGCCAATGTGAGTCTCATGGACATTACCCTGGTATCCAAGCTGGGAATCCCCACTCAACCACTCTCCATTCCCATGGGTGTTAGAGCGCTGGAAGGGCGCTCTATAGGCCGGGTCACCCACCAGACCCCCCCGTCCGTCCGTCAGCCTACGAGTGTTGGGGAACCACAACGAGGCTATCCAATTCTTGCTGGTTGAGTCTCAGCAGGTTCCCGTGGTATTGGGATTCTCTTGGCTCCAGCGACACAATCCCTCCATTGACTGGGCTACTGGTGCCATCATGGGCTGGAGCCCATCCTGGGGGCTCAGTAAGGCCCGGGCCACTTCGCTTCTGCAGCACTAGCCGGTATCCAAGAAAGTCAAGTCTGAGGCACTGGCACGTCACTATAGGGCCGCTGCTACACCCCCGGAAGCCGAGACCTGTTCCCCCCACTCCAAGATCATTAGCCCCTCTGCTGTTCATCCTCTGTTGCCCTGTACCCTTCGTATTTTTCCTACCTTTTCTGTGTCTAGAGTGAAAACCATGTCTGTCTGCCCCTTGTCTTCTGTTTCTAGGCCCATCCCTCCCCCCGTGTCATCGATGACCAGCCAGCATACATGGTGAGACGCCTACTGAGGGTTCAACCACAGGGCAGGGGTTCCATTACCTGGTTGACTGGGAGGGCTATGGCCCTAAGGAGAGGTGCTGGGTTCCCGCTAAAGACATCTTGGACCCAGCCCTCAATGCCGACTTTCACCACCGACACCCCAGTCAACTATGTATCCATCCGGGTGGAACGCCAGGTGGCGTCCCTGGAGGGGGAGGGGGGGGAGGGGGTACTGTCACGCCCTGATCTGTTTCACCTGTCCTTTTGCTTGTCTCCTCCCCCTCCAGGTGTTTTTGCCCATTTTCCCAATTATCCCCTGTGTATTTATACCTGTGTTCTCTGTCTTTTTGTTGCCAGTTTGTCTTGTTCGTTCAAGCTAACCAGCATTTTTTCCTGTCAGCTCCTATCGTTTCCCAGCCTCTCTATCATAACTCAAGGCGAGACCCAGATGCAGACACAGGAGGCAGATGGTTGGAGTCTTAGATGTTTAATAATCCAAAAAGGAGTAGGCAAGAGAATGGTCGTGGATAGGCAAAAGGTCAAAAGCAGATCAGAGTCCAGAAGGTACAGAGTGGCAGGCAGGCTCGAGGTCAAGGCAGGCAGAATGGTCAGGCAGGTGGGTGCAGAGTTCAGAAACAGGCAAGGGTCAAAACCGGGAGGACTAGAAAAAGGAGAAATAGCAAAAGCAGGAGAACGGGAAAAACGCTGGTTGACTTGGACATACAAGACGAACTGGCACAGAGAGAAAGGAAATTGGGATAAATACACTGGGGAAAACAAGCGACACCTGGAGGGTTTGGAGAAAATAACAAGGACAGGTGAAACAGATCAGGGTGTGACAGTACCCCCCCAGGGGCGCCACCTGGAGTCCGATCTGGGCACATACCTGGCTGACCGGGGTGTCGGCGGTGAAAGTCGGCGATGAGGGCCAGGTCCAAGATGTGAAATCAAATCAAATCAAATTGTATTGGTCACATACACATGGTTAGCAGATGTTAATGCGAGTGTAGCGAAATGCTTGTGCTTCTAGTTCCGACCGTGCAGTAATGTCTAACAAGTAATCCAACAATTTCACAACAACTACCTTGTACACACAAGTGTAAAGGAATGAATAAGAATATGTTCATAGAAGTATATGGATGAGCGATGACCGTGCGGCATAGGCAAGATGCAGTAGATGGTATTGAGTACAGTATATACATATGAGATGAGTAATGTAGGGTATGTAAACATTATATAAAGTGCCATTGTTTAAAGTGACAAGTGATACATTTATTACATCCAATTTTTAATTATTAAAGTGGCTAGAGATTTGAGTCAGTATGTTGGCAGCAGCCACTCGATGTTAGTGATGGCTGTTTAACAGTCTGATGGCCTTGAGATAGAAGCTGTTTTTTAGTCTCTCGGTCCCAGCATTGATGCACCTGTACTGACTTTGCCTTCTGGCGGGGTGAACAGGCAGTGGTTCGGGTGGTTGTTGTCCTTGATGATATTTTTGGCCTTCCTGTGACATCGGGTGGTGGGCAGGTAGTTTGCCCCCGGTGATGCGTTGTGCAGACCTCACTACACTCTGGAGAGCCTTATGGTTGTGGGCGGAGCCTTTGCTGTATCAGGCGGTGATACAGCCCGACAGGATGCTCTTGATTGTGCATCTGTAAAAGTTAGTGAATGTTTTCGGTGACAAACCAAATTTCTTCATCCTCCCGAGGTTGAAGAGGCGCTGTTGTGCCTTCTTGACCACGCTGTCTGTGTGGGTGGACCATTTCAATTTGTCCTTGATGTGTATGCTGAGGAACTTAAAACTTTCCATCTTCTCCACTACTGTCCCATTCATGTGGATGGGGGGTGCTCCATCTGCTGTTTCCTGAAGTCCACGATCATCTCCTTTGTTTTGTTGATGTTGAGTGTGAGGTTATTTTCCTGACACCACACTCCGAGGACCTTCACCTCTTCCCTGTAGGCCGTCTCGTTGTTGTTAGCCTGTTAGGGCTAGGGGGCAGTATTGACACGGCTGGATAAAAAACATACCCGATTTAATCTGGTTACCACTCCTACCCAGTAACTAGAATATGCATATACTTATTACATATGGATAGAAAACACCCTAAAGTTTCTAAAACTGTTTCAATGGTGTCTGTGAGTATAACAGAACTCAAATGGCAGGTCAAAACCTGAGAGATTCCTTTACAGGAAGTGGCCTGTCTGACCATTTCTTGAACTTCTTTTCCATCTCTATCTTTTACTAAGGATCTCTGCTCTAACGTGACACTTCCCACGTCGTCCATAGGCGCTCAGAGCCCGGGAAAAAACAGAATGTCGTCATTCCAGCCCCAGGCTGAAACACATTATCGCCTTTCTCAAGTGGCCGATCAAGGGACTCTGGGCTTATGCGCGTGACCCGACCGCCCCCGCCTTTGTGATTTTTTCCTCTGTTTGCCGAAAAGGAGATTCCCTGTCGGAATATTATTGCTTTTCTACGAGAAAAATGGCGTAAAAATTGATTTTAAACAGCGGTTGACATGCTTCGAAGTACGGTAATGGAATATTTAGAATTTTATTGTCACGAATTGCGCCATGCGCGCGACACTTCTTTACCATTTCGGATAGTGTCTGGAACGCACGAACAAAACGCCGCTATTCGGATATAACGATGGATTATTTTGGACCAAACCAACATTTGTTATTGAAGTAGACGTCCTGGGAGTGCATTCTGACGAAGACAACAAAAGGTAATCAAACTTTTATAATAGTAAATATGATTATGGTGAGTGCTAAACTTGCCGGGTGTCTAAATAGCGAGCCCGTGATGCCTGGGCTATGTACTTAGAATATTGCAAAATGTGCTTTCACCAAAAAGCTATTTTAAAAACGGACATATCGAGTGCATAGAGGAGTAATGTATCTATAATTCTTAAAATAATTGTTATGCTTTTTGTGAACGTTTATCGTGAGTAATTTAGTAAAATGTTAGCGAATTCCCCGGAAGTTTGCGGGGGGTATGCTAGTTCTGAACGTCACATGCTAATGTAAAATGCTGGTTTTTGATATAAATATGAACTTGATTGAACAAAACATGCATGTATTGTATAACATAATGTCCTAGGGTTGTCATCTGATGAAGATCATCAAAGGTGAGTGCTGCATTTAGCTGTCTTCTGGGTTTTGGTGACATTATATGCTGGCTTGAAAAATGGGTGTCTGATTATTTCTGGCTTGGTACTCTGCTGACATAATCTAATGTTTTGCTTTCGTTGTAAAGCCTTTTTGAAATCAGACAGTGTGGTTAGATTAACGAGAGTCTTGTCTTTAAATAGCTGTAAAATAGTCATATGTTTGAGAAATTGAAGTAATAGGATTTTTAAGATTTAGAAAATCGCGCCACAGGCTGCAAGTGGCTGTTACGTAGGTGGGACGCCAGCGTCCCACCTAGCCCATAGAGGTTAATAATCAAGCCTAACACTGTAGTGTCATCTGCAAACTATAACCCCCCCAGTCAACCAGGTACTGGAAACCCCTGCCCCGTGGCCGAACCCTCAGGAGGCGTCTCACCATGTACGCTGTCTGGCCATCGATGACTCGGGGGGAGGGATGGGCCTGGAAACAGAAGACAAAGGACTGTGAGACACAGGCTTAATCCTAGACACATGTAAGTTAGGGTAAATACGGAGGGTACAGGGTAACACAAGATGGATAGCAGTGGAACTCAGGACTCTGGAGATGGGAAAAGGACCAATGAAATGGGGAGACAGCTTGCGGGCCTCCACTCGAAGGGGCATATACCGAGTGGAAAGCCATACCTTCTGCCCAATGCAGTAGCAGGGAGCTGGGTCCGGCGATGGTCCTCTTGTCGACAATACCTAGAGTTGGTCTTGAGAATAGCTGCCCTGGCTCTTCTCCAGGCATGTTGACAGCGGCGGACAAACATCTGGGCCAAGGGTACGCTGACCTCCTGCTCTTGTTCTGGGAAGAGTGGAGGCTGATACCCCATGGAGCACTCAAAAGGGGAGAGTCCCGTGGCAGAACAGGGAAGGGTGTTCCGGGCATACTCCACCCAGACCAGTTGACGGCTCCAGTTGGTGGGGTTGGTTGAGACCTGGCATCTTAAGGTGGTCTCCAGGTCCTGATTAGCTCGCTCCGGCTGGCCGTTCGATTGTGGATGGAATCCGGAGGATAGACTGGCCGATGCCCCAATAAGGGTGCAGAACACCTTCCAAAACTGAGATGAGAATTGAGGACCCCGGTCGGAAACCATATCCACCGGGAGTCCATGGATCCGGAAGACGTGCTGCACCATGAACTGGGCCATTTCCTTGGCAGAGGGTAGTTTAGGGAGAGGGATGATCGGCCTTAGAACACCGATTCACCACTGTCAGAATGACGGTGTTGCCATCAGACGGGGGAAGCCCAGTGACAAAGTCCAGAGAGATATGGGACCAGGGACGATAAGGGACCGGTAGTGGCTGAAGAAGGCCAAAAGGAGCTTGCGGTGCGGTCTTGTTCTGGGCTCACACCGTGCATGCAGCGACAAAGGCAGAGACGTCAGGAACCATTGTGGGCCACCAGAAAAGTTGTCGAAAGAAGGCTAGGGTACGGCGGGAACCAGGATGACAGGTTAGCCTGGAGGAACGAGCCCATTCCAGGACCCGGGACCGGACTGAGTTAGAGACAAACAGCCAGTTAGCTGGCCCGCCTTCAGGTCCATGCTGGGAGCGTTGTGCCTTGTGAACCATGGTCTCAATACCCCAATCCACTGTGGCTGCTAGGCATGAGGTAGGGAGAATGGTTTCAGTGACCGAGGGTGTGGCAGAGGAACTGTATAGGCGAGAGAGAGCTTCAGGCTTCACATTTTTGGACCCTGGGCGGTAGGAAATGGTGAAGTTGAATCTGGACTTAAGTCGCTTGGCTGTACGGAGATATTCCAGATTTTTATGGTCTGTCCAGACCAAGAATGGCTGTTCTGCTCCTTCCAGCCAGTGCCTCTACTCTTCCAACGCCATCTTGACTGCCAGGGGTTCTCGGTTGCCTACGTCGTAGTTCCTCTCTGCAGAATTGAGACGATGGGACAGGAAGGAACAGGAATGAAGCTTTTGGTCCTGGGCAGATCGCTGGGACAGGATGGTTCCCACTCCAACATCAGAAGCATCCACCTCAACCACAAATTGACTCGACGGGTCCAGATGGATGAGGATGGGTGCTGTTGTGAACCGATGCTTCAGGTCCACAAAGGCTTTGTTGACCTCAGAAGACCATTTGAACGGTACTTTCGGAGAAGTGAGTGCCGAGAGAGGGGCTGCCAGGGTGCTGTAATCCTGAATGAAATGGCGGTAGAAGTTTGCAAATTCTAGGAAACGTTGCGACTGTACCTTGGACGTAGGTTGAGGCCAATCCACCACTGCTTCACCTTTCCAGGATCCATCTGGACATTACCCTCAGCAATGACATATCCCAGAAAAGCGATTGTAGAACGGTGGAAGTCACACTTCTTGGCTTTCACAAACAATTGGTTCTCCAGGAGGCGCTGAAGGACCTGCCTGACGTGAAGAACATGTTCTTGGGCAGACCGGGAAAAATACAGGATGTTGTCAAGGTAGACGAACACAAAGCGGTTGAGCATGTCCCGGAGCACATCGTTTACCAAAGCCTGAAAGACAGGGGCGTTGGTGAGTCCAAACGGCATGACCTGATACTCATAATGTCTGCTGGCTGTGTTGAAGGCTGTCTTCCACTCATCCCCTTCACGTATCCGAACCAGGTGGTAGACATTTTTGACAGTAATGTCATTCAGTAGTTAATGCACGGATGCAAGTTCTTGTCCTTCTTCTCCACAAAGAAAAACCTTGCGCCGGCAGGAGATGCAGATGGACGGATGGCCCCAATAGCCAGAGACTCCTCTATGTACTCCTCCATAGCCTTGGTCTCCGGCCCGATAGAGAATATAGCCGACCCCTTGGTGGTGGTGCCTGGGAGAAGATCAATGGCACAATCATAAGGACGGTGCGGGGGTAGGGAAGTAGCACGTGCCTTACTGAAAACTTCAAGTAGGTCATGGTATTCAGTGGGAATGACAGAAACATCCAAAGCCTTGCTGACGTCCTGAGGAAGACATCTGGGGGAAGGCTGTGCTGCTTGAAGACAGTGGGAATGGCAAAATGGGCTCCAACCCATGATGGCGCTTGTGGTCCAGTCAATAACAGGGTTATGATTTTGGAGCCAGAAAAACCCAACGACAACAGGAACATGGGAAGATGCAATGAGGACGAACTGTATGGTCTCACTGTGGTTCCTGGAAATCCGTATTTGAATGGACACAGTACTATGGGTGACTCCACCTATTGAGCAGAGGTCCTGTGCCCTATCATCCATGGGAACTGAGAGAGGTTGAATGGGAATACCTAGCTCAGAAGCAATAGTAGCATCCATAAAACTTTCATCCGCCCCAGAGTCAATAAGCACTCGGAGAGACCTAGATTGGTCTCCCCACAGCAAAAGCACAAAAAAAGGGCAGGTAGCTATGTAAAGTCCTGCCCTTCCACAGTACAGACAACAGTTGTAATTCAGCCTACATGAGCGTTCCCCAACAAATAACCTAGCTCTTCCCAATTGCATAGGCTCAGGAGAATCCAACTCAGGCTCAGGAGAATCCAACTGACCCGTCGTTGATAATTCATGAGGGAGCTCGGGTGGCTTCGGATCCTCTCGGGAAAACTGCCTTCGGGAACTTCTGGATTCCTTTGAAGATGAGCGAGCCATAGCAGGTCAATGAGTGTGCCCGAGGCCAGACCTCTCACTCCTGAGTTCCCTTCATCATCCATCAATTTTAATGGTTAGGGCGATGAGGGAGTCGAGATCCACCGGCAATTCCCGAGCAGCAAGCTCATCTTTTACCACCTCAGATAATCCGTGAAGAAAGGTATTGAAGAGAGGCTCTGGATTCCAGGCACTCTCGTGGCCAGTTTATAACTCAAGGCGAGACCCAGATGCAGACACAGGAGGCAGATGGTTGGAGTCTTAGATGTTTAATAATCCAAAATGGAGTAGGCAAGAGAATGGTCATAGACAGGCAAAAGGTCAAAAACAGATCAGAGTCCAGGAGGTAGAGTGGCAGGCAGGCTCGAGGTCAAGGCAGGCAGAATGGTCAGGCAGGCGGGTACAGGGTCCAGAAACAGGCAAGGGTCAAAACCGGGAGAACTAGAAAAAGGAGAAGTAGCAAAAGCAGGACAACAGGAAAAAATGCTGCTTACCTTGGACATACAAGATGAACTGGCACAGAGAGAGAGGAAACACAGGGATAAATACATTGGGGAAAACAAGCGACACCCGGAGAGGGTGGAGACAATAACAAAGACAGGTGAAACAGATCAGGGTGTGACACTCTTTCTTCATCCTCCTGGTTCTTGACCTTTGCATGTCCTGACCCTGATCCCGCCCGCCTGACCACTCTGCCTGTCTCTGACCCTGAGTCTGCCTGCCGTCCTGTACCGTTGCTCCACCTCTGGATTACTGAACTCTGCCTGTCCCTGACCCTGAGTCCGCCTACCGTTCTGTACCTTTGCCTTACCCTGGATCTTCAACCCCTGCCTGCTTTGACCTGTCTTTGCCTGACGCTGTTGCTACAATAAACATTGTTACTTCGACAGTCTGCATCCGGGTGTTACCTTGATCCCTGATATGAAAAGAACTGGTATAAATAGAAAAATATACCAGTTTCATCTGAGGACAAAAATGTTAACAGTGGCGCTGTGTAAATTGGAGGACATTTTCGATGTACCAATTCCTTGGCACATGGTTTATGAACTGGTACAAAAAAATGCACTTGACTCGACTCTTAGAGTTTTTCAATTTAAATTATTATACAAAATCCTTGCCACCAACAGAATGTGATATATATGGGGCATACAACAATCTCAGCTCTGTAGAATCAATACTTAACTTATTCTGGTATTGCCCCTATGTAGCTTGTTTCTGGTCACAGGTTCAGGAATGGTTAACCTCTATGGGCTAGGTGGGACGCAACAGCCAGTGTAATCCCGTGGCGCGATATTCAAATACCTCAAAAATGCAAAACTTCAATTTTTCAAACATATGACTATTTTACACCATTTTAAAGACAAGACTCTCGTTAATCTAACCACACTGTCCGATTTTTCAAAAAGGCTTTACAACGAAAACAAAACATTAGATTATGTCAGCAGAGTACCCAGCCAGAAATAATCAGACACCCATTTTTCAAGCTAGCATATAATGTCACATAAACCCAAACCACAGCTAAATGCAGCACTAACCTTTGATGATCTTCATCAGATGACAACCCTAGGACATTATGTTATACAATACATGCATGTTTTGTTCAATCAAGTTCATATTTATATCAAAAACCAGCTTTTTACATTAGCATGTGACTAGCATGTGACTAGCATTCCGACCGAACACTGCTGGTGAATTTACTAAATTACTCACGATAAACGTTCACAAAAAACATAACAATTATTTTAAGAATTATAGATACAGTACTCCTCTATGCACTCGATATGTCCGATTTGAAAATAGCTTTTCGGTGAAAGCACATTTTGCAATATTCTGAGTAGATAGCCCGGCATCACAGGGCTAGCTATTTAGACACCCACCAAGTTTAGCACTCACCAAAGTCAGATTTACTATAAGAAAAATGTTATTACCTTTGCTGTTCTTCGTCAGAATGCACTCCCAGGACTTCTACTTCAATAACAAATGTTGGTTTGGTCCCAAATAATCCATTGTTATATCCAAATAGCGGCGTTTTGTTCGTGCGTTCAAGACACTATCCGAAAGGGTAAATAAGGGTGATGAGCATGGCGCATTTCCTGACAAAAAAATTATAAATATTCCATTACCGTACTTCGAAGCATGTCAACCGCTGATTAAAATCAATTTTTATGCCATTTTTCTCGTAAAAAAGCGATAATATTCCGACCGGGAAAGCGTGTATACGTACAAAGAGAGAGAAAATAAAAACATCTCGTGCCCTCGTGCACGCGCCTGAGTCTCAGAGTACTCTGACCAGCCACTATCCAAATGCGATAATGTGTTTCAGCCTGGGGCTGCCTCGATGTCATTCAGCTTTTTCCCGGGCTCTGAGAGACTATGGGAGCCGTAGGAAGTGTCACGTTACAGCAAAGATCCTCAGTCTTCAATAAAAAGAGCCAAGATGAACAACAACTTGTCAGACAGGCCTCTTCCTGTTCAGAATCTTCTCAGGTTTTTGCCTGCCATATGAGTTCTGTTATACTCACAGACACCATTCAAACAGTTTTAGAAACTTTAGGGTGTTTTCTATCCAAAGCCAATAATTATATGCATATTCTAGTTACTGGGCAGGAGTAGTAACCAGATTAAATCGGGTACGTTTTTTATCCGGCCGTGTCAATACTGCCCCCTAGCCCTAACAGGTTAAAAAATCACAACATGCACTTAAAATTAACCTTACAAATAGTGATGTTGGGCGATCTGGTAAGCCATAGCCAATCAATAAATTATATAATAATACTCTTAGGAAAGGTTTTCATCTTTAGCTCACAATCTGTGGATTATATACAATTAGAAAGATTCAAAGATTTTGTAAAACATCACAGCACAATTGAAAAATATAGGGCACATGGAAACCAAACAAGGGTGGTCAATGGTGATAGGTGGGATGGGCTGAGAGTGGCTGAGGGTTGGGATTAAAGTTTCTTTTGTCACATCCTGACCAGTAAAAGGGGTTATTTGTCATTGTAGTTTGGTCAGGGCGTGGCAGGGGATGTTTGTTATGTGTGTTTCGGTGTTATTGGTTTATGTTCTATATTTTCTATGTGTATATCTAGTTTTCTATTTCTATGTTGTTTTTTCACAATGACCTCCAATTAGAGGTTGTCGTTGTCTCTAATTGGAGGCCATATTTAGTTGGGTTTGTTTTCACTTGTGTTTTGTGGGTGGTTGTTTTCCTGTATAGCCTGTGTTGCCTTACGGAACTGTTTCGTTGTTTTGTTTATTTTGTTTAAGTGTTATCTTTTAATAAATTAAGAAGATGAGCACTATACCCGCTGCGCCTTGGTCCTATCCTTACGACGCCTATGACAGAACCACCCACCAAAAAAGGACCAAGCAGCGGAAGAAGGAGTAGCAGGATAAATATTTGGAGTCGTGGACATGCGAGGAGATCTTAGATGGAAAGGGACCCTGGAGGCAGGCTGGGGAGTACCGGCGACCGAGGGAAGAACTGGAGGCAGCAAAGGCAGAATGACGTTTCTGGGAGAGGGAATTAAGGGAGCTACATGAGGCCGAGAGGCATCCCCCCAAAACATTTTTTGGGGGGGCACACGGGGAGTTGGGCAGAGTCAGGATGGAGACCTGAGCCAACTCCCCGTGCTTATTATGGGGAGCGACGGATCATGCAAGCACCTTGTTATGCGGAGATACGCACTGTGTCGCCCATACGCACGCACAGTCCGGTGCGGTCAATAAGGGCTCCGCAGCGTTGCCGGGCGAGAGACACGGGGAGTTGGGCAGAGTCAGGATGGAGACCTGAGCCAACTCCCCGTGCTTATTATGGGGAGCGACGGATCAAGCAAGCACCTTGTTATGCGGAGATACGCACTGTGTCGCCCATACGCACGCACAGTCCGGTGCGGTCAATAAGGGCTCCGCAGCATTGCCGGGCGAGAGTTGGCCGGCAACCAGGGAGAAGTTCCTGCTCCCCGCACTAGCCCTGAGGTGCGTGTCACTAGTCTGGCGCCTCCAAAGCCAGCCCCACGCATCAGGCCTCTAGTGTGCCTGCCCAGTCCAGTACGTCCTGTTCCTGCTCCCCGCACTCGCCCCGAGGTGCGTGTTACTAGTCTGGCGCCTCCAAAGCCAGCCCCACGCACTAGGCCTCCATAACCCGGTACACCCGTGCCTGCTGTGAGCACTCGGCCATTAGTACGTCCTGTTCCTGCTCCCTGCACTCACCCTCCAGTGCGCCTCCATAACCCGGTACAGCCAGTGCCTGCTGTGAGCACTCGGTCTCCAGCAACGCTCCTCAGCCCTGAGCCTCTAGCGACGCTCCTCAGCCCTGAGCCTCCGTGACTGGAGTTAGACTCGAGTCCAAGTCATGTGACTTGAGTCTACACCTCTGTCGTAAATGATGATGGTTTGTGGGAAAATTGGTGTATTTCAAATGGTATTGTAATTCCACCCCATCAGACTACAGTATCATATAGTATCTTGGGAGCACCAAAACCCTTTTGAGCACTAGTGAGTGAATGGTAAGGTCTACACCTGTTGTATTTGGCGCATGTGACAAATAAAATTTGATTTGGAATTGTTGTTTCGGGTCTATTAACACATTTTGAAGCATGCCTTGTAAGAGGCTTTATTTGTTGCACTGGTGAGGGGAAATGCTGTAACAATTTAACTCCTATGTGATTATAGTACCCCATCAATTTAAAATGTATAGGGGACAGATTAGATAACCGTGTATATAGCCAAGTTATCGTTACTCATTGTGTATTTATTCCTTGTGCTATTATTTCTACATTATTAAATTTTTTGGGGCCCGTTAGTAAGCATGTCACTGTTAGTCTTCCTCTGTTGTTTATGAGGCAAGATTGGAGTTGCATCTAGTCTTAACCTTAACAGGTTGAGCATCTTGCCATGTCCTTTTGGTCTGTTTTTCCCTGTAAGTTTGGAAGCCTTTGTTAGAAGTGCAAGTGATATAAAACACCAAATATGAATTAATATGCTGCAATGTGTAAATACTTTACCTAGCAGCCAACCTGCTTGCACCAATCCCTTGTAATTACAGTAAAATAATGTGAAATACAAGCCCCTCCCCTCGATACATTTCATTCATCCCTTCCAATTACTGTAGCATTTACTTTTTTATAGTATAATACAGTACATTTTATGATATTGTACTGTGTGTCATTACACAGTACTTGCTCTGATACCATCTTTATATTACAGTAGGTGTACTGTAATATTAAATACAGAATATTATTTGCCACCAAGCTGCCTGTAAACAACAGTCAAATTCAAGGTAACCTCTTTACAGTGTGACTACTGTCAAAACTATAAATATAACTATTTCAGCAAGACACTGCATTGTTGATGGTAGCCTCCATGCAGGTATACAAGCACAGCCAGCGCAGGCCCATATTTATTGATTAAGGAATTAAAATAATGATTTATTAAATGTGGTAGTACCAAATACTATAGACAGATAATCCAAAAAATCCAATCTGTTTATCATTCAGTTTTAAATTAAAATGGAATGTTTTATTATGCGATGGCAATGAAAACTGCAGAAAAGTGTTTTGAAAACTGAGCAAAATGTATTGTCACATCCAATACAAGTTTACGGTTCCTGACAAAATTAGAAAAGTATTTCTATTGATAAAAGTTTTTTCAAGAAACACATCTTTTGGGAAAATTAGAAATGCCCAAAATGCCTGTAGTTGCAAAATTACGAATAAAAAACATATTCCAAATATGAACGTGCAAGGCTGCGGATTCGTCGCATACAGACCTCATTTGCACATCTGACAAGTAGCTAGGTTTTGCGTTTCCTCGAGGGCAGGAGTTATTGCGAGCGAGTCGGCTATATAAGCGCATACAAGATGCTGCTCATCAGTCACCTATTTAGTTGTTGGTGTGCCTTCTCAAGACTCCGATACTGCCCCCACAGATTCATTTATAAAGTGTTCGTTTATTTGCAGCACTGCTTTTGCCCTTTTGGTTTACCGTTGCTGTTTTCGAGATGCAGGCTCACTTTCATGAACTCTGAATAACTGTGGATTCGTCGCTTTGGTCCAAAATAGGTTATTTCAAACAAAATGCGGATATCAAGATCTGAAGTTCAACCTACTCAAAGACAAGTAGTCTAAAGATTTCAAGCGATGGCTGTTGATCCAGTCATTCTTTCAAACGAATGTTTTTTACGCGCGACTCCGAGGATGAGAGTCTAAATTAAGTTGTGAAAATGAGACATATGGACCACAAAATCTCAGACCCTTTACATAACCCCCAAGTGCAATATTAATATTACTCTCTAGGTCGCGTGCAATTATTTGGACATGGACAATGGATACTTTAAGAATTGCAGTAAATGGTGTTTCTTATAACGAGGCATCAGAGATCTACAAACCACATGCTGATCCGTTCACTGGTCCAATAACAAATCTGGCACCTTGGAATTTCGCAGTTTTGGCTACCTTGATGTTTGTTATAACATCTCTGTCTCTCTTTGAAAATTTCACTGTTATGTTGGCCACTTACAAGTTCAAACAGCTGAGACAGCCCTTAAATTATATCATAGTTAATTTATCTCTCGCTGACTTCCTTGTGTCACTCACCGGTGGAACCATAAGTTTTCTAACAAACGCCAGAGGGTATTTTTTCCTTGGAAATTGGGCTTGCGTTTTGGAAGGTTTTGCAGTCACCTATTTCGGTAAGTTCAGCATGGTTCATGGTTATGTATTTGAATAAATTGGATGCTGGTGTAATCGCACACTTACTGTAGGTGTCAGTGTTGGAGCTGTTTAGATTCCAAAGTGTTGCAAAAATAATAACATTTGAAAGTCAAAGACTTGATTGTTTGATTGACTGTTTATTTGTTTGTTTATTAGATTGGTTTCTTGGACAGTAAAAAAAAAAAGACATAGCCGAAAAGAAGCCATCCATCATTTGTAGTTCATTTCGCAGTTCTTTTAAAGCATTTTGTTGCGGTGAAAAATGTACCCAAAACTGATGGCAAAATGACACACAGACAGATATGATCGTGTGATAACATTTAAAAAAAAATGTGAATACATTATCTAATTTAGTAAACACATACATTTTTTTGTTGCACAACATAGCCTTATGTCAACAGTGAAAACACTTTGTTTGTTGCAGGGAAAGTAGGCTACAGTAGCTACAGTAGCTACTTATTACATCAGAAGACCGTAATCTGTTTATTATGACGCCTTAATCCATTTGTTTTTGAGCTGGTTTGTATGTAAGACTTGCTGAGAGAGGTGCGGCCCCTGGAGAGAGTATGTCACAAACGCAGTAGTGGGTTATTTCCCTGCTGGTCTGAGGGAAACGCATAGGCAGTCAAGGTTAGGGAGTATGACATTCAATAAAAGCTTGAGTGGCAGTTTCAAAAGCTTTCAGGGAAGTATTTAGACTTCAGAGAACATGCTGCCCAGTTTCATATGTCTTTGGGGATTAGTGTGTATTAGTTGATCGTGATGGAATAGAATCAAGATAGACTGTACACAAGTTGCTGTTCTGATCCCACAGGTTAAATAGTTGTCAGTCGTAGTTAAAAACAATTTTTATCCTCATTGAGAAAATCCCAGCTGTACATTTTTGGGGTCAAAGAATGTTCCATAAATGCAAAAAGCTGTATGAATTATTAACATAGTTGTATCCAATTTTCTAAAAAATCTAAGTGATTGTAGATGACTTTGTAGAATTCTCAGACAATTATTTGAACTAAAAAGCAGTAGGGTAATACTTTGTAATAAGTATACCTGTGTAATAACACTGTCATTACACTAGTAACAGCATTTTATTAACATTAGCATATTATTAGTATAGCAATGGAGTTGAGCAGTTTTTATAATTACACAAAAGGAATAGGGGCTGCTCCTTATTTCATGTGTGACCCAAATAGCACTTATTTGGGTCCTTTATATACTTGCATACAACAACAATTCTGAATTAAATGTAGTGTTAAGGAGAGGTTAAGTGTACTGTAGTCTTGCCCCAGAGACTGTAGTACATAAGCAAACCTTTGAGAGTGAATTATACTGTAATTAAGCACAGCTTTTTCACTCCATTAGGAGGCAGCCTAATGTCCCTTTACTGCATCATTAGCCTATTTTAGGTAAGTGTACGTCAATATGTACCTCTTACATGGATTATACATATCCTGCAAATTGCTGGAGCTATACCCTAAGTGCTGTCACATTTGCATTTAGATAACTCGCTGAGAATGTAACTCAAAATCCTATTGTGGTTGGAATCATAGTGCTCTGCCTTTTCACTGACATTGTCACAATTGTATGTGAATATCATGTACATACACTCTTTGAAAAAAGAGCTACCTAGAACTATAAAGTGTTTTTCTGCTGTCCCTGTGGAAGAACTGAACCCTTTTTGGTTCCAGCTAGAACCTTTTCACCGAAGGGTTATTTGAGGGTTCTACCTGGAACGAAAAAGTGCTCTATCTGGAATCAGACAGGGTTATCCTACAGGAACAGCCTTTTTCATACAAAACAGTATGAAAAATGAATGTAGCCTCCTTTTTTTTGTTGTGTCCATTTTCTTTTAATGCATTTCACTGTTAGCTTCTATATTTAAAAGGGTTAAAAGGGAGCCCTCAATCCTGTTTATAAACTTGTACATTTGACTCTATGTTGCACAATAAAACATATTTGAAACAGCATTTAGTTTGGTAAAGTGGGGGTTAATATAAGCGTGACTGAGTTAGCTGAAGTTGGCTAGCTAGCTTAGAACGGACGACCAGTCCTTTTATATAGCAACATGTCCAAAATAACTAAGGACCAGATTTTTGTCCAGACTATATCTTCTTTTAAAAATAACGTTTTTAATGAAAACATGTCATTTATTGTTATTTTAACATGTTAGTAATCATTTTATTAATAGTAATAAGGCACGCGAGTCAGTGCTATGTAATGAATATAGTCACAGGTAAATGGGTTAAGTAGTAATGTGGCTTCTGGGCCTTACATAATGCCCATAATACCCTTCTTTCAGGGATTGTGGCTATGTGGTCCCTTGCGGTCCTGTCCTTCGAGCGCTACTTTGTGATCTGCCGACCTCTGGGGAATGTCCGTCTGAGGGGGAAGCATGCAGCGCTGGGCCTGCTGTTCGTCTGGACCTTCTCCTTCATCTGGACTATCCCTCCTGTGTTCGGCTGGTGCAGCTACACCGTCAGTAAGATCGGCACCACCTGCGAGCCCAATTGGTGAGAGGCAACTGAGAGAGAGCAGAGGGCACACATCCTATAGTAAACATACTGTAGATGTACAGCAACATCAACCTCCTGTTTGTATCATACACGCACTTAGGTACACATGGGTCATTCTTGAATAGCATTGGGATTTTCGAATTGCAGTGACATTTGGGCATGGCAAAAATGCTTGTATGAACTACAGATATCCCCATTCAAGGAATAGTTAACATTGTCATAAAATGGTGGAAATGTAATTCAAATGTTTATGGTCTACTTTCCTCTGACCTCAGGTATTCCAACAACATTTGGAATCACACCTACATCATCACCTTCTTTGTGACCTGCTTCATAATGCCATTGGGGATGATCATCTACTGCTATGGGAAGCTCCTACAGAAGCTGAGGAAGGTCAGTTTCCATATATAGAATACTGGCACTACTGGGAGAGGATGCAACTGAACCAAAGTAGGCCTTGGTTGACAAGCAAGCACATGCTTGGGAATATTTTTTGTAATTGTCTAGTCATTATGTCCTGGTGTATTCAAGACTTTCAGGTCAGTTCTTAAAGTCTTTAAATAAACTCACATAACAGACTTTATAGCTCAATAACCAAAGCTGTTTGTTGTCACGTCAATCCTCAGGTGTCCCATGACAGGCTGGGTAATGCCAAGAAACCGGAGCGTCAGGTGAGCCGCATGGTGGTGGTGATGATCGTCGCTTACCTGGTGGGCTGGACACCCTACGCAGCCTTCTCCATCATTGTCACAGCCTGTCCCACCATCTACCTGGACCCCAGACTGGCTGCCGCACCCGCTTTCTTCTCCAAGACGGCTGCAGTCTACAACCCAGTAATCTACGTCTTCATGAACAAACAGGTATCTCACTCTTTCCCCCTGAACGCATGGCTACTTATGACATTCTCTGGGTTGTTAATTACATTGAAGGCGTACACCGTATGGATCTGTGATATTGCTGTTATTATTGTTGTCCAAGGGTTTAGACAACCATTCCCAGGTGTACTGTGAATAAGGCCAGGATACAATCAGATCAACAGTAACACAACAGTAACACAACAGTAACATATTTTGTGATTGCTTTTGTTTTGGTGGTGGCGGAGGTGTAACTGTGTAAGAGCTGTCATATCCACAAGCTGCTCCTGGCGTTACCTATCGCGGACATGCCATTGGATGCACTGAATTGCATTTGTAGAAATCCCCTGCAGCTACATTACAAAATTTGAACACTGGAATGTGTGATATACTCTACACCTCGGTCAGGCTTCTATAAATCCCTATTATTGGTGTCGTTATTTCTATGTAGCCTACACTTTCTCATTCTGAACTTCGAACGCGGGTTGGATTTAAGGACAGGTGTCGTTTCATGACAATTACCACAAGAGCAGCCAATTACCGATTTGATAGCTCTAACGCTGTCACGTCCTGGCCAGTATAAGGGTTAATTGTCATTGTAGTTTGGTCAGGACGTGGCAGAGGGTATTTGTTTTATGTGGTTCGGGGTGGTGTTTTGGTAAAAGGGCGTTGGATTTAGTATTTCCGGGTTTTTGGTTTATGGTCTATGTTTATGTATTTCTATGTGGAGTCTAGTGGGTGTGTTTCTATGGTTGATTAATTGGGGTTGGGACTCTCAATTGAAGGCAGGAGTTTTCTCTTTGCCTTTGATTGAGAGTCCCATATATTAGGGTGTGTTTGTCATTTGTGGGAGATTGTTTCTTGTCTAGCGTATGTGAGCCTGAGAAGACTGTCTATATCGTGAGTTCGTTTTGTTATTTTGTATGTTCATTTTGAGTCTAATAAATGTTCAAGATGAGCCAACACAATTCTGCTGCATATTGGTCCTCCTTTTCCGACGATGATTTCGCCATATCGTCTGGCGACGACGAAATCCCTGACAAACACAATTACACCACTGTCACCACCTAAACAAAAGCAATGATAAATTATGCGTTTGTCGGCTAACATGGGTTACTGCTGATCTGATTTAATCCTGGCCTGTTGCTTATGAATTCTCTGAATTCTGCAATATGAATGGAAATACAATTTGGCAGTTTTCAGGAGGAAAAATGCCCACCAGTTCTCTGCCAGGTTGTGGCAAGTCTCACTCAACTGACACAGAGCTGAGAGGCATCATCACTTGTTAGTCATGGGATGAAAGCCTTTGAGGAAAACTCAGCTGACAGTTCTTTTTTTTGTTTTTGGGTGTTAGCCTGTCCTTAAATAATGTATGGTGTATGAATAAATGACATGTGAAATATAGAATGTAGAACTGTCCATGCTGGCTGGCTGCTTTAAAATGCATCAGCTCCTCGATCGGCAGGCAGGTACCAGTTTGTTTTGCAAATACCAAAAGATATTCTGCACATTGAGCATGGGAAATGCGTTAAACAATGTATTATTATCCTGAGTGGCGCAGCGGTCTAAGGCACTGCATCTCAGTGCTAGAGGCGTCGCTATTGACTGTGGTTTGATTCCAGGCTGTATCACAAACGGCCATGATTGGGAGTCCCATAGAGCGGCGCAAAATTGGCCCAGCATCGTCCGGGTTTGGCCGGGGTAGTCCGTCATTGTAAATAAGAATTTGTTCTTAACTGACTTGCCTAGTTAAATTAAGGTTAAATAAAAAAATATATGTATTATTATCAGGGGTTCTTGATTTCTCTCTGCTCATTTAAAGAGAGATATACAGCGTATTCAGACCCGTTGACTTTTTCCACAATTTGTTACGTTACAGCCTATTTCCCCAAAAAATTATTACTCATCAATCTACACACAATACACCATAATGTCAAAGCCATTTTTTAATGCAAATGTATTAAATTAAAAAAACATTTACATAAGCATTCAGTCCCTTTACTCAGTACTTTGTTGGAGCACCTTTGGCAGTGATTAGAGCCTTGAGTCTTCTTGGTATGACGCTACAAGCTTGGCACACCTGTATTTGGGGAGTTTCTCCCATTCTTCTCGCCAGATCCTCTCAAACTCTGTCAGGTTGGATGGGGAGCGTCGCTGCACAGCTATCTCCAGAGATGTTAAATTGGCTTCAAGTCCGGGCTCTGGCTGGGCCACTCAAGGACATTCAGAAACTTGTCCGAAGCAACTCTTGCGTTGTCTTGGCTGCGTGCTTAGGGTCATTGTCCTGAAACTTTTCCTCAGTCTGTGGTCCTGAGCACTCTGGAGCAGGTTTTCATCAAGGATCTCTCTGTACTTTGCTCCGTTCATCTTTCCCTTGATCCTGACTGGTCTCCCAGTCCCTGCCACTGAAAAACATCCCCAAAGCATGATGCTGCCACCACCATGCTTCACCGTGCAAGGTGATGGTGCAAGGTGTCCTCAAGACGTGACCCTTAACATTCAGGTCAAAGAGTTCAATCTTGGTTTCATCAAACTAGAGAATCTTGTTTCTCATTGTCTGAGAGTTCTTTAGGCTGTCATGTGCCTTTAACTGAGGAGTGGCTTCCGTCTGGTGGAGTGCTGCAGACATGGTTGTCCTTCTGGAAGGTTCTCCCATCTCCACAGAGGAACTCATGCCCTCATATTGCCAACAAGTGCTCAGCATATGTGGGAACTCTTTCAAGACTGTTGGAAAAGCATTCCAGGTGAAGCTGGTTGAGAGAATGCCAAGAGTGTTCAAAGCTGACATCAAGGCAAAGGGTGGCTATTCGAAGAATCTCAAATCTCAAATATATTTTGATTTGTTTAACACTTTTTTGGTTACTACATGATTCCATATGTGTTATTTCATAGTTTTGATGTCTTCAGTATTTTTCTACAATGTAGAAAATAGTACAAATAAAGAAAAACCCTTGGATGAGTAGGTGTTCTAAATCTTTTGACCGGTAGTGTAAGTAAATAAGTCATTGCTGTTTTCATTTTTTTTTTAAATAAATTTGCACAAAATTTAAAACCTTTTTTCGCTTTGTCATTATTGTGTATTGATGAGAGAAAAAACGAGTTAATCCATTTTAGAATAAGGCTGTAACGTAACAAAATTTGGAAAAAAGTGAAGGTGTCTGAAAACTTTTCGAATGCACTGTAGATTTAGATTTACACAAAGCCACAATGAATTTGGTCAATGATAGACATTAAATAACACATTTTTCCTTTTTTTTAACCAAATCTATATTTTTGATGTAAATGGAAGTTACAAAGCCTCATGCGCATGCTTTCTCGTTCCCATTGTGGTGATACTGATGGTTTCTCGGGACTGATGGCTTCTATGACAACCAAATAGAGCAAAATAAATAGTATTCTCTCTGGTATATGGCCATTTATTCTTGTTTTCTGCATGCCCTCATATTGCCAAATGAGCCTGAGGATGTCTATCACTGTGGTGGGGTACGTTTTTCAAAACCAAGGAAAATCACAAAAATAGTATCTAAAAACTTCAATAGCATGCTGTTTACATAACATTTTTGATTTGGTAAAAAAAAAAAAAAAAAATGAGCATATGTACGCACTTGGTTGACTGTCCTGTATAGTATACTGTATTGGTCAGGGAGATTTTGGTCACCCGGTGGGTGCATGAATTCTGCCTGTCCATCTGACTGGCTGCTCCATTTTAGATTTGTCCTGTAAATAGGTCACTGTATTTATAAAAGAGCAGGGGATGTGAATAAATGTAAATAAGGACAGCTAGCAGGCAGATCCTGGCATCAACATACCTCAGATGTAGGACAGTTGTAAAAGTCAACTGACCTTAAGCAATGGGGTGGTCTGTGTGGAAGTTACACAATAGTGTCAGAGAGACATAGGAGGCTTCCTACAATGGATGACTTCTGTACAGTAAAGTGAATTTATACCATAGACAGGTTCAAAGGATTTCATACACAGGTCACAGCAAGGTCAAGGAGGAACGTTCTACTATCCTTTGATATTTCTTAAAAGAAAGAGCTTTGATCTTACAAGGTCAGTCCCTCAAAATACAAAGGAGGAACCACAGTCCCCAAAAGATCACAGTTGTCAGGAAGAAGGTTTTGATTAATAATTGAGCAAATTAAGTCTTGTCTGAGGCTGTGTGATGAAAGGTTGGCATGCCATAGTCTCTCTATTGTGCCATATCAAATCAAGTCACGTTTTTATTTGTCACGTGCCGAATACAACAGGTGTGTCAATGTGCGGGGGCACAGGGTAGTCGAGGTAATTGAGGTACTATGTACATGTAGGTAGAGTTAACCTGTTAGGGCTAGGGGGCAGTATTGACACGGCCGAATAAAAAACGTACCCGATTTAATCTGGTTACTACTCCTGCCCAGTAACTAGAATATGCATATAATTATTGGCTTTGGATAGAAAACACCCTAAAGGTTCTAAAACTGTTTGAATGGTGTCTGTGAGTATAACAGAACTCAAATGGCAGGCCAAAACCTGAGAAGATTCCATGCAGGAAGTGGCCTGTCTGAGAAGTTGTGTTTCATCTTGGCTCTTTTTATTGAAGACTGAGGATCTTTGCAATAACGTGACACTTCCTACGGCTCCCATAGTCTCTCAGAGCCCGGGAAAAAGCTGAACGATATCGAGGCAGCCTCTGGCTGAAACACATTATCGCTTTTGGCAAGTGGCCGATCAGAGTACTATGGGCTTAGGCGCGTGCCCGAGTCGACCGAATGCTTTATTTTCTTTCGTCTGTTTACCTAAACGCAGATTCCCGGTCGGAATATTATCGCTTTTTTTATGAGAAAAATGGCATAAAAATTGATTTTAAACAGCGGTTGACATGCTTCGAAGTACGGTAATGGAATATTTAGAATTTTTTTGTCACGAATTGCGCCATGCTCGTCACCCTTATTTACCCTTTCGGATAGTGTCTTGAAAGCACGAACAAAACGCTGCTGTTTGGATATAACTATGGATTATTTTGAACCAAACCAACATTTGTTATTGAAGTAGAAGTCCTGGGAGTGCATTCTGACGAAGACAGCAAAGGAATAACATTTTTCTTATAGTAAATCTGACCTTGGTGAGTGCTAACCTTGCTGGGTGTCTAAATAGCTAGCCCTGTGATGCCGGGCTATCTACTGAGAATATTGTAAAATGTGCTTTCACCGAAAAGCTATTTTAAAATCGGACATAGAGTGCATAGAGGAGTTCTGTATCTATAATTCTTAAAATAATTGTTATGCTTTTTGTGAACGTTTATCGTGAGTAATTTAGTAAATTCACCGGCAGAGTTCGGTGGGAATGCTAGTCACATGCTAGTCACATGCTAATGTAAAAAGCTGGTTTTTGATATAAATATGAACTTGATTGAACAAAACATGCATGTATTGTATAACATAATGTCCTAGGGTTGTCATCTGATGAAGATCATCAAAGGTTAGTGCTGCATTTAGCTGTGGTTTGGGTTTATGTGACATTATATGCTAGCTTGAAAAATGGGTGTCTGATTATTTCTGGCTGGGTACTCTGCTGACATAATCTAATGTTTTGCTTTCGTTGTAAAGCCTTTTTGAAATCGGACAGTGTGGTTAGATTAACGAGAGTCTTGTCTTTAAAATGGTGTAAAATAGTCATATGTTTGAAAAATTGAAGTTTTTGCATTTTTGAGGTTTTTGAATAACGCGCCACGGGATTACACTGGCTGTTACGTAGGTGGGACGATTTGGTGCCACCTACCCTAGAGAGGTTAAAGTGACTATGTATAGATAATAAACAGGGAGTAAAAGAGGGTGGTGACAATGCAAGTAGTCTGGGTAGCCATTTGACTAGCTGTTCTGGAGTTTTATGGCTTGAGGGTAGAAGCTTTTGGTGCGGTAGCAGAGAGAACAGTCTATGACTATGGTGGCTGGAGTCTTTGACAATTTTTAGGGCCTTCCTCTGACACCGACTGGTATAGAGGTCCTGGATGGCATGGAGCTTGGCCCCAGTGATGTACTGGGCCGTATGCATTACCCTCTGTAGTGTCTTGTGGTCGGAGGCCGAGCAGTTGCCATACCAGGTAGTGATACAACCAGTCAGGATGCTCTCGATGGTGCAGCTGTAGAACTTTTTGAGGATCTGAGGACCCATGCTAAATCTTTTCAGTCTCCTGAGGGGGAATAGGTTTTGTCGTGCCCTCTTCATGACTGTCTTGGTGTGCTTGAACCATGTTAGTTTGTTGGTTTTGGGGACATCAAGGAACTTGATGCTCTCAACCTGCTCCACTACAGCCCCGTCGATGAGAATGGGGGCCTGCTCGGTCCTCCTTTTACTGTAGTCCACAATCTTCTCCTTTGTCTTGATCACATTGAGGGAGAGGTTGTTATCCTGGCACCACACGGCCATGTCTCTGACCTCCTCCCTATAGGCTGTCTCATTGTTGTCGGTGATCTGGACTACCACTGTTGTGTCATCGGCAAACTTCCTGAGGGTGTTGGAGTCGTGCCTGGCCATGCAGTCGTGAGTGAACAGGGAGTACAGGAGGGGACTGAGTAGCCCTGAGGGGCCCCTGTGTTGAGGATCAGCGCGGCAGATGTGTTGTTACCTACCCTTATAACCTGGGGACGGCCCGTCAGCAAGTCCAGGATCCAGTTGCAGAGAAAGGTGTTTAGTCCCAGGGTCCTTAGCTTAGTGATGAGCTTTGAGGGCACTATGGGGTTGAACGCTGAGCTGTAGTCAATGAATAGCATTCTCACATAGGTGTTCCTTTTGTCCAGGTGGGAAAGGGCAGTGTGGAGTGCAATAGAAATTGCATCATCTGTGGATCTGTTGGGGCGGTATGCAAATTCGAGTGGGTCTAGGGTTTCTGGGATAATGGTGGTGTTGTGAGCCATGACCAGCCTTTCAACGCACTTCATAGCTACATATGTGAGTGCTACAGGTCGGTAGTCATTTAGTCAGGTTACCTTGGTGTTCTTGGGCACAGGGACTATGGCGGTCTGCTTGAAACATGTTGGTATTACAGACTCAGTCAGGGACATGTTGAAAATGTCAGTGAAGACACCAGTTGGTCAGCGCATGCTCAGAGTACAAGTCCTGGTGATCCGTCTGGCCCTGCAGCCTTGTGAATGTTGACCTGTTTAAAGGTCTTACTCACATCAGCTACGGAGAGTGTGATCACACAGTCATCCGGAACAGCTGATGCTCTCATGCATGCTTCAGTGTTGCTTGCCTCGAAGCGAGCTTAGAAATAATTTAGCTCATCTGGTAGGCTCATATTACTGGGCAGCTCGCTGCTGTGCTTCCCTTAGTAGTCTGTAATACTTTGCAAGCCCTGCCACATCCGACGACCGTCGGAGCCGGTGTAGTACGATTCAATATTAGTCCTTTATTGACGCTTTACCTGTTTGATGGTTCGTCGGAGGGCATAGCAGGATTTCCAAAAAGCTTTTGGGTTAGAGTCCTGCTCCTTGAAGCGGCACCTCTACCATTTAGCTCAGTGCGGATCTTGCCTGTAATCCATGGCTTCTGGTTGGGTTATGAACATGCAGTCACTGTGGGGGCGATGTCATTGATGCACTTATTGATGAAGCTTGTGACTGATGTGGTATACTCCTCAATGCCATCGGAAGAATCTCGGAACATATTCCAGTCTGTGCAGGCAAAACAGTCCTGTATCTTAGCATCTGCGTCATCTGATCACTTCTTTATTGACCGAGTCACTGGTACTTCCTACTTTAGTTTTTGCTTGTAAGCAGGAATCAGTAGGATATAACTATGGTCAGATTTGTCAAATGGAGGGTGAGGGACAGCTTTGTATATGTCTCTGTGTGTGGAGTAAAGGTGGTCTAGAGTTTTTTTCCCTCTGGTTGCACATTTAACATGCTGGTAGAAATGAGGTAAAAAGGATTTAAGTTTCCCTGCATTGAAGTCCCCGGCCACTAGGAGCACCGCCTCTGGATGAGCGTTTTCATGTTTGCTTATGGCCGTATACAGCTCATTAAGTGTGGTCTTAGTGCCAGCATCAGTTTGGGGTGGTAAACAGATAACTACGAAGAATATAGATGAAAACTCTCCTGGTAAATAGTGTGGTCTACAGCTTATCCTGAGATACTCTACCTCAGGCAAGTGAAACCTCGAGACTCCCTTACTATTAGATTTCGTGCACCAGCTGTTCTTTATAAATATACACACACCGCCACCCCTTGTCTTTCCAGAGGCGGCTGTTCCATCTTGCGGATGCAGCGTAAAACCCACCAGCTGTATGTTATTCATGTTGTCGTTCAGCCACGACTCGGTGAAACATAAGATATTACAGTATTTAATTGTTGGTAGGACATATTTCATTGTAGTTCTTCTATTTTGTTATCAAATGTTTGTACGTTGGCTAATAGGACTGATGGTAAAGGCAGATTACCCACTCGCCGACGGATCCTTACAAGGCACCCCGACCTACCTCCCCGATATCTCCGTCCCTTTCTCCTGCGTATGACAGGGATGAAAGCCTTGTCATGTGTCTGAAGTAAATCCTTTGCGTCCGACTCGTTTAAAAAAAAATCTTCTTCCAGTACTAGGTGAGTAATCGCTGTCCTGATATGTAGAAGCTCTTTTCAGTCATAAGAAACGGTAGCAGAAACATAATATACAAAATAAGTTATATGGCATCTTGGGACTGTAATCTGCCCAGTCCTACAGAGGGGCACATACACATGATTGAAGAGAATTAACATTTGGGAATGACTTGATTGACAGGACTGCTACTTTAGCGCATTATCAAGAAGCATCCCCTTCCCTTCTTCCTCTCTCTTCCATCTCTCTCTTTCTAAGCTGATTGGGATGTGCTTTGTTCAGCTCTGGCTCTGCGAGTTTGGAGGGGTACTTCTGACTGTTGCACGAAGGCCCATGAGCCTTGTTGTGAAGGCTATTAGAGGAAGTTGGAGAGAAAGAGAAAGAGAAAGTTACTACAGAGAGACATATAGATCTTTCTTTGGTCCCAGCACAACTTTCACTGCACACAAGCAGCTACTGCACTGAGAAAGGGATAGTTGCAGAGGAATGCTTGACACAGTACACTCTGCTTGCATTACATCATGTGTACTCATGTCCCTGGCCATACAGTGGCTTGCGAAAGTATTCACACCCCTTGGCATTTTTCCTATTTTGTTGCCTTACAACCTGGAATTAAAATGGATTTTTGGGAGGTTTGTATCATTTGATTTACACAACATGCCTACCACTTTGAAGAAATATATTTTTTCTTGTGAAACAATCAAGAAGTAAGACAAAAAAAAGAAAACTTGATCGTGCATAACTATTCCCCCCCCCCCAAAAAAAAAAGTCAATACTTTGTAGAGCTACCTTGGCAAGCCTCTGGGGGTATGTCTCTATAGCTTGGCACATCTAGCCACTGGGATTTTTGCCCATTCTTCAAGGCAAAACTGCTCCAGCTCCTTCAAGTTGGATGGGTTCCGCTGGTGTACAGCAATCTTTAAGTCATACCACAGATTCTCAATTGGATTGAGTTCTGGGCTTTGACTTGGCCATTCCAAGACATTTAAATGTTTCCCCTTAAACCACTCAAGTGTTGCTTTAGCAGTAAGCTTAGGGTCATTGTCTTGCTGGAAGGTGAACCTCCGTCCCAGTCTCAAATCTCTGGAAGACTGAAACAGGTTTCATGGTGATCTCAGGGTGATGAGAGGTGTTGGGATTGCGCCAGGCATAGCGTTTTCTTTGATGGCCTAAAAGCTCAATTGTAGTTTCATCTGACCAGAGTACCTTCTTCCATATGTTTGGGGAGTCTCCCACATGCCTTTTGGCGAACACCAAACGTGTTTGCTTCTTTTTTTCTTCTTTTTTCTTTGTCTCAGTATCGTTTGGCTGACCTGGAACGGGGTCAAAGGTGGGGAAATTCTTGTTGAGTTTGTCAAGGTATTCCGCACCAAGCGGGTGGAGAGGGTTGGCTTCATCCTGTGGAGAGATTGGGACCGAAAAGCCAAGAGAAGAAGCCAAGCCTTGTTGTTGTTGGCCAAGAGGCGCCATATTACTCAGTGCTGAAGGGCCAAGAGGATAAGACCGAGGGACACATGAGGGAGGCAAGGTCTGAAACCTATTGTCTTCACTCCTGTGAGTACAGGGCTCCGGTTGCTTGGATGGGTAGTCGCGCTGTAGAGTGTGACCATTCTGGATTTCCTCCAGATGGTACCTAAGGGTGGTATTCTGCTGCATTGCAGAGTCCACTTGAGCACTTAGAGTGCTGATTTTGGACACGTGAGTGTCACACCTGCTCCTTTCGGTCTCAAACTTATCTGTCATGGTTTGCAGATAGAGGTCTTGAGTACGGAGCGAGAGATTCAGTGATGAGATTTCCTCGCTTGCTTAGAAATCAATATTTCCATCCTCATCACCTGAGTTCTCTCATCATTCATTTGGTCAGTGACTTCAATAAGTTCTGCTGATTTGTCATCCAACTTTGTCATTGTGTTCATTAACTGATCGTCTTTGGTCTGTAGCGCTTTGAGGAGAACCGTGTTATTTTGAGTAACATTCAACAAAACAGCATGCATGTTGTCAAGTTGAGCACTCCTGTTTGTAGATACCTCTTCAGATTTATCTAGTTTGGCGTGGACATCATCGTATTTAGTTTTGGCTAAATCGAGTTGTTCCTGTAGCATATGATTTTGTTCTTGTAGAAAACTATTTTGTTGAAGAGCTTGTGCTTGTTCATCGTCATACGTTTTTGCAATTACATTTAATTGTTCAGTTTTCAAACGCAGTTCCATAGCTAGCAGAATTTTTCCCTTTTCTGCATTTGTCATTGGTTTCCCGGTTCTCTCCACCTGTCCCTTTATGTCTACCGTTACTTGTTCGTGCTTCAGCTGTGCACTGCGGTATTGGACAGATGCCAATCTCGGATGGCAAGACATCAGAGCTAGACTGGAGAGAACCTTTACGAGGCCTGCGCCCGATGGTTGATTTTGGAAAGCATCATTGTCTGCTTTTCCACTAATGGCATAATTAGGGTTGTTATCGCTGCTGAGGTCAGAGATCAATCCATTTACGTGTGGAGGTTCACTAATTAGCGGGCGAGTGGGGACCACCCCCTCTGATAGCTTGCACATTATTAGAACATTTGAAAGGAAAAATGTTTTTCCTAATTTTCCAAAATTTGGTTTTGGAATGTTGGGAGCTGCAAAGACGATTTTAATCTATTTATAGACGTTAATGAACCATCAGTACTGTACAGTACTGTGGAAGTTGGACGTGAATGAATTTGCAAAAGCAAATTGAATTAATCAATGCCAATGATTAGTCCTACCTGGATAGGCTATCTGGGTATTAAACTTGAATTACCTGAGAGGTTGCTTCATCCAGGTTAATATGCAAAGTTTAAGTTGTCTCATTTAATTGGAAGAACCTAGAAAGGTTACTCTAGAAGTTAGTCTTGACGGACAGAAATAGTACCGTTTGGCCTAACGGACAAAATCTGGAATTTATCCCTCACTGCTATCGACATTCGACCGGAGCCACTCTAAATAGCTTGTTCCAATGTAAAATACACACACACAATTTGTTTAGATAGCAGCCTGTTTGTACAATTCTGTTTGCACAATTGAAATATAGAATTCAACAGCAAAGTCCAATTATATCTTAGATTCCTCGCACGGGGGCTCCATATATGTCGTGTCTTTGGGCACCATTAAACTGAAGACATGTTTATCAAATAACTCCCTGTAATTATTATTACGCGATTAAACTGATTAATCGTTTAACTCTATTAACTAGGAGATCGGGGCACCAAGGAAAATATTCAGATTACAAAGTTATAATTTTCCTAATATAACTTTCCTATATTATAACATTATATTATATTATAGTATCTGACCAATTATCTTCTGGTTTAAATGGTGTATTCTTTACCTCGTCCAGTCTCATTCCAAACGTCGTAAATTGTTGTTATCTGCACGAACCCAGTCTTCACTAAGTCATCCATACATCAATTGTCTTAAAATAATTTATTTACTAAACAAAGTAATTCACAGAAAGCATACAAACAGTAGTTATCGTTGTAATATTCATATGTGAATACATACTGAATTATAATTGGATGCATTTTACCGCCGTATCATACTGTGCGGTGATTGGTTAAGACCACCCAGACGGTTAGGTCATGGGCAGTTGATCGTGGTTGGAGATAGGCTAACATGTAGTTGTAGCTAGTTAATAAAGAGTTATGTTAAGAAACATCCTGTAGTTCTGCGTTTTATTATTTTGTACAAAGTGTACAAAACAAAACATGGTGTCAGAGTAAATGGTCTTAAAAGATGGATTTTTCTGGAGTTCCTTCACCTCGAATGGACTGGGAGTCTACAAACTTACCCGATGCATGGCGTAAGTACAAACAGCATGTGGAGCTAATGTTCACGGGTCCCCTGAAGGAAAGAGGAGAAGAGGAAAAATGTAGCTACCTGCTCCTCTGGATCGGTGAAAAAGGGAGAGATATTTACAACACATGGACACTTACCGAGGCTGAATCAAAGGTACTGAAAACATACTACGATCGTTTTGAAGCATATGTTGTGCCGAAGACTAATACAATTTTCGCTAGGTACAAATTCCATGAGAAAGTACAGGGAGCTAGCGAGTCTTTTGACCAGTTTGTGACTGAGCTGCGTCTGCTTGTGCAAGACTGTGATTATGCAAACAAGGATGAGATGGTCAGGGACCATATTGTATTTGGAATACACTCACCGCGAGTGAGAGAGAAACTTTTGAATGTTGGGTCTGAGCTAACGCTGGACAAAGCTATCGACATAGCCAGATCTCACGAGCTAGCACAGGCTCAGATGAAAACCATTTCGCGCCGCAGCACGAGCGCATCACGTGAACAAGCAGTGCACGCAGTCAGGCAGACATCAAAGCACACCTCCGGTGCCCAGAGAGAGCGTTTCAGAACGGAGAGAGACATAACTCCAAAACAGAGCGACACAGACTCAAAACGCCCCAAAACATGTGGATATTGTGGATACAAAGTGCATGGCGAACAAGGAAATTGCCCAGCTAAAGGCAAACAGTGTACTAAATGTGGTAAATGGAATCACTTTGCAAAAGTGTGCAGAGCTTACCGTGGAAAAACACTACACACAGTGAGTGAAGATGAAATGTCAATCAAAGAGTCAAATGATGATGAACTGTTTATTGATTCAGTGACACAGAAAAGTCACATATCAGAGACAGAGCAAGCCTTTGCTGACATTGAGATAGGAACACAAGGCACAAAGCTAAAGTTCAAACTAGACACTGGTGCACAAGTAAACATTATTCCTCTGAATAAGTACCGCAGCTTGACATCTGAGTGCGAGCTACAGCCCACCATGCGCAGACTGAATGGTTATGGTGGTGAACAGCTCCCAGTAAAAGGCACATGCACTTTCAAATGCAAATACAAGGAAAGTGACATGATGTTGGACTTTTACGTTGTTGACACTAGAGCACCTGCAGTGCTAGGTCTTAAAGCATGTTTAGACATGGACCTCATCAAGCTAGTTTTATCAGTAACAGCACCAGTAGAGACAGAAAATGTACTGGAGGAGTTTGCTGATGTCTTTACAGGAATAGGATTATTCCCAGGAGAATGTACCATTCACCTTGACCCAGACGCAACCCCTGTGGTCTACCCACCGAGAAAGATTCCCCTTGCTCTCCGTGCCCGTCTGAAGAAAGAGTTGGAGAGCATGGAGCAATCTGACATAGTCACCAAGGTTACAGAACCGACTGACTGGGTAAACGCGTTAGTGGTGGTGGAGAAACCACGCACAGGCAAGCTCCGAGTATGCCTCGACCCAAGAGACTTGAACAAGGCTATCAAACGGCCCCATTACCCTTTACCGACGCTAGATGGTATCACGCACAAGCTAGCGGGAGCACACTACTTCAGTGTCATGGACGCTAGATCAGGCTACTGGGCTATCAAGCTCACAGAAGAGTCATCTAAGCTCACAACATTCAACACACCGTTTGGACGCTACAGGTTCCGTCGCCTGCCTTTTGGGATTATCTCAGCCCAAGACGAGTTTCAGCGAAAGATTGACGAAGTATATGAAGGCCTCGACGGAGTTGTGGCAATTGTGGACGACATCCTTGTTTATGGTCGAACCAAAGAGGAGCACGACCGAAACCTCCGCGCGATGCTGCAAAGGTCCCGCGAGAGAGGAGTCCGGCTCAACCCCGAGAAGAGCACAGTCAGCGCTACAGAGGTCAGCTACTTCGGACATCTTCTCACAGCGAATGGAATCAAGCCAGATCCACAGAAGATCTCAGCCATAAAAGAAATGGAGCCACCAAAGAACCGTGCAGAGCTGGAAACAGTGCTTGGCATGGTCAACTACTTAGCCAAGTTCGCACCCAGCCTCTCCAATGCTAATGCACCCCTGCGTCAACTGCTAAAGCAGTCCAGTGAATTTCTTTGGGACAAGCAACACGACATTGCTTTCCAGAATGTGAAAGACTTGATCACGAGAGAACCAGGACCAATCCTTGCCTACTACGACCCCAACAAAGAGCTCAGACTCCAAGTGGACGCGTCGAAGTATGGACTAGGTGCAGTGCTACTGCAAGAAGGAAAGCCCATCGGCTACGCTTCCAAATCTCTCACAGACTGTGAAATCAACTACGCTCAAATCGAAAAGGAGCTCTATGCCATTCTGTTCGGATGTAAACGTTTCCATCAGTACGTATATGGACGACAAGTCATTGTGGAATCCGACCACAAGCCCCTTGAGTCAATCATGAGGAAACCACTAGCTGCAGCCCCGCCAAGGCTACAGAGAATGATCCTTCAACTACAAAAATACGACTTCACAATCACTCACCGTCCAGGCAAAGACATCCCTGTCGCAGACACACTCTCCAGGAAGTTTCTTACCTACAAGGACAGCAGCCTCAGTGAGGGCATGGACATGCAAGTGCACACTGTGTACAGCAACTTACCAGTTAGTGACACGAAACTGAAGGAGATCCAAGCAGAAACAGACAAGGACTCACAACTCACACAGCTGAGGAAAGTCATACAGGATGGATGGCCTGAGGAGAGGAGAAAATGCCCTCAGAGCGTCTCAGAATTCTGGAACCATCGTGATGAACTATCACAGATCAACGGAATCATTTTCAAAGGAGAGAAAATCATTATTCCTACCAGTCTCAGAGAAGAGATTTTGACAAAGATCCATGCTGGACACATGGGCATGGAAAAGTGCAAACAGAGAGCACGGGACATTTTGTTTTGGCCTGGAATGTGCAAACAAATAGAGGACATTGTTGGTAGATGCACCATCTGTCTTGAAAGACGCCCCTCAAACACCAAAGAGCCAATGTTACCTCACTGTATCCCAGACCGACCCTGGCAGGTTGTGGCAACCGATCTGTTCACCTGGAACAACGAGGACTACATCGTAACAGTGGACTACTACAGCAGATACTTCGAACTCGACAAGCTTCACAGCACCACATCTGCAGCTGTGATACACAAGCTGAAAGCAGCCTTCGCCAGGCATGGCATTGTAGAGACTTTAATATCTGACAATGGGCCCTGTTACAAATCAAATGACTTTGAATCCTTCACAAAAGCATGGGAGTTCACACATGTCACCACAAGCCCACATTACCCTCAAAGTAATGGCCTTGCTGAAAAATCTGTGCAGATTGCTAAATCACTCATGGACAAAGCAAAAGCAGACAAGAGAGACCCCTACCTCAGTCTCCTTGAATACCGCAACACTCCAGTTGACAACTTCAAATCACCAGCCCAGCTGTTGATGAGCCGCAGACTTCGCTCAACCCTTCCCAGCACCAACCAGCAGCTGCAACCTGAGGTTGTCAGCTACAAGGAAATGCATGAAAAACGTGCACAGAGACAACAACAACAAAAGCGATACTACGACAGGTCAGCTAGACCACTGCCACCACTGATCGACGGAGAGTCAGTTAGAATCCAGGAGCATGGCCTCTGGAAACCAGCAGTCGTCATCCAGCCAGCTGACACTGAACGTTCATATCACGTCCGCACAGCAGAAGGAGCAGTGTACCGCCGCAATCGTCGTCACTTACTGAACACAAAAGAACAACACACTGATGAGATGAACTGTTCCCCTGAAAGAGAACGTGATGGACTAAACACACACACAGCACAACATACACCACACTTACCTGCAACACCACAAGAGCTGTTGACTGACACAGAAGCATGCTCAACATCATATCGCACAAGGTCAGGAAGAGAGGTCAAGCCCAGAGCTGTCCTCGACCTGTGAAATGTCAAAGGGTGTAGGCGGATCGCTGCCCTAAAAGCGTTCCAGACTGTAAACTTGTTATTGAAAGTTCACTTGACATGCTTTGGTATTGTATTTGTTTGAAATGTTAAGATGTCATTTCTACAGTGAAAGCTGAGTTGCTGAGAATCCCTTGTTTAAAAAGTTGGATCATTGTTTCAGAGTCTATGTTGATTCAGTTGGTGTATTATGCAATATAAATGGTTACTTGCCTTGAGTTCAAACTACAGAGCACGTATCCAAAAGAAAAGCTTCGAATATGTAAAACATTTGTATTTTGTTTAAAAGAAGGGGGATGTAATATTCATATGTGAATACATACTGAATTATAATTGGATGCATTTTACCGCCGTATCATACTGTGCGGTGATTGGTTAAGACCACCCAGACGGTTAGGTCATGGGCAGTTGATCGTGGTTGGAGATAGGCTAACATGTAGTTGTAGCTAGTTAATAAAGAGTTATGTTAAGAAACATCCTGTAGTTCTGCGTTTTATTATTTTGTACAAAGTGTACAAAACAAAACAATCGTTACAAAGAATTGGTAGAGTAATGTGCCCTAGTGGGCTAAACCGGCATGGCGGCTTGTTAAACAAAAGAGTAGTGGGGGGTCAGTTGAGAAGGCACAACAGAGTTGATAAATATTAACAATTGATATGCTAAACCTTTGCACATGAACGCTCACTCATTCGGGAACAATAGTAATCAATATATATTTACGCTCAGTGTGTCGTCGGGATCCTTGTTGGAGAGTTTTTGTCCGTGTTCTCTCTCTCTCTCTCGGTTAGAATGGATCTTTCACAGCGACATTCGTTCATGTCATTATAGAATGGATGTTTCGTCGGTCTTCGTGTTCAATGATACCGAATTTCTAGCTGCAGACTATTAATTAATATCAAAGACTTGTTATCATTCTGTCGGTATCGATGGTTAACCTGTTAGGTCTAGGGGGCAGCATTTGCACGTCTGGATAAAAAAAATGTACCCGATTTAATCTGGTTACTAATCCTACCCAGTAACTAGAATATGCATATACTTATTATATATGGATAGAAAACACTCAAAAGTTTCTAAAACTGTTTGAATGGTGTCTGTGAGTATAACAGAACTCATTTGGCAGGCAAAACCCTGAGACATTTTCTGACAGGAAGTGGATACCTGATGTGTTGTATTGACTTTAAACCTATCCCATTGAAAAACACAGGGGCTTAGGAATATTTTGGCACTTCCTATTGCTTCCACTAGATGTCACCAGCCTTTACAAAGTGTTTTGAGTCTTCTGGAGGGAGATCTGACCGAACAAGAGCCATGGAACGATGATGTCCCATTAGACACCTGGCGCGCGAGTTCATGTTGGGTACCCTCGTTCCAATACGTTATAAAAGAGTATGCATTCGTCCACCTTGAATATTATTCATGTTCTGGTTAAAAAAGGCCCTAATGATTTATGCTATACAACGTTTGACATGTTTGAACGAACGGAAATATATTTTTTCCCCTCGTTCATGACGAGAAGTCCGGCTGGCTTACATCATGTGCTAACAAGACGGAGATTTTTGGACATAAATGATGAGCTTTTTTGAACAAAACTACATTCGTTATGGACCTGTGATACCTGGAAGTGACATCTGATGAAGAGAATCAAAGGTAATGGATTATTTACATAGTATTTTCGATTTTAGATCTCCCCAACATGACGTCTAGTCTGTATCGCAACGCGTATTTTTCTGGGCGCAGTGCTCAGATTATTGCAAAGTGTGATTTCCCAGTAAGGTTATTTTTAAATCTGGCAAGTTGATTGCGTTCAAGAGATGTAAATCTATAATTCTTTAAATGACAATATAATATTTTACCAATGTTTTCTAATTTTAATTATTTAATTTGTGACGCTGACTTGACTGCCGGTTATTGGAGGGAAACGATTTCCTCAACATCAATGCCATAGTAAAACGCTGTTTTTGGATATAAATATGAACTTGATAGAACTAAAAATGCATGCATTGTCTAACATAATGTCCTAGGAGTGTCATCTGATGGAGATTGTAAAAGGTTAGTGCATCATTTTAGCTGGTTTTATGGTTTTGGTGACCCTGTCTTTGACTTGACAAAACATTACACACAACTCTTGTAAATGTACTGTCCTAACATACTCTAAATTTATGCTTTCGCCGTAAAACCTTTTTGAAATCGTAAAACGTGGTTAGATTAAGGAGATGTTTATCTTTCAAATGGTGTAAAATAGTTGTATTTTTGAAAAATTTGAATTTTGACATTTATTTGGATTCAAATTTGCCGCTCTTGAAATGCACCTGCTGTTGATGGAGTGCACCACGGGTGGCACGCTAGCGTCCCACCTAGCCCCAAGAGGTTAAACTTCAGTAGAGGGATGCATGGTCAAACCTATTGGCCAACTCGTAATGGAGTGGAGGCCTGATCTCAAGAAAGAAATTCTGGGTGGGGGTTTTATACTGAACATAGAAAAGCCTGTCACATGATGCCTTGTCCTGTCTGTGTCCCGGGGGGCGTGCCGATGACTGAGTTAAGCTTTGTACAGAAATACAATTCTCTCACATTAACATCAGTACATAGCATCTCCAAATAACTTTAATCTTATTAAATCATTTTATACAACCATTAGATGTAAGTCTCATCGCTGAGGCTAGTATATAAACCTTAGTATGGTAATATGGCCATATTGTCTCTAATGAGCCTCACAAAATTGTACCAAGCGGACCAGTTTGTAGCTGGATTCTTCACTGATCTTTTATACCTTCTCCAGAACATAAATGTCGTTCGGTTCTCCAATTCTGTGAGGTGGAAGAATCCTTTGTTCTCTCCATGAAAACACTCTGTCTCTTTATACTGGGGCCATGAGGCAGGACATTCTCCTTTGGAATTTTACGACCGCCTTCACACAGCCTTGTGTCAGAAGTATAGAGGTCGGGGGATGTTGCATAGAAAACCCAGAGGGCAACGTCATGACACTGTATAATGTGGCAGAATATGTGACACTTAGATTGCACACAGGTGGACTTAATTTAGCTAATTATATGACTTCTGAAGGTAATTGGCTGCACCAGATCTTATTTAGGGGCTTCATAGCAAAGGGGGTGATTACATATGCACGCACCACTTTTCCGTTTTACATTTTTTCGATTTTTTGAAACAAGTTATTTCTTTCATTTCTCTTCACCAATTTAGACTATTTTGCGTATGTCCATTACATGAAATCCATATAAAAATAGATTTAAATAACAGGTTGTAATGCAACAAAATAGGGGAAAAAACCAAGGGGGATGAATACTTTTGCAAGGCACTGTATGTGGCAAGATTTTTTTTTTTTTTTAGGAGAATGCCAGTACATCCTGCTCTGTACCATAATACTACTAAATGGCATATTATTATTATGATTATTATTAGTAGTAATAATAATATATGCCATTTAGAAGAAGCTTTTATCCAAAACGAGAGTCATCATACACACATTTTACATGGGTGGTCCCAAGAATCAAACCCACTATTCTGATATTGCAAGTGCCATGCTCTACCAACTGAGCTATACAGAACCACTGTACCACTCACCAAAGCTCTTCTGACACACAATCCTGCTGTCTATGTCCAGTGCACAGAAATATGGGAATTGAAATGTGTTCTCCATTTAGCTGAGAGGTGTGAAATGTTATGATGTTTGCCTTCTTCATTTTGGAAAACCATCTAGCCTCCAGAATAGCCTTTCAATGGGACAGAAAAAGTGTTGTTGACGTTATTTTGCTCAAGCCATTCATAGTTCCATTAAGGTGACACATTTATGACCTTATGCTTGGTATGACACATACTGTAGCTTAGTGCCATAGTTGCTTTCTTGTTGGTCTATTTTGGAACATCAAGCGAACACATTTGCCAAACAAACACTTAAATGTATTCTCTGCTAAAGCCTTAAAGATTTCAAGGTCAGTGGACAAAACACTGTGAATCTAAAGTGAACATCCATTTGAGAATAGGCCAGGATTCAATCTGATCGTGGGTTGTAGTCAATGTAACTTTTAAACGCAATGTTCCCACGTTCGCAGAGATTGCTTTCACTGCAAACGCAGCATCCCACTGGGCAAAAACGGGTTGAATCAATGATGTGATGACGTTGAATCAACATTGAAAACTGATTGGATTTGTAAAAAGTAATCAACGTAAGGGCATTTTGTCTTTTTTCACCCAACTTTTATCATAAATCCAATGACATGGTGATTTTTTAAAATGTATTTCACGTTGAATTTACATCAGCTGAAAACATAACCAAATGTAAATCATAACTAGAAGTTGAACTGACGTCTGTTCCCAGAGGGATATGTCGTCTTAATTTGAAATTCCCTTTTAAAAGCAGCATTGTCTACAACCTGCGATTTAATTGAAAATCCGGCCATAGTGTTTATTTTCAGCAGCCTTTGGGAAAGTAAAGATGTGAGAAGCATTAGCTTGGACTTTATGTTGAAATGGAAACTTCAATAGTGGCACAGGTCATGCTTGAATTTGCTGGTGGTGATGCATTGAGGGTTTTCCTGGAATCTGCTTTTGGGACAGAAAAAGCTCGCAAAAAGGTCAGTCACGTAACAGTTTTATCTGCAAGGTAATGTGGAAACAAGTAATGATTCAGAGCTTTTTAGAGTTTTTTTCTCCCACCCTTTTAGACAAAATTGACAGGCCATTGATGTGTGCCCTTCAGCAGTAGGATGGTGGTCAGTACTCCATCCTATCTGCCTTTTAACCTCTTACATCTAGACGTTCCGCTAGCGGAACACCTGCTCCAATATCCAATGATAGGCGTGGCGCGAATTACAAATTCCTCAAAAATACAAAAACTTCAATTTTTCAAACATATGACTATTTCACAGCATTTTAAAGACAAGACTCTCCTTTATCTAACCACACTGTCCGATTTCAAAAAGGCTTTACAGCGAAAGCAAAACATTAGATTATGTCAGCAGAGTACCAAGCCAGAAATAATCAGACACCCATTTTTCAAGCTAGCATATAATGTCACAAAAACCCAGAAGACAGCTAAATGCAGCACTAACCTTTGATGATCTTCCTCAGATGACACACCTAGGACATTATGTTATACAATACATGCATGTTTTGTTCAATCAAGTTCATATTTATATCAAAAAACAGCTTTTTACATTAGCATGTGACGTTCAGAACTAGCATACCCCCGCAAACTTCCGGGGAATTTGCTAACAATTTACTAAATTACTCACGATAAACGTTCACAAAAAGCATAACAATTATTTTAAGAATTATAGATACAGAACTCCTCTATGCACTCGATATGTCCGATTTTAAAATAGCTTTTTGGTGAAAGCACATTTTGCAATATTCTAAGTACATAGCCCAGCCATCACGGGCTAGCTATTTAGACACCCGGCAAGTTTAGCACTCACCAATATCAGATTTACTATTATAAAAGTTTGATTACCTTTTGTTGTCTTCGTCAGAATGCACCCCCAGGACTGCTACTTCAATAACAAATGTTGGTTTGGTCCAAAATAATCCATCGTTATATCCGAATAGCGGCGTTTTGTTCGTGCCTCCCAGACACTATCCGAATGGTAAAGAAGGGTCGTGCGCATGGCGCAATTCGTGACAAAAAAAATCTAAATATTCCATTACCGTACTTCGAAGCATGTCAACCGCTGTTTAAAATCAATTTTTATGCAATTTATCTCGTAAAAAAGCGATAATATTCCGACCGGGAATCTCCTTTTCGGCAAACAGAGGAAAAATCACAAAGACGGGGGCGGCCAGGGCACACGCCTAAGCCCACAGTCCCTTGATCGGCCACTTGAGAAAGGCGATAATGTGTTTCAGCCTGGGGCTGGGATGACGACATTCTGTTTTTTCCCGGGCTCTGAGCGCCCATGGAAGACGTAGGAAGTGTCACGTTAGAGCAGAGATCCTTTGTAAAAGATAGAGATGGCAAAGAAGTTCAAGAAATGGTCAGACAGGCCACTTCCTGTAAAGGAATCTCTCAGGTTTTGACCTGCCATTTGAGTTCTGTTATACTCACAGACACCATTCAAACAGTTTTAGAAACTTTTGAGTGTTTTTTATCCAAAGCATATAATTATATGCATATTCTAGTTACTGGGCAGGAGTAGTAACCAGATTAAATCGGGTACGTTTTTTATCCAGCCGTGAAAATACTGCCCCCTAGCCATAACAGGTTAAACAAATAGCAAAAACCAATGGCAGTGTTGCAATATGTGGTGAACATCTCTTGATAAGTATGATACATATCTTCTACCTGCACAGCCATGTAACTGTCTACCGCTTATCTGCTTCTTTTTAAGAGGAGCTACAGTATCCTGCCAGTTCAGATATCACACTGCAAGGCAATAAGTGGCTATCACCTTATCACCTGAGTACTGTTCATAAGGCACCAATCAGAAGCCTACATGTTAAGAAAAAATGAATGTGCTTTAAGAACTTGTCCAAAAATAACATTTATTTCATTCCTGTTTAAAAATATTTTTCCCCCTTCCTACTGAAGGAACACTGCCTTCACTGCCTTTCTGACATTTTCTTTTTGATTGGCCGTTCTAATGCCCTTTGACCTTTGTCCAGTTCAGGAAGTGTCTGATCCAGCTCTTTACCGGCAAGCCTGCGCCGGAGAACATGAACGCAACATCGCAGCGACCGGGAATGACGGGGGAGAGCTGCACGGGGGGCGAGATGTCAGCCATCGCCGCCCGCATCCCGGTCTGCGGCAACGCTCAGCCTAAGAATGAGGAGTCGTCCCCGAGCGAGTGCAGCTCCGGCGCCCAGCTACCGATTCCAGAGAACAAAGTCTGCCCCATGTAGGCCAACAGAAGACTCCCCTCTCCCCAACTCCAGTCCTCATTGCCTTTCCATCCTCCCTTTCTGTTCTTATACAGAGGCATCGTCTCTTACTCGCAAACTTCTTGTGATAATTGTTAGTTTAAAGATGCCAGCTGTAACCACAAGGGTTCTCTGGTTAACTTTTTATGTATTAGTAAAAATAGAGGGAACTTGTCCGAAACCGGAGCACAAAACAGGGACGTAATACTTTAATGTATGGCAAGCAGACAGACTACCCTGACTGCCTCTCTCTGCTGGCTTTCATCTGAGCCTAAGCAGGGTCAGGCCTGATTGATGTCTGGGTAGGAGACCAGATGCTGTTGGAAGTGGTGTTAGAGGGCCAGTGAGAGGCATTCTAGGCCGCCTCAATACCTTAGGGCTGTCATTGGGACACTGCCACCCAAAGGGTGCCCTTAAACCAAGGTCCTGATTCTTATACAATCATGGCCACCTAATCCTCACATTAGCCCTCTCTCCACTACAATACAAGATTCTTTCAGCACGAAAACCGCTAATTCTTTAAGTCCACTCCATCATTAAGTCCCCTCCATCATTTAATGTTTGTTGACAGTGATTAAATATTAACAATTCAGCAAGCTAGAAATCTTGGCTGTAAATGTACTATTTGCTTGTCTGATTCCCTCCCACTTTACTTGAGTCGTGAGTTCTTTTTGTTCTGGTAGGCTTAATTGTCATCAGCTACCTAACAGTTTGTTGTATTAGAGGGGGCCCGTACACACTCAGCTTGTACAACTGATGTACTCTTTATTGTATCACAAATGCTGTGCCAAATGCGCTGCACATCAGTTTTACAACTTGAGTGTGCACCACCTGCATTATCAAGGTTGTCAGAGGGGGCAGGTGTCGAGTCCTACTCTTACCCAGAAAAGCCAGACTTACTAGATGAGAGCTGGCTACTGTCAGAATGCTTTAATCTGTAGCTCTTTTCCCCTTTGAAGCCCCTGTGATGGCAACTGCTGAGAGGGTATTGTTTTCTATATGTTTCTGTACATTTTTCTTTCTCTTGAGCAGATTCGATGGGGAAGTTTCCATTCAAAACAAAGACAGTCAATGAGACTTGGTGCAGCTGGCCCCCTGCTGGCTCTGCTGGGACACTGAGGGACTGTATATTTATGATGAGTCCACAAAAAAATCCTTTCTTTCTTCAACACACTGTGACTGTACATTGTATGTCGAGAAATAATGTATGTGGACACTGTGAATGGGTCCAGTGAATCCGAGTAGCTCTGCTCATCATTAGCGTTGATAAATACCATAGCAATGTACACAAAAGCATTGTACAATGAGGATCACATCACAAAGCATGGGTCTACAGTCAGCAATATTTTAGCACAAGATACTGTAACACTGTTGACTTTAGAACTGGTTACAGTAGATGTAGTAATACATTTCAGGTGTATTCGAACTTATGTAAATGTATCTTGACACCGTCTCTTGTTCACCATTCTGTGCCGCACCACCATTGAATAAATTGAACAGTAATAATAATGTGATAATATCCATAATAATATGTGATAATATCCATTTGCCGGGTACAGCAGAGACCCTGATCATATTGCATGAGTCAGTCTCAACAAATACATAATGTACTAATGAATCTCGCATTGCCACACTTCATGGTCTTCTTCACTGGGCTATTGGAACGAATGTAAAAAAGCCAGAAAATGAAGTTTTGTATGAATAAAGGTTGATACTTACAAGTCTCCACAAGGATAGTAAAACCAAAACACACACACAAATGCACACACAAACTGTAGGCCTATACACGTTACACACACAAAAGCAATATGACAATGTTCCGTTTTTTGAGGATACATGAGCAGGTTGTAGGGGTGGTAACCTCACCTTCGAGAATACAGGGAGAGGAACATTTTTAAGAACACATCAGAGATTTAGACAGGAATCACAGACTGATATACTGATAAGTTGAGGAAGCAGTCCAAATGTGGACGGATAAGTATAATTTATATATTTCTCTCATTTTTGCCCTCACTATCATGCACCTCCGACAGTGTTTGTTGTATTGTACTTACAGTGGCATGTTGAGAATTGTTCTGCTGTGTTTCTAGTGAAACTATTTTGTCTTGAGTTGCAGGTCATGCATGCTAGTTGTTAGAAAAGCTAATGTCTGTACTGGATTAAAATGTATTTTTAAAAGCAATTATTGGTTGTGATGCTGTCTGGGTTTCTGAATCATTATGTACAAAACCATTGGAGAACAGGGCAAACTCAGCAAGCATTAGCGTCTGTGAGATGACATAACGTAGCGCATCCACAGACAATACAAGGAAAACGGTTGATTAATAAGATTATATATTTTTAAAGGAGTTATTCTATTTTCTGGGTTTCTGAATCAATGTGAACGATACCATTGTAAAGCAGAAGATACACAGAAAGCCCATATAACATAGTACATCCACAGACATTACAAGGAAAACATTAGATAAAATAGTCTTAATCCTGTCTCAATTTTTAATTCTCAGAGAAAAGCAGTTCCAAGGTTTCTATTCTTTCTTATTCCATACACTATCACAATCAATTTTCAATCTGTGTTTGTGTTGATATATACATTTCTCCATGCATGTTGTATCTGTGAGCCAATCCCATCCTTATTAGCCCAGGTTGCATTGAACCAGATATTATGGACAGTATGGGATGTCACAAGGTCCCATTACCTCCTTCATTATGACGATATTACAGAGCGTGTCCCCTACACCATATTGTATTTATGCTTTAACTTGACACTCTGTACAAATTGTTGTGGATTAAATTGGCCTGTATAGTCATCAGGGACACCTGGGTCACATTAGACCTTGATGAATTTGATTCACTAAAAGGGTAGAGAGAGACAATGAGAGAGAGACAGAGAGAGTGAGACAGAGTGAGAGCCCCCCTTCACTCCTGCACCATGTCTCTATCTCAGCTCTTACCTCTCACAAGTTTCTGTGAACCAGAGGAGAGGGGAGCCAGACTGCCGGGGTCAACATGTCGCTATCAATCTCTGCCAGTTGTTCAACGGGACATGGTCTCTCTTTCACCTCCCCACTGCTGTTCACCAGAAACACAGCAACACATGTGGGATCAAATGGAGTGTAAACTCCCCGCAAAAATAACGCAAACAGTATTACAACAACTAGTCCTCAGGCCACAACTATTATTGATTTAGATTGAGAATGAATGCTAGCTTTGTGATTCCTTACTTAGTATCGATTCATTCAACACAACTGCTTGGACAAATGTTGCTTTCAGAAGGACATTTAACATTAGGACAATGTTCTAGGTCAGATGATAGAAGCTGTGTAGTGGGAGGAGGTGACATACACTGACACAGAAGATCAATACGTGATGTTAGAGAAAAATAACAACGTCCATACATACTTAAAAAAAATAATAATATTTCACCTTTATTTAACCAGGTAGGCTAGTTGAGAACAAGTTGTCATTTACAACTGCGACCTGGCCATGATAAAGGAAAGCAGTGCGACACAAACAACAACACAGAGTTCACATGGAATAAACAAACACTCAGTCAATAACACAATAGGAAAAAAACGTCTATATACAGTGTGTGCAAATGAGGTAAGATAAGGGAGGTAAGGCAATAAATAGGCCATAGTGGCGAAATAATTACAATTTAGCAATTAAACACTGGAGTGATAGATGTGCAGAAAATGAATGTGCACGTAGAGATGCTGGGGTGCAAAGGAGCAAAAAAATAATACTGAGGCATGATTGACCACACCATTACATTAGACACTGATTTTATTCTGTTTCTATTATTATAGTCCCTTACCACTTTGTACTTACACAAATGGGGTTAGCAATAGCTTAAACATGATCCAGACAGACAGAGGCGGGTTAGTCAACAATGCTGTTGATATCTATGTGTGTTTCTTTTGTCCGCCATGGACATATACGGTCAATGATGCAGCAAAACAAAACAAGCCCCATGTTCGACTCTCATTTAATAATTCACTGATGGATCTTATTTAGTGACCTTCCATAAATAATCAGAGCAGTCTGCACTCTCATTTAGTCCAAACGCTGACAGGTGCTGTCCATCACCCCTTCTGTTTATTGTGTCGAGGTGCGGTAAGGCTGAGGGTGATGGACAAATAGCACAGATGGACCAGCTGAATCTCAGTGGGACATCAGTCATCTTTTGAAAATAACTCGGATCACACAAACACCATGTAGGCTCTACACAGAGAATAGAGAATACAGGTTGCCTTCTCCTAATCATGTCCTGACTCCGTCCTTTTGAGATTGTCACAATTGCTAGATCTATATAGGGTGAGCGGAGAAACTTAGCCTAGAATAAACTTGCTAACAAGCTGTCAGCTCAGAACTTTTTGGTCAGAACAGTGTCCGAGTTTTCACTGCGTTAGGTGCTAGCCTGAGACCACCACTGAACCATACTACCAGATTATTCTCACAAGCTACACGTCTGTCTGTCCTCTGAGCAGCCATGCTCTTTCACTCTATAGCTGGCTGTAGCCTACTGTATATAGTGACAGCAAGAGTCAGGGTGAAGACCTGTTGGTAGAGTGTTGTTGGTTAACACCAAACTGGTGCAACTGGCACCTAGCTACAACCATACCATGTTCAAAGACACATAAATATTTTGTCTTGCCTGTTCAGCCTCTGAATGGCACACATACACAATCCATGTCTCAATTGTCTTAAGGCTTTAAAATCATTCTTTAACCTGTCTCCTCCCCTTCATCTAAACTGATTGAAATGGATATTACAAGTGGCATCAATATGGGATCAAAGCTTTCACCTGGCCAGTCTGTGTTATGGGAAGAGCAGGTGTTTTTAATGTTTTGTACACTCAGTGTATGTTTTCTTCTTAAATAACAGTTAAATAAAACAGAAAATGTATTATATGTCATGTTCTTGATATTTTAGAGTGTTTTTACCACCACCATTCAAGAATAACCCAGGTGCAATGCTCATTTCCTGTCAGTGTTCCTTTAAATTTGGGTGGTTGTCAAAGTACATTTACGTCATTTAGCAGACGCTCTTATCCAGAGCGACTTACAAATTGATGCATTCACCTTATGATATCCAGTGGAACAACCACTTTACAATAGTACATCTATATCTTTTTTTTTTTGGGGGGGGGGGGGTTAGAAGGATTACTTTATCCTATCCCAGGTATTCCTTAACCTGTTGGGGCTAGGGGGCAGTATTTTCACGGCTGGATAAAAAAACGTACCCGATTTAATCTGGTTACTAATCCTACCCAGTAACTAGAATATGCATATACTTATTATATATGGATAGAAAACACCCTAAAGTTTCTAAAACTGTTTGAATGGTGTCTGTGAGTATAACAGAACTCATTTGGCAGGCAAAACCCTGAGACATTTTCTGACAGGAAGTGGATACCTGATGTGTTGAATTACCTTTAAGCCTATGCCATTGAAACACACAGGGGAGGATTAATGTTTTGGCACTTCCTATTGCTTCCACTAGATGTCACCAGCCTTTACAAAGTGTTTTGAGTCTTTTACTGTGAGATCTGACCGAACAAGAGCCATGGAACGGTGATGGCCGATTAGACTCTGGCGCGCGAGTTCATGTTGGGTACCCTCGTTCCAATACGTTATAAAAGAGAATGCATTCGTCCACCTTGAATATTATTCATGTTCTGGTTAAAAAAGGCACTAATGATTTATGCTATACAACGTTTGACATGTTTGAACGAACGTAAATATATTTTTTCCCCTCGTTCATGACGAGAAGTCCGGCTGGCTTAGATCATGTGCTAACAACACGGATCTTTTTGGATATAAATGATGAGCTTTTTTGAACAAAACTACATTCGTTATGGACCTGGGATTCCTGGAAGTGACATCTGATGAAGAGAATCAAAGGTAGAGGATTATTTACATAGTATTTTCGATTTTAGATCTCTCCAACATGGCCGTTTGTCTGTATAGCAAAGCATATTTTTCTGGGCGCAGTGCTCAGATTATTGCAAAGTGTGATTTCCCAGTAAGGTTATTTTTAAATCTGGCAAGTTGATTGCGTTCAAGAGATGTAAATCTATAATTCTTTAAATGACAATATAATATTTTACCAATGTTTTCTAATTTTAATTATTTAATTTGTGGTGCTGACTTGACTGCCGGTTATTGGAGGGAAACGATTTCCTCAACATCAATGCCATAGTAAAACGCTGTTTTTGGATATAAATATGAACTTGATAGAACAAAAAATGCATGCATTGTCTAACATAATGTCCTAGGAGTGTCATCTGATGGAGATTGTAAAAGGTTAGTGCATCATTTTAGCTGGTTTTATGGTTTTGGTGACCCTGTCTTTGAATTGACAAAACATTACACACAGCTATTGTCAATGTACTCTCCTAACATAATCTAACTTTATGCTTTCGCCGTAAAACCTTTTTGAAATCGGACAACGTGGTTAGATTAAGGAGATGTTTATCTTTCAAAGGGTGTAAGATAGTTGTATTTGCCGCTCTTGAAATGCACCTGCTGTTGATAGGGTGCACCACGGGTGGCACGCTAGCGTCCCACATAGCCCCAAGAAGTTAACCTGTTGGGTCTAGGGGGCAGCATTTGCACGTCTGGATAAAAAAAATGTACCCGATTTAATCTGGTTACTAATCCTACCCAGTAACTAGAATATGCATATACTTATTATATATGGATAGAAAACACTCTAAAGTTTCCAAAACTGTTTGAATGGTGTCTGTGAGTATAACAGAACTCATTTGGCAGGCAAAACCCTGAGACATTTTCTGACAGGAAGTGGATACCTGATGTGTTGTATTGACTTTAAACCTATCCCATTGAAAAACACAGGGGTTTAGGAATATTTTGGCACTTCCTATTGCTTCCACTAGATGTCACCAGCCTTTACAAAGTGTTTTGAGTCTTCTGGAGGGAGATCTGACCGAACAAGAGCCATGGAACGGTGATGTCCCATTAGACACCTGGCGCGCTACTTCATGTTGGGTACCCTCGTTCCAATACGTTATAAAAGACTATGCATTCGTCCACCTTGAATATTATTCATGTTCTGGTTAAAAAAGGCCCTAATGATTTATGCTATACAACGTTTGACATGTTTGAACGAACGGAAATATATTTTTTCCCCTCGTTCATGACGAGAAGTCCGGCTGGCTTACATCATGTGCTAACGAGACGGAGATTTTTGGACATAAATGATGAGCTTTTTTGAACAAAACTACATTCGTTATGGACCTGTGATACCTGGAAGTGACATCTGATGAAGAGAATCAAAGGTAATGGATTATTTACATAGTATTTTCGATTTTAGATCTCCCCAACATGACGTCTAGTCTGTATCGCAACGCGTATTTTTCTGGGCACAGTGCTCAGATTATTGCAAAGTGTGATTTCCCAGTAAGGTTATTTTTAAATCTGGCAAGTTGATTGCGTTCAAAAGATGTAAATCTATAATTCTTTAAATGACAATATAATATTTTACCAATGTTTTCTAATTTTAATTATTTAATTTGTGACGCTGACTTGACTGCCGGTTATTGGAGGGAAACGATTTCCTCAACATCAATGCCATAGTAAAACGCTGTTTTTGGATATAAATATCAACTTGATAGAACTAAAAATGCATGCATTGTCTAACATAATGTCCTAGGAGTGTCATCTGATGGAGATTGTAAAAGGTTAGTGTATCATTTTAGCTGGTTTTATGGTTTTGGTGACCCTGTCTTTGACTTGACAAAACATTACACACAACTCTTGTAAATGTACTGTCCTAACATACTCTAAATTTATGCTTTCGCCGTAAAACCTTTTTGAAATCGTAAAACGTGGTTAGATTAAGGAGATGTTTATCTTTCAAATGGTGTAACATAGTTGTATTTTTGAAAAATTTGAATTTTGACATTTATTTGGATTCAAATTTGCCGCTCTTGAAATGCACCTGCTGTTGATGGAGTGCACCACGGGTGGCACGCTAGCGTCCCACCTAGCCCCAAGAGGTTAAAGAGGTGGGGTTTCAGGTGTCTCCGGAAGGTGGTGATTGACTCCGCTGTCCTGGCGTCGTGAGGGAGCTTGTTTAACCATTGGGGTGCCAGAGCAGCGAACAGTTTTGACTGGGCTGAGCGGGAACTGTGCTTCCGCAGAGGTAGGGAGCGCGCCAGCAGGCCAGAGGTGGATGAACGCACTGCCCTTCTTTGGGTGTAGGGACTGATCAGAGCCTGAAGGTACGGAGGTGCCGTTCCCCTCACAGCTCCGTAGGCAAGCACCATGGTCTTGTAGCAGATGCGAGCTTCAACTGGAAGCCAGTGGAGTGTGCGGAGGAGCGGGGTGACGTGAGAGAACTTGGGAAGGTTGAACACCAGACGGGCTGCGGCGTTCTGGATGAGTTGTAGGGGTTTGATGGCACAGGCAGGGAGCCCCGCCAACAGCGAGTTGCAGTAATCCAGACGGGAGATGACAAGTGCCTGGATTAGGACCTGCGCCGCTTCCTGTGTGAGGCAGGGTCGTACGCTGCGAATGTTGTAGAGCATGAACCTACAGGATCGGGTCACCGCCTTGATGTTAGCGGAGAACGACAGGGTGTTGTCCAGGATCACGCCAAGGCTCTTAGCACTCTGGGAGGAGGACACAATGGAATTGTCAACCGTGATGGCGAGATCATGGAATGATCGCCACCTGGTAGGAGCGACCTGTCAGGTAGGACGCAATCCAAGAGTGAGCCACACCGGAGATGCCCAACTCGGAGAGGGTGGAGAGGAGGATCTGATGGTTCACAGTATCAAAGGCAGCAGATAGGTCTAGAAGGATGAGAGCAGAGGAGAGAGAGTTATCTTTAGCAGTGTGGAGAGCCTCCGTGACACAGAGAAGAGCAGTCTCAGTTGAATGACCAGTCTTGAAACCTGACTGATTTGGATCAAGAAGGTCATTCTGAGAAAGATAGCAAGAGAGCTGGCCAAGGACGGCACACTCAAGAGTTTTGGAGAGAAAAGAAAGAAGGGATACTGGTCTGTAGTTGTTGACATCGGAGGGATCGAGTGTAGGTTTTTTGAGAAGGGGTGCAACTCTCGCTCTCTTGAAGACGGAAGGGACGTAGCCAGCGGTCAAGGATGAGTTGATGAGCAAGGTGAGGTAAGGGAGAAGGTCTCCGGAAATGGTCTGGAGAAGAGAGGAGGGGATAGGTTCAAGCGGGCAGGTTGTTGGGCGGCCAGCCGTCACAAGTCGCAAGATTTCATCTGGAGAGAGGGGAGAAAGAGGTCAAAGCATAGGGTAGGGCAATGTGAGCAGGACCAGCGGTGTCGTTTGACTTAACAAACGAGGATCGGATGTCGTCAACCTTTTTTTCAAAATGGTTGACAAAGTCATCCGCAGAGAGGGAGGAGGGGGGAGGGGGGGGAGGGGGAGGAGGATTCAGGTGGGAGGAGAAGGTGCAAAGAGCTTCCTAGGGTTAGAGGCAGATGCTTGGAATTTAGAATGGTAGAAAGTGGCTTTAGCAGCAGAGACAGAGGAAGAAAATTTAGAGAGGAGGGAGTGAAAAGATGCCAGGTCCGCAGGGAGGCTAGTTTTCCTCCATTTCCGCTCGGCTGCCCGGAGCCCTGTTCTGTGAGCTCGCAATGAGTCGTCAAGCCACGGAGCAGGAGGGGAGGTTCGAGCCGGCCGGGAGGATAGGGGACATAGAGAGTCAAAGGATGCAGAAAGGGAGGAGAGGAGGGTTGAGGTGGCAGATTCAGGAGATTGGTTGGAGAAGGATTGAGCAGAGGGAAGAGATGATAGGATGGAGGAGGAGAGAGTAGCGGGAGAGAGAGAGCGAAGGTTGCGACGGCACAATACCATCTGAGTACAAAATAAAATTTGCTTCCAGCCAGAGGTCACATATGAAGGATTGGGTTTGTGTCAGGATTCAGATCCACATGTTGAGGTGGTAAAATCATCAGATTCCATGTGTTCTTTTGCTGTTTACTCATCAGGGAAAAGATTAGACAGGATATCAGATATGCAAATATCGGGCAAAATATCTGAATTGAGCTGCCTATGTAAACATAGCCTCATTTATCTGTCAAGTCCTGACAAGTATAAGGGGTTATTTGTTATTGTAGTTTGGTCAGGGCATGGCAGGGGTGTGTTTGTTTTGTGTTGTCGGGGTTTTTGGGTATGGTTCTATGTTTAGGTATTTCTATGTTTTTTCTATGTTGTGTATTTCTTTGTGTTGGCCGGGTATGGCTCTCAATCAGGAACAGCTGTACATCGTTGTTGCTGATTGGGAGCCATACTTAGGTAGCCCTTTTTCCACCTGTCTTTTGTGGGAAGTTGTTTTTGCACTGCTGTGTGAAGCCTGCAAGACTGTTTGGCTGTCGTGCGTTTTTTTCTTGTTTTGTGTTCTCTTCTAATAAAGTCAAAGATGAGCACTCAACCTGCTGCGCCTTGGTCTACTCAATACGACGGCCGTGACAGAACTTCCCACCACCAACGGCCCAAGCAGCGGGGTAAGGAGCTGGAGAGGAGCTATCTGGAGTCGTGGACTTGGGAGGAGATCCTAGCCGGAGAGGGACCGTGGAGGAAGGCTGGAGAGGACAGGGAGTGTTATGCTGGAACACGGCTGGCATGGAAGACTGAGAGGCAGCCCCAAACATTCTTTTGTGGGGGCACACGGGTAGTTTGGCCAGGCCAGGATTGAGCCCTAAGCCAACTCCCCGTGCTTACCGGAGGCAGCGTGGTACTGGTCAGGCCCCGTGCTATGGGGTGATGCGCACGGTGTTGAGGCCGAGCATCCACAGGCCGGTGTGCTCGGTGCCAGCGTGCCGCATTTTCCGGGGGGAAGCGGGCATCCAGCCAGTACGGGTGGTGCCAATCCTGCGCTCGAGACCGCCAGTGCGCCTCCACGGCCCAGTGTATCCTGTTCCTGCTCCCCGCACTAGCCCTGAGGTGCTTGTCTCCAGTATGGCGCCTCCAAAGCCAGCACCACGCACCAGGCCTCCAGTGCGTCAGCCAATTCCAGTACGTCCTGTTCCCGCTCTTCGCACTAGCCTTGGGGTGTGTGTCTCCAGTCTGGTACCTCCAGTACCAGCCCCACGCACTAGGCCTCCAGTGCATCAGCCCAGTCCAGTTCATCCTGCTCCTGCTCCTCGCACTAGCCCTGTGGTGCGTGAAAATAGTCTGGCGCCTCCTAAGCCAGCCCCACGCATCAGGCCTTCAGTGCGCAGCTCCAGTCCAGAGCTTCTGACGACAGTACCCCATCCAGAGCTTCCGACGACAGTACCCCGTCCAGAGCTTCCGACGACAGTACCCCGTCCAGAGCTTCCGACGACAGTACCCCGTCCAGAGCTTCCGACGACAGTACCCCGTCCAGAGCTTCCGGCGACAGTTCCCCGTCTAGAGCTTCCGGTGACAGTTCCCCGTCCAGTGCGTCCGGCGAGGTCCTACAGTCCGGAGCCTGCAAAGACAGCCCACAGTCTGGAGCCGACAGAGACGGCCCACAATCCGGAGCCGACAGAGACGGCCCACAGTCCGGAGCCGACAGAGACGGCCCACAGTCCGGAACCGGCGCAGCCAGAGTCGGAACCGGCGCAGCCAGAGTCGCCCTTCAGTCCGGAACCAGCGCAGCCAGAGTCGCCCTACAGTCCGGAGCCGGCGCAGCCAGAGTCGCCCTACAGTCCGGAGCCGGCGCAGCTGGAGTCGCCCTACAGTCCGGAGCCGGCGCAGCCAGAGTCGCCCTTCAGTCCGGAACCGGCGCAGCCAGAGTCGCCCTTCAGTCCGGAACCGGCGTAACCAGAGTCGTCCTCCAGTCCGGAGCTTCCAGAGTCGCGGTTTAGCTCGAGGTCTCCAGTGACGCGCATCAGCCCGAGGTCTCCAGCGATGCGCATCAGGCCGAGGTCTCCAGCAACGCGTCTTAGCCCTGAGCCTTCAGCGGGGGTGGACAGGTTAGGTTGGGGACTAAGGCCTGAGCCACCTCCGTGGTAGGAGGTTTGGGGAGCGGGGGGGGGTGTTGCACAAGAACCGACGGTGACGGTGGCCACCCTCCCTTCCCTCCCCTGTAGTTTTGGATTTTTTTTTAAATTATTTTTTGTTGTGGGTTATTGTTTTGTTAGTTTTTGTTTCAGGTGCATCCAGGGTCTGCACCTTTGTGTGTGGGGGGGGGGGTACTGTCACGTCCTGACCGGTATAAGGGGTTATTTGTTATTGTAGTTTGGTCATGGCGTGGCAGGGGTGTGTTTGTTTTGTGTTGTCGGGGTTTTTGGGTATGGTTCTATGTTTTTGTATTTCTATGTTTTTTCTATGTTGTGTATTTCTTTGTGTTGGCCAGGAACAGCTGTACATCGTTGTTGCTGATTGGGAGCCATACTTAGGTAGCCCTTTTTCCACCTGTCTTTTGTGGGAAGTTGTTTTTGCAGTGCTTTGTGAAGCCTGCAAGACTGTTTGGCTGTCGTGCATTTTTTTCTTGTTTTGTGTTCTCTTTTAATAAAGTCAAAGATGAGCACTCAACCCGCTGCGCCTTGGTCTACTCAATATGACGGCCGTGACATTATCAGCCATGTGTACATTTCTTACTAAATTCTGGCATATTCTAGGGTGTGCATGCACAAGAAATGTGACACACTACCTGGATTCGGTTTTATGTAGCAAAATTTGAAATGGTGTTTTTTTTACCTTGGATAAAAGTAGAGACTTAGAAGTACAACATTGTATATCATAATGCATTGTTGAGGAACAATGGGAAAGTAATTCTGCTTTGAAAGTTGATAAACTTGTATTCACACTTTTGAGAAAATGGCCTTTGAATGTTTTGGTATCTAGTGAAGAGCTCTTCTTTGTCTACACCCATTCAGCATCATTCACACCCTCTTAAGCTCTAGCCCCACCCATCTTGTTTCGCCCTCGGAGCATTTAGAGCGCAACCTTGACGCTCTGGCCAATGAGTTGTTTACCTATGGATAACATGAAAACAGCCTAACCAGCTCTACTGGCAACAATTTCATTACACTTCTTTGCAGACGTTTACTGACACCTGCCATATTCAACTCGTGATGTACACTTTAGCTTAAGACAGCTAACATTAGCTAGTTAAACAACAATGAACATAGTGGCAAATCATGTCGTCACTACCCTGCATGAATCTGCTGGGAGCTAACCATCCAGGTTCAATGTTAGCTAGCTAACATTAGGCTCTAACTAGCGAAGCAAACAGCTGTAGGATACGAATAACACTGTCAGCTAGGGAGCCAGCCAGCTAACGTTAGCTAGTAAAACAACAATGAACATCGTGCCAAATCATGTCGTTACTACACTGCATGATATGCTGGGAGCTGACCATCCAGGTTCAATGATTGGAATTTATAAAACTGTCGGACGAAACCTATACTCATGTTTTCATTGGTAAATTAGAGCCATACTACAACCACGCCTGGCAATTCAACAGGAATTCAAATGTGCTGAGACTCCGATTTTTCACTTTAAAATGTATGCCAAACAAAAAACATTACATTTCAAAGTTGAACAAGGCATACTACTTCATGCACAATTACTAAGTACAGTGCCTTGCAAAAGTATTCATCCCCCTTGGCATTTTTCCTATTTTGTTGCATTACAACTTGTAATTTAAATTGATTTTTATTTGGATTTCATGTAATGGACATACACAAAATAGTCCAAATCGGTGAAGTGAAACAAAGAAAATAACTTGTTTCAAAAAATTCTAAATGGAAAAGTGGTACGTGCATATGAAGCACCTAAATAAGATCTGGTGCAACCAATTACCTTCAGAAGTCACATAATTAGTTAAATAAAGTCCACTTGTGTGCAATCTAAGTGTCACATGATCTCAGTATACACTACTGTTCAAAAGTTTGGGGTCACTTAGAAATGTCCTTGTTTTTTAAAGAAAATCACTTTTTTGACCATTTATATGGCATCAAATTGATCAGAAATACAGTGTAAACATTGTTAATGTTCTAAATGACCATTGTAGCATAAACGACCATAAACGGCAGATTTTTTATGGAATATCTACATAGGCGTACAGAGGCCAATTATTACTAACCATCACTCCTGTGTTCCAATGGCACGTTGTGTTAGCTAATCCAAGTTTATCATTTTAAAAGGCTAATTGATCTTTAGGAAACCCTTTTGCAATTCTGTTAGCACAGCTGAAAACGTTTGTGCTGATTACAGAAGCAATAAAACTGCTCTTCATTAGACTAGTTGAATATCTGGAGCATCAGCTGTGAGTTTGTGAGTTTGATTACAAGCTCAAAATGGTCAGAAACAATGACTTTCTTCTGAAACTCGTCAGTCTATTCTTGTTCAGATTACATACACTCGTTTTTCAACCACTCAGCAAAAGTGCAAATCAATCCCAGAACAACAACAAAGGACCTTGTGAAGATGTTGGAGGAAACAGGTACAAATGTACATTTTTTACATTTTTTTTAACAAATGTATCTATATCAACAGTAAAACGAGTCCTATATTGACATAACCTGAAAGGCTGCTCAGCAAGGAAGAAGCCACTGTTCCAAAACCGCCATAAAAAAGCCAGACTACGGTTTGCAACTGCACATGGGGACAAAGATTGTAATTTTGGCGTGGGAGACTCCCCAAACATATGGAAGAAGGTACTCTAGTCAGATGAGACTAAAATGTTGCTTTTTGGCGCAAACCCAACACCTCTCATCACCCTGAGCATACCATTCCCACAGTGAAGTATGGTGGTGGCACCATAATCTGCGGGGACTGGGAAACTGGTCAGAATTGAGGGAATGATGGATGGTGCTATGTACATGGAAATTCTCTAGGGAAACCTGTTTCAGTCTTCCAGAGATTTGAGACAGGGATGGAGGTTCACCTTCCAGCAGGGCAATAACCCTAAGCATTCTGCAAAAGCAACACTCAAGTGGTTTAAGGGGAAACTTTTAAATGTCTTTGAATTGCCTAGTCAAAGCCCAGACCTCAATCCAATTGAGAATCTCGGGTATGACTTAAAGATTGCTGTACACCAGCGGAACCCATCCAACTTGAAGGAGCTGGAGCAGTTTTGCCTTGAAGAATGGGCAAAAATCCCAGTGGCTAGATGTGCCAAGCTTATAGAGACATACCCAAAGAGACGTGCAGCTGTAAATGCTGCAAAAGGTAGCTCACAGCGTATTGACTTTGGGGGGGGGGGGGGTGAATAGTTATGCGCGCTCAAGTTCTTTTTTTTTCTTCTTATTTCTTGTTTGTTTCACAATAAACAATATTTTGCTTCTTCAAAGTGGTAGGCATGTTGTGTAAATCAAATGATACATACCCCCCAACAATCTATTTTAATTCCAGGTTGTAAGTCAACAAAATAGGAATAATGCCTAGGGGGTGAATACTTTCGCAAGCCACTGTATAACAGTTTACACTGAACTATTTACAAAAACAGATTTTCTGGAAGAACTGTGCAAATGCAAAGTTTGCTAACAGAATTCCAGTAAAATCTCCCTCAGTTTTTTATGTGACCACTTTTTCCAAAAACTCTGTTAAGTACTGTTTCTTCTCCTAATGAAAAATTCTAAGATGTATGCAGGAAGAATCGGGTGTTAGCTATGACATGACACATTGACTTTGATCTATGACATCCTAACCCTAACCTTTTTTGGTTACTGAACTACAGTAAGTGAAATGGATTAACACCTGGTAACAGAATTACAGTAACAAAATGTCATCATGGGTCCCTGATCTGTACTACACATAAATGCATAATTATAGATATGAATGTCATTCTCTTCATGGTGATTTATGCTAAATATACGCAACATGTAAAGTGTTGGTCCCATGTTTCATGAGCTGAAATAAAAGATCCCAGAAATGTTCCAAACACACAAAAAGCTTATGTCTCAAAAATGCTGTGCACTAATTAGTTTACATCCTGTTAGTGAGCATTTATCCTTTGCCAAGATAATCCACCCACCAGACAGGTGTGGCATATCAAGAAGCTGATAAAACAGCATGATAATTACACAGGTGCACCTTGTGCTGGGGACAATAAAAGGCCATTCTAAAATGTGCAGTTTTGTCACACAACACAATGCCACAGATGTTTCAAGTTTTGGCATGTAAGTCCAACAGGCCTCACAACCGCAGAGCACGTGTAACCACAAAAGCCCAGGACCTCCACATCCAGTTCTTCACCTGTGGGATCATCTGAGAACAGCCACCCAGACAGCTGATGAAACTCGGTTTGCAAAACCAAAGAATTTCTGCACAAACTGTCAGAAACCGTCTCAGGGAAGCTCATCTGTGTGCTCATCTGTGTGCCACTGGCATGCTGGAGAAGAGTGCTCTTCACGGATTAATCCCGGTTTCAACTGTACCGGGCAGGTGGTAGACAGCGTGCATGGCGTCATGTGGGCGAGCGGTTTGCTGATGTCAACGTTATCACATTTGCCTTATGGCAAGGTGCTCCTTTGGCTTCTTTGCTGCCCTTCTTGACACCAGGCCATCCTCCAAAAGTCTTCGCCTCACTGTGCGTGCAGATGCACTCACACCTGCCTGCTGCCATTCCTGAGCAAGCCCTGTAAAGGTGGTGCCCCGATCCCGCAGCTGAATCAACTTTAGGAGACGGTCCTGATGCTTGCTGGACTTTCATGGGTGCCCTGAAGCCTTCTTCACAACAGTTGAACCGCTCTCCTTGAAGTTCTTGATGATCTGATAACTGGTTGATTTACGTGCAATCTTACTGGCAGCAATATCCTTGCCTGTGAAGCCCTTTTTGTGCAAAGCAATGATGACGGCACATGTTTCCTTGCAGGTAACCATGATTGACAGAGGAAGAACAATGATTCCAAGCAGCACCCTCCTTTTGAAGTTTCCAGTCTGTTATTCGAAATCAATCAGAATGACAGAGTGATCTCCAGCCTTGTCCTCGTCAACACTCACACCTGTAGTAACGAGAGAATCACTCACATGATGTCAGCTGGTCCTTTTGTGGCAGGGGTGAAATGCAGTGGGAATGTTTTTGGGGGATTCAGTTCATTTGCATGGCAAAGAGGGACTTTAATTGCAATTCATCTGATCACTCTTCATAACATTCTGGAGTATAAGCAAATTGCCATTATACAGACTGAGGCAGCAGACTTTGTGAACATTTGTATTTGTGTCATTCTCAAAACTTTTGGCCACGACTGTATGTTCATTACATGAAATCCAAATAAAAATCTATTTAAATTACAGGTTGTAATGCAAGAAATAGGAAAAATGCCAAGGAGGATGAATACTTTTGCAAGGCACTGTAGCTAGTATATTTAATATTGTGTTATTTTCTAGATGGTAAATTGACTAATTTGGCAGGCAATTTTGGGCGCTCAACTTTTGGTGTACAACTTCTGGTAAGGAGTGCAATTATATTGACTAAATTGAGTGGATCATTTTTGGCCCTTAAACTTTGGCAGACAACTTTTGGTATGCAATGCCATGACATTGACCAACAGGACCATCAGCATAAAAATCTTTAGCTGATGTTAGCTAACTTGGCAAGTTAGAAATGTGGCTGGCTGTCTCCCATGTCTCAATCCCATCAATGTGTGTAGACATGATTTTGGAGCAGGTCACAGTCACAAGTTGACAAGCTGAATAAGGTTGCTAGCTAGAAAAGAGAGGATATGATGCTTTGCAAGCAGTGTAGGCTTGTAATGCTACTAGTATACAGGTAGCAACATTATGAGGGGGGGGGGTTCATTGTTGGACAAAAAAGACTGTAAAAACACCAGGAAATCAGCTCTAAATGATTCAAATGTTGGAAATCTGTTCCCAAGTATTCCCATTCATAACAGAGAGACATCTGATCGTATATAAATGTAAGCAAGGTTTGAAAATATTATCTCTGTCTGGGCTTCTTGTGGTCAATTTGCTACTAGACAGAATTGGCCCGTGACTGAATGTAATTGTTGATTCCTGGATTAGAGAATAGTGAGAGAGAATTGACATCATGAATGCAATTGACTTGTTTCAACAACTTGAGCTATACAGTATCTATGCATCAATCTCATTGAATGCAATGTATTCACCTAGTCATCATGTCTCTGAGGCTTGTCTCTAGGCGTCAATATTGTGACACTAATCTTCCCCCGCACTGAATGCAATGTAAGCTTCATGTTCTTTGATTGCTATCTTTTGGGGAAAAAGTACCAGATTTAACCTTTTCTGCTAATACCAGGCTGCCATTTTGTGTGGCAGAGAGCAGATCCAAAACAGATGGCTGATGTCTGTGGTGGTGATGGCTCGACTGGTTTTAGGAACTGTGAAATGGGCACATAGGAGGTGAAATGGGCAGCCACTAGCAGACCAGACATTTCCCGTATTAATTTCACATCACTAAAGTGTGAGAGACACATGGCTCTCTCCACATTGCTGGGCCTAGACTGGATTAATCTATTTCATGTTCAATCATCTGTACTATTTAAACTTAATTTGTTAATGTAATCAATCCATTATCAGGCCACTAAAAGACTTAAAGTGCTGGAAAGGTAAAATGCTGCTTTCACTGCAGAGTTCCTGAAAAGAAAGTGCGTGACGGTGAAAGAGTGTGTGCATTGTTAGCTGCAGTTTCCTAGCCACTAGCCCAGGGGTTGGGAACCCAAACAAGCAGAGCTACATGCTTCTCCAGAGCCACACATTGCAGTCCCCTGCCCTAGACCCTAGCCCTGGCCCTGCCCATCTCACTAGCTCCTGCAATTAGGCTCCATCATAGGGGCCGACATTCCTTTCTGTGTAATAGTCACAGCAAGCAACAGAGTGGTACAAGCTACCGACTCAAGAGGGTCATGCGCAAATGAGAGACATCTGTTCAAGCATCTGGTCCATGACTGCAGGAGAACCTTAAAATGACAAAAAGTTGAAAGTAAAACTGAAAGTAGCAAACTTCATCATACTTAGGACACTTGGAACTAAAAATTAACAAAAGAGCACATATACAAGACAAGTCTAGAGTTGAATTGCAGCTGATCTGCCACACTTAAGCAGTGAACATGAGGGCCAGTAGTATAATCAATGACACTGGAAAACAAGCTTATTTTAATTTCTTGAAGAAGTGAAAGTATTATATGCCATCTTTCTACTCCATAATAGAAAATGAAAAATGTAACACATCCCTTAAAGTAGAAATTAATCTCTTACTTATAGCTGCAATTGTCAATCTATCAATCTATTGTTCATTGATCGAACAACTGAATGCTGCACTTCTAAACCAGAGAAAGAACAGTAATCTATTGCACTGCAGGATTAAGGTTGGACATGTCGTCGTCAAGCACTCTCCCATATCCCTTATTTTACCTGTTGTTCCCAAAGTCACACACCGGAAATTACTAATATGCTATGAAAGTCCTGCCTACTTCCTGGTTACTGTTTTTGAATGGGCTTCAAGTTTATACAGTATAATCAAATTCAGGAAAACATGTTCATTTCAGATATATAGTCCCGTGTGTCTCAGTTGGTAGAGCATGGTGTTTGCAACGCCAGGGTTGTGGGTTCGATTCCCACGGGGGACCAGTACGGTGAAAAATGTATGAAATGTATGCATTCACTACTGTAAATCGCTCTGGATAAGAGTGTCTGCTAAATGAGTAAAATGTAAAATGAAAAAATTCCTTCTACCTGATGGTTTTCAATTGCAATTTTTTGTACTCGAAAACCTTCATAAAAGGCATTGGGTAAAGGTAAATTAATCCCAAATACGAATAGAACTTTACACGCTGTATATCGTAAATGATTTTCATGAAGAAACAAAAATCATGCATTTTTTATGAATTTTAGGATTTACTGAACAAAAATCTAAACGCAACTTATAAAGTGTTGGTCCTATGTTTCATGAGGTGATATAAAAGATAACAGAAATGTTTTATACCCACCAAAAGCTAATTTCTCTAATTTTGTGCACAAATTTGTTTACATCCCTGTTAGTGAGGATTTCTCCTTTGCCAAGGCAATCCATCCACCAGACAGGTGTGGCATATCAAGAAACTGATTAAATATCATGATCATTACACAGGTGCAACTTGTGCTGGGGACAATAAAAGGACACTCTAAAATGTGCAGTTTTGTCACACAAAACAATGCAACAGATATCTCAAGTTTTGAGGGAGCGTGCAATTGGCATGCTGACTGCAGGAATGTCTACCAGAGCTGTTGCCAGAGAATTGGATGTCTCATTTCTCTACCATAAGCTGCCTCCAATGTTGTTTTAGAGAATTTGGCAGTATGTCCAACCAGCCTCACAACCGCAGACCACGTGTAACCATGCCAGCCCAGCACTTCCACACCTGTCTTCTCCACCAGATCTTCTGAGACCAGCCACCCCGGACAGCTGATGAAGCTGAGGAGTATTTATGTCTGTAATAAAGCCCCTTTGTGGGGAAAAACTCATTCTGATTGGCTGGGCCTGGCTCCTCAGCGGGTGGCCCCTGCCCAGTCCTGTGAAATCCATAGATTAGGGCCTAATGAATTTATATAAATTGACTGATTTCCTTATATGAGCTGTAACTCCGTAAAATCATTGAAATTGTTGCATGTTGTGTTTATATTTTTGTTCAGTATATAAGCTTGACGCCCATTCAAAAACAACACATTACTTGAACCAAGAAGTAGATGGGACTTTCATAGGGTATATACTAGAAAATGAAAAATGGTTTTGGACTAGAATGTTTGTTACTTTTGATAATTCTGTCAAATTTGTCTCACGTCATGTACGGATAGAGAGGATGGAGTCTGTCAAGTAATTTGTCTCAATCTTCTCAAGGTGGCAGTAGCTAGGCAGGCTGCGCTTGTGCGTACAACTGACGGTCCCCCTTTAAATGAAGTTCACCTTATAAAGGCTTCATAAATCATCAAATCAAATCACATTTTATTTGTCATATACACATGGTTAGCAGATGTTAATGCGAGTGTAGCGAAATGCTTGTGCTTCTAGTTCCGACAATGCAGTAATATCCAACGAGAAATCTAACTTAACAATTTCAAAACAATTACCTTATACACACAAGTGTAAAGGAATGAATAAGAATATGTACATTAAAAAATATATGAATGAGTGATGGTATAGAACGGCATAGGCAAGATGCAGTGGATGGTATAGAGTACAGTGCATACATATGCAATGAGTAATGTAGGATATGTAAACATATTAAAGTGGCATTGTTTAAAGTGTCTAGTGATACATTACATCAAGATGGCAAGATACAGTAGATGGTATAGAGTACAGTATATACATATGAGATGAGTAATGTAGGGTATGTAAACATTATATGAAGTGGCATTGTTTAAAGTGGCTAGTGATACATTTATTACATAAATTTTTCCATTATTAAAGTGGCTGGAATTGAGTCAGTATGTTGGCAGCAGCCACTCAATGTTAGTGATGGGTGTTTAACAGTCTGATGGCCTTGAGATAGAAGCTGTTTTTCAGTCTCTCGGTCCCTGCTTTGATGCACCTGTACTGACCTCTCCTTCTGGATGATAGCGGGGTGAACAGGCAGTGGCTCGGGTGGTTGTTGTCCTTGATGATCTTTTTGGCCTTCCTGTGACATCGGGTGGTGTAGCTGTCCTGGAGGGCAGGTAGTTTGCCCCCGGTGATGCGTTGTGCAGACCTCACTACCCTCTGGAGAGCCGTACGGTTATGGGCGGAGCAGTTGCCGTACCAGGTGGTGATACAGCCCGACAGGATGTAAAATGTCACGTTACAGCACCGATGCTGTATTTTCGATAGAGATGCGACAGAAGGACAACAAATTGTCAGACAGGGCACTTCCTGTATGGAATCTTCTCAGGTTTTGGCCTGCCATATGAGTTATGTTATACTCACAGACACCATTCAAACAGTTTTAGAAACTTTAGAGTGTTTCCTATCCAAATCTACTAATTATATGCATATTCTTAGTTCTGGGCAGGAGTAGTAACCAGATTAAATCGGGTACGTTTTTTATCCGGCCGTGAAAATACTGCCCCCTATCCCAAAGAAGTTAATAGAGCATTCCAACCGGTGTCTATTCCACAAGTTACCAATAAACCAATATAAATGCCTATTTACTCTGTTCCATCTGACTGCGCAATCTACTGTCTCATCTGCCCAGCCAGGCAAATTATAAAATTGATCTCCACTATTAAAGCATCTAGACATTATCTCACATTTCTTTTAGACTAACATTTCGTTTTAAACTGCGGTGATTTGTATAAACCTTGCTGTCTGTCTCTCCGACATTTGCAAAAGTGTTTCAATATTCATATTCTATCTCCATGTGTCAGGGTCAGGGGTCAGGGGTCAGGAGTAGGGACGATACAGACAGGCAGGCAGCGTTTCTTAGCCAGTCAAAATCATAAATCAGCTGGCATCATTTTATGGATATATACAAAGAAATGTCAATTCAAAAAAAGGTAAAACTAAATTGTGCAGCTAGTTTGCAGTCTTTACAGCTTCAGTGATTGAAGTGATTGTGTTAGCTGTGTTGTTGGCTAGCTCCATAATCGAAAATCTACTCAAATACATCATGAGAGCCCATGAGCTCATGTTGCGCAACATTTCTATAAGCTATGCAATTGCGTTAGAAAACAGAGTGATGGCCTCCATTAAAAAGAGGAGAATTCCATCAGCTTTCTATAGGCCAGGCCTATGTCATGGAAATTCTAATCAAGTAAGGGAGAAGAGACTTTCAATTTCTTCAAACAATCAACCTGTAATATCGATTAATTATTGCAATAATGGAGCTGGTCAACGACCACCCATAAGTGTCATGCCCAAGAAGACACAAGGCTGTAATCACTGCCAAAGTTGAGTAAAGGGTCTGAATCCTTATGCAAATGTGATATTTACATTTTAAAAGTTTTATAAATGAGCAAAAATGTCTAAATACCTGTTTTTGCTTTGTAATTATGTGGTATTGTGTGTAGATTGATGAAGAAAAAAACCCCAATTGAATCAATTTTAGAATAAGGCTGTAACCTAACAAAATGTGGGAAAATTCAAGGGTTCTGACTACATCCCGAAGGCACTGCACCTTTTTTTTGCAGCCTAGCCCATAGGCCTACATGTTTTGATAAGGATTGTATCACAACTAAAGTGGCCAAATAAATTCTTTAAAATTAAGCACATTCATCCGCTTTACAACTGGGTGTAGAGCCTAACTGGCATACAGTACATACACAGCGCACGAGTGTCAAGATAATTTTCAACATAAAAGTGTACCTTTATGATAAAAGCATTACGTGCATAATCGCATTTGCAGTCACTTTTGATAATGGTGTTTTCCCATTAATGGAACATTTGCTCTTATGGCCTACTGCCGTGTGCGCTTGCTGCGCTTATAATGTGATGGAATAGTCTAATAGTTTATCAACATTTTAAGATAAACATTCTGATATGTTGCATCAGCCTTTTTTTTATGCTAGTGGTTGTATTAATTTGGGATCTATCGCATCCCACAACAGTCCAAGACTATGCTTGAAATATTTATTTCTCGCTCAAAATAGGTCAACTTTTGTACTATAGGTGATAGTAGTTTGCCATAGGCTAGTGCTTTGATGTTCGTTAGTCTTACTCATCTTGTTGGCTGCCGAAAAGTAAATGTGGACAGTTCTTCCAATATCTTCAATATGCGCCTCGAAATTGGATAAGGACACGCAGAGGTGCATCCCGGATGTGTCTTTACTTGCAGCCTGTGAGAAAGAACCGATCATACGACAGAGAGTCATGTGAGTGAGAGGTTGTTCGGAGCATGCAGCGACCAGGGAGAACGGAATTATAATTATAATTATTTTCAGCCTATGGGCACAAAGGCCACTGACTGCAAAAGGCATGGATTTTTTTAGGCGGCATTATGGCCACACAAAGGGATGCCGCCGGGAAATTCGAGGCATTATCAAGTGCTTGTCAAATTGTGACTGAGAGACTGATGAAGTGTGTACAGCCTGCAAAAAAAGCTGAGCTCATGTGACTTAAAAAAAAATCATCATTAGAGTCGCATCATGCAGCCTTAGAATGTATTAAAAATCTAAACATATAGCCCCACATTTGTATCACAACTAAAGTTACTTAAATAACTCTAAATTATGCATATAGGAGTACCTGTTTCTTTGTTAACCACTTGAATAGCCACATGTGCCCACTACCTCAAATTGTTTGGTGAAAATATCCTTTCTATTTTATTCAGCTTTGTTCAATAGTATTCTTCATACAAAAAATAATATAAAATAATACCACGGAATTCTAAGCAAATCTTGTCTGCTAAATTAACTAGTGTAGCCCACAGCCATATGGCATAGCCAGATCAGGACCTAACATAAGGACAACTCAGAGTACCCTATTCTGTTATTCTGAAATAGAATACATTTTCTTCATATCATGTCTCTATTTTTCCTGTCTAGAATAAATAATGGATTTATTGTGAAGGTGTAGGCTATATTATATGGATTTATTAGACTTTTTAAAATGTAGATGTTTCAAACGTCTGCATCAGTAGCTTGCAGGCTATGTGTGGAAACGAGGAGTTGCTAAATGTATTTATGTTAATTAAAATAATCTTGGTTCAGACCCACACATGCATGCCCGCACACACGCACGTACACACGTGCGCGCACACACATACACAAATACAAGCTTAGCAGGTCCATCAACCCATTTAAATACCCCTCAAACCCTACAGTAAACTGTGGATCATGAGAGCCTTCATAAATCAGCAGAACGTTAATAACCAATTTATGTACACTTCATTTAGTGTCCTGTAATACTTAGTTTGAAGTGAGACACCTCCAGCCATTCATAGCACATCCATAAAGACTCTATATCGCATGGCATTGTACTTACTATAAAGTCTCACCCATTTAGTCACGCACACATAATAATAATACGATATCGTAATCGCCATCGATAAGAGACATTACTGTGCAGCCGTATTCATCGACCTGGCCAAGGCTTTCAACTCTGTCAATTACCACATTCTTATTGGCAGACTCAACAGCCTTGGTTTCTCAAATGATTGCCTCGCCTGGTTCACCAACTACTTATCTGATAGAGTTCAGTGTGTAAAATCGGAGGGCCTGTTGTCTGGACCTCTGGCAGTCTCTATGGGGGTGCCACAGGGTTCAATTCTCGGGCCAACTCTCTTCTCTGTATACATCAATGATGTCGGTCTTGCTGCTGGTGATTTTCTGATCCACCTCTACGCAGATGACACCATTCTGTATACCTCTGACCCTTCTCTGGACACTGTGTTAACTAACCTCCAGACAAGCTTAAATGCCATACAACTCTCCTTCCGTGGCCTCCAACTGCTCTTAAATGCAAGTAAAACTAAATGCATGCTCTTAAACTGATCGCTGCCCGCACCTGCCCGCCCGTCCAGCATCACAACTCTGGACGGTTCTGACTTAGAATATGTGGATATCTACAAATACCTAGGTGTCTGGCTAGACTATAAACTCTCCTTCCAGACTCACATTAAGCATCTCCAATTCAAAATGAAATCTAGAATCGGCATCCTATTTCGCAACAAAGCATCCTTCACTCATGCTGCTAAACATACACTCGTAAAACTGACCATCCTACTGATCCTCAACTTCGGCGATGTCATTTACAAAATAGCCTCCAACAGTCTACTCAACAAATTGGATGCAGTCGATCACAGTGCCATCTGTTTGGTCACCAATGCCCCATATACTACCCACCTCTGCTCTGGATAACAGCGTCTGCTAAGTTACTAAAATGTAAATGTAACACCGGGGGCCAAATAGGTGACTGTAAATTGCATGTATTGTATTGCAATGTATGATGCAAGAAACCACTCTACAAAATAAAAATAATAATTATTACCATACAGAGAATAAGACAATGTAGGCTACCCTTCTGCCAATTGGCTTATTTGCATATTCAAGCTTCAATACTGCCCCTTTATTGAAGAAATACGTTTTTTTACATTACTGGCTTTTCAAAGACTTAAAATGTAGCCTAAATGTTTAGTGATCTTGTAGGAAGCAGTAACTCCCCATTGCTGAGATATACTTATCTATAACTGGGCTAATAACTCGCTAACTAGCAAAGAATATCAACAAATGTGCACATGAACGGCTCTGCGCTCTGAACTGATCTGAAAAGCGCATTCACTTGCGAATGATTGAAATACCGCTACCTCACCAATAGAATTCTACTCTACTGTGTTCTGGCTCTACCTTCAACAAAACCACTTACTCAATCTTGCGAAGTCAGATTTGGTTTGGTTTGTTGCATTGAAAAGGGCTGACAATGTTGATTCGATCTCAGATTCTTTTTAAATCTATCTCTTGCGTCTCTGCGCAGCCTGGCATTTCCTCTTTGTAGCAATCCGTAATCGTCCCACCTACGTAACAGCCAGTGTAATCCAGTGGCGCGATTTTCAAATACCTTAAAAATCCTATTACTTCAATTTCTCAAACATATGACTATTTTACAGCTATTTAAAGACAAGACTCTCGTTAATCTAACCACACTGTCCGATTTCAAAAAGGCTTTACAACGAAAGGAAAACATTAGATTATGTCAGTAGAGTACCCAGCCAGAAATAATCAGACACCCATTTTTCAAGCTAGCATATAATGTCACATAAACCCAGAAGACAGCTAAATGCAGCACTAACCTTTGATGATCTTCATCAGATGACAACCCTAGGACATTATGTTATACAATACATGCATGTTTTGTTCAATCAAGTTCATATTTATATCAAAAAACAGCTTTTTACATTAGCATATGACGTTCAGAACTAGCATACCCCCCGCAAACTTCCGGGGAATTTACTAACAATTTACTAAATTACTCACGATAAACATTCACAAAAAGCATAACAATTATTTTAAGAATTATAGATAGAGAACTCCTCTATGCACTCGATATGTTCGATTTTAAAATAGCTTTTTGGTGAAAGCACATTTTGCATTATTCTTAGTACATAGCCCAGCCATCACGGGCTAGCTATTTAGACACCCGGCAAGTTTAGCCTTCACCAAAATCAGATTTACTATTATAAAAGTTTGATTACCTTTTGTTGTCTTCGTCAGAATGCACTCCCAGGACTGCTACTTCAATAACAAATGTTGGTTGGGTCCAAAATAATCCATCGTTATATCCGAATAGCGGCGTTTTGTTCGTGCGTCCCAGACACTATCCGAAAGGGTAAATCAGGGTCGCGCGCATGGCGCAATTCGTGACAAAAAAATTCTAAATATTCCAATACCGTACCTCAAAGCATGTCAACCGCTGTTTAAAATCAATTTTTATGCAATTTATCTCGTAAAAAAGCGATAATATTCCGACCGGGAATCTCCTTTTCGGGAAAACAGAGGAAAAAACGCCCACAGTCCCTTGATCGGCCACTTGAGAAAGGCGATAATGTGTTTCAGCCTGGGGCTGAAATGACGACATTCAGGTTTTTCCCGGGCTCTGAGAGCCTATTGGAGCCGTGGGAATTGTCACGTTACCGCAGAGATCCTTTGTAATTGAATGAGATGTCAAAGAAAGACAATAAATGGTCAGACAGGCCACTTCCTGTAAAGGAATCTCTCGGGTTTTGACCTGCCATTTGAGTTCTGTTATACTCACAGACACCATTCAAACAGTTTTAGAAACTTTGGAGTGTTTTCTATCCAAAGCCAATAATTATATGCATATTCTAGTTACTGGGCAGGAGTAGTAACCAGATTAAATCGGGTACGTTTTTTATCCAGCCGTGTCAATACTGCCCCCTAGCCCTAACAGGTTAAACAGCTGCAGACTCAATGTTCCTGTGTAGTCTTCATCTTCTTTACTCAGGAAAGTTTCAGAGTGTCTAGCCATTCCGTACCATTCAGCTCACGCTCTCGGTTTCGCTGGCCTATAGAGTGGTAACCATTTCAGCGTGGGGACACACGTCCTCACGTCTTTCATTTTGTAGATTTTTTAACCATTCGTGACGTCCAGTTCACACCGTCCACCTGCTTGGTCTCTAGTTTAAACCATTTCTCAGCCATGTTGCCACCGCTTCACGCTGTCTGGTCTAATGTACATTTTCTTAGAAGTGGGTTTTATGCACTCTGGGAAAAGGGCGCGTTCCATGACGCCGACATAATGTCTGTGCTCACGAGGGTGTGGTCACTGACTGGAATTTACATAAAAAATAATTCTCTCATTTAGTAGGATAACATCCGATTTAATCATATAAGTTCCCCAACATTTGGATGTGAATCTGATATCTGATCAATGGGAAATATATACATTCAGAGATACAGTAATGTTGTTATACTGTCCTTAGTTACATCACAAAAAACAACCAATTCGACAGGATTGTTCTTAAATAATGCCATCTATTTTGTGAAGTGGACCAGTCCCTCCTGCAGCAAAACACCTACACAACATGATGCTGCCACACCCATGCTTCACAGCTGGGATGGTGTTCTTCGGCTTGCAAGCTTCCCCCTTTTTCCTCCAAACATAACAATGGTCATTATGGCCAAACAATTATTTTTTTGTTTCATCAGACCAGAGGACATTTCTCCAAAAAGTATGATCTTTGTCCTCATGTGCAGTGGCGGTTTTGGAGCAGTGGCTTCTTCCTTGCTGAGCGGCCTTTCAGGTTATTTCGATATAGGACTAGTTTTTACTGTGGATATAGATACTTTTATACCTGTTTCCTCCTGCATCTTCACAAGGTCCTTTACTGTTGTTCTGGGAATGATTTGCACTTTTCGCACCAAAGTACGTTCATCTCTAGGATACAGAACGGGTCTCCTTTCTGAGCGGTATGACGGCTGCATGGTCCCATGGTGTTTATACTTGTGTACTATTGTTTGTACAAATGAATGTGGTACCTGCAGGCGTTTAGAAATTGCTCCCAAGGATTGAACCAGACTTGTGGTCTACAATTCTTTTTCTGAGGCCTTGGCTGATTTCTTTTGATTTTCCCATGATGTCAAGCACTGAGTTTGAAGGTAGGCCTTGAAATTCATCCACAGGTACACCTCCAATTGACTCAAATGATGTCAATTAGCCTATCAGAAGCTTCTAAAGCCATGACATTATTTTCTAGGATTTTCCAAGCTGTTTAAAGGCACAGTCAACTTAGTGTATGTAAACTGCTGACCCACTGGAATTGTGATACAGTGAATTATAAGTGAAATAATCTGTCTGTAAACAATTGTTGGAAAAATGACTTGCTTCATGCACAAAGTAGATGTCCTAACTGACTTGCCAAAACTATAGTTTGTTAACAAGAAATTTGTGGAGTGGTTAAACAATTAATTTAATACATGAACTTATTTAGCTGTTATGAATTACGAATTATAGGTCTAATGAATGTCATTTAACACAATATTATGGCCATTGATGAGCAAATGAACCCTGAAATGTATCAAATCCATTTTTTTATGGTAGTAATTGTGAAATCGTTTTTTCTGCTCTGAGTCTCTGATATGGTTTTGCATAAGGAAAATTGAAGGTATTCTTCTGATATTTAATATGGTGTATTATTTTTGTAAGAAATGTAATATAGAATAGAACCTATTCTATTTGCTATTTTATTTATTCTACCAGTTATCAACAAATTATTCAATAAAAAAAATTAAAAATTAAAACCCAGTGGTTATTCTGTGACTAGCTAATACAATTTTTTTATTTTCTTTGTGGTATCGTTTTGGTATTGAGTATCATTTCGGGATAGAGTATATGACACTAAACCTGGTATCGGTATTGAAGTAAAAAATCTGGCACCGTGACAACACTACCTCCAACATTAATTCAGTACTATTATAATCAACATCTTTACATAATCAATAAATTGCCGCACTCGGTAACTGCGAAAATAAAGGAAATGCTTGAGTAAATTAGGCATATAAAGTATATTGAAAGCAGGTACTTCCACACGGGTGTGGTTCCTGAGTTAATTAAGCAATTTACATCCCCCATCATGTATAAAAATGCCCAGTTGCCCAATTATTTTGTCTATAAGATCTCAGTGACTTTGAAAGAGGGTTCTCAAAAGAGCATATGGGGTTTAAAGGGAGTGTGTGTGTGTGTGTGTGTGTGTGTGTGTGTGTGTGTGTGTGTGTGTGTGTGTGTGTGTGTGTGTGTGTGTGTGTGTGTGTGTGTGTGTGTGTGTGTGTGTGTGTGTGTGTGTGTGTGTGTGTGTGTGTCACCAGGTCTCAACCCAACTGAACTGGGGATTCTGGAGCCGCGCTTGAGACAGTGTTTTCCATCAACAAAACACCACATTATGGAATTTATTGTGGAAGAATGGTGTCACACAGCACTGCACTGATTGTACTGTCTGTAATATAATTCACAGTAAAACAAATTCCTGTCAAGCATTGTTGATAGGCAATTAAGTTGTCTGCTCTATTTAATAAGTAAATGAATAACGGAAGATAAACTACACAAATTAAAATGAGAATCTAACACTCTCCTGGCTGTGTATTTATTTGACCATTTATTGTTCTATTTCATAACAGATCAACAGAGATCCTCTTCTTGTTTTCAAAGGGTGTTAAACTGTGACCCATCATAAACATTTTGTAGGTATATTGCTTTAGAACTTGGTTTAAACACGAATTAACCTTTTATAATGTCATCTGTGGAACTTTGGGACTCACTGTGTGTGTCTGGTTCTGGTAGTAGCGTGCAACCAGCAGATCTGTGTCCTTGACTTCGGTCTGTCCTAATAGGCTGAGGACAGCTCTGGTGACTGTCATCTGTCCAGTCTTCACCAGTTCTGACCCTGCAGCCATAGCTTCTACACCTGTTCACACACACACACACACACACACACACACACACACACACACACACACACACACACACACACACACACACACACACACACACACACACACACACACCTAGGTATGCATACTCATACACATCTACATGCATTACATAATACACCTATCTGTAAGGGACACCATGTTTAATAACCTTCAAGGGTAGTTTATCTCTCAAAATATTTATCTGATCCTTTGGCTCCAAGTACACATATTGTAAATCATTCATTTATGCATGTTGTATGATGTCACTGCGTCAGATAAGCGGCCACTTGCTTGACTATTCAACAACTAGTAAGCCTCCACACTTCCTGCTCAAATACAAAGAAGGAAGCTCCCTGACATCCACTCACTCATGCTCCCTCCCCAAGTCACCCAAGGATTGTTTTGAAAAACGTACAAACATCCTTGGTAATTTTATTTGTGAAAGGAGGCTCTTAGACATTAGCATGAGGATGCAATTTACATTGTGTGCTGTGTTTTGGAAATAATAAATCATCACTTCCCAACTACACAGCTAACTTTGCTCGGCCCATGAATTCATAAGTAAAACTGAAACATAAACAGATGATATCAGAGCTTGGTCTTTAGGGCCCAATTTTTCTATAGTTATCTATAGAAATAGAAAGTATGGCTCATTGACTTGAAAGGAGACTCACATTCTATTAATTATATTTCTATGCATTTAGGGACAGATCAACATTTACTGGGGGGAGGGGCTGGTCCAAATAAAAGTGTCATAGAAAGTTAATTCTATGAGGGGGGAAGGTGTTCAATTTATTTTACAGTACAAGGGGGAGGGTCATGTGGGGAGGGGGGTGCATCTTTCTATGACACTTTTATTTGGACCAGCCCCTCCCCCCTCATAGAATTAACTCAAAATAATGTTTACGACCACAAATAACAATAATTGTAGCAACCCTGCGTTTATAAACACGGGGCTATGGGTCAGGAGGTTGAGGGTTCGCTGACCACCACAGATGAGCTCACTCTCCCTGCTTGTTTCATTAACTATGATCAGAGCCGGCTGCAGACAATGATCAGCCAGGGAGAAATCTGATTTTAACATTTTGATACCATATTTATAATTACACATCTGCTCCTCCGACGTACGACATCACCGGAATACTAACCACTGGTCCTGGGATTCATCTTTACGCACACCTGGCACTCATCATTACGCGCATCGGTTAATCATTATGGTTCACACCTGGACTTCATTACCTTCATCATTTCCTCCCCTTTATGTCACTCTCTTATGTTCACTCTTCAGTTGGTATTATTATTTTGTACCGCTGTGTAGCCTTATGAAATTGTCTCGTTCTTTGTTTTGTTTTATTAAACATTTCACCTGAACCTGCTTCCTGACTCACAGCTCCATTATTACAACTGTGTTGGTAATATTTGTTGAATAACTTCTCTAGCCTTATTTGTTTTGTGGTGTTATCCAGATTGACGGTTATTGCCCACAAATAAGTGGATCAAAGTCGGAACGAAGTGCTAATATTTAGTCCATTTTACAGATATTGAATATTACGTTTTTATCGTGAGGCATTCCGCACCACCATATTCAATCCACTATCTTCAATGTCTGTTTGTGTCCAGTGTCTGTTCCTGTCATGTCCTGTCCTATGGGGTCGTTGCACACTATTCTAATAAAAATTCTTGAAGCTATGTCAAGCCAATATCAAGTCTTGCCATAGATGACTAGATGACTCAAGTTTTATGTTAAGTCCGCAAGCTAGATCCCTGCAATGTCTCATTAATGATCTACCGTAAATTCCGGACTATAAGCCGCAACTTTTTTCGCAGCTTTGAGCCTCGCGGCTTAAACAATGACGCGGCTAATATATGGATTTTTCCCGCTTTCAAAAATGTTTTTCTCCAAAAAAACACATTCTGTGACGTGTTCAGTTTTTTGGCAGCATGAAGCTTTCATTAGACCAATGAAATTGCCGAACGGGTTAAGGTCAAACAACTTTTTTTTTACTGTTTAGATTAAATCGAGCGCTCTCAAACTTCCCATCATTCTGATTACGGTAGTCATTTTGTCACCCTCATCATGGCAAAGACACGGAGAAATGCATATGATGCAGCTTTCAAGTTGAAGGCGATTGATCTGGCTGTTGGAAAAGGAAATAGAGCTGCTGCATGGGAGCTTGGTCTTAATGAGTTGATGATAAGACGTTGGAAACAGCAGCGTGAGGAATTGACTCAGTGCAAAAAGACAACTAAAGCTTACTGCTAATTATTTTTTTTTGTTACAAGCCGTGTTTCGTTAAAGCCTATTTATTTTTGTTACAAGCCGTGTTTCGTTAAAGCCTGTGTAAAGTTAATTTGTTTCAATGTACCGGTAGGCACCTGCGGCTTATAGACATGTGCGGCTTATTTATGTTCAAAATAATATATATATTTTTTAATTCAGTGGGTGCGGCTTATATTCAGGTGCGCTTAATAGTCCGGAAATTACGGTAGATAACTTTTCTGTACTCTCTGGACTAAAACCACATTTTTTATAAGTGTACAATATTACGTATTAGATCCTTAAAAAAATACAACTTTTACATGACCTTGCAGCTTACCTATAAAATGGGCTGATGGTGAAGTATACATACTCGGTATTCATATCACAAAATATATAAATAAGATCTCCACAATGAATTTCAATAGAAAACTTAGACAAGATCCTGCAACCATGGAGAGGTAAATACCTGTCTATTTATGGAAAAATTGCCCTGATGATCTCCTTAGTCATATCTCAGTTTACTAACTTACTTATGGCGCTGCCTACTCCTGATGATTCGTTTTTCAAATCATATGAGCAAAAAATATTTTGCATTATCTAGGAAGCTAAACCTGACAAAATGAAACGAGCCTATCTATATAATGAATATGAATTGGGTGGGTTGAGATTATTAAATATAAAAGCACTAAACCTCTCTCTAAAAGCTTCACTCATTCAAATGTTTTATTTGAATCATAAATGGTTCTCAAGTAGATTAATAAGAAAAGCTTTGTTTAAAAATTGCCTTTTTGCCTTTGTGCAGGTTGCCATGTCTCATTTTCGATTCATTGAAAATTATACTTTTTACAAAGTATCTCTTTTTCAAACAAGCATTGCAGAGCTGGGTACAATTTCAATTTCATCCCCCTGAAAAGATAGAACAAATATTACAACAAATATTATGGCTGAACTCAAACGTGCTGGTTGATAATATACCTGTATTTATGTTTGAAAAGGGTATTTTGTTCTTAAATGATATTGTAAATTGTAATGGTAGAGTTATGTCCTTCATGGAGTTATCAGAATTGTACTGGAAGGTCTGCTCAATCCAAGAGTACAACCAATTGATTACATCATTTCCCCAAAAATGGAGGAGGCGGGTGGCAGTGGGAGGAGGTAGGGAACTGGTCTGTCTGCCCAATATAAAGGATCAAAACTGGCGGAGGAATAAAAATAGCATATATAGGAAAGTATACCAGTTTTATTTGAGGACCAGGATATTGACAGCTGTGCCATACAGATTGCAAAATAGTTGGGTAGAGTTGAGTTGAGTATGAGTTGATATATAAAACAACGCAATATTCAAGACTTTGTGCTTTTCAGCTAAAATTATTATATAGAATTCTTGCCACTAACAAAATGTTGAATATTTGGGGCATAAAATCATCGAAGCTCTGCAGATTTTGTTGTGAGGATACAGAATCAATAGACCATTTATTTTGGTATTGCCCTCAGGTAGACTGTTTCTGGTCTCAGGTTCAGGAATGGCTGAAAATGCATAGCATTGATCTAAAATTTACCCTAGAAATAGTACTGTTAGGAGATCTGGAGAGACCGGGTCAGTCAATTACTAATATACTAATACTCTTAGTAAAAGTATTTATCTTCAACACGCAATCTGTAGATTCTTTTCGATTAGATAGATTGAAATTGTACATTAAACATCATAGCACAGTTGAAAGATATGTGTTGCGTAGAAACACGAAGTGGGTGGCCAGCAGAGATAGATGGGATGGGGTGAGGGAAGCTGATGGTTGGTATGTGGAATTGGAGACAAGTGGGAGTGGAGTTGCTGTGTGAGAGAGAGAATGATGGTGAAAAGATAAAGGAGAAAAAAAAGTCAAAACAAAACATAATAAAAGTACATTTGAATGACACTAAGTGCCAGTGTTTTTACAACTAATGTCGGTTTGCCTGAGGCTGATGCCGTGCAGGTGTTTGCACACGTATATACACACACTCTCATTCAAATAAACAAATACAAGAATACACACATACATGTAATAGTGCCAGACATGCACACAAACATATAAAGCAGGCATTGCTGTTATGAATTCAGTTGTCCTTGATGTCCTATCTTTTAATTTATTTGTATATTATTATTTTTTTTTGCATTGTTGTTTGCTGTTTTCTTCTGTCTTTTCCTTTTTTCTCTTTAGTTCATTCTCTTGGTTGTTGGTGCATTGGGGGGGTTCTTGGGGGTGGGGAATGGAATTATTATTATTTTTTTCTCTTCCGGGGGGTGGACTGTGGGAGGGGTCTCGAATGGTTGAGGGACAGCTATTGGGGAACTGTGGGGGGATCTTGGAGGGTTTGGGTTTCACAAGATTGTGATCATGAAAAAGGAAACTATGACATATTTTATATCACCATCATGCACACGCACCCTCACACATAAGGATGGCTCCGTTGCGGGAAGACTGATACATGTTTGATAGTGTCTTGATGCTGTATTGTTTGTCCTTCATGTTCTAATACTTTAATGTTACCCCTTCCTTGTGTTTTTTGTAATAAATAATAATAAAAAATACAAAAAGTCTTGCCATAGGTTTTTCAAGACGATTTAAGTAAAACATGTAATTTGGCCACTCAAGAACATTCAATGTCATCTCGGTAAACAACACCAGTGTACACTGACTGTACAAAACATTAAGGACACCTTCCTAATATTGAGTTGCACCCCACCTTTTGCCCTCAGAACAGCCTCAATTCGTTGGTGCGTGGACTCTACAAAGTTTTGAAAGTGTTCCACGGGGATGCTAGCCCATGTTGACTCCTTTGGCTGGTGGACTATTCTTGATAAACACAGGAAACTGAGTGTGAAAAAAAACTGCAGTGTTGCAGTTCTTGACACACAACTTTTTGTGTTTTGTAACAGATGTCTCTTTCCATTCATCAGTCGGCCACTGCACAGTTTGGATTGATTGTTATCATGGAACTCCGTCTACCCGGCAGGCCCAGAGAGCAAATCAACTGCACATATAGGCCTAATGCTGCCCAATCAGATAGCTTAGATCACCATATCTGCAGTTTCCTCACCCCATGGACTGTAAAAAAGAAGCCTCGAATGCACAGCAAAGTGGATAATGTAAGATTTCAAAACTTTCATGCAGCAATAAGGTTCATGTTTAAGTTGTTATTCAGCACTGTCAACACTTTGATCAACAGGTTTATAAGCCATAAAATACGAGTTTCGATAAGCTTGCGTTATTTGCGGCTTGTGTCTTTTTAAAACCGAGGAATATGTCACTTTCTCTGTTTACAGGAGTAATAACATGAATCGTTGCATGAGGCAGAAGTAATGCAGTGCGACTTAAGTTTCGCCATCAGCTGGAAGACTGTGTCCCCTTCTCTCAGCGAAAGGAAGGACAGAGGAGGGATGGTGAGTCAGGTGAGAGGCAGCCTCACCATTGCTCCCTCACTCCCATCAGACAGATGCAGGCCATCAGTCTAGTAAAAAAAAGTGAATTATTATGCTCACTCAACTGTGCCTTACAAGTAATACAACAAATTATCCATTACCAGTGTGATCATATACCAACAATTTCTAAATATAATTTGAAAATGGTCTGAGAAAAACAACATTGGCAGGGCAATTCCAGTGTTGCCAATATGTAGTGATAATATATTGGGCCTATAGCCTACTGCACAAACCTCATTGTTACAGAACGGTTTTTAATTGGTTAATGTTGCATATGCTTAAGTCATGTAATAAATAAAATCTGAGCGGTAGATCTCGGCTTGCATTTTGGTGTTTATAGCTAGGTTTCCATCCAATTAGTGCCAGATTTTTTTTTGTTCTGAGATATGCGACATTGTGGTTGCATTTATGGCAACTAGCCAGGGCTCAAAATTAAGGCCGACAAGATAAAATTCTTATTTTTTTTGGTCAATTTGCACACAAAGTCTAAACGAAATTTGGCTCCCGCTTTTAACCCAAGCCCTCCGAAAGACACACATACATAGACATAGATGTACAGGTTTTTGGAGAGTTGTGGTGGGCTTCCACACTGACCACCCGGGGAGCTGTTGTTGTGGGGTGTTAGGTGCCTTGCTCAAGAGCACCAAGGCAGGCAATGGCATCTAGGATTTGATACCAGCAACTCTTCAGTTGCCAGCTCAATTCCCGTCTGATTTTTACTGTCAGACTCGGGATTGAAACTGGCAGCCCTCTGGTTGCTAGTTTGCCTCTCTAACCGCTAGGCTACCTGCCGCCCCCAGATTATTATTTTTTGCCTATGTCTGGGACGGTTAAAAACAGACTCTGGGACAGTTCTGGGACAATAGAGCCAAAGTTCATTAAACCATTTTAAATCCCCAAATTTTAGACTGAATTTTAGACTTTTGTTTAAAATGTTGATAAACTAGTATTTCTTGACATAAGCACAGTCAATACTGCACACTGACTGTTCTAAAATAGCGGAAAATAAAGTTCTAATGTGAAATCGCAGCCATTGTAGCGAAATGTGCACCACACATATGACAGAGATGGAAATAACTATCCGTTAAAAGTTTAGAAAGAGGGGAGATCTGAAGATACAACAACTTGCATGGTGTTCTAATATAACTTGGATTATGCCTTTGGCTGCTAAAAGAAAGTTGATTTGAAAACCAAGAGAACAGAACAGAAATGTTCAATGGCATATGAGAAAGTGTTTATAAAATCATTTCATCAACGTTTCTATGGTCGGATTTTGGCTAATCTACTTTGAACTAAGGTAAAAAAGGCCTCATTAGGTCTATACGAAGTAAAACGTCCAGGTTTCAAACAATTTATGTTCTCTCCCAGCTTCATGGTGTGAAAGAGGCGTGTAATTCCAGTCCATAGAATAGACCTACATTATGCATAGCTGAATCACGGATATCATCCTATATGTAAGAGTCATGACCCCAGGCCCTGACCCTTTTTTGCATGCTATCGGGACTACCAATGGACTGGCTGTTGAAACCGAATCTGTTGTATTTACACCCAGCCTTAGCTGTACGAGTTACCATACCCGAGCTCAGGGATAGGTAGAAAATCCCTTTGTTCTCCTCAGAGTTAGGTAAATCTGCTTTTAGTTTCTTTGCACCACATGTATGGGACAATCTACAGTTCCCTCCAACTGGCTGTACTGGTGCAGGTATGTCTTTTTTTTCTCTCTGTTTCAAGGTGGACACCACATCTCTTCACTCAGCATGAGTGCTCTCTCTGTGGCACTTGTAAATGTGACTCGTTTCAGGAAACTAGGAGTATGTCACTAGGAGAGGCATTTGAACATAAACTTGTTTTTTTTAGTCAAAATGTGTTTTGGGCAGAACTTTCATTTGCCTTAATAACAAACTTGTATGCCATCTGCTGGTGAGCAGCAAATGTGAAGATTTGTTTTCTTGGTGCTCCGATCCAGGGCGAACAATTTACTATTAATACTTGACCAACACCTCCCCCACCGTGTTATTCTGTAACATTTCATTTAGAATCGAACCCAATTTACTAATCTGGCTTTTTTTCCTGAAATGTTTGGCATTTTAATCGTAAAATATCGAGATAACAATGGTCACGGGCCACAAAGGAGCAGGCCTCTGCTGAAGCCTCGGGCTCACCTGACACGGACTCTGATCCCCCCCGACCTAGCCATGGCAATGGCGGCTATCATTAAATCTGAACAGACTGTGCTGGCTAAGGTGGAGTCACTATCCACTAACCTATCCGCACAAATACCTATTCTCATCACAGAGGTCAACATAAAGATCGACTCTGTTAACGAAGACTTGGCGAGACATGACACCCGTCTGAATAGCCTGGAAGATGGTGCAAATATTTACTCTGACAAAGTGGTGACACTGGAAGAGCAAATCACCCGGCTATCATCAGATGTTGTCAAACTAATTTCCAAGGTTGAGGACTTTGAGAACAGACAGCGTCCGGGGAACAGTCACATTTTTGGCGTGAGAGAGGGACTCGAGACCGTAGGTGGAATGCGGCCTACCCTGTCCATAGCTAAACTGCTATAGGAAATTCTAGGCCTCTATTATGCCCCCACCCTTGACCGTACACACAGAAGCATACAGTCCGCACCAAAGAATGGGGAGTCGCCCAGTAGTTAAATTCCACTACCTTCAGGAGAAAGAGGATGTCTTCCGTATATAAGGGCACAAGGCGAGACCTAAATGCAGGCACAGGAGGCAGATAGTTGAGCTCCGATATTTATTATAACAAAAGGGGTAGGCAAAAGGCAGGTCGGGGACAGGCGAGAGTTCATCAACCAGTTCAGAGTCCAAACAGTACCAGGTGATAGGCAGGCTCAAGGTAAGGACAGGCCGGGGTTCAGTGATTAGGTTCGAGTCTAAGCGATACAAGGGGATAGGCAGGGTCGAGGTCAGAACAGCCAGAGTGGTCAGGCAGGCGGATACGGCATCAGGACAGGCAAGAGTCAAAACCAGGAGGGCTAGGAAAAAACAGAGACTGGAAAAATAGGAGCTAGGAAAAATGCTGATTGACTTGGCAAAACAAGACGAACTGGCACAGAGAGACAGGAAACACAGGGATAAATACATCGGGAACTAATGGGGGAAACAGGTGACAACTGGAGGTGGGTGGGGACAATCACAAAGACAGGTGAAACAGATCAAGGTGTGACACTGTAAGGCAGCGCGAGCGGCTCCCATCACCCACAACGGCCAGAGTTTTCACATTTACCCTGACTACATGGCGGTAGTCATGAAGAAGAGGTCAGCCTTCATTGAAGTGAGGGAGCTTCTACACTGCTGTCTGGACACTAAGTTCGGCATTCTTTACCCAGCTGTACTGAAGATCACTACTCCCTCCGGCGAGCAGAAGACATTCTTAGACCCAACCAAGGCCAAAGAGTACATTGTCGCGCATTACATCCACAGGAGGACAGACGACATACTAACTAGCAACTATAAGCTCATACTCTGACCCTGCACTAGTCGTCCTAACGTGACCAAGGACCAACTAGTGAATTCATATCTTGATTTGAAACGTGCCTCCACCCTGCTGACAAAAAATGACAATTATTCATCCAGTAACTTAACTTTATGAACAATGATGGTATGTATAAGTTGACATGTTCTCGCAAGGACAATATAGTTTGAAAAATAATTTATTTACAGCACATGGCACAATTAGCTTTTACCAACTAGCTGCGTCTGTACAGCCACGGTGCTAGGTGGCACAGTAATAATTAGCCTAGTCGCTACTCAAAGCTAGCCACTGAGCTCTCTTTCCATGCCTTAATAGGATACCCTACTGACATACTGTGAGCATGTTTAATACATACACGTTTATACTCCCAAAGGACCATGTGTATTATTATTTATTATGTGACTGGTTGGTTCGCCCTGATGTTTGGTGGCAGATGGCACGGGTTTGCAGGTTGTATAGCCGAGCGAACACTGCAGGACAGGTATTAATTGGCAGTAATTTTTTGGTGTTCTGGCTTGTTAGGATGTTCATCAGAGGGTTACATTCACACAAATGTTGAATTTGTGGGTTTGTTTTCCTATTTACTTATTTAATTAAATGTTAAAGTATGTGTGTATGTGTATATGTACAGTTGAAGTCGGAAGTTTACATACACCTTAGCCAAGTACATTTAACCTGTTGGGTCTAGGGGGCAGCATTTGCACGTCTGGATAAAAAAAATGTACCCGATTTAATCTGGTTACTAATCCTACCCAGTAACTAGAATATGCATATACTTATTATATATGGATAGAAAACACTCTAAAGTTTCTAAAACTGTTTGAATGGTGTCTGTGAGTATAACAGAACTCATTTGGCAGGCAAAACCCTGAGACATTTTCTGACAGGAAGTGGATACCTGATGTGTTGTATTGACTTTAAACCTATCCCATTGAAAAACACAGGGGTTTAGGAATATTTTGGCACTTCCTATTGCTTCCACTAGATGTCACCAGCCTTTACAAAGTGTTTTGAGTCTTCTGGAGGGAGATCTGACCGAACAAGAGCCATGGAACGATGATGTCCCATTAGACACCTGGCGCGCGTGTTCATGTTGGGTACCCTCGTTCCAATACGTTATAAAAGAGTATGCATTCGTCCACCTTGAATATTATTCATGTTCTGGTTAAAAAAGGCCCTAATGATTTATGCTATACAACGTTTGACATGTTTGAACGAACGGAAATATATTTTTTCCCCTCGTTCATGACGAGAAGTCCGGCTGGCTTACATCATGTGCTAACGAGACGGAGATTTTTGGACATAAATGATGAGCTTTTTTGAACAAAACTACATTCGTTATGGACCTGTGATACCTGGAAGTGACATCTGATGAAGAGAATCAAAGGTAATGGATTATTTACATAGTATTTTCGATTTTAGATCTCCCCAACATGACGTCTAGTCTGTATCGCAACGCGTATTTTTCTGGGCGCAGTGCTCAGATTATTGCAAAGTGTGATTTCCCAGTAAGGGTATTTTTAAATCTGGCAAGTTGATTGAGTTCAAGAGATGTAAATCTATAATTCTTTAAATGACAATATAATATTTTACCAATGTTTTCTAATTTTAATTATTTAATTTGTGACGCTGACTTGACTGCCGGTTATTGGAGGGAAACGATTTCCTCAACATCAATGCCATAGTAAAACGCTGTTTTTGGATATAAATATGAACTTGATAGAACTAAAAATGCATGCATTGTCTAACATAATGTCCTAGGAGTGTCATCTGATGGAGATTGTAAAAGGTTAGTGCATCATTTTAGCTGGTTTTATGGTTTTGGTGACCCTGTCTTTGACTTGACAAAACATTACACACAACTCTTGTAAATGTACTGTCCTAACATACTCTAAATGTATGCTTTCGCCGTAAAACCTTTTTGAAATCGTAAAACGTGGTTAGATTAAGGAGATGTTTATCTTTCAAATGGTGTAAAACAGTTGTATTTTTGAAAAATTTGAATTTTGACATTTATTTGGATTCAAATTTGCCGCTCTTGAAATGCACCTGCTGTTGATGGAGTGCACCACGGGTGGCACGCTAGCGTCCCACCTAGCCCCAAGAGGTTAAACTCTGTTTTTCAGAATTCCTGACATTTAATCCTAGTAAAAACTCCCTGTCTTAGGTCAGTTAGCATCACCACATTATTTTAAGAATGTGAAATATCAGAATAATAGTAGAGAGAATTATTTACTTCAGCTTTATTTGTTTAATCACATTCCCAGTGGGTCAGAAGTGTACATACACTCAATTAGTATTTGGTAGCATTGCCTTTAAGTTGTTTAACTTGGCTCAAAAGTTTTGGGTAGCCTTCCACAAGCTTCCCACAATACATTTGGTGAATTTTGGCCCATTCCTCCTGACAAAGCTGGTGTAACTGAGTCAGGTTTGTAGGCCTCCTTGCTCGCAGCTTTTTCAGTTCTGCCCACTCATTTTCTATAGGATTGAGGTCAGGGCTTTGCGATTGCCACTCCAATACCTTGACTTTGTTGTCCTCAAGCCATTTTGCCACAACTTTGGAAGTATGCTTGGGGTCATTGTCCATTTTGAAGAACCATTTGCGACCAAGCTTTAACTTCCTGACTGATGTCTTGAGATGTTGCTTCAATATAGCCACATAATTTTCCTATCTCATGATGCCATCTATTTTGTGAAGTGCACCAGTCCCTCCTGCAGCAAAGCACCCCCACAACATGATACTGCCACACCCGTGCTTCACGGATGGGAGGGTGTTCTTCATCTTGCAAGCCTCTCCCCTTTTCCTCCAAACATAACCATGGTCATTATAGCCAAACAGTTCTATTTTTGTTTCATCAGACCAGAGGACATTTCTCCAAAAAGTACGATCTTTGTCCCCATGTGCAATTGCAAACTGTAGTCTGGCTTTTTTATGGTGGTTTTGGAGCAGTGGCTTCTTTCTTGCTGAGCGGTCTTTCAGGTTATGTCGATATAGGACTCGTTTTTACTGTGGATATAGATACTTTTGTACCTGTTTCCTCCAGCATCTTCACAAGGTCCTTTGCTGTTGTTCTGGGATTGATTTGCACTTTTCACACCAAAGTACGTTCATCTCTAGGATACAGAACGCGTCTTCTTGCTGAGCGATATGACGGCTGCGTGATCCCATGCTGTTTATACTTGTGTACTATTGTTTGTGCAGATGAACGTGGTACCTTCAGGCGTTTGGAAATTGTTCCCAAGGATGAACCAGACTTGTGGAGGTCTACAATTATTTTTCTGATGTCAAAGCCAGTGGCATGTATTTAGTAAAGATAAAAAAATGAAAGGGGCCTAGACAGCTGCCCTGGGGAATTCCTAATTCTATCTGGATTATGTTGGAGAGACCCTCTGTCTTCTGTTAGACAGGTAACTCTTTATCCACAATATAGCAGGGGGTGTAAAGCCAAAACACATACATTCGTTTTTCCAGCAGCAGACTATGATCGATAATGTCAAAAGTCACACTAAAATCTAACAAAACAGCCCCTAATATTTGTATTATCAATTTCTCTCAGCCAATCATCTCGGACTCAGTGACCACCTGAAGGGAGAAACTTTGTAGCGGGGAAGGGGAATAAGAGGGAGGAGCTTCAGGGCCGGTCACATTAGAAAGGGTGGGAGATGAGGAAATGTTGGACGGGCAAGGAGACATGGCTGAGTCAAATTAGGAATCCTGACTTTATGAAGTGGTGATTAAAGAGCTTAGCCATGTCCTTCTTGTCAGTAACAACCACATCATCAACATTAACGGACATGGACAGCTATGAGGAGGAGGGTTTATTCTCCAGGTCTTTAACCGTTTTCCATAACTTCTTGGGGTTAGACCCAAAGAGAGAGAACTGCTCTTTAAAGTAACTAACTTTGGTCTTCCGGATAGCCTGAGTGCACTTATTTCTCATTTGCCGCGAGCCAGTCAGCCGAGGCACGCCAGCCTGGGCCAGCGCCTGAGTATTTGCCTGAACAAGAGCCAGTCAGCCTGAGCCTTTCGCCAAATGCAATTCTTGAGGTGGACTAACTCTGCAAAAACACAGTCGAACTAGGGGTTGAACCTATTCTTAATTCTCATTTTCTTTATGGGGGCGTGTTTGTTAACCTCTTGGGGCTAGGTGGGACGCTAGCGTGCCACCCGTGGTGCACTCCATCAACAGCAGGTGCATTTCAAGAGCGGCAAATTTGAATCCAAATAAATGTCAAAATTCAAATTTTTCAAAAATACAACTATGTTACACCATTTGAAAGATAAACATCTCCTTAATCTAACCACGTTTTACGATTTCAGAAAGGTTTTACGGCGAAAGCATAAATTTAGAGTATGTTAGGACAGTACATTTACAAGAGTTGTGTGTAATGTTTTGTCAAGTCAAAGACAGGGTCACCAAAACCATAAAACCAGCTAAAATGATGCACTAACCTTTTACAATCTCCATCAGATGACACTCCTAGGACATTATGTTAGACAATGCATGCATTTTTTGTTCTATCAAGTTCATTTTTATATCCAAAAACAGCGTTTTACTATGGCATTGATGTTGAGGAAATCGTTTCCCTCCAATAACCGGCAGTCAAGTCAGCGTCACAAATTAAATAATTAAAATTAGAAAACATTGGTAAAATATTATATTGTCATTTAAAGAATTATAGATTTACATCTTTTGAACGCAATCAACTTGCCAGATTTAAAAATAACCTTACTGGGAAATCACACTTTGCAATAATCTGAGCACTGCGCCCAGAAAAATACGCGTTGCGATACAGACTAGACGTCATGTTGGGGAGATCTAAAATCGAAAATACTATGTAAATAATCCATTACCTTTGATTCTCTTCATCAGATGTCACTTCCAGGTATCACAGGTCCATAACGAATGTAGTTTTGTTCAAAAAAGCTCATCATTTATGTCCAAAAATCTCCGTCTCGTTAGCACATGATGTAAGCCAGCCGGACTTCTCGTCATGAACGAGGGGAAAAAATATATTTCCGTTCGTTCAAACATGTCAAACGTTGTATAGCATAAATCATTAGGGCCTTTTTTAACCAGAACATGAATAATATTCAAGGTGGACGAATGCATACTCTTTTATAACGTATTGGAACGAGGGTACCCAACATGAACTAGCGCGCCAGGTGTCTAATGGGACATCAACGTTCCATGGCTCTTGTTCGGTCAGATCTCCCTCCAGAAGACTCAAAACACTTTGTAAAGGCTGGTGACATCTAGTGGAAGCAATAGGAAGTGCCAAAATATTCCTAAACCCCTGTGTTTTTCAATGGGATAGGTTTAAAGTCAATACAACACATCAGGTATCCACTTCCTGTCAGAAAATGTCTCAGGGTTTTGCCTGCCAAATGAGTTCTGTTATACTCACAGACACCATTCAAACAGTTTTGGAAACTTTAGAGTGTTTTCTATCCATATATAATAAGTATATGCATATTCTAGTTACTGGGTAGGATTAGTAACCAGATTAAATCGGGTACATTTTTTTTATCCAGACGTGCAAATGCTGCCCCCTAGACCCAACAGGTTAACAATACCACTGAAAATATCAAAAAAAAATGTCCAAGCATCTTCAACAGAGGGGATCAAGCTGATTCTATACCATTTTACAGAGGCCAGTTCATGAAGGAAGGCTTGCTCATAACATTTTTTAGCAAGCTTCTATGACAAATCAGGACAGGTCGTTTCACTGATCAGCCATTACAAACACAGGCAGTAAAACAGTGATCACTAAGGTCATTCCAGAAAACACGACTGATACCTATCAGGATTATTTGTGAGGATAACATCAAGGAGTAGCCTTTTCTAGGTGTTTGGAGTCATACCTTGTGGGATTGGTCATAATCTGAGATAGATTTAGGGAGTCCCATTGCTTTAGGACTTGGTCAAGTGGTTTAACTTGTTATGGTGCACGAGATGACTCCATGTTTACATTTTCAGTCTTTGAACGAAAACAACGACTCCCGGTCGGAATATTATCGCTTTTTTACGAGAAAAATCACATAAAAATTTATTTTAAACAGCGTTTGACATGCTTCGAAGTACGGTAATGGAATATTTTGAAATTTTTTGTCACGAAACGCGCCGGGCGCGTCACCCTTCGTTACCCTTCGGATAGTGTCATGAACACACAACAAAACGCCGCTATTTGGATATAACTATGGATTATTTGGAACCAAACCAACATTTGTTATGGAAGTAGAAGTCCTGGGAGTGCATTCTGATGAAGAATAGCAAAGGTAATCCAATTTTTCTTATAGTAAATCTGAGTTTGGTGAGTACCAAACTTGGTGGGTGTCAAAATAGCTAGCCATGATGGCCGGGCTATCTACTCAGAATATTGCAAAATGTGCTTTCACCGAAAAGCTATTTTAAAATCGGACACCGCGATTGCATAAAGGAGTTCTGTATCTATAATTCTTAAAATAATTGTTGTGTTTTTTGTGAACGTTTATCGTGAGTAATTTAGTAAATTCACCGGCAGTGTTCGGTGGGAATGCTAGTCACATGCTAGTCACATGCTAATGTAAAAAGCTGGTTTTTGATATAAATATGAACTTGATTGAATAAAACATGCATGTGTTGTATAACATAATGTCCTAGGAGTGTCATCTGATGAAGATCATCAAAGGTTAGTGCTGCATTTAGCTGTGGTTTTGTTTTTTGTGACATTATATGCTAGCTTGAAAAATGGGTGTCTGATTATTTCTGGCTGGGTACTCTGCTGACATAATCTAATGTTTTGCTTTCGCTGTAAAGCCTTTTTGAAATCGGACAGTGTGGTTAGATAAAGGAGAGTCTTGTCTTTAAAATGGTGTAAAATAGTCATGTTTGAAAAATTGAAGTTTTCGCATTTTCGAGGAGTTTGTATTTCGCGCCACGCCTATCATTGGATATTGGAGCAGGTGTTCCGCTAGAATCAATTTTTATGCGATTTTTCTCGTAAAAAAGCGATAATATTCCGACCGGGAGACGTCCTTTCTGTTCAAAGACTCAAAATCTAAAATGGACACGCGCGCCCATCTCATTGTTCTCAGATCGACCACTTACCAAATGCGCTACTGTTTTTCAGCCATGGCCTGCAGAGTCATCATTCAACGTTCTGGCGCCTTCTTAGAGCCTAATGGAGCCTCAGAAAGTGTCACGTTACAGCAGAGATCCTTTGTTTTGGATAGAGATTACAAAGAAGGCCAAGAAATGGTTAGACAGGGTACTTCCTGTACAGAATCTTCTCAGGTTTTGGCCTGCCATTTGAGTTCTGTTATACTCACATACACCATTCAAACAGTTTTAGAAACTTTGGAGTGTTTTCTATCCAAAGCTAATAATTATATGCATATTCTAGTTTCTGGGCAGGAGTAATAACCAGATTAAATCGGGTACGTTTTTTATCCGGCCGTGAAAATACTGCCCCCTATCCACAACAAGCTAGCAGAGAGTCTCTTTAAAATCCAGTTTCAACTGTTCAGAGCTGCCCTTCATAATGTAATTAAAACACACATGGTCTACGATAGAATTGATTTCCATGTCCTGACGAAGTACATTTGGGAGCAGCTTAGTAATGTAATTTACTCAAGCTCCGGGATAAGACACTGTTTTTGCACCAAGGAAGGTAATGTGTTTAGGTAATGTGAAGAACAACATGACCTACACCAAAGTCAAATTAGGATATAACGTTAAGCCAACAAGACGGTGTCCAAGTAAAAAAATTCTCTGGTAGAATGCCATGCTTATATTTTGTCACACACAAGCGTAAGCTATTTTCTGTAACTAGCTTTTCATCAACATGTAAATAATGATTTTGTTGTGAGTTTATTTTCCTGTAATAATTAATACAAATTAGCTAAAGTTAAGATGTTTGCTAGCCTGGTTTGCTAAATTGACATAAACTACATTTGTTTTTAAACGGATGGGATTATTGGCGTTAAAATACACCAGTTATGCTGTTGTGGACCACCAGGCTGCTGATGCAGCCTGTTGTTTTTATGTTTATACTTTTTTATAACAAAAATGACAAGTTTGATGTCGGACGACAATAGAATGTTCATGATGTCACTGCGACAACTGTCTACAAACATCTTGATAGAAATCGTTGGTTGTTTAGTACACTACCATACCCACTCTGTTTAGCACATGGCCTCATGTGAATCCTTAAAGAGATGGATGGGGCTAAGGCTTAAGAGGGTGTGAGCGATGCTGAATGGGTGTAAGACAAAGAAGAGCTCTACAGTATGTGTACCAAAACATTAAAGGGCCATTTTCTCAAAAGTGTGGTTACAAGTTTATCCACTTTCAAAGCAGAATTACTTTCCCATTGTTCATCAACTGTAGTGTATGGTATACAAGAGTCTCTACTTGTATTCAATGTAACAAAAAAATACAATTTCAAATTTTGCTACATAAGACCAAATCGAGCCGGTCGATCACAAATGGCCAACCCCTGTCCTAGAATCCAGAATGCATTGGGGTGTTTGAACATGTTTGGAATAACAGTTCCTTGGAAATGTTAAAGTGCACACACACACACACACACACACACACACACACACACACACACACACACACACACACACACACACACACACACACACACACACACACACACACAAACAAACATGAACACGCACACACAGATGAGGGAACATCCATGTGTGCAGGCACCCAAACACACTCACATGCATGCGCGTATGCACACACACACACAATAATTGGGCTAGGACATTAGTGTGAGGAGTAGCACATCCGCCTTCACAGAGAATGGGAGATGCCGCAGAAGAGCATAGGGGCATGATAAAATGTATGACCATCTTCAGAACCTACACAGGCTTTTCCACACACAGCGCAGCTGCATCCTGATACATAAAAAGCAGAGATACAGTAACTCTCATTAGTCAAGAGAAGTTAAAGTGGTGCAGAGAGGACTGCAAAGAAGATAAATGACAACAAAAATGTGTCATTACAGTTTTTTACAATCACTATGGCACTAATTTCAGAACCTTGATGTCATTTTTTCAAACTCTAGACACAAAACTCACAACCGATGACCAAAATGCACATTTTTCAAAACTCTAACACTTTTTCCAATTGTGTGGACACAATACACATAAAGCTAAGATCATTTATTCATTGAACTAAAATCACCTGTTCAAAATGACACAACTTAACATCAAAGTATTACCATTTCAAATGCAATTCACACATTACATCCGAGATGACTGTATTCATTTCATTACGATGATGTAACTATCAATTGATACAACTGCTCAAAATGATAATTAACTGTTGCATTAGTTTAATGGAAACTGACAAACAATATTCCATGTTTAGATCATGAAAGTTTCAGGATAACGAGATCCATTGACACCAATTACCGTGGGACATGAACCAATTGGACTATATTATCTATGGATGTAATATTTCATCATCATTCTTTTCAGACACTGTTCCTATGGTCCCATGTACCACTTTTCCAGAACATGTTTTCAGATTTGACATTACTGTACACTCACTGGCCACCTTATTAAGTACACCTATCTAGGACTGGGTAGGAACCCCTTTTGCCTCCACAACAGCCTGAATTATTCATGGTATTGTAGGTTAAGAGATGCCCTTCTGCACATCACGGTTTTAAATGGCTGTTATTTGAGCATTTGTGGCCTTTCTGTTAGCTTGAATGAGTCTGGACATTCTCCTCTGAACTCTCTCATTAACAAGGTTTTTTGCCCACAGAACTGCCGCTCACTGAATGTGTTTGGTTTATCGCACCATTCTCTGTAAACTCTAGAGACTGTAGTGTGTAAAAATCCCTGGAGGGCAGCTGTTTCTGAGATGCTGGAACCACAATGTGTGGCACCAACAATCATAACACGGTCAAAGTTACATCTTGCACGTTCTAATGTTTGGTCGAACAACTAAAGCTCTCTGCTCTATATACTCTATATATTGAGTTACAGGCAGCCACATGATTCGCTGTTTGAAGGAGCAGGCTATTTGCGTTAACATGCAGGTGTACCTAATAAAGTAGAGTGTATGTATGTAATAGAGTGTATGTATGCATGCCCTTATAATTGCTTTTCAAATACTGCCAACTTGTTACTGATGATTTATTTCACATTGTGGTACGAGTATATAGTGAAATGAGTGGTATCCACCTACTGTACAACAACATAGTGATAACATGGAGCCTTCAGGTGATCCAGGTCACAATAGAGGTCAAGCAGTGGGAGGAGGAAGACGTAGTGGTCCAATGAATGGCAGGGGACAAGCACCCCTTCTGAGATGTGGTCATGGGCCTCGTTTGAGAGGTGTGGGGGAACGTGGTAAAGGACAAGGCCACAGACCAAGACAGCGGCAGCAACAGCAAAGAGTGTCCAATGAAATCCGAGCAATAGTCATGTCATAAATCATGGCATGACAATGACTGAGGCATCTACAATGATTCAACCAAACCTCAGAAGATCAACCGTGGCCTCAATCATCAGAACTTTTTCCGCAATGAGAACCGGTAAGTCTTCAGCATGCAGTAAACTTTAGGCTACTCTCAATTGTCAAATGACTATACTGCATGGCAATGTGTACCACAGAGTAGGTGATGGGACTAAATGTGTTCTTACTGTAATTTCCCCTGCAGAATTGAGACTTGGCCAAATAGGGGAGGCAGAGGCAACATTCTGACTGACCAACAAGAGCGGGCTGTGGTCAATTTGGTTCGGGCCAGAAATGATATTCGCCTTACAGAAATTCGGGAGCACAGCTTGGACAATGACGACATGTTCAACAATGTGGAAGCCATCAGTTTACCGGCTATTGCACGCATGCTGAAAAGGCACCAGGTGGCTGTAAAATATCCATAACGGGTGCCTTTTGAAAGAAATGCAGACAGAGTGAAGCAACTGAGGACTGAGTATGTTCAGTTTCAAGATGCCTGTTGTGAAAAATTCCCCCAAAATTCTACATCTTTGTAATCAGTAATTCTCTTTCCAAAATTTATTTTTAGAGGGTGATGGAGCTGGATGCTGACAAAAACCATCACAAATTCCTCTTTTTGGATGAGGCAGGCTTCAACCTGGCCAAGACAAGGAGGAGAGGTCGGAATTTCATTGGCCAGCGGGCAACCATCCAGTACCTGGACAACGTGGGGCAAACATAACCATGTGTGTGGCTATATCGGAAGATGGTGTGGTGAGACGCAGACCTCGCATTGGATTATATAATGCAGCTCTCCTTGTAACCTTCCTTGATGCGCTAAATCAGGTCTGTGGAGCT